>NW_026947485.1:134017621-134640836 GCF_034190915.1 Cavia porcellus | reverse complement strand
TTTACTATTTCTTTTTAGGAAAGCAATTCCTTACCTAAATATTTATGGAAGAACTCATCATAAGGAATGAATTATACTTGAACCAGACAAGTACAACATAGAATTGTATCCTAAATTATGCCAGAAGGAGGAACTATTTAAATTTAAACAATTTTCTATAGAATAAAGTACATCATCATGGTATAGACTGATAATGTCCCCCAAAGATCTCACGCACTTATAAGTAAGGCTTTTGGAAGGTAACTGAGTCAGGGGGATAATATAGCTGCCTGGCTGTATAAACATAGGTTTTGATCAAACTAGATGATTCATCGGGGCTTTGACTTGGAAAGGTACATCACCCTGCCCAGGTTCCTACCTTCTTTCTCCAAGATGTCACTACACAGGCCACTTCCTCTCTGCTGTATACCTCTGCCACATTGTTTTCTGTCTTGAACCCAGATAACTATGGGCTGCAATCATGAGCAAAATCAACCTCTTCTTTAATTTGCAAGTATTGGGTATTTTGCCTTAACATATAGAAATGTAAGACAGATTTTGGTAACATGATGGTGGTCATTGCTGCGAATACTTGATCATGTGGTTTGGAAACACTTTGAATTAGTTTTGAAGAAAAGTTTGGAAAGATTTAGCGATGTCAAGGAGAAAAGCCCTGAAAAGCTGTAATGTAAATTTGATGGACAGCTCAGGTCAGAGCACAGAAGGCTAGAATGATGATAGAAAAGCAGACAGTAAAAACAAGGATGAGGAAGCTTCAGTTGGAAAAAATATCTTCATTGGCAGTTATTTAGAAAGTGTATGTACTATGTTATGGCAGAAAAATTACCTATATTTTGCTCATGTACCAAGAATTTATAGTATACTGAGAGTAACTAATCTGACGAGGAAAACTTCAAGGTAGACCAGTGTTGATGCTGTGGCATGGTACTGATATTTGGCTTTCAGTCATGTATATTATAAGAAGCAAGACAAAAATGTTGAGCTGAATAATTTGAAAAGTATTGCTGGTTACCAGAAAGAAAGATCCTGTAAAACTGAGACCTATGAACTGGGCCCTAAAAAATTGAACCCTGTAAAATTTTGGCTTATGAGAGTTTGGTTTCAGAAACATTTAGCTTTAAAAAGAGAGTAGGTACTTTTGTATCAGGACTATGGGAATGATGTCTCAATAGCAACCACACAGTCACCAAGACACAATTCATCTCAAGTTCAAGGGTCTAAAAATGAAAGACAACGCTGGGCTACATAGTTAAGAGTTTTATAGAGACAAGATATACAGGCTGTCAGAGACCTCTACAATCATGATCCAAGAGGCCTTTGCTACTACTTGAATTGTTGGCAGATCATTGCACTATACGTGTGAGCATGCTTTGTATAGAGTTTCAATTTGAAACCTTATGCAGTATGTTACAATGCTACTCAACAGGATTATATAGATGATAAGAATGTTATATAAAATCTTTTTCTTGTGTTCAACTTTAATTTAGAAAACTTTTATTTAAAATGCAATCTATTTTGTGAGTAGTAAGAATTCTTTATATGCTGCAGCAGTATTCAACGAATGCAAGAAAAACAGCATTATGTTAATTTTTGTTTTACATGTTTTAAAATTATTTTAATAATTCCAAAATATGATATTGAGAATTCGATGGAGTAAGGTACTTATATTTCATAAGTTATAAAAGATTTCTACATAGACAGCTGAATTACACAGCACATCTTTCTCATTTATTTTGGGCCTTGGCTGGTGTACTTCATAAACTGGTTCTATTGCACTGTGGCCCATAGATATTTAATGTTTTAGATTTATTGCTCAAATTCTACTCTTTCTCAGTTAACATAGGAAAACAGTCTGCAATAATTTTGAGAGTTGGTCAGCTGAATATTTCTTGGTAAAGAAAAAGAATTAACTTCAGTTTATTTAATCCTAAAAGTAATTTTTTAATAGCACACATTGGACTACTGTCCAAATAAAGAATTACTAGCTTTTCTTGTGGATGCATGTTTTTGCAAACCTGGCTTTTCAAAAACAAAGAAAGATTCATTTACAAATAGCATCCTATCATTTGCATTGTAAACATTTAGACTGCATTATAAATCATATTTCCTAATGGAAATGTATTTGGATGTACCATAACATAAAATAAAAGCTAATTTTAAGTTTTAGTATGCATGCTGTCAATAATGTTATTAAATGTCTTTAGTTAGAAATTTGTGTAGAAAATTTACCTTTTTTTGTAAATACTCCAGCAGTTCAGTAAATTCATTTTAAAAATTATGCAAAGCAAAATGTATAGAATAATGAATGTATAACACAGAAGGTCCTGCCTGTCTTCTTATATTTTATATCTTTAAATGGCTTCATGCACTATCAATCTATTTGAAGCACAGAGAAGGGTAACCATTAACCAGTTTTCCATACTTCTTCACTAATGATATTTAAAGACATTTAATTGTGTTTACTAATTGTATAATGCTAATCCTCCAAGAATAATGTATCAGTAGGGAGTATTTCTGCTTCAGTCCTTTTGTTTCCAGACAGCAGCTAATGAACTGGAATGATCATAATTGACAGAGTACAATGCATGTTGCTAGGGGAATTCTTTAAATGTAAAAAAATTACCTTCTGCCTGGGGAAATCAATTAAGTCAATGGAACTTGTATTAAAATTGAAATAGTTAAAAATTTATGTAAATCTTGTTTTTGCTACATTGTACACAGCATAGTGGTCTTGGCAGGGTAATAACACTTTGATGTAATGGAATACTATTTGTGATGATCCCTGTGATTTTTTAATCAACAAAACAACATTCATAAGTTTGTAGTATTACATTAAGAAAAATTCTAATCTTTAAGTTTCCTTCATGAACAATGTTTCTAATATAATAAGAGCAAATAAAAGATTTAAGGAAACATTTTGTGCTTAAATGCCCAAAACAATAAATTAATATTAACTTGAAATTATTTTGCAGCTATTCTATATATGTTTCCTAGTAAAACATTAGAACATTACCTTTTTTAAGTTGCACAATAAACACTCTAGCTTTTATGAGTATACATTTGAATATCCTTTCTCAAAATGTTCTTAAGTAAGTTTTCAGAAAACAAAACAAGATTTAGTGAAAATTTGTGTTACTAAAGTAATTATAATGTTGCCTTATCCATATTTCTGGACAAAATTACAAGGTCTGTTTCTAACCATTATATTATTAAATGTTAAATCTTATCAAATGTATATTCTCTTTATAAGTTAGCGGAAAGGAGCATGCCTCAAGAAGTCTTGGGCATCTCTGGAATGTTTTTGTTATCTGCTTATTTTAAAAATTTTTTAGCATTGTCAGGTAGAGCTGGTAGTAACTGTTAATCTGTCCTTTAATGAGCTTATAACAGAGTAGCTAGCTCACAGCATCTGTTTTCACAGCCATTAAGAGACTCTCTGTTGGCCTGCTAAGATTAAGTCTTACAGTAAGTAACTTAGTCAAAGGGATAGTCATTTACCTTTACCGTGGTGTACAGGCTGAAAGCACAGGACAGTTCTCATAGTACCTCACCAAGCAGGAGGTGAAGTCTACACTCATAGATAGGGGAGTTTAGAAGACTATGACTTGTTTACCATTTGCCTTTGACTGTGTCTTCCACTTATTATGATTCATTGGTTTGTTTATTTTAGAGACAGGATCTTGCTAAGTAGTTCAGGCTGGCCTTGAAGTCACTGTGTAGCCCAACCTGGCCTTGAACTCACAGCAATCCTCTGTCTCAGCCTCCTGAGTGCTTGAATTACAGCCTTGATTATTTGATGTGAATTACTGACTAAACGTACCACTGATGAGTTAAAATGTCTCTTCTACACCATTAGTATGTTCAAAGTCTTTGTAAATTGTCCACTCTCCTTATCTAAGTAAGTCAGTTTCTTTACACTAAAGCATTCATGATGGAGAAAAGAAAATTTAATTTTGTTCTACAATATTGCTGAATGTGTAGCATATAGGATAAGTGTCAAGAAAATTTAAATACTTACAATACTACTGTTAGTAATCACTTATCTATGATTTTGCTTTTCAGTTTCTGTCACCTTTATTTTACTATTGGTCAAAAATATTAAATGAAAAATTCCCAAAACTAAACAAATCATAAGTTTTAAACTGTGCAATTCTCTGAGTAATATAATAAAATCTTACACTGTCCCATCTCAGTCCTGCTAGGAATGTTAATCCTCACTTTGTCCAGTGTATCCATGCTGTTTATACTATACACACGTTAGTAACTTAGGAATGCTTCAGTTATCAGGTTGACTGTTACAGCTTGTGTTCACATAATCTTTATTGTATAGGTAGTGGCCCCAAAACACAAGGGGGTAGTTCTCTGGCAATTCAAGTATGTGAAAGAGAAGCACAAAACATTTCTGTTTAACTGCAAAAAATTTTGACTTAATAAGGAAACAAAAAGATCATGTACTGAAGTTGTTAAAACTTTAGTAAGCAATATTGGTGACCTTATGACAAATTTTAAAATATACTTTTATCATAGCTTGCTTAAATTTTGTTTTTGATTTAGAAAATTCATCTGAAAATCTAACACTGTTAAAGTATGACTTTACTTATAGAAATAAAATTTATAAGACAAAAACTATAGTAGATAATTACACATGAAATGTAAATGTTGAAATATTAAATGTAGTAAATATTGAATTTATGATACCAACACAGTGACTTGGGGGAAGTTCCATGATTTACTGTTTACTAAACTAGCATATTTACTTAAAATGTAAGTATGTATTCACTTAAGAGTATCAGTCAGCTATTTTATAAAATAAAACTCTAAACGAAAGAAGAGCTATCTGCACAATATTCCTGACAAGGTTTCAGATCACCCATAAATGACCAAAAGCCTTCCAAGTTATTTCTTAAAAAGATACTGAAAACATATTTCATTTCTGAAATAACATACTTGACACCATTGCCTACCCCATTTTTCTTTACATGCATCTGTATTAATAAATGACTGTTCTACAGCTTTGTTTTTGTAAACATAGCTAAGCAATAGTTTTATTTCCCAATGTAAGTACATTCTACAGCTTTAAGAACACACCCAGTGTTAGCGGTCAATATTCAGCCAGATAGATAAAATTTAAACACCACACCAACTTCTGCCCCTAATCCAATAGTTAAATTCTAGAGTTGAAAAGGCAATTGATCGGAAACCATTCTGACATTCCAGCTCTGAGTGTTTGTGAAGAAAAGTGGTTGAAGCTAGGTAAAGAAAAATGAAAGAAAACTAACATTTTTTTTCTCGTACCCTAAAGGTATTTTACAAATCTAACCGCTACAGACAACTAAAGTTTAATATTTTTGACTATAGATTTTAAAATGTAATTACTTTGTTTTTCTCTGTTCTTCTTAAGAACTGTTTTGACAATTCACATTTTCTTCAATGCTACAAGTTTGCATTAACCTTTAGGGCAGCAGAAAGGAATTGTTGCAGGTTTTGCAATTAGCTGTGGTTGTAAAAGTCAGACATTCAGGAGGCAAAACTCTGCATGGCAGTGAACATCTGACGAAACTCCAAATATACTTGGGGAATAAATCAGTTGCTGTAGCAACCAGAGCTCATTTGCTACCAAAAGAGGAAAACCAAATGGAAAAAAATGAGTAAAATGCCCAGACTTTATTTTAAAACAATGAATTATGAATAAAAGCTTTCAATTCAACATTTCAACCAATAAAAAATGACAGTGACTATTATATTTTAAAATCAACCTACTAATAGAGACTGTGTAAAATTAACATCGAATCCTGTAAAAACATAAATTTTAAGACAAATTTGCTTACTTTCAAAATCAGTTTTTTTTGTTTCCATTCCTTAAAACATAATGAAATATTTTATTTATTTATTTATTTTCTCTGAGACTCGCTTCCTGGAAGTTACAATGATCTCTGAGGATTCATTATATGATACATTCTCTTCTATATCAAATAGGACTTTTCAGAAGCACCTTCTTTACAGCTAGATAGAGGTTCTGCATTGGTTGGATCTCTATCACAAAGACACTTGAGACAAGGGAGGTTACAACAAAAATCTCATACCTGATAAGGGTCCAGTTCTGCCCACAGTGACTTCCAGCTGTGACTTCAAACTGTGGTGTTGGTGATATGTTTTTACCTCCTTACTTCCAAACCTTTTGCAAAAATAAGTGAGAATGTAAAAAATATTGCCTAGGTCTTTGAACAAAGCAGAAATTCTTGGAGCCTCTTTTACAGAGGCACTCATCCCATTCCCTTGAGGTGCTCCCCGACCAAAGGCCTCATCCTCTAACAGCATCGTGATGACAGAGAAGCATGGTAACTGAGTGTGCACTATGTGCACACACATGTTCAGATCCCAGTAGAGCCTTTCTGAGTTATGCCCTAGATAAGGACTCTGAGAGCTAGTAACCCAGCATGCCTAAGGAAGACACTCCTCATGCAAATTAAAAATCTTGAAAGAGTAGAGCAGTATGTGGCATAAATTCAGTAAAACAAGTTATATATCAAAGCATATTTTAAAGGCAAGCAAGGACCTAAAATACATACTTAAGAACTAGTGCCAGGGAACTATTTGATGGATTTTTTCAGGTCAGGCTTGCTTAGAAGTGGCAAGTGTCACTCTTCTGGCTAAACTTGGAAATGCCCCAATAAGCATGATGTGTTAAGATTATCACAGACTGATAAAGGAAAATGGATGTTTCTCGGAATATCATCTAGTTTGGCAAAGGACTTTCATTTTTACTTTATTTCCAAATCCTTTGCAAAAATAAGTGAGAATTTTAAAAGTATCTGCATTGGTCTTTGATCAAGTAAATCTGTAAAAAGTGACAGATTTGTTAAGACAAGAAGGCATCATAGGAGTCTGTCAGTGAAAAGCTCTTCAGTGAATGATGATGGTACCATCAAAGCTGTCACTTGTGTTTTCTTTTTGGAAAAATACCTTTCTTTTCTAAAACTTCAGGTATCTTATTAGGATCTATATACCTGCTACTGATCCCTAACACTATTAACTTGAAAGTTATTGTGATGATTCAAAAATCATAAACAAATAACATATTGCTGTGACAAAACTTTAAGGACAAAGTCATCACAAAAATACAATATGTGTTTATGCTACCAATAAGCAACATCGCAATTCAAAGCTATCTGAAAAAATAACTTTTTATATACTGTATTTTTGTATGTTACTTAAGAATTTGTGAATATAGGAGAAATTCGTGCTAAGCATTTAGTCACGTGGAGAACACTTGAAAATCGTAGTCATAGAGAAGAAAGTGGAAATTTCAATGTGTGTTGGCTTGGCTTTCAGTAATTTCCGTGCATAGTGACAATCACTGTGATCACACTCAACACTTCTTAGCATCAATCTGTTCTCTATGCTTAAACATTGATATCATATCTTGCGATTAGAATTGAATTAGGGCTGAATTCTTGTCTGGCTCCAGTACGTGTTGAATACATGTATTTTTTTTCCCACCATATCCATGGGCAAAACACATGGGTGTTTTTTGATCCATTGATGAGCTTACCACCACACTGGGTAAAGAAGCCCACTCCAGCAGCCAGAGTTCAAAAACTAGGAAGAAGTCAATGCCTGGACAGTCACATATTAAACTTGCTTCACTGAGACGCCATAGCCGTTTACAAATTAGTTCTACTCCCCTCTCCTGATAATCCCCGATGACTTCTATGTGATAAAATAATTGAGACAATTTAAAAAGTTCAAGTGACATTTCAATGTATACTTTTAAACAGGGAGTACATATATTTACACAGGCTTTCATGAAAATAACCACTCTAAGAATAAATTTTGTTAATATAGAAATTCAGCACACTGAATCCTTAATTCAAGAAAAATATTAGATATTTTCCCCAAAAACTATTGCAAGCACACATACTGCTTCTTCTGCACAAAATACTTATATAGAAAGAAAATTAATATGAGCTTCAGTATTACTGATTAATGCACAATACATTAAAACTGATAATTCTGTGAATGCATGCTACAAATAAGTAATTATTTAAGGAAAAGATAGTAACTTCTAACACCTGATCTTTTTGAGAGTGTAAGACCCACATTTTGTGACACTTCAAGCTTTCATAAATTCTTAAGCCATTTAAAAACAAGGCAGAGTTCTGAGGACACAGGAGAAATAAAGTCTGAGATTAATTCCCTTCAAGACAAATCCGCCTCAGTCACGCAGCATTGCCAAAGTCTGCATGATCTCCCAGGTGTGAGAGTCTGGAAGTCATTTTCACGTTTGTTTTATGACACTGACTAACTTTCCCACTTAGTCTGGTTAAATATTTGTATCATTAAGAACCACAGTTTCTCTTCAGAATCATTTAAATGTTCTATTTGTGTGCTTTAAGTTATTTCTGTCACATTTGTTATCATTATTTCTTATTCCTTTAGCTATGATCTGTATCCTGTAAAATGTAATTATAGATATCCACAAATGATTGCTTGCTTAACACAAGTATGCATTTTATAAATTTGTTTGACTCTTATCTCTGTCTCCCTTGTCATCATGCTAAATTTATATTTTATCAGGAAATTTTTATATAACCCTCATATCTGACATCAAATCTTTTGTATAATAAGCAACTTTTCTGTGTGTCTATAGGCAGTGGTAGTTCACACCCAGTGCAGGGCAAGTCAGTTCCTCCTGGGATAGTGTGTCCTATGGCTTCACATTTTATTGTCACATTCACATTACTCCACAACTGGTTTGAATCCCTGGCAAAATTTTGCCTTCCATTTTAACAGTGTTAAAACAGTCACACCATGATCAATCAGCTATAATCAAATGACTAGATCATTTCCAGGTCAGTTTATTTCCCATGAGTTTTCACTTTCCACATGATTCTTTAAAGTTAAGATCTAATTTCTTCTTTTCTACACGTACTAATCACCACGTTTTTCCTAATTATCTTACATCATTTTTCTTTCGTTTTCCAGTCATGAACAGAAGTAGTTCTGTAGCAAATAAAGTGATGGTAATTAATAATAGCAAACAAGTCATGTGGTATTTACCATGTCCCAAGTACAGTGATACACTGTGATGTATTTAATATAAATAGGGACTTACGAAAGAGTGCATTTCACTCTTCCCATTTTACATATTTAAAAAATGATTCACATAAAAGAGTCACAATTTCCAAATTGGATAATATCATATAGCTAGTGAGTGACAAATCCATGATTCCTTCAAAATAATGTATGTTTACTTTAGATTTTTTTCTCTTTTCCTATATGAGATACTTTTCATATTCATATATTCTTTCAAGTAAAATAGACTCAAAGATACGACCCATGACAATGGTTCCTCATCTATAGCGATGGCTACCAAATTTGTGGACTCCAGAGCACAAAAAAGGTCTGAAGCCTACGTTACAATATTGGCTTATAATGAATTGTAATTCAGCGGAGTGTCTGTGTACTGTGAAACAAGAAGCATTTGCCTTCCTTCTTTGGGCTGTCTCTTTAGTTGTGGTGTTTTGGTATTTAGTATCATTCTACAAACAAACAAAAATTCCTTGGAATTATAAGTCATCTAACATGGATCTCAGCCTTCACCTTTATATTGTCCACCATAGGTTTTCTGAAAATGCAAATGCATTTAAATTGTATGAGACATCACCAAAATTATACACACACACATATGCACACACACACATTGAGTATATATACATATATACTCAATGAAGTACAATCTTTTCTTTTATCTATGATTTCACCTCAATATGTAATATGCTGATTAACACATGGTCAGTATAACAATATTTTACCAGTGAGTTGCCAAAAGTGGGACCTTATTTTCCAACTTTTATTTAATTACCATGATAGATACTTTCATTTTCAACAGCGTGTGTTTAGGTTTCAAGAATCATTAACTAAGAATTCTGCAATAAAACAGCAGCCAAAGAGTGTCTCAGAGTATTTCTGCTGCGTTGGAGTAGGCAGATTTAGACATCTGTATCTCCTCAGGCCAATGAAAGGAAACATCTGTGGAGCACACATTGAGTCGTGTTCTTAGGGAACCAACCAAACACAAAATCTGCCACTGTGAGATGGTGCACAACCAGAAGGGAAATAAATTCACAAAGCTACAGTACTGCAGAAGCAAAACTGTGATTTATTGGGCTAGCTCTGCCACTGATGCTATGATAAGTCAGGCCGCCTGAATTTATCAACAGGCATCACTTAAAAGGTAAAAGTACAAGTTGGGCTTTTCCTACAGAATTGCTAAATTTGCCAATTATCATCTGGAAAATTCATCAGATAAATACATCTTTGAACAGAGATATTCAGAAAAATATATGTGCTGTGTTTTAAATAGCAGTGATTTTTAAAAAGAACAATTATAAAAATAAAATTTTGTTTTTCAACCTATAGTGAGAAACCCGAGTATCTGTTTTAATTAGGAGAATGAGCCAAACAATTGCAATATTGCATTAGAGGAAGATTTTAAGTACCAATAATTTTGAAATGATATTTTTATTGCATTTTAATCTTTACCTTTTTATGATGACTTCAAATATCTCCTTCTAGGACTGGGGATTTAGCTCAGTGGCATAAGCACCTGCCTTGCAAGCAAGCGGTCATGAGTTCGATCCCTGGTACCAATAAAAAAAAAAAATTGCAAATATCTCCTCCCACCAACAACCATAATCCATCTGTTCTCATTTCTTTAAATAAATGTTTGCATCATTTTTGATTTATGGAAACATTCTACAGAAATTACAGAGAATTCTTGTCTTCCCTTCACCCTGAGTCTCACAATGTAAGCAAAGCCCATTGTACATTTGTTAAAACAAAGAAATTAACATATAAGGCCTCTCATATTTAAATTCTACATTTCATCCATATCTCCCAGTTTCTACTTTCATCCTAGCATCTAATCCAGAAAATCATCTTTGCATTCTTTTAGTCATTGCTTGTTTTGTGTCTTCCCTGAATTGTTGAAGGTTTTTTGGTTTGCTCCTTTGATTTGAAACAGGTTCTCGTCATGTAGTTCAGGCTGACCTTCAACTCACTGTGTAGCCCAGGCTGACCCTGACCTTGCTGTGAACCACCTGCCTCTGCCTTCTGAGTGTTGGGATTACAGGTGTGTGCTACCACGTCCAGCCTTCTTGTGTCTTTTTAATGTTTGTTTATTTGGTGACCTTGGAGTTTTGCAGAATGCTGGTCAGCCACTCAGGTTTCCTCATGATTAGATTTCCTGCTATCGATTTTTGAAAGGAATTCCACAAAGACAAATTGTGCTTCTCTTTTCATCACATCAGAGGTGTATGGTACCAATATGACTTATCACCGTGATGTTGCACTTCATTCTAGGTTAAAATCTTCCTGGTGAGTCTTCCCACAGTGAAGTTATTAATTTTCCTGTTCCATATTATGTTCTACAAGATCAAATCACTAAATAAAAACCATACTCAATAAGAAAGGAATTTAGCACTAGCTCCTGAAGTATATTTTTTTTAAATTGCTTATAACTTCTCTGTACAGATTTATAACCCTGTTTATTCAAATAGATATGCATATAACATTATTTTATATTTTGAGTTACATTCTATTTATGTACTATTTAATATTTCTGACTTCATTAAGTGTTGGCTGGGGGACTTCTTCCAGTCAGTATCTATTTCCCTTGAACACATATCAAAAATTCCTTTAACACCTTAAGATGTTATCAACCCATACTGCGTTCTTCTTGCCCAATTCCTGGTGCCAGCCAAGTTCTAAACTGCTTTCTTTCTTTTCATGGTGGGATGATATTAGAAACTCAAAGTCCTGACTCCAAAAGGACTTTATATAAATGATCTTCCCTTATTTCTGGGTTCTTTCAGTGAACAGTAATAAAAATATTTTTATCACATGTGAGATAAAGCATAGGAATGTTTAGTTTAAAAAAAAAATTACAGTAGACCAGGAAGCCAGCTCAGTGGCACAACTACCTGCCTGGCAAATGCAAGGTCCTAAGTTCAATTCCCAGTACAAATATTAAATAAATAAAAATTAAGAAACCTTACAGTAAGTGATGCATTTCCATTAATCCCTCTCAAATATTAACTTTTGCTTCAAATACACTAATTCTATTGCTCTTAGTACACTGTAAGCAGTACTGGAAGTCATCTTTCATGTGTTTGGCTGTGCAGTCAGGGCTGCTTGGACATCATAAATCAATTCAAAATGTTTGTCTTTCTTGGTCATTTTGAATTTGGGGGAAAGCCAGAGTTCCACTGTGCTACATCTGGTTAATGATGTGGGTGAGATATATTGCAATGTTTTTATGATCCTGGCTTTTTGCTGCATGACACTTACCATAGCAGCAGCATTTCCTGTGATTTTTACTGTAACTGGTAGTGATTTCCAAAACTACTTCAAGGAAGCCATTTATGATGGGATGCTTTTTAAGTGATGGGAAATATTTTTAGAGTATTAATGGTAATTCTTTTATTCTAATGAATTATTTTAAACATTCATTGCATATTTCAGTCACAACTTGTAGAATTGATAATGCATATAGTATTATTTTTGCATCTCAATCTATTGAAATAAACATGAAATTACATTGATACATCAAATTTTAAACCAGCAATAGAAGGTTCACTTATGTTTTGTTTCTTGAGTTATTTTATAACATCTTTATCTAGAATGGAAGTTTTATCTTCCATTAGATATAATTTTTTAATTTTGTCCAACGCTAGTACTCTTGCAATATATTTTCATTTTTTGATAAGCCATTCTTCTAAAACTGAAATTATTGATTAGAGTAGTGTATATATACAGTTATTTTAGTCTTATTTCCTAGACTTTTGTCTCCAAACACCTTATAAAGTTGCTAAGGGCAGCTCTAGCCAAAGTCAGTGAGGATCTCACACTTGACACTAATAGTCATCTCCAAGCTACAGCCTATTCTTGACTCCAAAATATAGTTAACTTTGTTTTATACTTGCATGTGTTAAATTTTATTCTGTGTCTTTCTCACCTAATAAAGACTACCTTGATGAATAGCATAAGGTACTAACAGTTCTAGTAACATATAAAACAGCTGTAACACTCTAAACTTTTCCCTTCATAGCTCATTTGTGATGACAATTCCCCTTTACCCACGGCATTCACTGGTATGTTTTCCTGTAGCATTTCCTTCACTCCTGGAATCTGGCTTCTTACACTTAACCAAATGTCATTCAAGATTTACTCTTGCCATTTCACAGTGCAGCAGTGTCTTTGCATACCCTGCTTTGAAGTGTCCGATTGCGTATCTGAAGCAGCATTTATTTATTCATCTACCTATTGAAGGACATCTCAGATTTTTCTAATTTAGGGCTAGTAATACATCCGTAAGCTACTAACATTTACACAGAGGTTTTAGTGTTTCAATCTACTGTTTCAAACAACAGATTGGAAGTTTGACTATACAGAGGTTCAACTCTATACAAAATGTCTATAACCATCTCTGAGCAACTGGACCATCTTGCACTGCCACCCAAAGTGAGTAAGAGTTTCTGTTGCTTTGTATCCTTAGCAGAATAAGGTATTTTCAGCATGGTATCATTCCAGCAGGTGTGTGGTATTATCACATTTTTATTTTAATTTCTATTTCCCTAGTGAGAAACAGCACAGTGCATTTTTCACGTGCTTGCTTACCATTTATATATCTTTTTCTGATATACTTGTTAACAGCTTTTGAAAATTTTCACTGTTTTCTACTAATAAACTATTTGAGTTTTACCATTTGACTTTTACTCCAATATCCTGTAAATAGTTTTATCGAACCACAATTGTATTTTTTCCAGAGTTTATTATTTTTTATTAGTACATGTTTCTGATACATAATAATTATATTCCTTATGAGGAGGTGGTACGCTACATGACATATTGTAATTCTTTTTTAATTCGTTTCCCTCCCTCTGCATCCCTTAATCCTCTTTCTACATAAGAAAATCAATCTCCTTCCTATTACCTATTTTGTGCTTCACTTATGTTCTCAGTTTTTCATATAAGAGAAATGATGTGCTGTGTAAGCTAGTGTTGAGTTTATTTCACTTAAAATTATGTGCTCAGGTAGTTTTAGTCATTGCATCAAGATAATAAATGTATGTAAATATAATTATCCTCTCTTCCTTTGGCTAAGTCAATTGTATATATAGAATTAGGCTTTTTATTATTGTTCTTTTTTTAATTCTTTGCTGCCATGAACTGCCTCTTGCAAATTCTAGGTATCCATTTATTTTTCCTTGAAACATCTCCACCTTCAAGAATCTAATATCTCTTACCAAAAATTTGACAAAATAAAAGTAAAATAAATTGAGGAACTTAAGATAATTAAGATAATTCTTTCCTAACCATAGTTTTCTATTCTATAACAACCTCTATGACTTACAAAAGCATAAACATACTCTATATTCTCTTACTAAATTAGTTACACTAAATATTAAAAAATATATATTCACTTTGTCATGTATGTATGTGTATAAATGTATAGTAGTCTGTCGGAAATATTTGTATTCCTGGGGTTTAGAATTTTAATTTTAATTATTTAGACATAGTTATAATTGTACATAGATAACTAATAAAGAAAAATTAAATAGTATACTTTAAAACAAGACTGACATTTCTTTGCCTACAGTTATGTCTAATAGAAGTCATTTCTTTTCCTTTTAGGTTTTCCAGTTGACAAAAAGCTTTACATGTGGCTGATTGTATAACATAATTTCATTTCTGATTTGCTTTTCCAAAGATGTTTACTAAAGTCACAAAACAACAACAGAACAACAGATACATCTTAAAGTCCAATTTGTTCAAATGTGCTTTGCTCTCTTATTTGGTAATTTTTTTCTGTCTTTTGTACTGGGAATTCAACTCAAATAAGTAGCTTATTAATTACTGCAGATCTCTAATAATTACCTTTTTTTACTTTCAGGATGCACAGATACATATTTAATATGTTAGCTCATAAATTTTATTGCTGATATTTTATCTGTTTACAGATTCTTTCACAGAATAAAATGTAAATGTGTAAAACATAATAAATGGGTAGATTTCAATAATTTGAAAATGATTGTCAGGCATAGTATCCAGACTTTAACTGTCATTCACTGTAATGCCTTTTGTCAGTACTTTTCAGAATCCAATAATTCTTTTTCTTTTTTTTCTCCCTTTTATCGGAACCAGGGATTGAACTCACAACTGTCTGCTTGCAAGGCAGGCACTTATGCCGCTGAGCTAAATCCCCAGCCCCCAATAATTCTTTTTAAAAACTATTTGGTTTCTTTTCTATTTTATGACACCAAGATTGAGCAATTATTAAATATTTGCATCTGAAATTACCAACATCCTAAATACAGTTTATCTGAAACCAGAAATATAAAGTCACGTAACATGGCCAGCGGCTTTCTTAGTACTTCTTTACCTACAACTAATACAACACTTGATGAATTGCAAGAGAAATTTGAATCTGATAATAGATATATCCACAGGAGTATTTAGCACCAAAATCTGTGTTGGTTTCAGCCTCCTCTTAATTAACAGTAGCTATGTACATTTAATGCCATTGCATAACCCATTGAAGGAAGTAATAATAATTTGGTAATTAGCTATCATCAAAAAGATTTCTAAAAACAAGCTTGCTCTAGTCATTGGGCTTTTCTAAGGTTAATTTATTTGACATTCATTTTCCCAAAGCTATTGTTCCACATTATCTTGCAACACTTCTGTGCTAAATTTTAACCACTGTGTTTTGTATCACGGTTTCTAAAGAATAAAAACACTTTTAATCACAGCTCTAGAGATGGATAAATTGAGAGACAGAGTTTAGAAGACTTTACCAAATCACTGAATTGGCAAATAGAGGTCCTACAATTCAAAATCTTAACAGCCTTGTTTCAGAATACTACATATTCTTAAACCAATGTGACCCCTTTTTCTTCGTCTTTGTTGTCAATGACTTTTAATCTCCATAAATATACAAATACCAGAGTATTCATAGCAGCTTTCAATTTACATTAAAAATTTGTAGCATATTAATACAAGGTGCATGTACACTAATAAAATAACTGATTTGCTTAAAAATGGACAGATAATTGACATCATTATGAGGAAATTAGGTCAGACATCAAAGTACGTGACGTGGTTCAGTTTTTACAGGTTTCAAAAGCAAGCATCTCTAAACTGGCAAAAATAGATGAAGGTAGACTGTTTTCTTATGTGGCTATGAGGCAATGGATTGAATAAGTAACATGAGGGGGAAAAACCCTCTAATAATACCCTAAGAATAGCTCTGTACTACATCCTAAGGCCAAGATCAGTTCCCATCCACCAAAATCTTCTATGATTTCACTGAACTCATATACATTTGTTGTAAATGATTTTAAAAATCAAAATGGAAATGAAAAACAGAGTGAAAAAAAAGCATATAAAGAACTTCAGAAGCAGAAAATGATTTATGACAAGGGTTCAAATCATCGGCTCTCTGCACATTGTACATTTCTCTTATTTAATACGTATATTTATGTACTTATAAGAAAACCTAACAGTGAAAAAATGTCAATGAAAATCTCATAAATATACATATGTATTTCAATCTAATAACAAATGTTAAATGCTTTCCAAAGTAGCTTTATTACTTCAATTACTATGAATAACATATTCAAATATAGTAATAGAAGTGCGTATTTGTATATATAGATGTGTGTGTGTGACTATGTTTTATATTCAACTAGATAAAGGAAAACTGATACAGCAACAGATATAAAAATTAGTGACCCAAAAGATTGAAATAGTGGAAGAAGACTAGCCTTGATATCTGAATTATTCCACCATCTGGTATCTCTGGAACTGCTGTGGGATTGGTTAACCTCTCTATGATAAATTTCTAAAAGGGATATAAGTAAATCTCACAGGGTTTAGATAAAAGTAAATAAAATTTCATAACATCAATTATAATAATGATGAAGAGAACCACTCAAATAGTGTGCTACTATTTAAATCATATCCTCTGGATTCAAACTGCGTGAGTCCAAATTCCAGATTTGCCAGTTAGTAGTTCCATTGTTTATTCATTTTGAAATGAATATTTATCTGATCCACAATTTAGGATTACCAGAAACAAGGTGTGGTTACATAGTGTCCATACTTAGCTCTGTAGTATGTTTTCGTTTCCTCAATATCTACATGAATGAAAGATAGCCTAGTATTTCCAAGGTTATATTAGTTTGGTTACTATGTTAATTGCTTTTCCTTTATGCCACTTCTCTTGTGAATATGTGATTTCAGAAAATGGATGGGAGAATGAAGTGTCTAAATTCATTTGTTTTCTATTTTTGCATAGCTTTTATAAGTTACTAAAATTTACTTGTTCATAAATTGGGTTTCAAGGATTTTTCTGAAGACTTTAACCTTTGATCTAGATCTGTTTTTTAATATCAAGTCAGCTAAACACTTTCCTTTGTTCTCACAGTCACAGAAAATAAAGAAAATCTCATAAGTAGCAAGAAATAATGTTTCCATAGTAATTAATGGCATTCTCAATATACACAAATGCTTCATCAGCCTTAAGAGAGAGGTTAAATATTTTATTTTGCTAACTATAGATGCAGTAAGTAGCAATAGATCTGGTCAGAACTAGGACCTCTATTAGGAAAACAAACAAAATGAAACAAAATAAAACACTCATCTTTAAATGTTTTCATTTTATTTCCATATAATCAAGGTCTCTTCATTTCCATTATTCTGTAATGACCTCTTCAATCTGAAATTGTAGGATCAAGATTCTTTTAAAACCATTAGAATCTATTGAAAAATCACCTGACATTAAAGTAGTCAGTTTAATTTGTGCTTACACAGAGAATACAAGAGGGTATCTAGGGGTTCTCTTATACCACAATCTTTTGTTCTTACAGTTTTAACATTTGCTCTGCAACTAATCTAAAGAAAGGTTGTATGAAGGACATTTCAGTGATAGCTATTATTCTGCATCAAATTCAGTATTCCAGCCTATCTTAGCAATATGCTTAGGTGAGCTCATTCCCCAACATATATTCTAACTAAAAGGTTATAGAGTAAATTTGTTCATCAATAACTTATCAAACCTTCCAATATGTGCTAGCATCAAATGTGCAAACAATAAGTGTCATGGTTTCTGTATGGATGTCCCCCAAAGCCTCATGCAGTCATGGGGGCAGGCTTCCAGAGTTTGAGATTGATTCATAGTCCAATGCTGGCATTATGGGTCGAGTGCTGTACCCAGACTAGGTTGGGTAGCCCACACACTGTATAAGGGACAGAAAGAGTCTTCTCTCGTGGCTGCTTCCTTTTTTACTAATGTCGCTTTTTCTGTTTTCTGCCACCACAAACTGTCACCCTCTATTTTGCACCACTCTGCCTTGGAGTCAGCTGATTATGGACTGAAACCTCCACAAACTATGAGCTAAATAAACTTTTCCTTCCTTAATTTTGTGCACTAGGTATTTGGCCTTAGTAATGAGAGAAAAGTAAAAAAACACAATAGGTTTGTCTTTGTTTAATTTGTGTTTCTATGACATGCACGAATTCTTAAAGTAGGATAATTGTTAATCCTTAATTCTTAGGTAATTCTTAAAGTATAGGTAAAGCATACACAGCCTAGGGCTGAAGCTAAATTCCTGGCTTATTAATTTAATATGCAGCTATTAAATTAGCACTGAATTCTGAAACATATATATATACATGCCTTATAAAATTGATCCCAGAGTTACTGTCACTTAAGGAAAATGATAAGATGATCTGAGGCCATGATATTATTTAAATAAATATAACACTTCAAGAACACAACTGGATATGTAAGATGAGTAGAAACAGAAGCAATACCCATAATTTGTTCCCTCTGATGAGAGGAGTCTAAAAACCTAGCAGTGTCAGTAGTTACACATTTTATAAAAAGTGGGAAGACCTTGCTGTCTTGCAGATGTCTAAAACTCTGCTATAAGAAGTCTTGGGTAAAAATATGGTGGAATAAACTATGAAGTTTTAATTTGAGTTATGATGCACTTGAATAACCTACATGATTGAAGGCAAGAAATAACTAAACTACAAAATTCCATTTTGTTGAATGAACAAAAATATGTTTAAGAACATATACAAAAGTGCACACAAACCTATAATTGGGTTTAATAATTCTTAGCAAAATGAAAAATTCAATAAGAGAAAAAGAAAAATGCATGAATATACAAAGCTCTACATTTAAGGAAAGCATATCTTCATATATGTATTAACAGGCAAACTATAAACCAATTTATTATATATTACATAACAAAAGTCTTATTAAGCAATATTATATGTTGAAAAATCAAAGAAAAATAGAAAATGCTGCATAATTTTCAAAATTTACTCAAGTGCAACCAATTGAATGCTGTATGATAGAGTTGCGTAGTAGAAAAGGAACGATTAGTAGTGCTCATGATCATAAACAACCACAAAATCAGAAATAGAAACAGAAATACTTTTTAGTTCTATCAGATAACATTAATCAATTTAAAATACTTATATAAGATTTCACAATACTTACATGAAAAACATAAGACTTCATGATACTTACTTAAGAATTAGTGAATATGAATATCTCTGCTATTTAGCTTTTTGATGCCTAATTAACATTCTAGAAAATTCAAGTAACTTTAAATTATTGTGAGGTGATTGTAAATGAAGTATTTTATTCTCTATAAAATTTCAGGAAAAATTACCTCTCAAAATAAGGCAATATTTATATTTTGTGCCTTAAATGACAAAAAGATTGGATATTCTTTGAAAAATTATTTGGCCTGTGAGTCTGTTTTCATTGCAAAGAAATTAAAATAAATATATCCACGTTTTGATGAAAACAAAGAATTAATATTGTCCTACTGATATTTTTATAAAACTTCTATGTGGACCCTGAGTGGCAGGGCAAACTCTTGTGCAGAAGGCATGAGGGAAAGGCCTGCACAATGAATTCCAGCTAGCCACACAACTTTGACACCTCACTGGGCACCTGGTAGGACCCCACCCAGTGAGTTCAACCATCTGGGGAGCTTTAGTGCACCATATGGCATGAGCTGAAGGCCTTCCCAACATACTCCTTCTAGCTGTTCAGCTTGGTACACCACTCAAAACCTGGCAGAGTCCTATCCAACAACCTCAAGCAGCTGGGGAGCTTAGGAGTGCCACATGGGGTGTGCTGAAGGCCCTCACAGTGTACTCCCCCAATTTGAGTAGACTTTGAGTGCCACTATAGACCTGATAAGTCCTACCTAGTGACCCCCACTCAACTGGGGAAACTTGGTGCAGTATGGCAGACATACTCAACCTAGAAAGCAATAGAGACCCGAGAATAAGTCTCAGTCAACTGTCTGTCAAAGAACTTCTCTCTAAAAATAGAATTTCAAAGACTTAATCCAAAAAGAGACATCTGAGATGAATACACCCTTCTCAGCTGAAGAAATACAAATGACAAATAAATACATGAAAAAAAAAAATGTTCTGCATCATTGGTCATTAGAGAAAGGCAAATTAAAACCACAAAGAGATTCCATCTCATTCCAGAAAGAATGGCCAGGATAAATAAAAAACACCAAACTCCAACAAATAGTGGAGAGACTGTGGGGAAAAAGGAACTCTTTGGTGGGAGTGTAGACTGGTGGAAATCAGTGCAGAGCTTCCTCAAAAAGCTGGGATTGGAAGTCCCATTTGTTCCAGCTATTCCACTTCTAGGCATATTCCCAGAAGAACTGAAAACATCATACCACAGTGATATATGTGCACCCATGTTTATAACAGCACAATTTATAATAGCTAAATCTTGGAAGCAATACAAATGCCCATCAACTGACGAATGGATAAAACAGATGTGGTATTTTTTAAAATGGAGCACTACTCCGCTAAAAAATGATCACATTGAGGCTTTTATAAGTAAATGGATATGACTTGAGACCATACTCATAAATGAAATAAATCAAGATCATGTGTGTAAATGCCATATTGTCTCCCTAGTGTGAAAAACTGAAAGAGTAAATAAGATACAAAATATTCAATAAATACTATGAAAGATTAAGAAACTACTCAAATGGGAAAAATAACTCAGATGGGAAAAAGGAGAAAAGAAGGAAAGGAAAAGAAAAAAAGATATAAATTTGTGTGTGTGTGTGTGTGTGTGTGTGTGTGTGTGTGTGTGTGTGCAAGACAGCTAAGATGATAGTACCACTAAGTCTATTATTTCTTGAAGCAAAACAGTTAACCTTCGTAAGATTAGATTAATTTTGCATGTTTATATCTGGTAATATGAGCAACTCTTTTGAAAATAACCATGCAAAATAACATTTGTTATGTTACTACCATGTTTTGAAAGCCTACATTGTTATTGTTTGGGGATGTTTGTTGTTGTTATTTATTTGTCTCTGTTGCTTTTTGTTTTTCTTATATTTTGCTTTGTTTTGTTTTATTTTGTTTGGTTTTTCCTTCTAATACAGAAAAGATAGATGTACATGTAATGGCTTATACATGCCCAGAACTTTTCTTAAAGGATTTACAAGAATTGATTTTATTAAAGGTGATGGTATGAGCAGCTACTTTTAAGAAAACGAGACATTATGATAGCCATTGCTGATTTTCTCTTGTCATGTTTTGAAGTTCAATACTGCTTTTATTCTTTTTTCTATTTGGCTTTAGTCTGTCTTCTGTTATTTGATTTGTGTGAAATATGTGTGAAAATATGGACAGCTATTTTGAAGATAACAAGAGACATTATGTTATTCATTGCTGATTTTTCTGTTGTATGATTTTGAAGGCCTGTAATTCGTTCATTCTTTTGTTTTGATCAGTTTTATACTGTTTTGTTTTGTTTGAATTCAGTGTGTATGAAGATATAGACAACTATTTTGGGGAGCACAGGAGACACTGTGGTAACTACATTTGATTTCCTGTTGTCTTATCGTGAAATCCTGTGTTGCATTGCTTTGCTCTGACTTGCTTTGTTGTATTTTGTTTTATTCTTTTTAAAATAATTTAAAAAAAAAGAAAACTTCTATACAAAGTGAAGCATCAGAGCTGATTTTTTAAACTCAGCTATATTTATGGAAAAAATATTCATTATTGGTATAATAGTACAGAAACTTAATCAAATGGAAAATGTTTTTATGAAGCCAATTATCAGTCATGTGTTTAATATGCTATTGTTCATAGGAGAAAATATTGCTTTAAATATGCTCTGCTCAAATTCTTTTCAGTCTCTGTGTGAAGTAAGATAAAATAGTAATTTTAATGGAGGAAAGTAGAAATCAATTGGATGCATTAACTCTCCTGTATGCTGTGAACTGAAAGACTTGCTTAAAATTATGTTTTTTGCAAGGCTATCTGATTTTCAGCTTCACTATTTTGTCATTTGCAATAAAACTTCCTCATATACAAGTGTCAAAATGGTAAATGCAATTTATTTAGGTGCATCCTAATTTCAAGATGGATCTAAATCCAATTTAAAGATGATTTGATTTTTACAGGCACCTAGGTAAAAGAAACAGATAAATCAATATGTGTACCGGTTCAGTTGTTATGGAAATATGTGGGTAAATATAATGCATTTTGCTCATGGACTGTTTTAGGGTGATAATCTCTTTTTGCTATTCACAGGAAATGGGCTTTAAGTAGCACTTTCATGCATTTCTACAATTTGAGGTGACCATATCAAAAAGTAGAACTTCTAGTAGTACATTTAGGGACTGTTCTATTATATAGCTATTTTGTATATTAGATATCACTAAATGTATTATGTCAGAAAATGCATTGTACTTTAAAGAAATATAGAAAACAGATAACATCAACTTAGTTGTTACACGTGATATGCTAGTGTTTACTCTCTGTGTTAAAAAATCTGTTTAGCTTCAGTAAAACTAAACAAAACACAGGCATTGCCAGTGTCTTCCAAAACAAATTTGCTGGGTTTTTTAAGTACAGTAATCTAGTCCTTAAGAGACATTGTTTCCCACCGTATATGATTGAAATTTTCACTCTCCAAATAGGCCAGGAAATTTCTTTAGATACAAAGTCATCTGATTTCAAACTCTATTTTACATACATAAGAATACTTCTTATGGTCATATTGAAAGGATGAAAGTGAGAAATGAGTCCCAAAGGCATAAAAGTGAAAAAGATGGGAAAGAGTACTTATGGATCACAAAGCAGAAGATGCTGGCTTTATTTTATAAAGAGATTATTTAGAGGTAATCACTTTGAATGAAATCGGCAAGTGATCATGTGTCAAGAAAGAGAATCTGTCAGTGCAAAAAATTGGAAACTAATATCCACTAAGTGATAAAACGTACTGGGTGTTAGTTTGAAACTTATACTTGAATGCCTGTAGCTCAGGGTCTTACTGTATAATATAACAAATGTCTATCTCTGTTATTAAATTCTCAGTTCTAAGAGGTAGAGTCTGTGTTTCTTTCTACTCATCCTTGAAGACTTAGAAAATATTTTAGTGATGGGAAAAGTTTGAACTAATAAGTAAACATTGAAAAATTTGTTAGTAGAATAAATCGATGTGAAAATGTGTTAAATACATTTATAAAGTGCAAGTCACCATAATACTGAAACAAATCAGTAAACTAAGTTTATGTGATAAATTTATGCATATGTTGTCACTTACTTTTTCATGCATTTTTACATTCTGATACAGACTGAGGTAATTTCTACTTTAAGAACTTGTATGAATGCCTCTATGCCTTAATTTTCCAAATTTATCTCACCAGCTCCTTAAGTTTTTCATTAATTGATGTCAGTTACACAATTTGGAAATATTATTCAGCAAACTTCATATTGTATTTCTTAACTTTACTTTCTTTTGAGCTGATATTCTTGCTCCCCTAATTTCTCTCCAAGTTGATTACAACATGTCTAAGAAACTATATTTAAAAAGTTTTAATTTTCAGAGAAGTTACATGATTGAATATACAGTGAATGTTGTTTTATGGGAGGGGAGATGGGAGAGGCAGAAAGAGCCTCAGTGGCTCAAGTAAACAGATAAAGTTTCCAGTTTGGCACAATGATAGAGGCAGCCATAAGTGCTGACAAAATTGTTGCTTAATCCAGCCATGTTTACAGGGAGGATTTCAAGTTTTGCTTCAAATGATTTACTGGAACTTTAAAAAAAAAATTTGTCTGCAATGGTAAATATGATTTATTCTTTTATATTGCTGTGTCTTTACAGAAAAGCAGAGTACACCCACAACACCAACTGTATTGAGCAGAATTTAATAAAAAGAATCTAATAAAGAGATTGAAGGCAAAAAAGGGTGAGATAAAGACAGCAACCAAGTAATGCAGTGACAGTGGTACAGGAAGCAGCAGTCAATCCTAGCAGGGCTGGTGAACAAAAAAAAAAAGGGTTGGAATTACTAGAAGCTAGTAATTTAGAAAACCACACAGATCATATATCCAGATTTCTGAAGAAAGGATGCCATCCTGCTTTATTTCTCTGATGCTGAAAAAACACGGGAAGCTGGTATCATAATAATATTAATAAGATATTCAGAGTCTTAAATCTAGCAGAATACAGAAGTGTGAGATTAGGCATAAAGAAATGGTAGCTTAATCACTGGTACAATTCTCAATTAAAATTTACTGAAAACACTAAAACAAATATATAATAAATATAATGTTCATTAGAATGGCACCAAAGAAAATTAATTGTTATTGTTTTAGTAAAAAATGCTAAATATCAAATTGGGCACATATGCTCTTACAAATACAATATAATTTTTAATCAAAAGTCTTGTCATTTCAGACCCTAATGATTCAGTGAACATTTCATGCACTTGTTTACATGTTAATAATTTAAGTGCAAATTATCATTTTAATGTCTGCTTGGGATTTTGTTATAAAGATATCCCTCATATATTTATTTGGCAACCTCATTATGGTTTTTAGTTTAATTTCATTTTGTGCCATTATAATTATAAGCAGTACACTTGTGATATGAATCCATGAAGGCAGATAGTATTTGATACACATATTATACCCCTCACGTATATTTATGTTTGAGGAACAGCTTAATCAATGGTATGCAATGCTCCAATGGTATATGATGTACTGTGGAAGTCTCTTTAGTATGTGGCCAGTAATAGCAAAGTGTGTAATTATGGACAATGCATCATACTTGAAGATGATAGCAAATGAATAAGCTATTGGGTTACCTGTTTATGCTCTATGCATATGCCCTTGTTAAGAATGCAATCTTTATACTTTTTTATGTTCCACGTAAGACATTCTCCAGCAGGTGCTGTACCTGCCTTCCAGAAGCCATTCTTTTTCATATTTTTTTTATCGCTACGTTTATCATATGCAATGATTACAATTGTCATGGCAGTAGCTACCTGCACATACTGCCTCCTAACTCTTTTCTTTTCCTCTCTTCTATTCCCTGGTCTCTCAAACTCCTAGTCCCTATTCCATCTGCAAACCCTCCATGTTCATTATTTTCCCATTTTCATCTTTTATCCCCTTCCCCTCCATCTCTTGCTTGTCTCTAGATCTCCCTAATTTCCATCTAACTTTTCTTATACAAGAGAAACCATGCAAAACTTATGTTTGTATATCTGATTTATTTCACTTACTATTATGGTCTCAAGGTGCATTCATTTATCTGTGAATTCCACAAGTTTATCTTTATTATGGCAGACTAGTACTCCAGGGCTGGGGTTGTGGCTCTGTGGTAGAGTTCTTACCTTATATGCACAAGGCCCTGAGTATGATCCCTAGCACCATGAAAGAAAAAAAAAAATAGAATAGTACTCCTTGTGTATAAATACCACATCCATCTGTTGGTGGGCATTTCAAAGACTTAGCTTTTATAAATGATGGTGCTAGAAATATGTGTGCGCATGCATCCCTATAAGATGATGGCTTTAACTATTTCAAAAAATACCCAGAAAGGGAAAACATGGATCAAATGGAATTTCTTGTTTTGTTTTCTTGAGGAATCTCCATATAGACCTTCACAGTGGGTACATTAGCTTACATTCCCATCAGTAGTGTGGGAGACTTCCTCTTCCCACTTCCTCACCAGCATGTGTTATTATTGGAATTCTTGATTATAGTTATACTTCCAAAGGCATTCTTATTCCAGGAGATGGCAGTGCCATTGGCATCTTTGATGGTAAGGTCTTTGCAGGAGAAGAAGATATGCTGAGGAAGACAATGATATTGAGGACCCTGACCCTCATCTATTGATGATCACTGTTCCTTGTGTATTTTTGTGACTTGACATTTGCCATTGTGTTGTTGCTGTTGTTTTGTTTTGTTGAGGTAGGGTCTTTCTATGTAGTTCAGGCTAGCCTTAAACTCACCATGGAACTCAGGGTGGATTCTAAGTCACAGTAATTTTCTTGGCTCATCCAAGAGAATTACCAATGTGGGCCATCATGCTAAATTGTGACTTAGTTTCTAACAAAAGTATGAAGTTGAAAAACATCCCACACATTAAAATAGGTATTTATTATAGGCTAAGAGTACAGCAGGCCACAAGAAACAGGTTTTTATAAATACAGCAAAAGATTTTTTTACAGTAATGAGATTACCTATCAATACATTTCTTATCATGTATCCATATGCTAAAAAAACCATGACTTATCACTTATATTATCTGAATTCCAGTAGGATATTTATTTTACTAGAAATAGTTCAATATTTTTATGCAATAAAAGTAGATTTTGAAAGATTCAAGAAAGATTATTAAAAATACCCTACTTCTGTCACTTTTGTTCATTAAAATATGAATTGTTTTATCATTAGGTAATAAATGACAATTATAGAGCCTAAATATTAAAGTGAACAAATAAGCATATTTCACCTAGAAAATAAGGAAAGCTATTGACAGAAGTGACTCCATAAAAAAATTGTCTCACTATAAAGAGCACTAATGCATTATGAATTCTTACGAATCAGTACAAAAAGTTAATCTTCCACTAGGAGATAATCCTTTGTGAGGATTAAATTTTTCCTAGCATATTTTAGGCAAGTATTAAAAGATACTCTATCAAACATGCTGCAAATTCTTGATTTTTAATAATGTATTCTACAAAAGTAAAACAATGTTATTGAAGGAATCAACTCTTATTGGGAAACACACATATTTTTATAAACATTACTTTTATGACTTTGCTGTCCCTATATCAGGTTTGATACAAAACAGCTTAATCTTAAATTTGTAAAAAAGCATATTGTCTTCTGTGTCAGTCAAATTTAAGGTAAATTTATGCCTCAGGAAAAATGTACTAAGAAAAGTTAGTATAATTTGAAATGATTTTAAAAGAAACCATTTTTTCTAATGACATCATATGACTAATTTGAAAGGAAAATTTTATGTTATTTTAAAAATTTACAAGTCTACACACAAAAAATGTTTTTATCTTTAGTACTTCATTGCTTTGTCAAAGCAATTTTCCATAAGAAATTTAATTTAGAAAATAATATGCAATGAACCCAATAACTTTCTTCATTCTCCTTGGGGATTTGTACTACACAAAATAAGTGGAGACCTTCTCATTATTGTCACTAAAAAGAAGAAATATAAATCAAATGCTTTCATTAGTCTATATCCATCATCTTTTGTTTTCACTTTATTACAAAATAATGTGTATAGAAATAATATGTAGAAATATGCATAAGTGATATGAAACAAATTGATAAAAATTATATAAAAGATGTATGTACATACATTATCCATGTGATGCTACATATATATATATATATATATATATATATATAATTTTTAAAAATGTTAATGAATACACTTGTGCTCACCTACCACAGAATGCTTTGTTACTCTTAATCTACTCTTACTCTTTGTTACTTGTTAATACTTTGTTACTCTTAATCTAGTATTATATGTTGAAACTCTCACTTCTTTTGGACAATGTTGCTCTTATGGCTTAGATACAAAATATCCCAGTAAAGTCTCACTGTTGGAGGTGGGACTGGCTTAGAATCAGATCACTGGGGTGTGACCTTGAAGAATGCACAGGACGTCAGTTCCTGAATTCTTCTTGTCATGAATAATTTGGTTCCCAGATAAAAGTGTTCAGTAAATTTTGGCTTCTATTCCCTTCATGATCTATTTTGTTCTCTTTTCTGCTATTTCCTTTTTTTAAAAATTTGCTTACTGGCTGCATTGTGTGGTTTCTGTGTGGGAGCAGCTGATTAGGTACTGAACCCACTGAAACTGTGAGCAAAAATAAACCTTGGCTCCTGTGAATTGCAGATATGTCAGATATTTTGTCCTATAAACTCAAAGACAGAAGAGTACTAATAGAGATGCTTCAAAGCTTAATCTTGCTTCTCCTTTTCACAACTATACCAAGCATAAATCACATGTATATTTTCCCCAAAAGTATTGTTAAAAATAAAGAAAGCAAATATTAAATTTGAAGAGAAAAACACCACAAAAATGTATAATTTTCTTATATAACTTGGAAATTTAAATCTAATTAGCTTATTTTTCTATTTTTCTGAATGTTACATTCTGAATAGATATTTGTAGCTCCTGGCATTTTTATCCCATTGATTTATAGCTTCATATGAAATATCTGAAATTTAAAATACTGCATATGTATACACTGAGCTACTAATACCAAACTCATGAGGCCAAAGACCCTAAGATATTTTCCAGATCCAAGCTGCAAAATGGAATGCATACAGTAACTTGCTTTATAAAAATGAACAATATAAAAATGTCATTCTAAAAGAACAAGGATATTTTTCAGTTTTATTTTATTAAATAATGCGAAGGGGAAAAGAGTTTCTATGTTTTGCCCCCAGTTTCCTCTCTTTCCCTGCATATGAAGCATCCTGGATTATCTGAAAACAGTGGTAGTTCGACAAATGTGGGAGATGGAGAAATATTGCGGAAACACTGCAGGAATGACCCCTCGCTGACAGCCTGAGAATGACTTCCTCTCCTGGCATGCTGAGCGGAGCTGAGCACAAGGCCTGACAGCTGCCTTGTCCAGTCTCTCTCTTGCTTCCCACTTAGCAATGCTGCCTTTCCTCTGGCCTCTAATCCCCATTATTCAGATTATCTCTTGGCAAATATTGTGAAACTATCATGAATGTGTTCCCTCATCCTTTTCTCCCAAATCTTTCTTTCATTCTAAGGAAAAACAAAAATAAAGGCAGTTCTAAGAGCCACATCTCTTCCTGCCAGTGGCTATCCCAGTCCAATGCTAGCTGCTCCCTGCCCCTGGCTATAAAGGGCTGGGCAGGTCAGGAAGGCATCCTGGGCCTTCCAGCCTCCTTTCCCAAGCCTTCTTCTTGGAAACTCCTCAGGGAGTACCCCCTCAGGATAGAGCAGGTGCATTATGTAGGAAAAGGAGAAGAGAGAGGAAAAAGGAGACAGAGAGACGGCAGAATGGGGGGACACAGAGGGCAAGGAGAGCACTGTATTTTGATCCTGAATTGTTTGATCAGATCCATCCCACTTTTTCACTCTTTCCATTTGTATTTGTCTTTGGAAAGCGATAAGAACAAGTGTTTTGGGGACAGGGCTGTCTCTCTCTCTTGGCCCTTTCTCATGCAGTTTCTAAGCAGTCAGTCTTTCACAAGGAGCTGTCTCCTCTGGCTTTGGCAGAGACAGGGTACAACTGGATCTCTATAATCCCAAGAGCTTCTGTAACTGTAGTTTTGCTTTATTTCCTTTCTCTTCATTTTCCAAGACCCCTGTCCTGCAGCAGAAACCCTGAAGCACAGAATAGGAATGTAAAGTTTGGAGTCCATCCCTGTCTTATATGTAACTGTGTCCAGGTTAAGTTACCACCTTGGGAGAGGGAAGCTTCTCACTCCAATCCAGTTTCACTGCTCAGCAGAGGGCTTCCCTGGAGAGTGCAGGACTCTTACTGAGGAGGCTGCTGCCTGGCATAAATGGAAGCACCCAGGGAAGTTTCTACTGATGGAGGTGGCAGGAATCAGGGGTGGAGCGCTCCTTGGGCTTCTGGTAGCACTCTGATGAGCCACGGAATAGAGTGGGGAGAAGGGTAGCTCTTCAGGAAAACTTCCTTTACTGTTTTTTGTTTGTTTTGTTTTGCTCTCTTGGGAATTGAAGCCAGAACCTCTGTACTGAGCTACATCTCAATCTATTTTTTAAAAAATATTTTATGTTTGAGATGGTTTTGATAAGTGGCTAAGATACCCCAGCTGGCCTCAAAAATACAATCTTTCTGCCTCAGTCTTTCAGGATAATGGAATTAGTGTGCACCACCATCATGGCTGGCTCCTTCTTTTATTCTTTTATACTCTTTTGTTACCATCTTTTGCATCCCAAAGAAATACTTCCCATGTTCTTGGTGTCCTGAAAAAAGCACTGAGCCAGACATATAGAAATTAAAAGCAAGGATTTATATTTATTAAAGGTAGAAAATAAGTAGACTCTTCAGTGGAAGAGCAGGCAAGTCAGAGGTTTCCAGTGGCCTGGAGGATAATGGCAGGAGATTTTTGTCTCTTTGTTTTCTGTATTGCTCCTCCCTACAAAGCTCTTTTATGAAAGCCTCTCCTGCTGGGTTTCTTTCAGATGTAAATGAAGAACTGAAGGTAGCTTTTCCCCCTTGTCCAGCCAGTCCCTGGGTCTGACACCATCTGTTGAGCTTCTCTATCCTCAACAAGTCATACCTGTTTCTTAACCCACTAGCTCTGTCCTAATCACCCACCTCACTCACTCACAGCCCATTATTTATCACCTTTCTGTGACCCAAGTTCCAAAACTATTAATTTCATTCAAATTTTGTTTTTGCCTTTAAATAAGAGGTGATCTGAAAAAAGTATGAAATCTATTTTGCATAAATGATTATAATTTATCCAGTAACTTTTATAATTTTTTTGTGTTACACATTTGACTTTGCTTGTTTTTGATTTTGAGACAGGGTGTCATCATGTATTTCAGAACAGCCTTGAACTCAGTGCAAAGCACAGACTGACCTCAAACTCACAGTGATTCTCCCACTTCAGTCTCCCCAATGCTAACATTGCAGGCATGGGTCACCACACCTTATGTGTTACCATTTAACAATGTTATATTTGGGGTTTCTGTTTTTTTTGGGTGTTTGTTTGTTTGTTTGTTTTTTTGTTTTTTGTTTTTTTTTGCCTGACATCTAATTTAGTTATAAATATTACAGGAAATCAGATAGGGCTACATGATTCACTTCCTTTTTTGTTCCCCACTTAATCAATTTTATCTAAACAACTATACTTGTTATCTTACTGGTCACCATAGTTTTGTCCCACATCACACCCAACTGTGACCTCCCACTGAATCATTATTACCAAAGCAATTACACTTCTAATCTTACTAATTGACTATAGGTTTGTCAATCTTGAATTTACCTCACCTTGGGGCTCTGCTCAATAAAACAGCATGAGAAGCAGGCTCAGTGGCAGCCCTCTTGCTGGCCACTTCTGTTTCTCTTAGAACTTCTTAATTTTCTCAATAAATTCCTCCTACTTTTAATGTCTGTTGTTCCTAGAATTCATTTCCTGATTTTAGAGGGCATGAACATGGCATTTCAGACATTTAGCAAATTGGTAATTATAACATATTCTTTACATCATTTGGAGATTCTCTATAATCCTTGTACAGTGCATACTATATCATTAGCAGGTTTCCTCTGGTATCAAATGTGCTAGATTAATTGAACTTCTGGATATGAGGTGGAAAGGAGATGGAAGTGAAATCTCACCTATTCCTACTTTCTGCTTTATTTCTTGATCACTTGTTTTGACATAGAGGTCAGGAGCCTCGTAGTAGGGGTAAAGTTCAATTCTCAGTTAGAAAAAGTGGGATTCTGGAAGAACATGGTGGATAGATAGCAGCAGCTTCTGAGGCTCTCGGAGAAACCGCACTTGAAATGGTGCTGGACAGGAAGTTCCAGGCAAGGGGGGATATTTTTTGCTGACCCAGGAACAAACTAAATTATGAGAAACCATCTGGAAACGCAATCCTGGTCAGACAGCAGGCACAGATAAGGTCTCAGCATGGAAGCTGGACCCGCGCCACTGGAAACTGCGATTTGAATTACCTGCAGCCGCTGTTGTGTCCTGGTCAGCACAGCAGGGAGAGAGGTGCAAAAGCTCGGAGAGTGGGAAGCCTTGAAAGGAGTTGGGAGCAGGACTGGCTAGGTGCTCTGCATCAACCTGCGGTGAGTGAGCAAATCCGGACCCTTCCATAGAGAAGGAGGCTTCAGCGGAGGTCATACTCAGACCGGGCAGACTTCCCAGAACGAGATGCTGCAGTGACTTCAGTCACATATCCCCCTCTCAAGTGGGATTGGTGGGGAGTGCCTGGCCTGCAGAAGCCGCTGGCTGAGACCCAATAGGCTAGCCCAACTCAGGTCCCAGCACCTGAAGGTGCACCCTAGAGGTGAAGCCTTCGGTAGGTTGACCTGGAGGGGCCGGCACAGCATAGGCTGCCCAGGACTGTGTCTCCCTGGTGCTCTGTGGTGTGCAGGAACACCTAGCCGGTGCAATTCAAACAGACTGTGGCTGACAGGGAAGGAAGCTGGGCCTCCTATACACACTTAAATATAAGGAACAAAGAATATGGGAAGAGGGAGCAACAAGAAAGGGTCCTCGGCCCCCAATCCTGAGAAACGCGCAATAGCAGACACGGCACCGATAGACATAAAGCACTATCTCCAGAGCCTCATAGACAAGTTCAGGAATGAAGTTATTAATGACCTGAAGCATGACATTAGCAGAATAGTTAAAGAAATGCTAAGCACCGCCCAAGAAAAATCAGATGGTAGAATGGAAGAACAGAAAAAAAGGGGAGAATTGTTTGATGGAGAAAATAGAGAAAGCATATAATACATAAAGCAGGTTCAAAGATATTACCAGGAAACTAAAAACTCTATCGAAAACTGGCATAACAGCTTGAAAGAAACTAAGGACAGATTATTGGAACTGGAGGGCAGATTTGTAATATGGGAGCATGAAATGAAAAACTTCTTAAAAATAGCAAAGAAACAAACAGCAACAATACAAAAAGTAGAAGATGATAACTTAGGGATTAAGAACATAAGAGAAGTGGGGACACAAACAAATGGACTACAAAAATTATTCACAAAAATAATCCAAGAGAATTTCCCTAATTTGGCAAATGGTAAAGATACTCAGATATATGAGGCATACAGGACACCAGCCACTTACAACCCAAACAGGGCTACACCCAGGCATATAATAATCAAAATTCCAGAAATCCAATATAAGAACAGAATATTAAACGCCATCAGAGATAAGAAACAGATCACTTACAAGGGAACACCCATCAGAATTACAGGAGACTTCTCAGCACAAACTATCAAATCACGAAGAATGTGGGGGGAAATAATTCAAGCTTTGAAAGATAATAACCTCCAGCCAAGATTGATATATCCTGCACAACTGTCCCTAGAAATTGATGGAGAAACAAGGTGCTTCCAGGATAAAGAGGAACTAGGGTAATTTGCAACCACTAATTCAACTCTACAGAGAATACTGCGGGATAGTCTAAAAAAAGAAAATACAAAGATTCCAGAAATAGTGGCAGAGAGGCCACAATGAATGGAGCAGAAAATGAAATGAAGAATGACAAATTGACAACAAACCACAGAAAAAGAGCTCAACAGAAATGAGGCAGAGAAGATCAGAAGGTAAGAACAGCAATTTTGGAGAAAACAAGAAATCATACTAGCTAGTGCTGATTTAGTATCATCCTGTTTTGAAGTCCCATCAAACGTGTGTTCTTCAGTCTTCATTGGTCTTAAAAGGTTGTATCTTATTGGATTTTATTATATATGATAATATAAGCAAAAACTTTTATGGACAAAGAGTTTATATAGAAGCCATTTTTCATTTTCTGTCAATTAGATCTAAATACCCTGTAATAATGTCATTCTCTTGAATGGTTTTATAGTGTCTTGATATGTTTGGTGCTACAGTATAAGAAGTTATACTCAAAGATTTCAAGGAAAGAGACACTATGGTAACTATTTTTATGTTAGGATATCTTGTGGTGAAACACTGTTTTTCTTAAATGGTTATGATTTGACCTGCACTGTTCTGTTGTTATGCCCTCTTTTATCTCAATCCCCCTTTTTTTAATTATTTACTTTTTTCTTTTTATTTTTTTAATTAAGGGAAAAATAAAAAATAGCAGGATACATTATAGTAACCCACTTTGATTTCCTATTAACTTGATTTGAAATCCTGTATTGCCCTCACCATCTTGTTTTGACTGATTTTCCTCTATTCTGCTTTGCTTGGTACTACCAAGTTCGAAAGTATAGGCATAACTGTGAAGACAATAAGAATCATTATGACGCCCATTCCGGTTGGCTATTATTTTCTTTTAAAATCCTGTAATGTCTCCAATGCTTTGGTTTTATTCTTTCCTGTTTAGTTCAATTTTATTATAACTGCCAATTCTTCTTAAAATAGCATGAGGCTGTATGGTAACCATTGTTGATCACCTTGTATTTTGTTTCTACATTATCTATTATGTCCATCCTTTTGATTTGACTGACTCTGTTCTGTTATGTCACATTTGGTTTTACTCTCTTCAAAAAAAGTAATAAGAACAGTGGGAGTAATAAAACCCAAACTGTGTAATTGTCATTGTACAAAAAAAAGAAAAGAAAGTGCAACACTGCATATATGTTTAAGTGTATAAGATAGATAACCATATTACTGAGTGTTTTTTGGATCATTGAACAAAACTGTTTACACTCTCACTGTTTGAAAGTCCACTTTATGTGCTTCAATTTTGTAAATTGAACAACTATTTTTAAGATGAGAATATGTAATCTATTAACTAGTGATTTCTTACTGTTTATTTTTTAAATTTTATATTACTTGTACCCTTTTTCTGTTTTTTTTTTTTCTTTTTCTCCTGAAATAAAAAAAAAAAGAAAGAAAAAGAAAAATTGGTGAATGAAGAGGGAGAGAACCTGGGATGGCAGGAGAGCTATTTCCCACTCTGCTTCTCATCTTCACTGCCCTAGAGCTAGATAAATGTTCTCTTCTTGACACATAAGAGTATTTGGTAGGGAAGCCAGGTTAAAAATAGTAACAACCCACCCTTGACCCTTGGATTCCACTCACTCTCTGCCGGGTTGGTAACAAGGAGACCTAGCTGTCAGCACTAACACATTTTAATTATCCTTCCAAAAAAAATTGAATTTTATAAAGCTGCAAGCAGTGTGTTAGTGACTTCTTGACAATGTACAATTTTCTTGTGCATTAAATTTAGTCATTTTTATATTTTAGGATGAATTTAATTTTCATAGAAGTTATAAAAGCAAAAGGAACGTTAGAGAAAGACTCTTCTGTTTTTGACATGTGATTGATGTCCCAGGAGTGCAGCTGTTGAAAGTGCATGGTGGTTAAACAAAAACTCCATTTGATAAAGATTCAAAAAAGAGAAAAAAAGAAAAAGAAAGAAAAGAAAAAGTGAAGAAAAATATGGTTCGGTGCAGAAGCGTGCTCTTTTTAGAGGTATTTAGGTAATAGGATGATTGAACAACACCAACCACAGATATCTGCAACTGGTATTAAACTTTGATTTATACCAATGTACGGATTAATATTCCTGAATCTGTTTAGGTGATTTTTTGTAGGTTCTGTTTAAATCAAGTTATGAGTTAGAGAAATAACAGGAAAATGAGGTTTGAATGGCTCTGAACCCATTCCTAATCTGTATAAAGTCTTTCACTTTTTAGTTGTATGGTTATTGTTTGTCTCATTTAGCAAATGAGGAGCACTTCAGACAATGCAGTGTTCAGCAGATGCTTGTTGAATACATAAAAGTTTGTGTGAATCCTGATAATCACCCTTGTATAATAATCTCCCCAAAAGGATAGCCACTGTTTTGGTGTCTTATGGCATCACTGTGTGATGTTGGTGCTTCAGATAAACTCTTGTAAAACCCACAGTGGAATGAAGACTACTTCTCCAGACTCTGCACACTGAAATTAGGGTGGGGAAAAATGGTTGAGAAAATAGGCATGCCCTGTCAATCATAGAGACCCAGGATACTCATGAGTCCCAAACAGAATCCAGGAGGACAGTGCAAGTTCCCAAACCTTGTAGGTGGAATTATTTGGACCAATTGAAAAGTCCTTTCTTCAATTCTTCATTTATATCTGGAGCAAACCAAGAAGATCTTCCACTGGACAGTTTAACTGTGATGTCAGGCCAAGTGAGTTTCTGACAGGACAGCTGTGCCAACTTCCTTGCTCACATGGAAGGGAAATTATCTAGGAATATGAGACTGCAAAGACTCCTCCATTATCCTTCTGGCTGCTGCAAGCCTGCACTTGCCCATTCTAACTCTCCAGAGTATTTTTCTGGTCCTCTTTTAGTCAATATGAATTCTCACTGTGCTTTCTGCATGTCTTTTCCAATTTTTTTTTTCATGACACAAAATACCTGAAAAGAATTTCTTCTATATCCCAAAGCAGGAAACAGCATCAGTTTCAGAATTCTAAATATTATGTCCAGCTGTTAGAAGCACAAATTTTCTAGTGCAAAAATGTATAGTAAGTTAAACTCTCAATAAAAACTGTTCACAACACAAACAATAATTGAAGAAGATCAAAATAAGAAAATGATGTTTATAATCTTATTTTTAATGAAATAACAGAGAAGAATCACAGGTCCAGAAAGTTCATAAAAATGGACTAAAGAACATATATTTTACAGAAAAAATAGAAATGGAATTTACCATATGAAATATATTTAGTCTTGCTCTTGATAAGAAATAAAAATTAAATTATACTGAGACATCATTTCTCCTAAAATTGGCAAAATTCCTTATAATTTGATAACTCTCTTGACATGTTTATGGTGAAGTATGAGCTTGTACTGCCAAAGGGAATCTATAGTGGTGCAACCATAATGGAGAGGAGAGGATAATAACAAAGAAAATCTCAGGTCTATATTCCCTCAAACAGAAATTTTAGGTCAAGTGTGCACTGAGAAAGCACTGAGATAAACAAGGAAAAACAGGCAAGTGGTTACTCATTGTAATGTTGTATATAACATGAAAACTCTGGCAACTACCACATGTGGAAACATCTGTAAACCTGGCTACATCGAGGCTGAGCTGATGACTGGTAACCAGCTCTGGCAGCATTTCAGTGAAATTGTATTTCAAACAAAAATTGAAAATAAAAAGATTTACAATTGGCCAGATTGTCATCAATAAGAGATTCATTCTGCATGTTATATTGAGAAAAGATTGCAACAAAGCTGAAAATAATTACATTTCTCTATTGCTATAATCAAAAGATATATTTAATGAATTTTGTTTGATGAAAAAAAGCAGAAGGAAAGAAGGATGATGGGAAGGACAGATAAGACAAAAAAAAAGAAGAAAGAAAAATGAAACATCATGATAAAGTATTGAGTTTACTTCCTTAAAAGAACAACTGTTTCAGTCATAATGTTATCTTGTTCAGTATAATTTCCAGATATAAAACAACTGCAGGCTTTGTATGTAAATAGAAGAAAGAAGAGGCCCTATCTTGCTTAATCTCCATGTCCTTCTAAAAGTGGAGAAACCCTACTACAAATAACCCAAGAAAATTTTCTTAATGTTTTACAAGATCTCATGCCTAAATACATTTATTACAAGTGTAATGATTACAATGATTCATCTAAAACTGTAAAATACAAAATGATAGCCACCAAACATGAATAATAATGAGTTGTGATGTAGTAGTGATGGAAAGACATCATTTTTAATTAAATTTAAATATAGCATAACAGTACTGGACAATTCTGCTGATATGTGGAATAAGTGGGGTAACTATATCCATTTCATCAACTGCAGTATCATTCCTTGACATTCATAAGTAGCCCACAATTATATTTCTAGTAGATAATTTGGATCAAGACCACTGCACAAGGATTGGAGCAGAGCCAAGATTTTTCTAAAATGCATGTGAAGAGAATCTGCATTGAGATTGTACTACATATGTAGGAGAAATAAATTGCTGTTTTGATTGTTAATTAATCAACTAACACAAATATATTTTCTATTCCTTAATGGTATGCAGGATCATTTGTGATCTTTCTCACTCAAATATTGGTTTCATTTATTGTCTTTCGTCTTTGGATAGGAACAGCAGACAATCAGCTGAATCATAAGGCATGAAAAATATTTACACAGGAATATGAATCAAATAGTAATTGTATACCATTATCTAGGGATAATAATTTTAAAATCTAGCATAAAATTTAATATGTACCTTAGACTGCTTCATGAGTGTGAAAATGTATTTTTACTGAAATATGCAGATAATTAAGTTATTTAATCAGTATGCACTTATTCAACTCATAATATTTCAGACATATGTGATCTTGTGATTCTGTTTTTACAGAGGATACTCAAAGTGTGAATATTATCTATTTTCATTATACTATAATGAAGGACAGATAATAAAAAACACAGTAAAATGATGACAAAAATGCACAATATAGAACAATGTATGATTATCCAAAAGATATTAAATACTTCTAACTGGATAAAAGATAAGTCACAATGCAGAGGAATGGAGCTTGAAAAGCCCTGAGCACATGTCACTGAGGACTATACACGAGTGAACATGGGCACCACAGAAAACTAATGGCTTTGACATGACTGGCAAGATCGTATTTTAAACAAATACTTTCATGTGCTATTAATTGAACAGTCCCTTTGCACTCCATACCGTGAATGTTGAAAGACTGCATGCAGCACTTCATTGAATCTGCACAATAACCTTTTGAAGTTGTGCTGTTTACCTCAGTTTCACAATAAGGAAGTCCATGCTCAGATAATCAGTGCCAGTGCTGAAGTGGGCCAGCTGCAGACAAAGGCTGTGGTTTCAACCAAGCCTGAGATTAGTATGCTGAGGCTGCTGTGTGAACAGAAACTACACCCTAATCTTCTCCCAATAACCTAGGTTCTAATACCACCTAAACCTAAACCTGGAGAGCCAGTGCAGGGAAAGATTGGGCTTATTTAGTTTTAGTTAAATAAAAATGTATGCTGAATATTTCATGGTTTCTCTTCTAGGAGAAACGCAAAATATAAATAAAGAACAAAATAAAGGTTAGATAATAGGAGACAGGGCGATATATCTTTCTCAAATGGGAAGGGGGTCAAGAAATCAAGGAAGGAGGAGGGAAGGAAGGGAAAACATGCAAACAAACAAAATTAAGCTATGTTTTGTACAGATACCAGTTTCTCCAAGGAATTTACACATTTATTGTAAACATGTACTAATAACGTAATTCAAAAAAATTAAGTGGAAGGAGCATATGGACATTTAAATACACTTTTTGACATGTTCAAAATGGCATAGAATAAAAATTAAATATTATTACCTATAGCCCTACTCAGTTATATCTGTTTCCTCTAATATTTTCACTACTATGATGTCATCAGAAAGATGTCATCTAATAATTTTCATCACTATGATCATACACACTAAGGAATTTTTTTATTGTATGAAACAATTATCTGTCGAAATGCTACCAAGGACAATTTATGCAAAGAATAAACCAAGCTACGAATATATTGACAGTAAAAGCTGAATGTATTCTTTTTTGCATTAATATAACTTTCTAAGAGGCACTAGGTTTTTGTTTATCAATTGACTGGCAGTGGGAGAAATAGCAGTCTACACCCATACTCAGGACAAAGAGAAAACAGTGTCTTTTCAGTTATGCAGAGAGCAGGGGAGCAATTCTGCAAAACTACCTTGACCAGCTTGAGGATTCAGCACTGAAACTTAAAAGTCAAAGGCAGCAGCATTGAAGTCAGCATGTAGTTGGCAGCTCTAGCCCTTAGGAAAGGCCCTGTGCTACTGAGTCCTTTAAGGTAGCAAAAGTGCATGTGCGTTTTCGTGTGTGTGTGTCTGTGTGTGTGTGTGTGTGCACGTGCATGTGTGTGTGTATCTTTAAAGAAAAGACTTACGCAAAACTTTGGAAACTTCTACTTCTATTTAGTCATTTCGTTACTCATTGTGTATGAGAAGTGACTATGAAACGTAGCTTGACAAACATGGTACTGTAAGGAACCTGGTATGAAAGACCTTCAATAAGGTGTTAGTGTATATTAATCTTTAGAATTATTTTGCATGAAGTAATTCTACTAATCTGGATTTAATTATTAAGCAAATGATTTACTACTATATAGTACAATATATTTTTTTCTACTTATTGAGAAAATATTGCCAGGGTTTAAGAACAATAAAAGCCACCACATACAATAAGGAATGAATAGAGAATCTAAGAAATGAGATTTTCTACAAAACAAATAGACTCACATTACATTTCTTATATAGTCTTTTAAAAAACTGGAAATTTCCAGCTTGTTTTATTATATTGAACTAAGATGAAATTATTAATCTTAACTCAAGAAATAACTGATTTCCTACAATATAGAAAACTATTATTTTAGTCTTTCTAAATATATCTTAAAAATTTCTAAAATTCATTCTTATCACATTTGATAAAAAATCCACCTGGATACCAGTAAAAGAGACCATAATAAAAATCAAAAATTCTAATATACATGGGAAAGCTGGTTAAATCAATATTAACAGAATTAGTATTCCCAAATAAAGACCTAATGACATGGGGTGAACATAATAATAATTATAGAAAGATACTGCTTAATCTTTCTGTGAAATCTGTAGAACAAAATTCCATCTGTAATGAATAACCTCATTTTATTAATGTGCACTAATCAAGCTACATTTTAATGTGGCATAAATTTAATTATGCTACAAGCACCCCTACAGCTCTTGCAGATTGCATGACAATATGAGAATGTAAAAATATTTTTTTAAATATTTCAATTCCATTTAAATGAAAAAAATACTACTTTGTACTGGTGACATTGTGATATATTTGTTTTATCAACGAGATTTTATAATTGCTTTTAACATTTGTCACAGGACTTGTCACTGGGCATACCATCAAAATAAAAAAAATGCTAAAATTATGCAAATACATTACACTGGTAGTATTTAGATTATGGGAAAAACTTACCATGTAATTACCCATCAACAGTTCCAATCAAATTAGCCCAATCATTTAAAATTCAATATTCAGCAACTAAATGAACACCACGTGTCTGTGGAAGTATTTCTTTCATAGTATTTACTTCAAATTTTGATGACCTCAGTTTTAATATTTGGAAGATGTCAGCATGAGGATGGCATTTTAAAAATGAGAGGAATGAAATCACTGAAGACGGAAAGTAGATAGAGGAGGAAGATCCAGGGTGTTGCTGGGTTTTCCACAATTACAGGTGAAGAAGATGAGTATGCAGAAGGCCCATTATTGGTAGACAACTAGGTTGCAGAAGACAATACCAGTCCCTGCTTTTAGCTCACCAGCTGATAAAAAGCTTGATATTCTGCCTCACGTTCAGTTTTTGAGTAATATGAGCCTGATCAAGTGACCACAGTACATATAATGATGTAGAGGCCAAGTCATTACTGGGAAATTAAAAAATAAATCCAAGTTCAGCTCGACTGAGGAAAAAGAGGAGTTGTATAAGAATACCAGTTCCAAATTTTCTAGGTTGTCGTCATCATTTTGGCTCTTTCCTAAAAATAAGAGTTGAAAATAATAAGATTTGATCATTGGTTAGTAAAACATTTGATACATGATAAACTCTAACACTACTACCAGCCCTAGTACATGACACACCTATATACAAAACAGTAGGAAATAGTACATTTGTAAATCTAATTAGAACTATGAAATATGCAATGAATTTATGTTCTTCGGTAAACCTCACATAAGTTACTGTGATAGGCAAAAATTGGACATTTGTTCTGATTTCTTGCAAAGAACAAAAACTATTTTTTGTAATATTTCAAGTTTCTGCTGTTTCTAATTACTCTTAGCACTGTATCACAAGACAGTTTCAGTGCACCTCTTTTGCATGTTCTCAAGTTTTGTGTGTCCTGATATTTTCATGAGAGCAGACATTTTTTTACAACTTCCAAGAAGGAACTTGAAACAACCATGGGATGAATAAAAAGGACTTAAAACAACCATGAGATGAATAAAAAGTGGTAACCAGAAAAGAAAAAGGTATTTCATTGTTGCTATTGTTATAACCTATTTATCTCTAGCTGGAGTCCCTTGTTTAAAATGCATTCAAACTTCATCTTGAATTTGATAGTTTGAATAAGTAGTTTGAAATAATGAATCTTTTTTTACTGTCATAATGATGATTATAAAAAGAAAGATAACTACCAACTAAGTGAACATACTTCACACAATACATAATCTAGTAAAAAATCTGAATTTATTTTTCAATATTTGTCACTGGTAATCTACAGATTCCATCTCTCCCTCTTCCCCTTCTGCCCTGAATTTTGAAGGTTACTAAGAAAGCACGGACTTTCTCTCCACTGGCACAGGTAGGAAGGCTGAGGCCAATGCAAGACCCCTCACCTTGGTTCTGTCCTGTAACTACCTTACTACCCCGAGCCAACTCCCTTTCCCTGCTTTCTCAAGATACTCTTTGAACTTGTTTGAAAGATGCCTTATGTTTCACAGAAAATGTCACTCTTGAGGGATCAAACTTCCCAGACCTCTCGGTGCATTTGTGCTACCATCCATGTGCAAACCCAAGCCAATCTGCTGGGCATGGGGTGTGGGTCGCAGTTATTGGAGATCACTATGAAGCTGCTGTGAAGAGGATTTAAAATTAACTAATTGGCTATGTTTATCTGAGAGTCTTGGCTCCTTGCCTGTAGATGGGAGCTGATTCACAGTATGTGAACTGCTGCTATGAATCACTGGTCCTGGCTGAGGCCTATAGTGGCCAGTGAGCCCAGAGATACGTCGAAGGGCAAGATAAGGCCACAGCTATGGACCCATGGCTCCAACACTAATCAAGAAAATTGAGACTGCAGCTCAGGCATCTCACTCCTGCAGTCTCACTCCAACCATAAAAGCTTAGTCCTCATCATAGCCACGGAGTCAAGAACTCTGAAAGAGGGTTCTGATCCTCCTGAAGCCCCAAAATCATACCACTTGTCTCACTGTATACTCGTTTGGGAGACTGGGGATCTAGGCCAGACCTTGAAACTCAGTCAGCACAGGGGTAATTTGGCAAAGTGACGTATTTCCATTTTATAGAAAAGTAAATTTATATATGTAATAGTTAAATGATTTCTTATTTTAGAATCTGGTATTTGAATTCTAACGGGCTACAAATAAAGGTCTACTAAACAATTATACAGCTAACATTTGCATTTAATTGTTTCATTATCTTACTTATATTATTAAATCTCAAGTGAACAAATTTTGGATTTGTCAAACTGAAATTAATGTGCATTCAGCATTTTTAAAAGGTATGAAATAATCACCCCATGCCAAATGCGAAAAATTAAAGTCATTAAAACTGAAAAACTCATTAAAACACATATACATATATATATACATACATATATATATATATATATATATATATATATACATATATATCAGCAATATAAACAAATTACCTTGATAAAGAATATATATAACTTTTGGAGGGGTACTTGGGATTGAACTCATGACATCATGCTTGCCAGGTAGACACTTGTGCTTCTGAGCTATAACCCAAGACTCAAGAATATATGAATATATATATTATATATATATATATATATATATATATATATATATATATACTAGTAATATAAGCAAACCTAACTTAATAAAGGTTATTCCTTCTCTCAAAGAGCTTCAAATCTTAGATAATTTTTTCCAAAACTACATCTATTTCCATCATTTAAAAACATTTCGCATTAGTGCTCGAGAATGATACAACGCAGCATAATGTCTCAGGAAAAACTAAATAGAAAACCAGTACATTCAGGAGGAAAACATAATACCCACTGTCATAAATAACCATCTACAAATTTCCTAACAGGAATTAAATAAGGTATAAAAATATCACGTAGTCATTAGATAAAAATAGGAATAGAGAGGTTAGTAAAACTTTAGTAAGAAAATAGAAACCGTGGCTCAGAACTGAAAATACAGGGTCAAAAACAACAAACATCCAGCTGAGTGTGGCTCGGACTGAAGCAGCCTGGGCGCCTCTGTGCTCCAGGTGGCAGCGGTAAGGACTGGAGAGCCCCTGGTTTAGCATCTGTGAGAATCTTGGCAGAAACCTGCGTGCAGCCGCCTAAGGAAATTACTTCAAGGAAACAAAGGATAGCTACAATAAGGTTATAACGAAAGGAGAAAATTTTATAAGACTATGCAGCATGTAAGCATTTTTATATCCCAGTCTTTATATTTGAGGCAGCGTTTGTAACTGGTCTTGTCGTGAGATAATGTACCTGCGTGTGGCAGCGCCTGTCTGCAGGGGCAGTTTCTCAGTGGGACAAAGTGGAGACTGGGAGAGCCAGGCTGCGCTTTCCTGGGGTGCAGACTGAGGGAGGCTAGGGAAGAAGGAGCCCCGACAGACTTAATCAGCAGTTTTCCACAAGCATCAAATCCATCTAGGGAAGAGAGGGAAAAGAGCATTCTTACCCGAACCCAAAGGAAAATGATAAAAGCGGCTCATAAGGCAACAGAAAATGGAAAGTGTCCTCTAAGGTTTGAAAGTAGAAAACAACAGAGCCTGCCCTAATCAGTACTTACAATCTAAATAAACTAAAAGCTATCAGAGTTTTTTTCAGTGTAGGCCACATTTATAATGCTTGAAAAAAAAACAAAACAAAAAAGTATATATATATTGCAATTTCTAAATGTGCGCTAGTTCAACTTAAAAAAACAAGCACATACATATATACAAAATATTAAAAATACCCCCAAAATAAGGGGCTGGTGATTTAGCTCAGAGGCATAAGCACCTGCCTTGCAAGCAGGCGGTCCTCAGTTCGATCCCCCGTACCGATTTTAAAAAAAATACCCCCAAAATATCAATAATAATTACAAATTCTTATTTTTTTCATAATTTATTATATTAATCAATTTCTGTTACAATCATTTATTACTTTTTATTTATAAGCAAACTTCATGAATTCCTTTACATGTTAGACTAGAAGAAAAATTATAAAAAATAAATCTATGTAATCTTAAACTTAACTATGTAAAAGAAAAATCATACAAAAGAATGCAGTGTAATCTTCGTGATAATGCATGCTGTCATATCCAAAGCTGTAATGCTAAGGGATTGAATAAATGTAATTATCTTCTAGGGGTTACATGCTCCAAAAAGGAAGAAAAGCGTTATTAACTAATAGTACTGACACCATGATTATCTATTATACAAATAGCATTAGCTGAAACATGTCTCATTTACTATCTGATACTTAGTGACATATATTTGATCACATTTCTTCCATTTCAGTACAAGCATCGCTCATTAGTAACAGTGCTCTGCTCTGCTCTGGGAGTTGCCCATTTCCACAGTGACACTGGCTCCACAGTCACTCAGTGCTACTTAATCCTGGAAAACGCCTTGAGGGAGAGTGGGACAGGCACTGTGAGTGTCAGAGGTTACAACCCCTAATTTACTTCCAATTTTTTTCTCTCTCTTTTTTTGTTTCACAGAAATGTCTAATCTCTGCAAATGTCCTCACCAATCACCTAACTTCTTAATCTTGAGTTGAAAAAGGTCAGAGTCATGTTAAAATTATAAGATGTAATTATACACAATATCCAAAGAATTTTGCACTCGGTAAAATTTTAAATGCTATTTGATTTGAAATAGGACATTACTACAAAAGTGCCTGAAGGAAAGAAAATCACATATATTCTTCTGTATTTTAAACAGGACACTGGCTGCTCTGTACATAAAAGACTATTAACTATTATGCAATGTTTACATGTATCTTGGAAACAGACACAGCCAAAAACATTGTAATTTTATGTTTCATGTGTCAGTTAAAATAAAAGCAAAAATGAACAATGAGAAAAAAGGAAGTGGCTGCAGAGATACAGGAGTGGAAGAAATGAAGAATTCTGGCTGTGACTAAAATAGTATAGACAGAGGGACTTGGAGTAAGGCTCCTATTTCTGGCTCCTAAGGTGAGAGTTTAAGTAGGCCTGTGATAATTTTCCTGTCAACAGTTATCTGCACAAATGATAAATAACCAGAGTCCCTACAATGAAAGAGCATCAATACATCCAAAACCTAGTGTTAAATACAGGCACTATGTCCATTGCATAGATGAAAAGTGGCAAAACCTGTATGAGATGAACACCTATGTCATGTAAGTGTGACAGGGCGGTTGTCATACAGGAGGTTTAATGGGAATCTTGCTGTGTTTCCTGGTGGCGCTGTCACTCCTCTAGGACAAAAGCTCAAAGCTGAAGACATGGAAAGGACAAGTTTCCCAATCAGATAGTAGGGAAGCAAAGTACAGGACCACTGAGAGTTTTGCTCCTGTGTTCCCAGAGGAATTGTCCACCATCCTACAGGAACTAACCTTAAAGCTGGCACTTGAACTGCATCTTCAGCAGGAAGTGTGTTACTCTATTAAGCATGCAGCTTCCAGGTCATTACCAGTCTTTTGTTTTTCACGTTCACCATTTGGTATTATGCATTATAGTAAGCCAGCTACTGTGTGTGTCCAACAAGGCCGTTACTGCCTAACACATACCATCAGGTAAAGCAGTCCCAGATGGAAAATGCATGTCTCACCTGTAATATATGATGCTTCCTAACTGGGGATGAAAGAATTCCAGAGTGGCTAGCTTGCTTTCTCAGAGAATGATGCTGTTCCCATGGGTAAGGGTTGGTCCTTCACTACTAATGAGATTAAGCAGTAGAAAGAGGAGGTAGCTGGACCACCTCTGATAGTTTCCATAGCCTCTTCTGTTGGGCCAGCACTGGAATGGCCATGGAAAGGATCCATGGGCAGCAGCAGTCTATGTAGCTCACAGTTAAATGACCCTTCTTTGATGAATTCTCTTGAGTGAGTGATAATCTCCAGTAAAATTGTTTCAGTCTTATTATCTACTTCCATAAATCCTTGAATATGCCTCATTATCAGATGTTCAATTTTTGCAGCCTTTTTCTCAACCTGTCTAGTCATTTGTCATTTGTTTTAATTTTTCTAGGGTTGCTATAAATAAATATCGCAGACCTGGTTACTTACACAACTGAATTTTATTTTCTGATAGTTCTAGAAACTGCACATTCAAGATCGGGCACCGGTGGGCCTTACTTTATCCAAATGTCTCTGTCCTTGGCCAGCAGATGGGTTCTTCTTGCTGTCCCATCACTTGATCTTCTCTCTTTGCCCATGTACTTTTGGTGTCTCTTCATCTTTTCCCAAAGGAATTAGTCATAATGTGTGTAGGTCCCATTCTAACAGGCGCGTTTTACCTTAAATACCCTTTCCAAACACACACTTTCAATTATGATTATATTCTGGGGGACTGTAGGTTGGTACTTACAGGAATTTTGATAAGAAGGGGCATAATTCAGGCCTCAGTGCCGCTGTCCAGGAAATTATTCTAACCGTAGGTCACTTAGTTTGCCTACACAATGCATGACTAAGTATAACTCTATCACCATTTTTTTAATGCTCTCTTTTAGACCACCATTAGATTGTGCAATAGCATCATCATTAATCTTTCTTCAGCTTGAGCTGAAAAAGAAAACATTGAGCCTCCACTACCTTGAAACAATGGCATACTTTTCTATCAGCAGTTCAGGTAGCAAGCTGAGGGTCACAGGCTGAGCTAATGAGGAGACTGGAGTAAGGCACTGAGGAATGAAGGAGACTCTGGGGCATCTGCCCTACAGCGTGAGCTTGCATTCGGCCCTGGTTGATCTGGACCCATAATAAGACCCACATTACATTAGATTGCTATTCAGTTCACACAAACTCACATTTTTGGTGGGTTTAATACCTCTTCTTTCATAATGGGCCTTTATGGCCATTAGTCACATGATCTTCCATGGCCAGAGAAATATTTCCAATTAGTCACAACCATTTATTTGTTATACTGCTCTCAGCCAGAGTAATTTGTATTTCTTTACTTCATTATACTTGGGATTATTGCTCTAAATACAGTCTGCCACTGTAACAGGCCTGCATCTGTAAGATTCACTCACCTTTTAAGATTACTGAAAAGGCTTTGATTTGGTTTATTTTGCTTTCATCTAGAAATGATTTATAAAATCATTCACATTAAAATAAGAGCAAGGTAGGCTTTGTTAAGGTTACTCCTCAGTTTATTGAGTCTACATTTACCACAACTTTGATTTAATATTAATTTACTAGTTATATTACGAGAAAATGTCAGAGCTCTCCTTAATTGTTAGGTTAGAGATAAACTTCATAACTCTTATCATGAATGTAAGATTAAACCGTCTTCCAATTGATTCACTAGACGATGAGCTAAGAATGCTGGTAGAGGAGAATAAATGAACGGCTGCTTGCTGTTGACTTACAATCCTGTTGTAAAGAGCTGAATAGATGTGGTCATCTTGGGAGATTAGTATTTAATCTTTACCTGGAAGTTTCAATGCATTTATCCCTTGGGGATAAGTCACAGCTGTAAAATTTGATAGGTAGAGTACCATCCACCATTAAACAGTCCTGATATGCAGCACTTACCTTACCTGAGGCTTTTCTCATTCAAATGTGTTTGCTGATCATGCTGCATGGGGGTCCACCTCAGTCAGGGCAATGAAAGTTCAGATCAGTTATGAAGTAAAGTTTAATACAAATTGCAGACCATAACAATACAGTGTAATTCAATTCACTTAGCAAGAAAAAAATCTTTATGATAAAATAAGATCTGTTTCACATAAACCATCTTTATAACTCATTAAAAATGATTTGAGGACTGGGATAGTTCATAGAACAATTGCCTAGAACTTTGGACTTGTGTTTGGCTGCAAGCAGTATCACAACAAAAGAGATAGAGTATAATTTTTTCAGGAAGGATGTGTCGGCCTATAAAATGCAGTCCCAGCCCCTGGGCATTAGAGGCAGGAGCATTGCTATTTTAGATAAACCTGAACTACACAGTGGGAGCTGTCTCATAGAGACAGAGAGAGCGAGGGGGAAAGAGATCTGTCTTGGAAGCAGAAGGCAGAATGATGCATTCAACTTGACCCTTAGTTAGTGCTCCCTGATGTTTATGACAGATTGGTGGTATTTGTGTATTGGTCAGCAAAATTTCCTGCTAAGTTGAAGAGATTTATATCTTACTGAAAACGACCACACAAAATCAGCAGACATAAATCAACTGAACTATAACTTGAAAAAATAAGACAAAAAGAGAAATAAAAGTATTATCAAATTTAGAGAGAAAAGTATTCCCAATCACACATATTTTACTTCAAAAACATTTACTTTAAAAATTAAGGTCAGGTGAATGTCATCCAAGAGTATAGACTAACATTGGTTTAAAATTACAATATAGTTTATTTTCATATTGTGGTATCTTTTTAAAAAGTCGTAGCTGCAAAGGAAGATGACTTTCAATGTGCACAGTTCCCTAAGTTTACAGTTCTCTTTAAGCTAATCCAAGGGAAAATAAACAGCCATCTGACAATATTACTAGTCATTTATAACATCTTCTTAATTATGCTAAGTGTATGAGGCATAGGCTGTACATGTTGCCTTCTTCATCACTGTGGTTATTTTATAAACTCATGAAATAATAAGGGCAACTTATAAAACAATTAATGATTATAGCCAAGCATAGTGGCAATGTGATACACCTAAAATTTTGGAGGCTGTGGCAGGAGGATCACTGCAAGTTCAAGGCTAGCTTGGACTACACAGAGCAACCTTGTCTCAAAACACCAGCAAATAATGATAAAAATATTAATAATTATGTCGATTACTATCTTATACCAAAAAGCTTTTAGAGAAAAGTGGTATCTAAGCAGGGAAAACATAGGCTGTTTTAAAAATTGATAAGGAAACTTACTAAAAGCAGTTTGTGCCTTTGCTAGTAAAGTCTATAGTTAGAAAAATTAAACAGACAAAGCAGAGAGAAACTAGACTGAGAGAAACACCAGGCTACAATGGTTACCACAAGAATTTATCAAGAAGCATTAACAAAACACGAGGAAGCCAGGGAAACAAAAGAACAGTAAAACCGGTCTCCTCACCAGCCTGATAAAATACAAAGGAGATAACAGGCAGCCTTAAATACTCTTATTTAGTTTGTAAAACATGCGCACACACACACACACACCTATACATATACAGATTTATGTGTGTTGCACTTTAGCATCATTTTAATATTGCACCAGGTACACAATTGTCCCCTTTGCTTAATCAGTAAGTCTAAACTATCTTCCTTAAAGCCCCCTCCTAGTGACAGGAAGAAATCAAATGGCCAGAAAGGATGAGGACCGAAGGTACCATGTTAGGATCAGACAGTCAGAGAGCCAATCAGATGGTGACAACTTCGAGGTGTCTACATGGCAGATGGGAAAACCACACGTCCTCAATAAAAAGAGCCAGGAATGAGAGCTCAGGGGTACTCACTTCTGATGATCCTCACTCTGGGTAGTGGTCTGTTTTCTTTCTTTTGCCTTGTTTTTCAAACAAATCTTCCTATACTTTAAACTCTGTCTTTTTAATTCATTATTGAAGCTGAAATTTAGATCCTGGCAGTTGCACTTCTCAGATGAGGAGCAGTGAATGTGTACACCCCACCCTGCTGCACTCTTGAAAGTGAACTGCGATTGCTGGATCAGTCCATTGATTGGATATGTACTGCCCTCACCCCAGCTTGAATAGAGTACAAAAGGCACTACAGGACTTTGTTAAATTTCCATTGTTGATTCTGCTGTTGTCTGCTCACCATGAATGTTCTGTGCAAAGCCACAATGACATAGAGCCTGCAAATTATGGACTGAAACCTGTACAAGTTGTGAGCTAAATACACCTTTCTTCCTGGAACTGTGGGTGCCAAATTTTTGTCCCAGCAACAAGAGAAAACTGAGACACCTGGTAAACCACATATGATACTAAAAGTATCTGATCAGTTGAAACAAAACACATATGGGAGCTGGGGATTTAGCTCAGCAGCATAAGCGCCTGCCTTGCAAGCAGGCAGTCATGAGTTCGATCCCTGGTACAAAAAAAAAAACAAAACAAAAAAAAAAAAAAAAACAAAACTGAGGCTGAGATAGGAGGATTGCAATGAGTTGGAGGCCAGTCTAGGTTCCATAGTGAGTTCAAGGCCAGCTTGAACTATATAAGGAGACCCTATCTCCAACAACAACAGAAAAACTCCAAACCCCTCCCAGGATTTTAGCAGAGAGGTATACTTGTTTCTGTGAAAATGGTATCAACTTGAAGACAAACAGAGGTTAATAACTGTGTGTTTTAGTTTATGAAACAAATACTACCTGGGGTAAAAATGCAGTAGCTTCACAAAGAGCATACATGCCTAATGGCTCTTCATTCCTAGCTCAGTGAGGGTTGCCAGAAGCAACTTCATGAGCAGTGAAAATATCTAGTTTTAAAAATTAAAGCCACAGTAAAAGTCTTTATATTTCCCCTAGAACAGGCTTCCAGGAGAGAAATGCAGAGATTCTGGTTAAAGAAAAAGTATGTTTCTAGTTATCTACAATCCTGTTTCATACTAATATTTTTAAACATACTAGGTAAAATAACACTTACTCCAATAGTTTCAAATAGTAAAATTTCAGTAAAAGGCATATTATTGTGAATTACATATTTTTCTCAATTTTTGCTTTTTTATCATCTCTGTTTCAATAAATATTTGTTGCCATTGCCTATATGACAGGCTAGAGTCACAATCTTCCTTAAAATCTGATAAAAATGATGACCCAGCTCTCCATTAAAATGTGCTTTTATGCATATGAAAATATGCAAACAATTTCAGGACCCCTTCGAGCAAAGTTTACAATCCTTGGACCGGAGCAGATATATCTGAACGATGCTTTGCTATTTTTGGAATCAAAATCACATCCACAACAGCAGAGGAGACTGGCTTAGGGTTAATGATAGAACACGCAGTGACCAGGGTATGCACCGCTTCAGGACTGGAAGAGATCATCAAACAGGAGTGAAGCCCCATGAATAATGCATGGTTTGTTTCCTTCCCCCTTGATTTGTATTTGCTGACAACTTAAGGTCTAAGGATACAGAAAAACCAAATCAAACAAATTGTAGAACTTAATTTTCTGAGACCAGCAGACAAAGACACAATAGAAAAGGAGCTAAAAATATCAATTTAGATGAAGGATCAACAAACTAAAGCACAAAGATCATTGCCAGTCCACTCTCTGTTACATGTTCCATAAGCTTTTGTTTTTAATTTAAAGGGGAGTAATAAAAAATATATTTTTTTAGTTACTATATTTTTAAAGTTACTATAGTACAATATATATTTCTACTATTCCCCCTCAAAATTTGCCCCATTCATTGTAAACACACCAATCCCATTCTTCTAACCACTTTCTGCAGTAGTTTTGGAAGTTCACTTACATGAGCGCCTTTAGGTGATGCGATCAATAATATAGTGAGTCCCGCTGTCCAGTGCCATCCAGTAAAAAGGCAGGGTCACACACACACATTATACTGTGTCCCCATCTACTGTATTCATTGTGCCTAGCCCTTGAAACTTTTGACTTTTCCCCAAAGTCAAAATGATCATGAAGGGTAAATGCTTCTATCAATTCAGGGCATCAAAGCAGACACTACCACAAAACTAAAGGCTCTCACAACAAATGGCTGCTAGTACTTCAAGAAGTAGCAAAATGATGGGATAATAGTGTTCAAAGCCAGACAGACTGTTTTGAGGGAGACTAATGTTATGTAGCTTTTCCTATAATATAATTTTCTATTTAAACATTTGCCATATTTTTTTATCATACTTAGAATTTGCTCACAGTTTGGAAAAACCAATATTTCATGACATATAAAATTCAAATTTCAGTGTCTGTGATAAATTATTATTGAATAGAAGTCATGCTCACCTCTCTACTCATTATTTCCGGCTGCTATTGTTCTTTAGCAGAACTGAATCACTGTGGAAGAGACCTTATCTTCTGGCAAGGCTGAACTATTTATCTGGTTCATTACATAACAAATCTCTGAACTACGAGTTAGACGATTTAGGGAATAAAGTAATTATATATGAATTAGGATGACAGATCACCACATAAGACCAGAAACAAATGTTGACTTTACTTTCAATCTCTGACTCCAAATAAAACATGTGGAATGATTATCTTGCTTCCATCTATATCCTAAAAGAAATTTGTGTAAACTTCAGAAGCATCCAATTTCTGAACTTATCATAGCATGGAATGCATATGGATTTTGTGTAGAACTGTAGAAAAATCCTATGTTCGGTTGATCTCACTTATGAGGGCTCTATATTGCTGATCTCTATTACTTTAGTGTGAAGATTTTCATAGAATACAACAAACTACTGTATATTGAAACTATATAAATGTTACATGTAAACTATAAATTTATCACTAAAAAATGAATGTATACATTCATATAACAACCATTTAAACTTAAAAATAAAAGACTAAATCAGGAATTGTTACTATGATCAGTATTTCATCTACAATCTAAAGTAGGTCCTACCTTGCCCTCTAAAAAGAGAGAAAATTTTTGTATACTGTATATTTTCCTTTGCACATCTTGCTTATTTAATTCAACATCATTCAAATTATCTATGTTTCCATTTTAAAGTTTATGTCTGTACTATTCCATAATGAGCACTAATGTAAGAATACATACCAACATTTATGGACTAATTTTCATGAAATTTTGCCTGATCTCAGGTTGAGGACAATTCCCACTACAGATGTGGAACTGCTTGGCCACTGACATATATATGTTTAAACTTAATAGTTAGTTCAATAATTTTCCAAAGTATTGCTTAAAACAATATATTCCAGAAAGATATGAGAATTTCAGTTAGTTCAGCTTATGGCCAATGTTTACAATTGATTCTTTCTAAAACAGAGTTGCTTGAATAGGTAGAGAAAGAATCTAACTGTATTAAATATTGTTTTCTGTAAGAAGAACATAGTGTAAGACTCTACTTAATTTTATATTTTAATATAAAGCTAAAATGCTCATGAAAATTTGCTACTGTACAGCTAAACATAGATTGATAGAAAGGAACAGTCTAAAATGAATCATTAGTCAAGTTTTCAACAAAGACATACCGGGAGCAATGGAGAAAAGATCATCTTTCAACACGCATTGCTGGCTATGTGAGCATCCACAGGGAAGCAAATGAGCCTCCGTTACTACTTTATGTTGTGTGAAAAAGCAGATCATGAACTTTAATATGAGAACTAGAACTAAAAAATAAATAGATAAATAAACCAAAAAGACAATAAGATTTTTGAACTGTGGTCTTTGTTTTTTTTTTTTTAATTCTGGGTATCAAACTCACAGCCTCTGTTTACCATGCAAGTGCTTGAACCTCAGAGCTAAATCCCAGCCCCTTAACTATATTTCTTAGATTGAAAAAAATCATAAACTTTAAAGAGGAAGTTTATACAATGAAATGTTTCAAAATATTAAACTCCTTGAAACAACATTAAGAAGATAAAAACAGATGAAATATCTGTAAAATAATGAAAGAAATACCTACAATTCTATTATAATCCAATAACATCAGAACTCAGTAAAAAGTTTAAACTTTCTTTTTTAAAAGGAGCAAACACTTCACCAATGCATGCAGATGAGTGACACATGATCCTGTGATAAGATGTCGAATCTTGCTAGTTGTTAGAGAAAGTCAAATTTAAATCATACTGGGTATTAAAAGATGCCTACAACAGGGACAAAAATTGGAAAGACTGACAATACTGAGTGGCTGAGATGATCAGAAACTGAAAAATCCAAGTAACCAAAAAAGCTCATGAAAAGAAAAGTGATACATACTCACCTTAGAAAATGGCTTGGCAGTTTCCATCAGTTCAAATGAACATGCATTTTTAAAAATCCACTTATATGATACTTCCCCACACAAATAAGAATAAATATCCATACAAAGGGCTTTTTAAATATTATTTTCTCCAGAGGAAAGAAAGCATTGCATTTTCTTAGATTAAGATTAAATAAATGTTGATATGTTCGTAGAACAGAAAAAAAAAAAGTAGACTATTGTTCAATGCGTTTTCATGTAATATCTCACAAGTAAAATACCATGTGAGAGAAACCTGACCATAAAACCTTCAGAACTATGATTCCCCCCTTATATGCTGGAAAAGATTAACATTAAGAAAATAAATCAGTGGTTACACAGAGCTGAACAGATGAGGAATTTACTGAAATGGAATGTCAGGGAACCGTTCAGGGTGACAGAAACTCAGTTTACTTTGGTTGTAATGGGATTATAAAACTTTATCCATTTATCAAAAGTCCCAAAAGTTTATTCTTAAAAAGGGAAATTTTATTGTATGTAAATTAACACCAGAAAAACTAAAATTTAAAAAAAATCTGCTTAAATTTTTTCATGTTTATTTTAATCTTGGTTTACTTTTTCATCAAGTGTGTAGTTCTCTACATCGAAAACTTTGTGTTTTACCAGAAGCCTAGTTAATTCGTTCATTCTCAGCTATAAGAAGACAAAGTTCATCTGACCGCGTAGCTTCTTGGGGGCTTCATTCTGCATGATTCTGCAGGCTGCTGACCTCTGTTTTCAACACATCAAATTCCTTGTGAAATGAAGCATTAAAGTTCGGACTCCCAACAAGTTTCATTTGTTTTGTTTTTACTTTTCTTTGTGTTAATATCACCTCCAATCCTTCATGATAGGTTCATTGCAAAGCCTTATATGATCTGAATTTATTTGTATTACCTACTTCCATGATATTTCTGTCTTTTTGCCCTTTTGGCCTCTTGGGCAAATGACTTAGATTGGCAAATGCCTTTTAAAGCATGGAGTGTAGAAATCATATTGAATTTCATTTTTCTGTGGCACTGGAAGATCATTCTCAAGTTAATGTGTTCCTTTTTGGTACCTCAAATTCTCTCTCTTTGTAGCTCTTCTTTGCATTCAAACAAATGATTTTTTAAAAAGTATATCTGCCTTTCTAGTTTCTCTTGCATAATTGTTCATCTGGCACAAGCTGGTTCATAATGACTGGACCTAAGAGTCTAAAGAATGTCTAGAGAGTTATTTTGAAAGTATAATATTTACTGGGAAATCTTAGTGAAATATATAACAACCTACAAATAACATTTTATAATTACTTACAACAGATATAACGTGTTAAAGAAACTAAACAAGGTTAAGTAAAGTTTGCTAAACTAATCTAAGGCTATGCAGTATATTTTAAACTAATCTAAATCAATTCAAGTGATTTTCAATGGTGAAGTGGATGTAGGTTTTATACCTATTGTAAGCTAGCAGTTGACGATTATGAGGTTAGCCTAATATGTATTACAAAAACGATGATATGATCAAATCCTACTCATATCTCTTATACAATATGCATTTAAGGATTAATAGAGGTCTGAAATTTATGAGTCATTTTATAAAATAATGATGATTTCTGTGCTAGAGATGAGAAATAAGATACATTATATATGCATAATTTTCAATTTTCCGTCTTAGATACCCTAATGAAAACATGCTTCCTACTATATAAAAGGTTAGTTTCATTTCTTTTTGTTTTAATTCATCTCACAAAAAGTCTTTAAAGCCTGACTTACCTTCATATGTTATATACTCCATTTCTTTATTCATTTGCTTCTGGAATCTGAATTATGAATATATATTACACCTTTCAAAATTGTGTCACAGATTATGAAGGTTATATCCTTGAAATTTTCTTTTTTTTCCCTTTGCATTCAATTTCAGAAGTTTCTACTGATGTTCCTTTAAACTCACCACTTCTTTTTTCAAACATGCTCAATTCATCAATGTAGTCATTAGAGGTGTTACTCATTTGTGTTACAGCATGTTGATTACAGCATATTTTCCTGAATTTTTTTAGATATTTTATTGCTCTGTTTCAAAGTCTACCGTTTTCATTTGATGCATTAATGTGTCATTTATAACATGCTTACGTTTTTCAAACAATTCTAAAATATGTGTTATATTTTTGTTTGCATAGTGTTTTCAGACAATTTCTTGTCTTTAAGTAGAACTAGAAATTTGTTGTTACTGTTGTTGAAAGACTGCATGATGACTGGCATGATGTGTTAGTCAATAGGAAATTTAATGAATGTGCATTCATATGATTATTCTCCCTACTGCATTTGGGGTTCCTAATAATTCTTTATATGGGATCTATATCTTACATTTGTTTCAGCCTTGTTAATATAACGAAGACTGTGTCATTTTGTAATCTTATTCTTAAATCTCAATCAAGACTAAAATCTTACAACACTCCAACTGACTCTGTTTGGCAGGACAGGATGGACACAGAGAGCTGGAGTTCAGTAAATCCAGTAGGCCAAGACTCTTGTAGTGACTTTGCCATGGACAGTGGAATGTTGAGTGTATTTTCAAACGGTTACTTTTCTCCTCTTCAGTAAGCATCCCTATATGGAATATTGTTTCAGGTTTGCACTTTGAGAACTCACAGAGCTCCAAGAGGTAAAACCTATAAAAAATGTGTTGAGTCCCCTGGACACTTTCAGTGAGACTGTAGCTCCCAAAAGTTTTTCATCCTCATGCTAGTCTATGCATAGCCTTGAACAACTCACCAAAACTAACACTTAAGTGTTTGACTCTTCCTTGGCTGCAGTTTCTGGTGAGGAAATCATTTGGCTCTGAAACTTTGCGCTCACCTGTGTTTCTATATATATTATGTGTTTCTATTATATATTCTGTTTTGTCTGGTGGTTATGGCATTGTTGTAACCATACTTGGATGGGAGAAACAGAAGACAGCTGAAAGCCCAGCTGCTTTTCCCAGGAACTTTGATATAACTGGAGTAATGATGATGAAAGGAGGCAGGAGCGGCAAGAGCAGCTTCTTGAAAGGCCCATTAGAAAGAGCACGATGCTGAAAGATTGAGTCACTTTGGTGCAAGAACATAATAATTTTTTCCCTAAGGTTAATCTTTGCTGAAAAACAATTTTTGATTCTTAATCACATGAACCGTAGATTTTCAAATATTTGACATTTTAATGCACTTATCCAATTGTAAACTCTAGGTAAAAGATATCATATTCAGTAGTGTGTTGGCTATCATCAGCTGTCACTGGTTCTTGGATTTATGCTTATTTCTACCTAGCTCCTTATGTAGTCACTTGATACTCATATCTTCAAATTGGCAAAGGTGGGAGAATATACGTTAGAAAAAGTGTTGTATAGTTTAAATCACCTTTCTTGCTCTCTGGAGAGCCTGTTGGTCAACAGTTAAAAGTACGTAACTACGTAACAGCAAAGATTTTTCCTAGTTTAAATATACCATAGTAGGCCTGAGTTACAAAATGGATATTGTTTCTAAGTCAACTTAAGCTAATTAATAGGGAAAAACTTATTTCTACTAGGGTAAACATTTAGAGTTAATTGACAAATTTTATAAAGCGTTAATCAATAATTCTATAAGATACAAATTCATTAGGCTGAATCTGTTACTTCATTTCTTCACTTGTTCAGTATTTTGCTGTTTGTTTTACCTCCTAGAAATGGATTTTGACTATAAATAAAGCAAAAAAGGCAACTGGAGTTATATATACAAGTTAAATATAGAGAAAGAAAATAAGTGTGAAGTTTCAGTTTATGACAAGAACATGGACAATTCCATGTCCAATAACAAATTTAAAGAAAAATGCAGCCAGCAATCAGAATGCATGGAACACATAAAATTATATTTACATAGTATTAATGTTGTGTAGTGATTGATTGCTGAGCTCTTGAGCTGTTTTTCTACTTCCTAGGAGAGTTTCTCATTTGTCTAACATAATTTTATCTCTGACACAATTTTCCATAGCCATTATTTTTCCAAATGGGCCTTTAAAATGACAATTAAGAAAAATTGAAATTACAATGTTGAGTAGGCTTCCTGCAATTCACAATTATTTTAATACTGATCACTAATATATATGAAATGACTAATAATTTCTATTTGTCAGATGAAATGGCTGCTGTTACTATAAAAATACCAGAAGTTTTGCTCAATGTGATAATTTTAATTGCTGATAATATTCTTTCTAAAAAAGCTTAAGTAAAATAAAACCATTGTTGCACAATGGTCAGTCTGTGACTTTGTACATAAAACTATTACAGAGCTGCCGAGTTCAAGCTACTCTTTTATCCTGCCATCCCTATAAGTAGGGCTGGTTAATTTCTCTTGCATGGAACTGAAAGCAGAGTCACTAGTGTGATATCTTAAAAAAAAAAAAAACCTTAGAAATTCAAGCATGCAAAATATTGGTGTTTTTTTTTCAAGATAATAAAACGAAAATGAAAATTGAATGTTCAAGCTTTAATGTGGAGCAAATCCTTAATAGGCAGAATTACCTGGTGTACCCCAGCAGCAGACTAGCAGGACTTGACTCAGTTTGCAGCTAGACTCCTATAATAATTTTGAAGCTTGTCGTATTGAGATTAAATTCAAGTTTATAAAATGTAACAAAAATGAGACTCAAGTTTATAAAAATGTAATGAAAATGGCTTTCCTGTATTGGAAATTGTCTTAATTTCTTCTCACTGGGATAAAATACCCAACATTCACACATTGAGAAGTAAAGGGTTTTTTTGACTCAAATTTTCACTCCATGGGTAGCTGGATCTAGGGCAGAAATATATTGGTGCGAGAGTCTGGGTGGAAGATCATCACGCATCTCATGGCAGCCAGGAAGCAGAGAGAGACATGAAGAGCAGGGGAGGGACATCATACCTCCAGTGACCTGCCCCTACACAGCTTCCTGAGGGAATCTGGTGCTCATGTCAACAGTAGACTAACTCCATTATAAATACAGGAAGCACCCCATTATCCAGTTCTCTCCAATCATATGAGACTTTGGGGAGTATTTTACACTGAAACTATAACACAGGTTTTGCATACTCAAAAAAACAGCAGATATTTTTTAAAGTTTAAAAGAAAAAGGTTTTGTTTTCTTCCACTGTCTGCCTCATATTTGTTTAATTTGGGGGTTTTTACAGATCAAGGCTATGCAAATGCCATACTACAAAAATCCTGGTGTTATACCATTTCAAATAAAATTGTGTCTTTCCATATCAATCAGTAATTTCAAATCTTAGAATATGTAGTTCCCCAATTAATATTGGGGCTCTCCAATCAAAATTGGAGATGATGGTGTGCTCTCTGATGACTCATGACACGCAGTGAAAGGAGATTTGTGACAGGAGGAGAGGACCTGTGGCCACTGTGTTTATTAAAGGAGTATCTTGCCTTAAACACACACTGAAAACAAAGGCATTTTTTACTGAAGGAGAACAGAAATGATGTAAAGAGAGCTCAAGGAAAGTACATGTTCTACTTCAGTTCACAGCTTTGGGAATTGGCTAATAGACTAGAATAGATAGGCTTGGGGTTGCTCGAGAACACCAAAGAAAATTTGCTTACATCCTGGGTTACAAGGCTGTGGCCACCCTCCAAATTACCCCACATTTTTTCTGCAGAGGTCTGCTCATCAGGATGGTCACATCTACAGCCTAAGTGCAAAGAGTTTTGTATATATCTTTTCAGTGCTGGTTCCCACAAATATGCACCATGTATGTAGCTAGCTAATGGAAGGTAAGGGAAAATATTATCCTTTTTATATAGATATATCAAGTAACTATATCATTTACCTCTGAGAGGCACTTAGTGCTGAAAATTTATTGGCATAAACTGTAAACCAATTGAGATAGAAATAAATTGTTACAGATGATTCACAACTATAAACATTATTTGCAAAATATTTGGAGAATTCACCCAGTCATCATGTAGAAAGATTCCAGTAGAATCTTATTTAGTTAAATGGCAAGAGGAACTTTAACTTTAGTGAAACAGATGTTCAGCAATGATGCTAAGTCTTTGGCCTGAGAACAAATTTCTTTCCCCAAACACTCAGGAGAAACAGAGAGCATTTAATGTGTGTAATGGAAAAATTATCCCTTGTCATGTTTTACTCAAGAGTAAGTGAACAGAAGCAAAACAATGAACCTCAACTCTTCAAAAACCATCCTGAAACAAATGGAACTCAACTGCATTGAAGAAAGTTAGAGTTGGAAATTATTTGCTAGAAATATAACAAGAAATAATTTAAAATATATTCATTTTGTTTTAATGAAATTCAGTAAAGAAGATTTTAGACAGGTAGGTCGAAGCAAAATATGTATAGGTGAGTTGAAATGAAGTACAGTGATGTAGGAAGGAAATACAAGATACCAAAAGTGTGCCATAAAATAAAAATCTGTTTTCCTTGTATTCTAAACAAAACTATAAACTTACAGAATGAATCAGAAGTATATAAAAATGGATTGATCATCCATTTAAGAATGCTTGTCAGGAAAAATAACAGATAAAAACTATGAAAACAAATTAAAATCAGTGACTAAATAATTCATAACCAGCATAAAGGGAATGGATTTTTCCTGGGAGATACAAGAAATAAATGAACTAGAACAAAATTCAATCACAGAATAAGGAAAATAATTTTAGCTTTAAAATAGTTTGGATGTACAATCAAGTTTAATTATGGTGTTTTAGATACAATTAATTAAAAATAAGAATGAAAAAGCAAAAATGTTGAACATTGGTATTAAATCACAAGATCTAAGTATAGGAATACACTACAAGATGCCCCTTTAAGTTCAGAAAATGTTGAACAAACTTTTCAAAATATTATTTCTTGCATATCAACTGCAGATACTGATTTTATTACATAAAATGGAAGAGGACTATAGCTTGTTTAGAGCACTCTATTTGAGATGTTCTCCAAGTGCCTGTGTTGAACCTTAATTTCCATCATGGCAGTACTAACAAGTCAAGTCTATTGAAAATTGACAAACTCATGAAGTTTCTCAATCTATTAATGTCTTATGAAAACCAGATCTTACAGTACTTTTGTCTCTCCAATTTTCTACCAGGAGAGAGCAAAATATTCATTCTTTCTAGTATGTAAGAACACAGTAGGAAGACCCTCACAGGACACCAACATAGACTTCTCGGTATTATCCTTCCCAGCCTCTAGAATTATAGAAAATGCATTTGTGTTCTTCATATTTTCCTCAGCCTCAGGTATTTTATCATAGCACAACAAAAGAAATGAAACTTTTACTGACATGATATATTTGAAAGTTTTTGATTTGTCACTATGTAGTTTGCCTTGTAAATTATCTTGCTCTATTGTTTAGAGTAGATACCTTTTCTTAGTAGAAAGCAATATCAATAGATGAAGAGAAATTACACTTAAAAGACTGTTTAATGCATTCCAAAAAATTTATGCTTAAATTACTCTAAAGTAAAATGTCTCTAATGAATAGCTTGTTAAAAAACATATAAGTACCCTGAGATCTTTCACTTTTATGTACTATTTCAATCCGCAATAAGAGCCAAATATTCTGATTAGTTTGTTCAGTTTTCTAAAAATACCCAAATATATGCAGCTGTGCCAAGATTATGCTGCAAAACTCAAATATGATATTTCGGATGATTTTAAATATGCATATAACAGAATAGGATTAAGTTGATACTTAAATATTAAAGCCCTAGAAATGCTGCATACTTTCCATAAAGTCTGTATATGTACATGTTCCCAAATAATGTTGATTTACTCTTTGTTATCGATTGGAAAACTTTACATTTTATGTAGTTGAATTTGTAAAATTATGTATCTTAATACTACAGTTACAAACTTCAAAATGTTTTAGTGGCATTGCATAGAAGGAAACCAAATCTAAATATTTGTTCTTTGACTTCTCTTTGTGCATAATTCTAAAACAGTATAAAATTTTTTCCTCTTAACATATACAAGAAATGTTTAAATTCCTGTATGTTAAAGTTATAAAATGTATTTTTACTTAAAATGATTATAATATTCTTGGATAACCTACAAATAGAGTTATACGTGATTTGTCATTTTAGAATTAAAATTATCTTAGTACTGCAATAATTTGTCTTTACATAATGAACATACATATAATTTATTTCAATTGTTATAAAATCCCAATATATGATTAAATATATCACAATATCTGATTAAAATATTAGCTTTTAGAGTCTTTCCTAAGAGACAGCATTTGCTCTACCTGTTGTAGAATCCCTTGTTCTTTTATCTCATCTTCTTTGGTTATGCAAGATTTCACCAAACTCTTCTGGGAAGGTTCATTCTATGTTAATTGCCATGCATTTTTCTAGTTTCTGCCTCACGGTATCTGCATCATGGTCTCTAATATTGATTGCAATCCATAGCTAATTTCAACATTTGCGAAGGTGAACCTTTTGGAGATTTCAGTGATGACAAACAGCTGGCTGCAGCATGAGCGCTATATATTGGGGATAGCTGGTTCCCTGAACCTATATGCACTCCATCTCTGCAGAAAGTCTAACACGAGTTTCCAGTCAAGCAGAAGATAAGACTTGGGTAAGGTTATACAACTGCTTCTTAATGCCAGCAAGTAGGTGTGCAAGAAGGGAAGGAAGAGGAGTCGGAAAAGAAGGAAAGTGTATGAAAAGGTAGATTATTACAGTCCAAAAGTTATCACAGCAGGAACCTCAAGAAATGTAAAGAAGTCCTGCAATTGATTTCAGTGAAAATGAAACTCATGAATCTAGCTAATAATCTATCATGCTCCTAACTACTTAAGCCACATTGTCATACTGTACACAAGTGTGGACAAATTAAATTTTCTGAAGACCATGAGTTGCAATATGGTGAAATATTTGTGAATGTGCAAATTTAAGATAAAGAAACAGACTGGGAAGTAGAATATCACATTGGATTTAGAAATATTTTCTGACATCCTGCCACAACACCGCATTTAAAATGCTAGAAAGACTATCTGGAACCAATTATAGACTACCAAGGTAGCCACATAAAACTCACTGAAAATGAGGAGATGACCTTGGCAGAATCTGGAGGAATGATTTAGAAATCTAAGGAAGTCTGTAATATTAGAATGAATACACTATATGCAGCTAGCAAACCCACAAGCTGGGGATATTCTATGGCAAATGCCTGAGTAGACAGCTTCTAGTAAGGAATTAAGAAAAAGAGCAGCCAGGGGCTGCCATCATCTTTTTGAAGTTCTAGTGTAGACATCTGCTATAGATCAGAGCTGGAATTGGAGAGACTGTATGCACCTGGGCTTTGCATTCTAGAATTAAAGAGGATGCTATGTTTCTGAAATAGTGAAAGACAGATATTAATACTCAGACAATAGAAGGAAACTGTATATACTTACCATATGGGGATTATGATCACTGCATGTTTCTTTGACGCACAATGATCTGCAGTAATACCTAGTAGACATGATATTCTCTGTGTTTTGTAAGTGCTAGTGTGAAAGTTTATAACATTGCAGCGGTTAAAAACAATGACTCCTTATTAGGTTTCCAGATCTCTTGCCATAAGATTTAGCAAATTAACTGAAGAAGATGCTGTAGGCTCTGAAATGTTACCATGAAAATGTGTCATAAGCCACCATCCAAATTATGGGAATCTATTTTTATGCGTACAAACAAACTGTAGAAAATACAATTTGCTTGATTGTATTTAAAAATCATAATCTTTCAAGAAGAAATGGCTTCAGAATATTCGGTTCATTTATATATTGTATGTTCTGTACTTGGAAATAAGGAAGAGGAAGAAGACAGGGAGGAGAGACTAAGAAACAATAAGAATAACAAAAATAGCAAGAAGAAGGAGGAAAAGAAAGAAGAAGAGGATGTTGAGCAGGAGAGAGCAGAGGAATCAAGTTTTATATGTTGATATTAAGAGCTCCAAAATATATAATTAATTGAAGAAAAAATGAAAATAATATATATTATGCCATATACTTTATATACAATATTAAAGTATATTACATAATAATATTTTAAATTCATTTATAATGAGGAAAGATATATCTCAATAATTAATAGTAGTTATCTAAAATATGGTAAGAGGGGAAACTATACTATCCTCAGTACTGTGCTAGTTTTTTTCTAATAGCACTGCATTTAAGTCATATTTGTATAGTTACTTTAACAGTGATATGAAGGATCATTTCATGCATCCTGGGATCCTATGAGCTTCTGTCTGTCACTTTCTCCTTGTTCTTTTCAACTGTAATCAAGAATATTTATAATCAACCATTATGTCTTTTTAAATAGTATTACACGCATACAGGCAGTCCTAAATAAGAGTTGCGTATGTTTGCACATTATAATAATAAAGTCATACTGTGTATATTGTTCTGTGACTTTTTGCACTATTTTATTGGTAAGTGCATTGGTAGCCTGAGTCCATTCATTTACACTGTGTTCCAGTCTCTCATTCCTGGATCTCTCTCTGTCTCATACTGGAGACTGAACCCATAGAGTGTTAAGGTAAATCCCCAGCCCTTTTTAGTTTTTAATTTTGTAGGGAGGCTTGCTAATTTCCTCATGCTTGCCTCAAGTTTGTGACACTTCTATCTCAATTTGACCAATGGCTGAAAGCACAGGCATATGCCACCATGGCCAGTTCTCCTTCTCAATTATGGTCTATTTTGGAGTAGTAACACATCTTTATGAGTTAAAATGTCTCTTGTTTATGTAAATATATGTTAAAATGAATGAACATGCAAATAAAATTTACCCTTTCTTCTTTTCCCATATTACTTTCATGCTGTAAAATATCTGTATATTTTATCAGAATATAGTCTTTTGCTATGCAAATTAATTTCTGCATTTATACACTTTTTCTCACTGCTTACCTGAATAGAGTTGTCACATGAAGTGCAAATCACCCATTTTAATGTCAATTTCAGATAGCAAAAACAGTTTGTCTGCATGTCTCAATTATTGATTGCATACTAATATTAAAAAGAATACCGAGTATTTAGTAAAAATGCACAGTTAATTGAAAGTTATATACTTATATTTTCTAAGTTTAGTGGTATTATATGTCAATTAAAATAGAATAAAAGTTAAAAATAAATCTTCTTTAGGTCAAAAATTGTTCTGATATATGATTCTCTAGGAAGTGTTCATTAGACTTCTCACTTTAAGGTACACATTCTCTTGGATTGGATTTTTTTTTAAGTTGTGAGTTTTTGTATAGTACATTTTTGTATTTTTATTTTCCAGATAGATATGCAATTATGCTACAACAATTTATGAAAAACATCATTCTTTCCCACTATAATAGAGTTGCATCCTAGATTTGGTTACAATCCCACAACCTCCAAAATATTTAGATATGTTGCCTCTGTTAACATTGTTTATAGCTTATTTTCGGAAGAAATGAAATTGTTAAAAATTTTATTATTCAAAATAAGAACTTGATATTTTTTCCACTCATTTAAATCACTAGCTTCTCTAATTTTATTTTCAATGTTCTGTGTTTCAGCATACTTTTTTCAAATTAATTGTAATAACATCATTTTTTTTTTTTTTGGTTTTTAAAGAGTTACGTGTTTAAAACATTATTTCCACAGAACTGTTTTATCACTCTTTCCAGACTAGTATTTTTAAGAGTTGTGATTTTTTCCATTTTGAAACAGTGCTTCACCAAGTTTGGTAGACTACTAGAATGAACTCAAACTTGTAATTCTCCTGCCTCAGCCTCCCAGTATTAGTATTATAGACATGCTTCATCACATCCACCAACAGCTGTGATCTGGTGCTTAGTAAATTATTTCCTATCAGTTAATAGTAAAACCCATTAAAATAAGAGACTTGCATAGCTTTATTATTATATCCACAGTGCCTACCTCAATGTATGTCATGTCAAAAGCAATGAGCAAGCATTAGCTGCAGTCTACTTAGAAATTAACTAACCCTAGGGATTTAAAAATTGATCTTCAGCTCCACTCCCACAATATTCATTTGATGAGCAAACATACTTTAGAAACAGTAAAACCAGGCTGCTGCATTTACATAGCAATTGTCAAGCACTTTCTGTAGACTGGAAATATGTTGGCTATCTTACTTGTGGAACCGAGAGAAAATGCTGGGAGTAAAAACTGGTGAAATTGTGCTTATTATTCATTACTAAATGGATACAATATTGAGAACTTAAAGGTTCAAACTTTTGATTCCCATTAGCAGAATTCAGATGAAAGGATGAACTCACCAGAACCCTATTTTGCATTCATCTTATAAATTCAGATCTGTACAAGGGTCAGTTGAAAAAATATAAAACACAGGATGGGAAGTCTTCAAAAATTTTGCATGAAAGTTTTCAATTTTCAAATTGTTTTATATACTTTTATATAAACTGTATACTGATAAGAGTTTTTGTCTTACTACTTGTTCTATAGAGGAGAAAGAATCAAGGATTAACATTACAAAGAATCATTTTTTGGATAAATACAAAACAAAAGAAAATAAAGAAAAACAAAACAAAACTATCCTAATAGATTTTTCCAAAGTTGCAAGAATCTATCTTTCTTTCTGTGCATAATCATCTCATCTGTGGCAGAAAGTCCCCATAATATGAAGGTATCTCTTTCACTCTTCCACTTAGTGTTTTCCAATGTAAGTGCTTAGAAACCCATAATGTCTTTCTGACACTTTATTGTTATTCTTTCAGTAAAAGAATAAATGTATGTCGATTCCTGGTTCCACAAAAAAAAAAAGAATAAATGTATGTCTTTATTTCTTAAGAGCTTATCTGATCTTCATTTAAAGGAGATTACAGTTCATGAAAAACAATATCCATATTTTTGCTTGTGGCAGATAAGGGAGCAAGGAGAATTCAGGCATATGTAGTAAGATGTTTTCTGATTTCTAAAAGTGATTTAAGAAAGTTTTTATTCTCTGACTTACTGAGAAGTAAATGTTGATATGGCCAAATTGTATGTTACTTAACTCATTTTTAACTTTTCAAAAATAAGTTGACAAAAATAATTCTTTTTGCCATTGCCTGCTCCCTTTTCTATTTACTTCAAGAGTAAAATAAACACCAGTCGGCTTGTGGTAAAAGCGGAAACAAATAATATAATGCACCGTTTTAATTCAAATGAAAAATATTTATTACTCTTATATAAAATCAATAACATCCATATTGGTGAATAAGTGTTACTGATTTGAATCAATTTTTTAAATTACATAAGAATTTATTATTGTTCTAAACTCTGTGCTTCGCTGGATACTATGTAAATCTTTGAAAACAATTAGCAAATCCAGAAGCACTTTGTATACCTATGAATTTTTAATGCTCCTATACACGCTATTTTTCTTCCAACTTGAAAAATAATAATTTCCCTGTCTCCTTACTTTTCAAACTCTTTAACTTCCACCGCCAAAGAGACCTTTTGGAACATAAATTAGTAATTTTCATTCTATGAATCAGACAAGAGCATGAATGAATGTTCCAGCAGGTTTAAAGACCTTCTAATTGCATCTGCATCTCACACCACCATTAAGCTTTGTATGTGTGAAGATGCTTTTTTAGATGATACAAGGTCTGTGAGGTTAGAACACATCGTCCTGAGGATGGGAACTTAAACATGAAAGTCCTTGGAAAATGACTAATGGATAGAAGCAGAGCACAGTAGTAATGAAACTATTACTGATTTAATCAAAATGTATGTATTATCATGTTCAAATATATTTTTCGAACAGAATTTTTTTTTTTTTTTTTTTTTTTTTTTTTTTTTTTTTGCTAGAGCCAAGGTATAAGCAGAGTGGGTGAGGGACACAGATTACCCAGAGTGATAATCAGATTGGGATTGATAGGCTGCAGCATCCTAGACCATGGAAATAATCAGAAAGCTTGATATGGACCAGTGCTTTGATTATTCAGCAACACTGAGCCACACTGTCCAAAGCAAATCAAGATCCTTCCAACTAGCATATGCAGGTAATTTTTCACATGAAGATAACTTGATAGTCTGATTTGCTGTGTGTTATGGATTAAAAACTGGTGGTCAATTTAACGCCAGCTGAATTACACCAGCATGCTGCTGAGTGTAGATGTTCCACCTACAAGGCAGATAAGGGAGCAAGGAAAGTTGACAGCATAAATGGAGATGTGGAGGAGAAGCTAAGAATTAAGGTTCATTGAGGCTCTGAGGCAATGTGCGTTCTCCTATGTGTTGCTGTTTGAGCCGTAGGTTCTCTTTCAGAAGCTCTGGTCCTCACCTCGAGCACTGCTTACTGGCTCCGGAGAAGATATGTACCACTTAGTCTCCAGGATGAACTCATCACACTGGCTTCCTGGCATTTACTCAGTTGTTTTTATCATCAGAGGAGCTCAGGGCCTCCGTGTCACTTAGGATGGCTGTGGTGCTTTTCAGGACAGCCCTGGTCTTTGTTGTGAGTGCGACTTCTTGGCTCCAGCGTAGAACCCTCAACCTACCAGTACAGCTCCTTCACCCTGCTGGCATAGACTTCTTCGTTTCCACTGCTGACCTTTGGGCCTTCCTAGCAAGGATACATAAAAGAGACTGGTGTGAGTCCTTCTTGTGGGCTTTGGGCCTCCAGTTGGACTCATGGGAGGCACTGTCATGAGCTCTGGATCTTCATCTGGACTCATGTGGGACATTGCTGTGATATTCAGGCCCTTAGCTAAATAATCTGTCTTTAGTGTTGTGTATAGATTTCCTACATTTTCTTGTGTTTACTCTGGGTGACCATCATAAAACAATATTGTAATCTCCATGTCCCGATTCTAACTGTTCTCTGCACAACCCCTGACTAAAATATCATGAAAGATATAGTTGATAATTTCATATTATTTTGTGGTTTTTAACTTTAATAAATTAACAATTAGATTATAGAAAATTTGCAAGGATAACATACTGGACCCCTCCCTCTACCTGGACTCTGACAATGTTAACATCTTAGATAACAATGACAAATTTGTTAAAACTAACAAAACAACATTTGGGTGTTGCCTTAGGTAAATTCATACACTTGTTTCTTTGTTTCTTCCAAATTTTCATGATGTTAATCATCCTTTACTTATTTATGATCTTGAAAGTTTTAAAAATACTTAAGAATTTAATTGCTATTGTTTTTAGTGATATACTATCAGAAGTTAGAACCAAAGTCTACCTTCCTATTTTAAGAGATATGCAATGTATAAGGGGAAATATTTGGGAAACTCTGGTTAGTGGCTTGCCTGGTTATATAGACATTAATAGGACAAGAAAATGTTACTTTTTAAAAATTGATGAAAGATGACCATGCACAAATCCCCAAGATTTTGCACAAAAGAATAAAAGAAAAGTCAAATTTAATACTAGATGTTTTAATTTCTTTTTTGGCATTCTAAACGAAGTCATGCCCTTTCTGTATTTCCTTTGATTACTCACTGGAGAGTTCAGGTGAATTGTTTTTTAAGAGGGAAAAAACCAAGGAAAATAAAACAATAAGATCAGTCAACATAAATCATAAAAAGTGATACAGGAGTTCTAAACCTTTTGAAATTAACAATAGTTACCAGAGTTCCTTTGTTGTCTTCAAAATAGCTGATACCACCTTTGAACATAATAAAAACTGAACAGAACAGGATAGAGTAGAAACAATAAAAACAAAACAATGAATGCAATAATCAACCTCAAAACAAGCCAGTAGTTAGTACATGGCTTCCATAACATGTCTTGCTATCTTTCATATACCTGCTGATGCCATCAGAGTTAACATAAATAAAACAAAAGAGAATGAACCCCAATCCCAAAGAAAAAGCAATGAAAATAATATGCTTTCTGGGGCCAGAGGGTAGGGAATCTCCTTCCTGGGGTCTTGGTTTTCTCTCTCCGCAGTATGCCAATAGCCCTGACTCATGGAGAGAGATTTGGGTCTGGCTCTGCACAAGCTGGCAGCAGCCCACGAATGGCCAAGTTTAGGTGAACACTATATTGCTGGTATTTATCAAATATGTATCTTTTAAAATTTCAGCAAAATAAATCAGATGGTAAGCAATAGAGCTGTTTAGAAAAATAAAATGGCAATGATATAAAATTCCAGAAAAGGTAACTTTTTTCTTGTTTATTTCCATATGTAAGAAACCATCCTTTTATTTCTAGAGATGACTCCTAGGCATCATTTCTTTCTTTCTTTCTTTCTTTTTTTTTTTTTTTTGGCATCATTTCTTAAAACTGATATTCTGAAACAACACAAACTTACTTAAAATTACTTTGCCTAGAATATTAAATTATTTTTCTAGTGCTGATAGACAATGAAAAGATTACTTTGCCTTCATCTTTCTCTCTGTACTCTTTTTATTATTTAAATCATTTGCTCCTCTTCAAATGTCATCATTCCCTATTCTTTTATTTCTTTAAAGGTATGGAAGAAATACATGGAAATGTCAAGAATAAAATTAATGAGACAGGTAAGGAGATGATTGTGACCGCAGTGGGAAGAGCTGGTGAGACAAAAGTGTCTCAGCAGAGGGGCTTTGCCTTTGACACTTTAATAGGGAAGGATAAAGGAGTTTTCAATGAGGTGATTTATATGCAGGCTCATTTTTAACGTAGAGAGTCTGGTAGTTGAACAGGAAATGCTTTTCTCAGTGTGAGACTAATTTAAAAAAAAAACAGTTTTAGATCTAGTTAGTAAATCGAGAGACACACAAAATAAAACTAGTTAGGGCTCAAACTAGTTAGGGCTGAAGTTAGTTAGGAAGGATTTGTAAATAGGATGTCAACAATTGTAAGCAAAAGAGGAAAGATCTATTTTTGAATTTATTGGTACCTATCATAAAAATATGACCATTTTAAATAGCTAGCATACACCTGTAGCCTTAGCACTCTGGGAGGCTGACACAAAAAACAAAGTTCAAGTCCACCAGGGGCAACTTAGTGACTTAGTAAAACCCAGTCTCAACATAGAAATAACAAAATAAATAAAATGGGCTAAGGATGTAGTTCAGTGTGAAAGGCCCAAGTTATTCCTAGTACCACAAAAAAATAATTAATTGAAATAAAGATGCTAATTCTCAATCACTTTGTCCATTAAATGTTTCTTCACTATACTTACCATATAAGATTTAATTTCCTAAAATCATTACTTTAAATCGTGCCCACAATGAGAAAGCAAGACAGATTTTTGAATGTCTTTAGAACTGTAGCCACTGTATTAAGTCAATAGTGTTTTAGGAAAAGTATGGCACAGGAGTAAGATTGTTCAAACATAATAATAACGTTGGCTCTAACGGTACCTAGTGGAAGCCAAAATGCCAGTTCTGATGTTTAAGGCATTCGTTGTATCTAGTATCAAAAGTGATGTATCTTGACATTTAATTTTTGACATTTTTCTAAACTGTTAAATCTACCTAAAATTTCCCCTTAGTATATAAATTCTTGGTGTTTTTACTTGTCTGTTTATTTTTTTGCTAATATAATGAGGTATTTTATTTGATACTCTTCATCATAATCTCTGGAAGCACCTATGTATTATATTTCAGTGTTGCATAGATGAGTAAGTTTGAGAACTTGCCGTTGGATGAATCTCAATGATACTACTAAAGAGAACAGTTTTGCATTTTGTGAATTGTTTTGGAACTGCTACTTCCTGCACTTACCTTAGTGCTGGGTACTGGAGAGACTGTATCCAAGGACCTTCTACTATAGATAAGGAGTGAAGAAATCTCGTCCTCCAAATACACTTTCTCAGGAATACAGGGAAGGACGATGGGCACCCTAGAATTTTTCAGTACTACATACCATTTTCTTTTGGTTCTTGCCTTATGTAAACATAAAGAAAAAGTTGCTTTATATGTGTGTGAAGAATTTATGTGGAATTTGAATAAATAGCAAAGACTCATTTCTCTACTACCATATTCCTTTCCACAAATAAGAAAATAGACAAGTACTCCTAATTAATCTATTTAGCGTTTATTATATTTAGAAACCAGCTCAATCATTGAAAAACTTATAAATCTAGGATAAATATGTTGCAAATTTAAAGACTGCATCTAATATACAATTTTTATAGGGAACACTATGTATACTTGTTTTAGGTAATATTTTCTACTTTTCTTACAGTTATATGGTGAATAGTGAAAGCCATAAGAAAAAAATATATCATGTATATAAAGGTAGATGGGACTTCTGCAAATTATAACTGGATAAAACTGTCAGGGACATAATTTGATTTTTTACTGTGACTGTAAATCTAGCACAAATCCACATCAAATTTGAATTTTTCATCATCATAGAATAATTATACATATATATGTATATGTGTTTGAATAAATAGCATCACTTACATCTCTCCTTTCTATGTGTTTCTGGTTCTTTTGTCTTGGTGACAGGGGAAGAAAAAAATGGAATAAACAAAGATTAGATTTACGCTGGAAGAAAGTTAAATCTTCGTCAAAGGGAAGAGGGTATCTAGACCCAAAGTGAAAGGACAGAATTCACGAAGATTAGGTTGAGTGTCAGTGTTAGTGAAGTAGTCTTCTAGATAGACACTTTGAAGAGAAATGCGTCCAATAATGAACGTTAGGGTGTGAGGGCGATGTGGCTGCACCCCGTCACCTCCCTGATCCCCAGGACTCATTGGGCTGATCTGGCTGACTAGGAGGCGGTCCTCTCCCTCCCTCACCGCTCCAGGTGAGCGCCTCCCCAAGAGGATGAGCACCCCGATACAGGAGAACCCCCTCCCTGTCAAGCCTGTAGGAGAACCTCCAAACAAGCTCTCAAGGATGAAGTTTTACTACATGATGCTGTGTATCAGATATAATTTCACCGCTATCCAGGCTTCTTTTCCAGAGCGCTGGATGAAACTTACATTATTTTCCAAGATTTCTCGGAGTTGGGTGTTAAGTGTGGTTCTTTGAATATGATGCATGGTTGAAAACGTAAAGAGCAGAATACTGTGCCTATAGTTTTCAAAGCCATTTTAAAGAGTTAGTAGGGCAGAAGATACTAGGTGTGAATTTAGGGAGCAGCCCTCGTGCCCAGATGGAACTCACCACTGTATTGTGTTTACTGTAGGCAGCTGAGCTTTCTTATAGTCTGAGTTCAGTCAGAAAGACTGAGGTTTTTCTCAGCTGCATCTCTTATCCAAACCTCTCAACTGAGACCTAAAATAGGAAAGTGGTGGATGCTGAAAAACGTGGTCCCTCTCCTAAACAATTTGCCAGCAGTTAGATTGTGCTGAAGATGTACACTTCGTGACTGTATGAGCCTACAACAATCTAAAGATGAATACATCATGTAAAGTGCCGCACTGAATTAGAAGAAATGGTTGCCGCTCTGGCAGCTTCCTTATACTAAGTGGTCACTTAACTTTGATTTTAAAAAAAATTAGAGTAGTGACCAGCCAAGCAAAACAATACTTTAGCTGCAAGGAAATTGAGAGTCTTACCAAAAACATAGCAAAAAATAGCAGGTAGTAAATGCCACTTCAGATAAACTTGGTTCCTATAAAAGACAAGCACAGAGATAAAAACTAAAAAAGATAAATTCTCCTTGAAAATGAAAATAATTGAACTAACAATTGTGAAGACCAATTTCCCAAAGTGAATATAAGTGTTATAAATGCCAAACACATACAAATAAAAAACAAAGCAAAAAATAAAATTAAAAAATAGTGTTATATTCACTGCACATATAAAAATTAAAATTGAAATGTCAGACATTTTTTTTTTGGTCTTTTTCCTTTTTATTGGTACCAGGGATCGAACTCACGACCGCCTGCTTGCAAGGCAGGTGCTTATGCCGCTGAGCTAAATCCCCAGCCCCGTCAGACATTTTTAAAAGATATTGTTTACAGCTCTTCAGGAGCAGTCATAAATGTAATTTAGTTAAAAATACAAAATCAGGAAAATTTAAATGATTTATGACATTCACTGAGAAGTAGCCAGAACTATGTAAAATTATCAAGCATTTTTTATTATTATTCAAAGAAAGACAAAACAAAATAGAAAATGGGCAGAAATAGTACATACTTTCAAAGAAAAGAAAAAAGAGTAATAAATCACTAGTTGATGTATACATATTGTCCCCCCAATAAAATAATTGTTCAAGGTACAAAAGTGCAACATATAAATGGGAATTCAACCAAGGAGACTGCAAACAGTTCTCTTCAATTATCTAACAAAAACTAAGTAATATGGCTATCAGTACTATACACTTAGACATGTATGTATTTATCCATATCTTCATTTATGTTGAGACCTAACTAAACTTATTAGATTAAAATCCTTCTGAACAAAGATTAATATTATTGCTGGATTTCACATCATAACACTCCAGAATCAATACTGGGTACTGCAGTGCCCCTTTCTTTCCTTCAGAGTATTTGTTCATTTCATCATGTGTTATAAGATCAGATCTCATAAACTGTTTATAGGTTTTACCCAAGCATGTATTTCTTACCATGTATTTATATCCTTTCTATATTAGAGGGAGAAACAGAACAAAGCAGGACAGAATTAAACATATTTCTATGGACACATAAAACTAGAGACATATAAAACTGCTGTATAAGGAGTTTTACCATGGTCACTGTGCTGTTTCTTGTTATCATCAACAGAATTGGCTATATCATCAGATAAAGTATAATTGAATATATCAGTACATAGCAGAATTAATAGAAATACAACTTTGTAGATAGTGTACAGCTACAAAAACAGTAGTAATTAAATCAGAATGGATATTGTAGTGAATCAGTCATTTTCAGTATACTTGTCTGTACTCCTCAACTTGATACCAGCAATCTAACAGTTTTGAATAAAATCTGCCAATAATAAGCAGCAATCAAACAAGTCAGATTTAACTAAGATCCGTCATGATACAACAGTATAAGCCATACAGGGATTCTGATTGAGTTAATAGGAAATTAAAGATGACCACTGTGCTTTATGTCCTGATATTTTTTTGGACAGCTGTCTGTGCCCTCAGATCCAGGGCTTGTATACAAACTAGGATGGAACAAGTTCCATCCAAGCAGAGTGGTACAAGTAATAAGGTTTTTAATTCCTGATACTATTAGCTATATCTTCTGCTGTTTTTCTAAAGACTGTTTCGCCCCTTTCACTCCCCCAGGATGAACTGTGAATTTTTGGGTCTCCCCAACACTCACGGTTTTATATTGGGGGGGGGGGCAACCTGCTATTTACCTAAGTGTTTCTGAACTTTCTCACTCCTGTATTGGATTTCTAGTTATATTTCTTTATTTATTAAAGCTGTCTGTTCAACCTATCCATAAATACTGGTCCAGTTACTCCTATTACTCTCTTGTTCCCTATCACATTGAGTTCCGTTTTCTCATATTTGATTTTGGTCCATATAACCTTTTTCAGGCTAATTATATTTCCTATAAAGAGCCTCTCGGTGGACTCTACCTCTTGATCCACTCTGCCTGTGATTGTCTCTTTTTTCCCTTAAGTTAGTGTATCTAGGCCATCTATACTAGAAATTATATCCAACCTTCTCCACCTCGTTTCTTTTTTCCTCCATTAGTTGTCTGTTTGTCTTCTTCATTTCACATTTTGTTTCATTTGTTGGGCCTCTCTGCCACTATTCCTGAAATCCTTGTGCTTTTTCTCTCTCTTTACAATGTCCTGTAGTATTCTCTGTAGAGTTGGATTGGAGGTTGTGAATTCTCCCAGTTCCTCTTTATCTTGGAAACATCTTGTTTCTCCATTAATTTCTAGGGACAATTGTGCAGGATATATCAATCTTGGCTGGAGGTTATTGTCTTTCAAGACTTGGATTATTTTGGCCCACGCTCTTCTGGATTTGATGGTTTGTGCCAAGAAATCTGTTGTAATTCTGATGGGTTTTCCCTTGTAAGTGATCTGTTTCTTGTCTCTGGCAGCTTTTAATATTCGGTTCTTATATTGGATTTCTGGAATCTTGATTACTATATGCCTGGATGTAGTTCTGTTTTGATTGTAGGTTGCTGGAGTTCTGTATGTCTCATACCTCTGAGCATCTTTTCCTTTTCTGTGGGAAGCCGCCTGAGATGGCGCCCATTTCCTGCTTCCGGGTTCTTCCCGGCCTGAACAAGCCCGCCAAATTGTCATGTCTGCCCAGTTACCCGTGACGCTAGCCTATCAGCTTGTTAGACGCGCTTCTCTGTGATTGGATACTGCTTCCCCTTATAAGAGGTTGTTCCTGCCCCCAACGGGCGGAAGAGGAACCAACACTGAGGATGGCGGACCTTGTTAGGTCCGGTTCGCTGTACGCAATAAAGTTTGAGAGCTGATCCTGCTCGAGTTTGGTCTCCTGTCTCCCGCGGCTCCGGTCTTCTGGTGGCCCGTACGGGGAAAAAGGTAAAAGACTCAGCGACGTGCCTCTTCGGCCGGGAGGTGCGATTGCTGTCGCCTAACAACGGAAGGCCCCGAGCGCCTCTTCTCTTCACCCTGATCAGCTACGTGAGATACAGCGGTTCCCGGGACAGGTGAGTACTGGATCGCCTGGGTTGGGTGGACGCACCTAACAGATTTTGAGCGCCACATGGGTGGACGCCGGTCTTTTTTTCCCTTGCATTTGTTTCGCCTTCGCTTCGCCATTGTGGGCAACGCTGCTCGCAAACCCCTCGCTGACTCCCTAAGAGTCCTGCTGCGGACCCGAGGCATCTACATAAACCGGGTCACCCTTTCGAGATTTCTGGATAGTGTTAATGAAATTGCCCCCTGGTTTTGGCCCACGGGCTCTCTAAACCTCCCGTCATGGGAGAAGTTAGGAGGGGATCTTAGATGCGCCCGAGAAGAGGGACGCTTGGATCCCATGGTTTTACCCCTGTGGGAACTGATTAGGGCTTGTCTGACGGACGAACAAACCCCCGGGCTTTGCTCAGCCCGACAGGCTCTTGACAAAGCTCGATCCGAGTGCTCGGAGGAGCCCGAAGTCACACCTGACTTTGGGCCTCCAGAGAAACACAAGGGCTCCGATTCTGATTCGGATTCGGAAGGCTCAGAAGAGGAGGTCGTCTTTGCTAAGCATGACCCTCCTACACCGTTAAAAGAGGAACTTAGGGCTCAGGAAGATAAAAAGGGGAACCAAACACCACCCTGCCCGAGCTACTCCGCCTTATGGGAGGAGCTTAAGCCCTTCCGCTCCTTGGCAAGTTCGCGACCCACGATCGCCCCCTTCAGGGTGCCAGGCCCCACTGCACCGCCGTGGCCGGAAGAGGAGTTGCTCCCTGGGCTGCCACCTCCACCCGTGGCCGCCAGAGGGTGCCCACAACCTATGGCACCACCCTGGTTAAAGGGAGAGCTACTTCCTGGGTTGCCTTCTGCGCCCCCATCTGGGGAGGGAGGAGGACGTTCCTTCCACCAGACGGTATGGTCGCGGCTTCCCTTTGAGTGTTCCGGTCTCCATGCATTCCCGGTACAAGTAGGAGGCAGGGGAGGAGGAGGATATTATGAGCCCTTAGAAATTAAACAACTTAAAGCTATCAAGGACGCAGTTTCAGCTTGTGGGCCCAATGCGCCATTTACCATGGCGCTTTTAGAGGCATTGGCAGGTCTGTGTGATCTCTTCACCTCAACAATCTATTGGTGTTAACCCGAGAGGACTGCACCCCAATCATATTTGGCAAATGGATGTTACACACATCCCAGAATTCGGAAAACTCAAATATGTACATGTTTCGGTTGACACCGCTTCTCAGGTTATGTTTGCTTCGGCAGAACCTGGAGAAAGGGCCACCCATGCTATTAATCATTGTCTTGCAGCCTGGGCTGCTTGGGGAAAGCCCAATATATTAAAAACAGACAATGGTCCTGCTTACACCAGCAAAACTTTTGTAACATTCTGTCAACAAATGGATGTTGTCCTTAAGCATGGCATTCCGTATAACCCTCAAGGACAAGGCATCATTGAACGGGCACATCGGACACTCAAGGGTGTCTTACAAAAGCAAAAAGAGGGGATAGGCCACGGCCTAATGCCCAAAGGAAGAATATCATTGGCACTCTTTACCATAAATTTTTTAAACCTTAATCATAATAATCATTCCCCTGCCATGGAGCACAATAACCCGTCCCCGGCCGACAAAGGGCTGGTGAGATGGAAAGATGTCCTTACAGGACAATGGATGGGCCCGGATCCAGTGGTTAGCTGGACCCGAGGAGCGGTTTGTGTCTTCCCACAGGAACCAGGTCGCGAACCGCTGTGGGTCCCGGAAAGATTGATGCGAGCAGTAAACTCCCCACCAGTTCCTGATAAAGCACAGGAGGATAAGCCCGCGGACACAAGTCAACTCGACCCTTCTGGGACCGACGCTCAGCGCCCGAGACCATCTACAAACTAAAATGTCTGGTTTGGAGCTTTTTCTATTCTGTGGGTTCCTATTAATCACCCCTGTCCGCACAAATTTGACCAACACTGTTAAAAATATGACAGCTTGGCTGCAAGACACCTACCTACCTAAGTTTCACAATTTGTCCCTCATAGTCGGTCAGGAACTTGACAATATGGACGGTATCCAACTAGGTCCAGTCAGGTTCGATTTATCAACTTTAGGCAGTGTTATAGCCAATTTGTGGGAACGCGTCACCTCCTGGTTCTCCTGGCCCAACCTGACTACTTGGATCCTGATTGCCATGGCCATCCTAGTGGGGCTTGTGGTTATTAAATGCTTGTTAGATCGCCTCATACAAACTCAGCAGCAGGTTAAGATCACAGCTATGGCAGCCATGCAAATGGCAGCAGGTGGCCCATCAGGCCAGCAGGCCGCCGCATATCTCCTTCACATTGCAGAACATCAGCTATAAGAGCTGAGTGGGCAAGCCAATGACGGGTAAGACGGGAAAAGCCCTCCCGGTCAACCTAAGACAGGCTCCACTCAGATATACATGGCCTATAAGGCCAGGGGTCCCTTCTGGAGTCAAATTATTGGCATTGAGATGCGAGACCAAGGGTACTGCAGTGCCGTCCGCCCCAAAGGTTGGGGGGAAGGCAGGAATGAATGTCTATATGCATCCAGGTTCGGTTCACAAAAGCCTGGCCCTGCAAAAAAATGAACCACTCACCCTGAGCATGGTCCTGGCGTAAGGATATGCACAAAACAGGGTGATGCACAGCAGGGTATAGACCTCTACATTCTCTCATGCCTCGGCCTACAAGGTAGGCCCACTCCTAGGTGTCTAACAGCAACAAGGTCATAGACACCTTGGAGGGACCCACAGACCATCCTATTTTAATAAATAAAAAAGGGGGAGATGTGGGAAGCCGCCTGAGATGGCGCCCATTTCCTGCTTCCGGGTTCTTCCCGGCCTGAACAAGCCCGCCAAATTGTCATGTCTGCCCAGTTACCCGTGACGCTAGCCTATCAGCTTGTTAGACGCGCTTCTCTGTGATTGGATACTGCTTCCCCTTATAAGAGGTTGTTCCTGCCCCCAACGGGCGGAAGAGGAACCAACACTGAGGGTGGCAGACCTTGTTAGGTCCGGTTCGCTGTACGCAATAAAGTTTGAGAGCTGATCCTGCTCGAGTTTGGTCTCCTGTCTCCCACGGCTCCGGTCACTTTTCCTATATTTGGGAAGTTTTCCTTAATTATTTCTGTGAATAGCCTTTGCATCTCCTTTGTTTGTACCCCTGCTTCTTTATTCACATTCTTTATTCTTAAGTTATAGATCCTCTTGTCATTCTCTAGCGTTTGTATTGTTACTGCTTGTTCCCTTGTTCTTTTTAAGAAGTTTTCCCTTTCATGTTCCCACATTACAAACCTGTCCTCCAGTTCTGATAATCTATCCTTAGTTTCTTTTAAGGTGTTATGCAAGCTTTCAATCAAGATTTTAGATCCCTGGTAATCTCTTTGAACCTGCTTCATTTATTTTATGTTTTCTCTATTTCTCCGTCAAGCAGTTCTCCCCCCAACTTTTTTTTTGGTTCTTTATTCTACCATCTTTTTTTTGGGGGGGGGGTTGTGCTTAGCATTTCTTTATTCTATTTGTATCTTGATTTACTTGGCTAAATACTTCACTTTTGAACTTGTCTATGAGGTCCCAATGATATCACTTTATGTCTATTGGTGTCATGGCTGATATAGCTTGTTTTCTGTCCTCATTCTCCTTTGCATGTACCTCTCCTGGATCAGTGTTCTCAGAATTGGGGACTGAGGACCCTTTCTTGTTGCCTCTTCTCATATTTTTTGTTCCTTCCATACAGGCGTATATAGGAGGCCCAGTTTCTTTCTTTCTCAGTTTCATTCTGTCTGAAGCACACTGACTAGGTGGTCCCCCCATTGCAGTGTATTAGGAGGTACAGACCTGGGCAGCCTATGTTAGGCCTGCCTCTCCAGGTCAACAAAGGGACTTGGTTTGGGCTAGACTATTGGGCCTCAGTCCATGGTGTCACCCAGGTCAAGTTCTCCCTACTAACCCCACTTGAGAAGGGAATATCTGCCTGAAGTCACTGGAGCACCTTGTTCTGGCCAGTCTGCCCGGTACCAGAATGTCATCTGTTGGAGCCTCTTTGTCTGTGGAAGGGTTTTTATTCCCCTCACTCACCGCTGGTCGATGCAGGGTTCCCAGGCAGTTCTGCTCTCAATTCGGTTTGCTGATTCCTGCTCTCATAGTGTTCACATCTCCAATGAGTTGAAACTAGCAGCTATCCCAGCTGTGCCAATTCAGGCGAGGCAGCAGCAGGGTATTCAAGCCACAAGTTCCAGCGGCGGCACCGAGACTTTAGCTGTTCTAATCATAGCACTGGGACTGTATTTTTAATTGGTTTCTCTCAGCTTAGTTCGTTCCTGGGTCAGCAGAGTATATCTCCCTGTTTGGGATCCCCATGCTGTATTATTTTTGGAATGTAAGTTGGCTATCTCAGAGAGCCTCTGTAGCTGCTGTTATCTATCCACCATCTTTTCTCTCCCTATCAAGCATTTTAAAGAGACAGAAAACAACAAAATAGATCTAGAAAACAGGATTTAATTTACATTGGAGACAGAATTTCTGAGTGGTAAAGAGATTTTTTAAAAATAATTTAAATGTGATACAATTACAGGATGCTTAATTCTTTGCAAAAAAAGAGAGAACTGAATCTTTATGTCCCTCAGATAGATGAATTTTTCACCCAAATAAAAGTTTAAGAAATTCTATATCTGTAGCATGAGATATAAATGATATTGACCTTATGTGGTTACTGTGAACTGACTACACTGCTTGTGTCACTGTGCAACTGAACTTCAAATTTCACAGTTTACACTTAAATTTAAAATTGACATTTGATTAATTCGTTATTAGAAAATATTTCAGTGTAATTGAAAAATAGCATATACATCTATACTTTAAACTGAAAATTTCATAAACTTTAATCAGGTGAGTTTTTTTTGCAACCAAAAGAACTTTAAGCTGAGATACATTTTAAGTGGAGAATACATAGGTAAGAATAACATTGAGCATAAGAGGTTAAATAAAATAGATTATAAAAATTTATTTCTCCAGCCTCTTTTCTGTTTCTCAAATATAGCTATTAGAAAGGTTAACTATTGACGTGGCTCACAACATAGTTTTATTGTACAACTCTGCATAGATTAAAACACAAGATCTTGATACATTTATCATCTCAAAAGAGGGAACTTTTTAAAAGCAGGACAGAAGACAAGAAAATCATACAGAAAACACAATCCTTCCTTATTTCAATATAAGGACAGAAAGATATAGAAGAAAGAGGAGAAGGAGGAGAAAGAAGAGTAAGAGGAAGAGAAGGAAGAAGAAGAAAAAGAGGAAGAGGAGGAAATACTTTTTGAATAACAATTTCATTATTATAGAGAAAATTCATTGAAGATTCAAGTAGACACATTATAAAATCATAAGAAGCAAATACCAGCAATGTAAGTTAAAATATAGTCATCAGAAATACTAATCTTTGATATGTACTTAGACATATAGCCTCATTTATATTTAAGAAATAATATAATATAATGCACTTTATAATACCAGTATGTTTTAATCGGGAAAGAAAATGAGAGAGAAAAAGAGACAGACACAAAGACAGAGAGAGAAAGAGAGAACACCAGATTCAGAGGCTAAGGAGAATGAATTCATAGAACATATTACTAGAAAAATTGATGCTATTTACATTTAGCTTATAAGTAGTTTCACATCTTATTATTTGTCATAGGACTGTACTTTAAAAAAATATGCTTCCATGTACAGGAATATAGTTTGAAATACTGTATATTATTATGTAGCAAAATAATTATAAAAATATGAGGGAATCAGATATTTAAATAAATTCTGGTGAATATGTGTTCTGTATGCAGTATGAAAACTTACGAAAACAATTTAGAAAACAAGTTTGATATATGCAAATATAGTTGTAGTATAGTTTCAGCATTTTATGCTGAAAAAATAAACTGCAAAAACAATCTACATTGTCATTTAAAAATATAAATGATTTTTGTTTATTTTTGCCAAATATAAAATGTTATTCCCAGTAAATATATCCTAAGAAAAATGCAGAATTGCAGAAATGAGAATGAAATGTTCCTGCACACTTAAAAACATATCTATTTATTTACATTATATAAATATCAATAGTTATTACCTGAAAGGAGGAAACTTTTTTATCTCTTCAAAATTTTATATCTACACAACTTCAATAATAGAGTTACGAGAATTCCAGTGACTTTCTCTGGTAAAAATTCATAATGTTATGAGTTCATTCAAAACCTTGGCAATTTTCAATTCAATGTAAGTGCAAAATACTTGAAGTCTTAATTTGAAAAGCACACAAATGAAAGGAAAAATACCTCATGATTATCTCTACAATTCCTTAAAAATACATACGTTGTTTCCTTGTGTCATACATAATAAGGTCATTATAGGTAGGGTTGTGCTGAAATCACATTTTCTCACTTATAAAAAAATTCAGTGTTGTCTACATCAGGATACCCTACTTGTACATATGGTTTGAAAGACACAGCATTTGGTATTCCCATGCTCAATTCTGAGATATTTTTAAAATGTATTCTGATAGTGCAGAAATTTTAAATTATAATACAAAGATTACAATGACCATTTTCCTGTAATATTTAAATAACATGAGTTTGAAATACAAACCTTAAATTTTTCTATGTACCTCAAATTCTTGGAGGATTTCCTTCATTTAAAAATAATCAAGAGGCTATTGTAAAGAAAATCAACTCATTTCATTTATGAAATTGCAATCTATAACTCAAAACTATTTTACATATTGCCAAGGAACATAGAGTTTGCTGCAAACTAGGTTACTTGATCCATCAGAAAATATATAAGAAAATACTTCCTGAATTATTAATTTAAACACTAAATAATAGTGGGATTATTGCAACCAGAGAGATGTAAAATTATTCAAATAGAGTTGTATTCATAGTAGCTACAAAAGTAAAAATTTGAAAACAAGTAAACTGGATATTAAAATCTAAACACAATAAATTCTTTCAGATGAAGTATAAATAAAGAAAATTAAAGTAGAAACATTTTTGCAGGTTTGCAAAATGAGTAAATCATTGAAAGTAAGTAGACTGAAAGAGGAAACAAGTAATTTAAGAAATATTAAAGGAAAAGAAGTAATAAAATCTATAAAAAGAACAGGATTATGCATTTCATAACACATTCTCTAACAAGTTTGCAGCAATATTGAAAACAATTGAATTTGTCTTCCATTTTAATATCAATATCAGTGTGTCACTGCAATATAGATGGGTCACAGAAATTTTGTAAGATGAAGGATATTATTGTTGAGACAGTAATATTACTAACTAATCATCCTAACTAGTATTTTTATTAACATTGATTAGTTACATATCAGATAATTCAAGTAATTTTCCTTCCTTTCCAGATTCTAAGGAAAGTTCTTGGAATTACCGAGGACTTATTTCTAGAGTTGAATTGTTTAATTTGACACTTATCCTTTTCCGTTGTGCTTATTAATATCTGAATTCCACCTCATGATAACTGTTTAAAAATCCATTTATCAAAATTTGTCTTTTTCTGCAGTCTTCCCAATAGATGGTGCAATCCATTGTGCTGCTGGGTTGCTGTGTGAAGGAAAGAACATTCACATGCATTTTCTGTTTTTCTACCTCAGTGATCATATGAGAGCTTTTGATAATCACCCCTCACATCACCCCTCAGAGCACAGCAATAAACTCCTTAAATTTCAGCCTTGCTAAACTAGCGATATAAATGTCAATTTTCCTTAGCTAAAGGAAAGTTTTTAAATCAATAGCATGGATTACTGTTAGAAGAAAATACATCTTGCTAGTTCTTGCAAGTAAGTGATTGCTTATAGACATTAAGTGAATTGAATATATCATTCACCAAATGCTGTCTGTGAAACTCTTTAATTTCCTATTGACTGCTTTCCAGTTGCTATTGCCTGCATTAAATTATAACACCTAGAGTTGGTTCCCGGCTACTATTGTGTGTCATTATCTATCATCAGTGAAGACCTCAATTTTTCTGGCTTGAAAGCTTCCATGTACTCATAAATGCCATAAGGGGGAAAATTTGAATAACAGCACACAGCAGACATTATTTAGGAGTCATGCTATCAAAAGTTTTGCATGCATATCCCTCTGTTAATTTTTGAATTTCATTCTATATGTTGAATAAAGATTTCTGCAAACCTAGTTTTAAGCTTGAGATCTACTTTCTTTACCATACGCTGTTGTAAATGACCAATTTGTCTCTCAGTAATACAGAAAAAAACTCATTTTAGAAAATTAATCTTAGGTTATATGGTAATTTGATAACTTACAGTAAAGTGCAATCATCTTCCAATGCACTGAATTAAGCTAGAAGTATTTCCAAAAAGAGAAGGAATATCAAACAGAAAAATATACAGGACTCAACAAAAGCAAAATCATAAGGATTAATTCTGTGACTACAAAAGTTCTGATTCATCTCTACCTACCTCTGACTCTTCAAATACCACTGAGCCCACTAACAACATTCATGTTAGCTTCACCATTACTTTTTCTTCTTATTCTGTTAATATGCTTAAAATATAAAGTAATGTGTAGCAAAATACTCAAATTCTCGTGTTTATACCCTTAAAAATTCCTTATGCTTGTGTGTGTGTCCTGGTCAGCTTTCGTAAGTTACCAAATTTGAGCCCCATTTGTTGCTTTCCTTGAGTCTGGGAGACAGGTGAGCTTGCAGCTAGCAATTTCTCCTCTGTTTCAAAATATGTTTTATTAGAAAGGCTCTCCTCCATACCTGACTTTTTCCATGGAGTTGATTCCATTTAGATTTATGTGGAAAGAAAAAAAATTACAAGACAAAAGATCCCCAAGGTATCCACACCTTAATTTCCATGTCCACAGTCATGTTACCTAGCATGGCAGAAGAAATTTGGCAGATATGACCAGAGTATAAAATTTGAGATGGGTAGAGTATGCTGGACTAACTACATGGGGTAAGGACTAAAAAAAAACAAGAGCTGTAAGGTAGTGTACTACAAAGCCTTTTGAAATGAGAAGTCACAATAAGTAAAGATATTGAAAGATATAGGAGAAAAACCATGGTTATCTTTTATATGAATAAAAGATTGAATGAGTTATATAATTAAAGCCATCCTTGAGCACTACCACAAAGTTATTCAGGAGAAAAGAAGCTTAAAATAGTCAAGGGCTCAGTGGCACAGCACCCGTCTATCAAGCACAAGGCCCTCAGTTCTATTCCCAATACCACTCACTCCCCTTCAAAAAATAGTCAAGCAAAAAGAGAAAATAAAAACTTATAGATGAAACTGAGGTGAATATATTCCGAAAGTTTAAAAAATTATTTTTATGGAAGGAGACAACACCCTTACACTCTGAAAGGTGAAAGATACAAATCATTATTACCACTCTGAATGACAGAGGGTTTCAACAGCAGGTAAAAATCACATTTTCTTCTAAAAAGTCATATTACAGTATTAACTACAATTAAGTGTATTTTACTAAAACCAGAAAATAACTCAATATCACAATAGGTACTGTAAATACCAAGTAGCAAGTTATAGATACCGAGTCACATTTTAATTGTGACATTTCAATAGTGAAAAGAAGAAAATAACAGAGGTTTGCTAGAAGCAAAGCTGTTCCACACTAAGAAAATTTTGAAATAAATTATAAAATTATTTTTGCTGAGTTGGCTTAATAGATAAGCAAAAGCCCAATGCAGAGCAAATAATTATAACAATAACCTAAGAGCAAAAATGAATTGACGGTTTCTATAATTTAACATTTGTTATTTGCAAATTATAGTCAAACAAAATATAAAATTCTATTTAACACCAATAGTTCGATGTCTTTAAGACTTAATTTGGACATGAACTTTAGAGAGACATTTTCCACATGTATTCAACTTAATGTAGCACAATTATTATTGGAAAAAGTTGTTATTGCCTCTCAAACACACCATAATCCACAGTATAACCAGTACATGTAGAAGTCTTCATTAGAAATATTACCCAGATACATAAAATGATCAAAATATATAAAATAAGTGCTATATGCTGAATATTTGTTCCCCTTCTAAAATTCATATTGAAGCTTAATCTCCAATGCAATGGTATTAAAAGATATAACATTTGTGAAGTGAACAAGGTCTCCTTTTACGAATGGATTAACACTCTTATGAGGAATGTAGCAACATGGCACCATACTGGAAGCAGAGACCAGCCTTTCAAATGGCTTGATCCTGGAGTTCAATTCCCTGTAACTGTGGGAAAAGAGGTGCTGTTGTTTATAAAGCTGCCTAATCTACATAATTTTGCTATGGTAGTGCAAATGAATTAAGATAGTAATCATTCAGTGAACCATGTGCAATATTAAAAAGCAAATTAATCAAAATAAAATTAAATAAATAATGCATTAAAAGAAATTTAATCAAATTAAAAACAAAATTATGGAGCAAATATAGACCAATGAAATAAATATACTATGATAAGTTTCTGAGAGGAAAAAAGAATGCACTATCAAATTTGTGGAGGGTGGGAAATTAATACAGAAAACAGCATCCTGAAAGATTGTTTGGCCTTAGGGTGGCAGATGCAGTTACGCTGACAGGACTTCCCAGAGAGACACCCAGGCATGCTGCACCCTGCATTCAAATACAAGACTTTTAGAAGGCAAAGTGCTGGCTGCTTTTGTCCATTGGGATCTGCTTCTTGGTGTAGAAAGCCAGATAAAAACAATAGAGACTGGATTAATTGAGCAAAAGAAAATACTTTTGGATAATGTGCTGAACATCAAATAACGTTTTTGTTTCCTTGGATCTGGTTTGTTGAAGGAAAAGTACCATTCTGTTTAGGTTTAGTGAGCTCACACTTTGGTAGAGAAAGCCATGTGACACAAACCAAAGCAACTAGAAAACCTCACAAGTCCTTCTTCTTGATTATTTCTAAGGTTAATGAGTTTCTTTAACTCACAGAGAGAAAATATCTTTCATGACATGGACTGAATGTTTGTTCTTAAGAGTTCATGCATTGGGCCTTGAAGCGTCTTGGGCACGAGACCAGATCTGCTGGGAAGCATTGCCGCCTTTGCACTTGCCGGTCCCATGAAGATCCCAGCCTGTGACGCCGGTGCTGAGTGGGTCCCCCACTGCCCGAGTGCCCCCGTGGTCCCCAGGTGGGTGTTTATTTGCTGCCACCAGGACCACGTGGCCGGAGCCTAGAGAATCTGCTTTGAAAACATCTCTTTAGACAATAATTAAAAATACAGAAGCAGAACTTTCCAGTTTCCTGCCATGCTAGACCAGCTTCGGGGAATTGGGCCTCCCTGCCTGAGCCCTGAACTCTGACCTGGGTGGCCTGGGATGAGTGTCCCTGCACCATCTCAAGACCTTGGAAAGGAGTTTAAGATCTTAGCCTGTGCCAGCAAGGGAACTTTAAGCTTCCTGCCACACTGAACCAGCTCTGCAGGGCTTGGACTGGCCTGCACCAACATTCCAGTTTCCTGCTGTGCTCTGCCAGCTCTGAGGAATTGGGACTGCCTCCCTGCATCCTGAACTCTGGAGACTGGGAGGCCTATGGTGATTGTCCCTGCACCATCCTGAGCCCATGGGAAGGAGTTTAAGATCATTTCTCCGGCCAGCCAGGGAACTTTGTGGCTTCCTGCCACACTGGACCAGCACAGCAGGATTTAGTCCTGCCTGTTCCACCCCCAATGATCCTCTCTCAATCCTGGGAACTGGGGGACCAGTGTCCCAGAAGCTGAGAACATACAAGAAGATTTCCAACAGGCCCAGGGGAAGCCTTGAAATAACTCTTGAAACACATAAATATAGGAAAATGACAAAACGGAAGACCAAAATACAATCTCAAGCCCATCCCAAGAAACATTAGGAGTTATGCATATATAAGAAAACATATGCCATACACCTGAAATAATAGCAACTGAAATAAAGAAACAACTATGGGAAGCTTTAAAGGAATTCAAACTAGAAATAAACTCCTAGGTAAAAGAAGAAATGATAAAAGAAATGAAAGAGATGCTGAGCATATCTAAAGATGACACAGTTAAAAAATTGGAGGAACTAAACAAAAAGATAGAATCCCTGGATGAACAATATAAGAAACAAACAGAATACATGAAACACATGCAAAGAGATATACTGGAAATCAAAAATTCCATTGAAAGTTGTAAAAAACACCTAAATGAAAGTGAAGACAGAATTTCAGACATTGGAGACAAGATTGCAGCTAGTGAACAGGAAAGGAATGATCTTTTAAAAAATAACAAGGAATCAGGTAATAAAAATTCAACAGCTGCAAGATAATGCAAAAAAAAAAAAACACACACACACACACAAGATGGATACGGATAAATGAAAAAGAAGGGGATGACATAAAGGATGTCAAGAGGTTATTTAGAGAAGTAATAGCTGAAAATTTCCCAAACATGAGAACGGAAACTGATATCAGGATCAGTGAAGCATTTAGAACTCCAAATAGCCATAACCAAAATAAAACTACACCAGACATATAATAATCACCATCCCAGAAATCCAACATAATAATAGAATATTAAAAGCTGTCAGAGAGAAAAGACAGATCACTATAAAGGAAAACCTAGCAAATCACAGCAAACTTCTCAGTACAAACAATAAAGTCAAGAAGACATGGAGTGAAGTATTTCAGATCCTAAAGGAAAATGATTTCCAACCTAGACTGATGGACTCTGTAAAACTGTCCTTCAAAATTAATGGGGAAGATACTTCCACGACAAAGAACAGCTGAAAAACTTCATGATCACCCTGAAAAGAATACTGAAAGACAGTTTAGATACACGCAGGAAAAAACCACTAAACCAAGCAAACAATTAAACAGAATAGAAAGGTAAAGATGCAACAGCAGAAAGATAACATGTCGACAATAAATCAGTATATGAGTATAACCATTAATATAAATGGTCTCAATGCACCAATTAAAAGAAACAGACGGGCAGAATGGATCAAGAAACAACATTCAATCATGTGCTGTTTACAAGAAACCCATTTAACCCAAAAGGATACTCACAGACTGAAGGTCAAAGGATGGAAAACAATACTTCAGGCAATAGGAACCCCCCAAAAAGTGGGGGTAGCTATTATGTTTGCAGACAATTCGAACTTCAAACCAAGAATGATCAGAAGAGATAAAGAAGGTCATTACATACTGGTTAGGGGAAAACTTTAAGAGGAAAAAATAACAATCTTAAATATATATGCACCAAATTCCAGAGCACCCAGTTAAATAAAGCAACTATTAATAGAAATGAAAACCAAATTAGCAATAACACAATTTTAACAGGAGACCCTAATACACCACTGACACCAAGGGACAGATCAACCAGACAGAAAATCAGCAAAGAAATAACAGAACTGATTTGCACCTATGAACAAATGGATTTGGTAGACATATACAGAGTGTTCCATCCAACGACGTTAGAATACATATTCTTCTCAGCAGTACATGGAACATTCTCTAAAATACAACATATACAAGCCCAAAAAACACATTTAAATAAATGCAAAAGAATTGAAATTATCCCATGCATGTTATTGGATAATAGGGCCATAAAATTAATGATAAAAGATACTGCAAAATTTCTACAAACACATGGAAACTGAATAACACACTCTTGAATAATCAGTGGGTCACATGGGAAATTAAAGAAGGAATTACAGAATACCTAAAAGCAAACGAAATACAAATACAAATTATCTGAATCTGTGTGATGCAATGAAAGCTGTACTCAGAGGAAAATTTATTGCACTGAGTTCCCACATCAGGAAAAAAGAATGAATACAAATAAATAATGTGATGCTACAACTTAAACATCTAGGACAAGAATAGAAAGTCAAGCCCAAAGCCAAAAGAAGGGAGCAAATTATAAAAAATAGAGCAGAAATTAGTGCAACAGAGACTTAAGAAAACATACCAAAAAAAAAAAAAAATCAATGAATCAAAGACTTGGTTCTTCAAAAGAATAAATAAAATTGATAAGCTCCTAGCCAACCTTATTTTAAAAAAAGGAAGTGAAGCTCAAATTCATGCAATAAAAAATGAAAAAGACGAAATCACTACAGACTCTATAAAAATACAGAAGATCATCAACACCTATTTTGAAAACCTCTACTCTCATAGATTTGATAATACAGAAGTGATTGACAGATTCCTAGAAACATATGAAGTTTCAAAGCTAGATCAAGAAGATCTAAAACTGTTGAAGAACCCAAATTGAATTAATGAAATTTACAATGTAATTAAATCCTTACCTACAAAGAAGCGCCCAGGCCCAGACAGATTCACTACAGAATTCTACAAGAAATACAAAGAAGACTTAATGCTGACACTCCTCAAACTCTTCAATGAAATTGAAAGGGAAGCAATCCTTCCTAAGTCATTCCTGGAAGCAAATATTACTCTAGTACCAAAACCTGAGGAAGACCCAGCTGAAAAAGAAAACTACAGGTCAGTCTCCCTAATAAACACAGATGCAAAAATCCTCAATAAAATAGGATGCAGCAGATCATCAAGAAGATTATACACTGAAACCAAGTGGGATTCACTCCAGGCATGCAGGGATGGTTCAACCTACATAACTCAATAAATGTAATCCACCATATTAATAAAGCCAAAAGTAAGAATCACATGGTCATTTCTATAGATGAAGAAATAGCTTTTGCAAAGTCCAACATTCATTCATGATAAGAACCTTACAGAAAATTGGAATAGATGGTCTTTACCTCAATATAATAAAGGCCATCTATGACAAACGAAGATCCAGTGTCATACTAAATGGCCAAATATTGAAGGTCTTTACTTTAAAATCAGGCACAAGACAAGGATGTCCTTTATCACTACTCCTATTTAATATAGTACTGAAAATACTAGCCTGAGCAATTAGATAAGAGAGAGACATAAAAAGGGAAAAGATAGGAAAAAAAGAAGTTAAATTATCATTGTTTGGGCAGATGACATGATACTCTACATGGAGGTCCCCAAAACTCCATTGAAAGACTCCTAGATATAATAAATAAAGTCAGCAATGTAGCAGGTTACAAAATCAATACACAAAAATCAATAGCATTTCTATACACTAACAAGATTAAAGAGAGAAATAAGAGAACCACACCCTTCACACTAGCAATAAAAAAATGAAATATTTAGCAATTATTCTCACAAAAGAAGTGAAAGATCTATACAGGGAAAATTATGATATACGGAAAAAAGAAATTGAAGAGGATCTCAGAAGGTGGAAAGACATCCCTTGCTCATGGATAAGAAGACTAAATATTGTGAAAATGGCCATCCTTCCAAAATTGTTATACAGATTTAATGCAATCGCAATCAAAATAACATCAACATACCTCATAGATCTAGAGAAATCACTCCTCAAATTCATCTGGAACCAGAAGAGACCTAGAATAGCAAAGACAGTTCTAAGCAGCATCTAAGCAGCAAAGGCAAGGCAGGGGGCATCACAATCCCTGACTTGAAGTTATATTACAAAGCAACTGTAGTAAAATAAACATGGTACTAGAATAAAAACAGAGCCAAAGATCAATGGAATAGATTAGAAGATACAGCTGCAACTACAAACACACTCAACCACTTTATCTTTGATAAAGGAGCCAAACAGGTTCACTGGAAGAATGACAGTCTTTTTAATAAATGGTGTTGGAAAAACTGGCTCTCCATTTGCTGAAAACTAAAACTAGACCCATGCCTATTACCATGTACTAAATTAAAATTTAAATGGATCAAAGATCTGAATATTAAAACAGAAATACTAAGTCTATGGGAAGACAAATTCAGTAAAAACCTTGAAGACATAGGTGATAGGTAGAGAATTCATGAACAGGAATCAAACCACACTGGAAATACTTCCCAGAATCAATAACTGGGATTACATCTTATTAAAAAGTTTCTGCATGTCAAAAAAAAATCTCCAGCATAGTCAAAAGAAAACCCACAAACTGGGAAAAAATCTTAGGGAACTGTCCCTCAGACAAAGGACTTCTGTCTATAACATACAAAGAATTTTTTAAAAAATCAGACAAAGAGTCCATGCATTGGAAACCTTCTCTCCCAAAATATATTTTATTTGCACTTGGAAGTAGGATCATTGGAATGCGAATGTATCCAGCCCTCATAAATGATTTAATCAGCTCAGATGAATGTATGGATAGATCATCAAAACAGTGAATTACACCAGCATAAAATGAACTAATTCTTGTCTAGAGAGATTCTACCTCAACAATCAAGGAAGATACCTTTGCTATATTATGCTGGATACTAAAGTGAGGAAATTTGTGGGAGAGAGATTGGTAGCCAGACTTCTGAACTAGTCTGATACTAACCTTAAACAGTCAAGCTAACACATGGGAATCCAAGAATTAGAGAGACAAAGGCCAGAGATTACTTCAATTTCATGGAGCTGAAACTGGCCACAACTAACTCCCCATTTTCAATTACATGAGTAAATGTATTCAAAGTAATTGGGTGAGCTATTTAGATATTGGCTTTAATCACAGGATTTTACACCTGAAAATAGAATTTTCAAGTAAATGATTTATAATGTGAAATTATTTCTTTTGCTATTGAAATATAGCAATGACAATTATCTTACCTTCACTCAGAATGTCCACAAACCTTATAGCAAAGCAATTTCTTAAATTATTGTCTGGTACTTATTTGGAAAGCAGACAATGTTATTAAATCTATAGACTAGAGCAATATCTTTTACAAATATTTTTATAAGTTATTTATTAATGATTTTGAGAAAGTTCTACAAAAATGAAAACAAGTTCTGTCCAAAGAAGACTACAGTATGAGAAGGAATAAAATTTGTGTCCTTATATAAAGATCTTTTTTATGTTCAACAACTTAATGTCAAAAAGTGATTAGATGATCATGCTTTCTTTATGACTAGGAAGAGTTAATTTTTTAGAAGAAAATTTTTTTTCTTTCATTTTTACTATGATCCAGAAAACAAACTTTTCTTTTCAATTAGTGAGTAACTTTTATTGGTAAAGTTAACTTCTGGTAATTAAGTATTTTCTTTTGATTCTCTATGTGTATTTTAAAACCCTTTAATCTCATATATTTTTGGTTCAGACCAAGAGTCCATATCACTGCCACATTGCTAAAGAATAGTTTTCCATCTTATTGAACTTTAGTTTTGCTGATTACCAAGTAACTACATTAAATTATTTCAAAGGTAAGGATGACAAATAAATATTAGTAACATCTTCTTCTTCTTAATCTTCACAATATAGTGTCCTGCTTACAAAGTTATTTTAACGTGACCAATGTAAGGAACAGTAATCCTAAGAACTCCTCTGAAATTAATAGGTACTTTCTTTTTCTCCAACATGTTAGGTATGGAGAAAGTTTGAATTTTGATCTGAATCAGTTTAAGATAACATCACTTTAAATGTAACATGGAAAAACTATGACCCCAAGCTCTTCGACCTGAATGTTGCTTGGCAAAAAAAAAAAAAAACCATATATATATATATATATATATATATATATATATATATATATATATATATCAACTCCTGAAATAAACTCCCAATTCAGCTAGACATATATTTCCATACAATGTATAAGATGGGGCTACAGATTTTGTAGGCAGTATTTCCCAGCCTTACTAGTACAGTTACCCTGTGAGGTTTAGGAAAAAAAAAAAACTTGTAACTATGTAAGTTACAATTTGTTTGCACAATTTCAGTTTATTTGCAATTACAATTGAAAAGTTATCTCAAAATTTTAATCAGGGTTTCAAAATGTATAGCCAGATTCTGTTACAGTACATTGGCAGAAGAACATATGCTGTACAAGAATATGTGTATAGACAAATATATATATCTTAATCTACATTTTGCTAAATTTTATCATCTAAGAAGTTTCTTCTGAGGTTTCCTATTTATAAAGTAAAAAACCCTCTTCTTCTGGAGTATAAACAGTCTTACTCTAGAAAGATGAGAGAAAAAAAGAGAGGGAGGGAGAGACTTGATTTTTATCTTTGATAATTTTTATTAGGAAAAGACTCCCATTGTGTCTGAATCCAGGCAACCAGTATGCCTCAGTGAATGTGAAGTCAGGAAGATATGTGACAAAATATTGCTATCACAAACCGTAGGCATTTTGTTTCAGCACATCCATGAGCTAGGTGAGGTCAGTATGGCACTCAATTTGTTTCTTGATGAAGTGTCATAGAGAAGTTACTTAAAACTTAAATATGAAGATTTTGGAACTTTTTTTGCATTGATTCCAGAATGAAATAATTTCATTTTAAATAATGTTATATATATATATATATATATATATATATATATATATTGATTAGATAATTTCTTATAGATTTTAGTCTTCAAAAAATAGAATTTCAGGTATATAGAGATTTATTTGCCTCAATTACAATTTAGAAAATCTTGATCAACTGAGTTTTCCATGGGATTACCTGAAGAAAACAAGAAAAGACTTGAAATCAACAGATAGAGATATTAGACATCAAATGTTCAAAGAATTGCTTAAAATGCATGTAGATTTCCAAACTCAGTGACCTCTTCCTTTATAACTATTATACTTTTTGATAAAAAAAATGTTTCTCCGAATCAAATAAGGTAAAGGATTGCAGGTCCCTGCAATGTGAAGGAAAATGCTCCGGCAGTACGTGTCCACTGACTGTAACTCTAAAGTAGAACAGAATGCACGCAGCAAATATTGCAATGCTCTGAGAAATCAAAAGCAGCAAGTGAACTGAGGAAGAAGACCAGAATTCGAGGTATCGCTGAGACAAAGATGAGACACCATTTTACCTAGTGTATGCTCCTGGGTGGACTGAACGCAGCTGCATACAGGGGAACACCTATGGGCCCCGATAAAGTGGCCAGGAAACTCTTCCAGCTGTGGCTTAGGGAGAGAAGCAGGGTCTACTAAAGGCGAGAAATCTTCTGTTTATCTTTTCCTGTTCAGCACCCAAAGTAGTGTGTGTTGAAGAGGGAACAACACAAAGTGAAATGAGGGCCTCAGTAACTGAGACCCTGGATTAGGAGAGTTGCTGCATGGTCCCAAGGACAGCACATGGGTGCTCTTATGTGTAGTATTCATATCTCTGTCCTCTCACCTTATTGCCATGCAGAGGTACAAAGGGAGCAAATTGGTGGCAAATCCTTATAAATGAAATCCCAGCACTGGTCCAGAATAGAAAACAAGAAACCATACAAAACACTCATGCATGGAGGTCATGTAGGGAGACAGATATGAGACATCGAGCCACAAAGTGATGAACTCTTGTGTTCACCCCTGCGAGAGGCATATGTGAGTCTCATGTAAATGTCATGCAGAGAGGGTTTGGAAACTAAACCATGATGCAAAACACTGCCAGGAATCTCACAAAAGCAGTGGATATGGAACAGATGATGCAGCTCTAAATACCCCTGCAAAGATTTAAAAGCCAAACTCCTGTTGATGCTATGGCCTACAGATCATGTAGTCTGAATCGACTAGCTTGATTTTATGTCAAAACAATAAACATATCAACTTGCTCCACAGAATTTTAAAAAGACCTAGAATCTCATAATATACTACTCAAAATGAACAGCAGGCAAATCAAAATTTCTTGGCATCTGAAGAAAGAAAAATATGAACTCATGTAGGAACAGACAATAAACAGGAATGCTACATTTGAGAATTAAAATCAACACATTGTAAAAGTATCCCAACCAATAAGGGCAAAATAAGCACTCTTGAATTGTATGTAAAAATAAGATCCTAAATACATGGCAAATGATATGAAGAATAAAAATATTTCTAAGGAGTAACATTAAAATTTTATTATAGAAAACTAACAATAAAAAATAAAAATAAAACAAAAACTCACTGTATTTCATGACAGAACAGAGATGATAGGTATCAATGAATTAGATTATATGGACTGTATTTATAGAAAACATGGAAATATTAATAGTATAGCAATTAATAATGTCCCCAGGAATATTCATGTATCAAAATTTACCAAAATTATGTAACTTCAAGATGTGCAATTTACATCAGCTATACCTCAGCAAGGCTATACTGAGGAAAGCGTGGGAAAAAGAACAAATTTAGCAAAGCAAAAAGAAAACATAATAAACAACATATAAAAATCTAAGTAGTGTTTGTAAAATTCATAAACTAAAATAACCATAGAGTTTTATCACTCGAGTTACCCTTCAACAAAGATTCCAGTAAGCTAGTAAAATGATTTTGCATTTTCCCTTGTTGCAAACCAAGATATACTGACCTCAGAAATTATACAATTTTTTAAAATATTTCTATAATACCGCCTACACATAATGTAAAAACATATGTGCTAAGTGGATAAAACAAGTACACTCAAAATAATTATATCCAGACAATATTTAATAAAATGATGAAGAAGTTTTCATTCCTTGAGAATCCCTCCTCACTTTTCCAATTTTCTGGTAGTTGATGTTTTCTCAAATTTGTATCAGTGAAATCATATTATATATACCTTGTGTCTTTCTCTTCCTCTGTACTATCCTTCATCTGGGCATTAGCCTCCATTCCTATCAAATTTAAAAATCTTAGATTCATTCAAGTTTAACCAGTTCTTATACTGCTAATAACTTTCCACAGCCTATGAAAGAAAAGACAAATTCTGTTAGCTACCAAATATTTGATAATGAAATATTAATGTAATGTTTTGGCTTAATTCGTATGTCTCTGTGCATCTCTTCTGAGTTTTCTCAAATCTATGATATCTATACTTACAATTTATCTCATTTCTTTTTCTTACAGTATGTAGATTGGGTTTTCCTTGAAACTATTAGAATCAGTGGTCAATTTTCTATAGAGTCTCTAATTCTACTTTTCAGTAGTTTAGTCAACTAGACCCATATTATCATGATACTAATACTATTAAAATTGTTTCATTTATCAAATGTGTCATCAAATGTTTCGCTTCTTGAGAATAAAGATGTTTGCTTCTCATTTATCTCCAATGGATTAGTATAGGGCTTAGTTTATAACGGTTTTCTATAAGTGCATATTAAACAAATACATGAAGAAAAAAACATAAAGATAATGTATCTTTTTAAGATGTATTTCTGATGAGGTAGGAGTGACAAATGCCAGATTACTGGTGGAGTTTCTAAATTAACCCATTTATATTGTGGTGTTCACAATATCAGCTAGAAAATCAGCTGGGTTTCTCTCAGTGATACCCTCACAATGCCTTCAAAACACTCCTAATGTAATTAATGTGTCATGCATTTCTCTTATTTAAAGTACAAAATCATTAACTTTTGATATATTTAAATAATTATGTAAACACAATCAATTTTAAACCACGTCTCTATCTCAAAAAGAAATTTTCACGCATTGTCTGTTAACTTCTTTCTTTTTGCTGTTATTAACAATCAATAATCAACCTGTATTTCTATACAACTTCTCATTCTGGATATTTTATAGAAATATAATTTTAAACATGGGCTCTTCTTGTGACTGGAATTTTTTACTGAGCATTACATCTTCACATTCCGTCCATGTGCAGCACTCATTGTATTTAATTCCTTCATTTGGATGAATAACAACTGTATTTTATGGATTTAGAGTATTTTATCTATTCATCTGCTGATGAACATTTGACTCAGTTCCATATTTTTGTATACATGAAAGATTTGGCTCAAATATATATATTTTTGTGTAGAAATACTTTCTCTTAAATGTAATGCCTGTGTCATATGGGAACTCTACGTAAAATATTGGGTAACTCGGCAAACTATATTCCAATGCGTCTGCATCTTTTTAAATTTCCATTCATGAGGTATGAGTTGTACTTCTCCACATTCTTACCTGACTTACCAGAAAATTAAATTTTCAAAATTTAGTAGACTCATTGTGAAAGTTAGAATTACTCTAGGACATTGATAAAGTTAGGATTTAAGAAGAAAGAATTATAATTCATTTTCTGCACTGCTGAAGTGTCATTCTGATACAGAGGGCAGTGTCCAAGGCCTCATTAACCAAAAATCTGAATTTCAGTTTTAGAAATCTATGTTTTTGAATTGAAGACCATATCTAATTCATAGTTATCAATTTAGGAAGTAGTTAATATGAAATTTATAGCATGATATCACAGCCAGTATTTTATTTGTGGATACCTAACATTTTGAACCTTATAGTACCAGATTTTCAGTTTTTCTGCCCTATATTTTTATTACATAATCCAGAAAACTTGTAATCAGTGATCCCACTGCATTTGAAATTCAAGTTTCTGATCATTTACTTCATGCAACTGATCATGATTTATAGGCAATCATTTTGGCATTGCAGCTTTGATTCTTCAGCAAAAGTACAGATGCCAATGCCAGAAGCCAGAAGGCGGTGGCCCTGGACTGCAGTCTTCTGGACACTGTTCTTATCCCAACTCTTCCTCCAGATCAATGAATGATGGAATGTATTTGCATAGTATAATTTTATTGGATTTTGGTGTTCATCACCCTGTTTGACATTCTTTCAAAATGTTTTTCAATTTACTTAAATGTACTTATAAAAGAATAAAGCACACAAATAAACACATATACGAATGATTTCTTTATTATTCCCATCTTGTCCCCTTTATTGCTGCTCTTCTAAATTCTAAAATGATAATATTAGAGAAATTATAAAAATAGGTTTAAATATGTCAAAAGCTAATTTTATTTTGCATTTAACTTCAAGGGCCTAATATTAAATTTTTATTTTATTTCTACCAGTGCCTGAAGTTGATACTAACAGGATTTAATAGATAACTTCCTAGAAGATTCTTGATTATCACTTTTGAATTGTGACTTTACAGCAAGTAAAAATTAGATTTGTCAGGAACCTGTATACATAATTTTATTTGCATTCATTTCTGTTTAATATTATCTTGACTCTCAGGGATTATTTTGCTACAATTTTCTAGAAATGATATGCTCCTTTCCTTGATGTCTATGTTAAACATGGGATTGTATCTATAAAACTTACAAATACACATATTCAAATGTCACTTCAATACTGTTCTGAGACTTTTTAGCCATTCAAGACCGTGTTCTCGGGTCTTTCCTTTGAAAACTACTTTCGTAAATTGCAGTCTACCTTGAAAATCAAACAGTGAAGTAAAGTGATCTTGTTTCAGTTTTGGTAGCTTGCAAACAAACCTAGATTTAATAATATTTTGCAGTTTAGCAAGCTACAACTCCAAGCACAATTTGAAAGACCTTAATGAACTGTATTTCCTTATCTGAGTTCTGGTCTTTCTCTCTCAATTCTGTTTCTTTACTCTCTCAGACTTTCATATATATATATATATATATATATATATATATATATATATATACATAATGTGAAATCCTAGATATGGTTCAAGCAATACTATCACAAAGAATTCTCAACAATTAATGTATTTCAATTTCTTCCTGTAAAAACAACAAAAAAAGCTGTCCTCTGTCTGTCTATTTATCAAGATCCAGGTTTCCTCATCCAGCAAACTTTTACTACATAGGAAACTATGAAAAGTTCAAAAGGAGGCAAAGGTTTGCAGACTTCAGAAAATAAAAACTTAGGCTTTTTAATGTTTCCTAGTGCAGAACCTAGCCTATTTCAGGGTTAGAATGGCACCCCAATGGTGTCTGCGGTGTTTCCACCCCAACATCAGCAAAATTCAACCCCTACTCATCATCCTGGGAAACTGTGCTACAAAGCATTTATACTGAGAACTTAGATGTAGCTCTTATTTTTAGGAACCTTAAATCATAGAAAGTTTTCACAATTCAAGTTTTGGGAAGCATTTAAGGCCAGTGTTAATGCATTTAAAAATTTGCAAATTATTTGAATACATTATTTGTATGTGCCCATCAATAAACCACTCATTTATTTAACGTCGTCCACTTGACCGAGATTTAGCTCAGTGGCACAAGCGCCTCCCTGGCAAGCACGGGGTCGTAAATTCGGTCCCGGTACCCTTCCTCCCCCCCCAAAAAAATTATCCACTGGCCACGTGCTCTTTTCTCATCAACCTGTGTTGCTGGTGAGTAATTCTAATGAATAAGATGTATTTCAGGATAACAGTGGTGCTATCCCAGTAAGACAGAAAAGAGAGAGAAAAATAAATCCTTTTCAGTAGGAATAGGAAAAGTGGACACATAAATCATGGTAATTTAGTAAAGAGAATGAGCAGTGACCTTAGATGACTCGCTCAGGAAAATAACACTTTAGAAAGTTATGAGATATGCTAAAGAATACAGAGAACATTTAATTTTAAAAATATTAAAGTAAAATCAACATTGCTAATAATTCCCATCAAAACGCTCCCTTTTCCTCCAAATACATGTAACCCGTTATCCTTGGCACTCCTGAAGAAGTTCTAGAAGTAATTTTGAGTGTCTTAGCTATGCTATTATGGCTGCTGTGATGCTATCAATCATTCAAAATATTTACTTTTGATGAAGAGGCAGAAGTCAAATGTCCCAGATCAGGTGAATAAGACAGATGAGGACATGGATAATCTTTTAGTTTGACAGAGATTGCTGTACCAGTAGTGTGTGACACTGAGTGGTAGAGTGGTGTTAAAACATTCTTCCCATTTCTCAGGCCATTTTCTATTCACAGAGTTTCTTTTTTGCCTTTTTAGCATATGTTTTCAACACAGAAATGTGTTCACCATGGGGAACTGTTATACATGCACGTCTCACCCTAATCTTTCTCATTTCCACTTCTTCCTGTCCTCTCTCATCACCACATCCCCCTCCTATCTCCAAAATATCTGTCTCCTATCAATTCCCTCTTATTTTGATTTTTAAATCATTTATACTTTGGTTCTCTCATTTAATCAGGTAATATTAAACCTGTTTCTAATTTATTCTACTTAGAAAATGCTACGTAAGTGACTCAGATTTATCCCTCTTTGTATAAGTCATCCTCTATTTTATCTAAATACTAAAATCCATTGATGGATGTATGGGTTACTTCCAAAATTGAGCTATTGAGTTATATTGCCATAAACACGGGAGTGTATGTATCATTGTTATATGATGTCTTTAACTGGGTATCTTTCATAAGATACCCAGAATAGGCATGGCTGATTCAAGTGGAATTTATAGCTTTAGTTTTTTGAGGATTATCCATATTGAATTCCATAGTGGTTGTATTAGTTTACGTTCCTACAAACAATACAGAAATATTTCTACACACATCATTTCTTAATCACTGAGAAACTCTCACAGATCACAATAGTGTTCCAGGGTAAAAACTCAGCTCACAGAGTTCCATGAAGGTAAAAAATACAAACGTTACCTTTATGTAGGATATTTTTGGTGTGCTTTTTTCTCACAAGGAGAAAGAAGTGATGTCCGCTGACAAAACAATTTGTTTTCCGTATCATAACCATGGACCCAATTTTCATCTCTTATGGTGACACATGGTGAATTTGAAGTGGCACAACTTTACAACTTCAAAGAAATTGACAAGTTTTTTGCTTATGTAGGTCAGTCATGACTCTAGGACAAATTTCACACACATTCTTCTCCTGTTCAAATATGCTGTGAAAATGAATGGAACCAAGGAATGTTCAGATCCTCAGAAATTTCCCGAACAATGAATCACTGCAATCAAATCATTTTACTTTTACTTTCAATATTTTTGGGAAGATTTTGATGTAGAATGTCCTAATCACTCATTTTTGATGGATTGTCAAATCCATCTGAAGTGCTTAATTTTCACTGTAACACTGTGTGTCACACATCTGCATTCCGCAATTTCTTGTTTTATAGCTTCCTCTTTCTGCTTACAATAAAATTAACTTTCAAAGAGTAGGTCCTCCAGAAGGTATTTATGAAGATAATCTTTTTATCACAAGAGATGACGGTTTCATGCATGTAGCCCCTGAAAACTTTCAGCAGAAAGAGGTGTGGTGGTGAAAGATGGCAGTACTGATGATGCCGACTATGTAACCTGAGGATAATGTGACTGTGTCTTAGTTTAAACAAATGCTTAAAAGGTTAAAAATAATTTTCAAAAAGGATATCCCATTGTATTTGGATTAATAACTGATGGTCAACTTGCAAAACTAGCTGAACTGAATCAGCGGAGAGCTGGAGAGGAAGTGTTGTACTCAGGGGTTGTACACAGAGAACCATTCAGATCAGGACATGGAGTTTATAATATTTTGTTAATGCTCACTGGAAGTTAACACAGGAAAATGCAGGGAATCTATCCACAACACCCAAGACATAGATTATTTAGTCAAGAGCCTAAACCCCATGGCAATGTCCCACATGAGTCCAGATAAAAACCCAGAGCTCAGGGAGGTGCCTCCCATGAGTCCAACTGGAGGTCCAGAGCCCACAAGAAGGACTCACGCCAGTCTTTTTTTATGGATCCATGCCTGAAAAGCCCAAGGATCAGTGGTGGAAGCCAGAAAGTCTATGCCAGCAAGATGAAGGAACTGTGCTAGTGGGATGAAGGTTCTACACTGGAGCCTAGAAGTCACACTCACAACAAAGATGAGGGCTATCCTGAAAGGCACCACAGCTGTCCTCAGTGATACGGAGGCCCCAACCTCCTCTGATGACAAGCATAGTCAGATATGTGCCAGGAAGCAGCGTGAGGAGTTCATCCTGGAGACCAAGCGGCACATGTCTTCCCTTCTGGAGCCAGGAAGCAATGCTAGATGTGAGGACCAAAGCTTCTCCAGGAGAATCAACAGCTCAGATAGCAACTCATAGGAGAACCCACAATGCCTCCTTAAGGCCTCAACCCTCAACACTTCCCTTCTTCTCCACACATTTATCCTGGCAACTTTCCTCAAGTGGAGCATCTTGGCTCAATGGCATTAAGTTGACCACCAGTTCTTAATCCAAAACAAACTATAAAAAAGCAAAGCATATGTTGATTATCTTAATGATGAATATGTTAATTTTCATTCTTGCTTTATTAAAATACTTTATTACAATAAGGCTCGCTGCTCATCATCTAGGAAACACTATATAGGTCTCGTAAGAAACTGATGGCAAAGTTTATGGTCCTCTGTCCCCTCAACTATAAGAAAGCACTGCAATTAAAAAAATTCTCGAGTCAGTTTTGATATTTCATAGGTAGCTACCACATTGGATATAAAATATCTCTTCTGCAAAGATAAAGACAAAAAGAATGAATAACTGTATTATTTCAGTAATGGATAATACTCCTCTGAAAGTATTTATGGTTGTTTGAATTAGTCTTGAATAGATAACAAGAGAAATGACAGTATTCTTTATTTTTAACAATATTGAAACTAAGTAGGAACTCATCATTCATGTTTAAAGTGGTGAGATATCATAGATATGAGCTAGTCCAAAAGTTTCATTTCATACTTAAATCTGCTGTAGTAAAAGAAATATATCACTAATCCAGCTCTGTAAAGTGTGTTACAAGCACATAGGAAACGTCTGATAACTGCTTTTTATTGCATTCACTAGCTCATTTTGTTATTTGATTTTCTGAGGTTCTCAAAGGTTTTAAAATATCAAAAGTTATATAGATATTTAAAAGCAAATTGTTGTCTGTTTACTACTGTACCCAGCTATGCAGTGCATATATTTTAAAATAAAAGGGAATATCTAAGTGTCTATCAAACAAAATAATATTCTTCAGGCATCTGCACTTGTTTCACTTTCTAAGTAAAATTGAGGGGGTAGAAATTTTAGGGCTTATTGTATAAAAGCAGTTAAGGCTTCTATCATGATTAACATTTCTAATTGCTCTTCTGGCTGACAGGAAGATAATTTCAAAGACTATATTCAAAGATATATTCTTCAACTGGTACATATCTATGCAGTCCATTCACTGTTATAAATTTAATCTGACCTTTCCTGAAACTGGTTCAACTGATAAGTAGGAAAATGTGACTGTACATTGGCAACGATGGACACGGTAAGGTGTCCACTGAGTTAATGAAAGGCTGAACATGTGCCCGTGTTGGTTTCATCCAATTTTCACTGACTTGCTGCAAACCTCCATTAAAAATTCAAGATATAATAGCAACAGTGTAGAAAGATATGAGCTCTCTGTACAATGCCCCATGAGGATTTTTGCAAACCAGAACATTAACAATGAAAACATGGATGCTCAGAAATAAGGACTCGCATCCTCCACTGACCAACACCTCTGCACACCCTTTCTGTGCTCAATGACCGCTAGCAACCACTGTGGTATCCACATCTATGAGATCGTGTCATATAGCTTAAAGAAGGTGCAAGGTAGAATGTGTTGCTAATCTTTAAAATTTTTGGAGGAGATCTCCCTTTAATGACAATATAATTATTTAATTTTCTTAATTAAACTTATGTAATGAGGACAACAAAAATATCCCTACTCTTGAAATTTATTTTGCAAAAATATAATGTGGTATAGTATGCTAACTTACGATAAAACTGTTTTCTTAACAATGTGACTCATCAGATTAAAAGAGAAATTTATTTATCTTTTAGTGCCTTGAAACTTGATGCATAAATTTTTACTCTGGTGGTTCTTTAAAATTATTTTGAAATGCTGTCAAATTATATGTTCTGGGTATGTTTGTTGATGCTCACTTATTTTGAAAAGACCTTGGCTTTTACAAGCAACAATAATCCAAACCCTGCCATTCAACTTTTCCCTCTGGTATAATGATTAAGAAGTACTAGTGCTTGCCAACTTTATGTTTCAGATGAATTTAAGTTAAATCCTTTTCTCGGTTGGGTCTGCAACAAGAAGGCTTTACATAAATTAAGAGGTATTGGTTTTATCTTTAAATGTCTACAAGATTATGTAAATTTCTTACTGACTACATGAGAAGAGTTTGATTTTAAACAGTTGCAATGTAACTCAACTATATTTTTGTATAGTTAGCTTCTTGAAAAACTGAATATGGTCTCATTGCTTCATTAAACTTACTTGAAAGTTGTAAAATAAATGTGCCATAAAAAGAAAAAATCCAAATCATTGGATGTGTTATTCTTGATGCTACATTTATCAGTATGTTGTGAGTGGTTTGTATAAATTTAATTAGGAGTATACACATTATTGATGAACAATACAAGACACATATACATGTCACCATTATTTTAACCAAATCCAAAGAGTTCTCATTGTAAAACATAAATGTCTTTTGTGATTGAAGCAAACTTAACTATTTATTCTTTATGATATTTTTGCCTATAGTGTCTACTATCCAGTTGCTTAATTTATCACTTTATAGTTTCTTTTATCTGTTTGAGACATAACACCACTCTTGAAAACTCACTCATATTTCCCTAATCCATTATGTTTCTCATTGTTTTACATATTTTCAGAGCCTACTTGCATTCTTCATGGAAGCATGCAAAAGGAAACTGCCTACATAATCATATTTACAATTTATAGAACTCAGCTCAAGAAAACAAATTCTGAATCCAAGTTTCAGATCGAACTTTAGAAATAAATGTGTAAGAAGTTAAATTGTTGTATCAAAGGCTTTAAATATTTTTTGAAGATTTTATTTTTGAATTTGGTTCAAAAAAGTGTAAAAAATTAACTTAATATGCAGAATGTGACGTGTTAGGGATTTTAAAAGTAGGTAACTGTTCCTATCTCATTAAAGTATCTTAAACAGTTGTAAATTCTGTGTATGATGAACTGTAGTGGTTTTTACAGGTTGTTCAGTTAATTTCCAATAGACTCATCTTTCTATCATTCTCTTGTCTTTTCACAAAAGAGACTCAGTAATATTATGTGGAAAGTACACTCAGGTGAGAGAAAAAGCTTGAATATATATTTCTTTCCTATTTGATTACTTAGGGTTATCTTAACAAAAGTACATGTAGAACATCCAGGGAAACTACATCCGTGAATTTCTAAATAATTGTTGCAGGCAGCTTGAAAGGAAGAGTGCAGAGTGGTCAGTCTCTAAAGAAGCAAAATAAGGTTCAAGGAATAAAAGAACAAAAGTAGCCACAGAAGTGTCCTCAGGGTCTTAGGTGGGAAGGATGTCAGTGGTTTCACTATCCTTGCACTAGATTGTTTAAAAAAAGAAGTCTGTGTGCTGATTTTTGCAAGATGTCTAATAGGTTGTTCTACCCTAAGAATTTTAAAATTGATCCAGATAATTACTAAACCAATGATTAAGCGTGAATGCATTCAAATATAGATACATTTCTTCCAGGAATATATTACAGCAAGTTCCTTCTTCAAGGAATTTTTGTTCATTTTTACGGAGATATTGCATTTTCCAGAAGATGTTTTTCAATTTGAGATGTGGCAAACTTATTCCAATAAATAGGCTGCAGTGAGGGAAAATAACTATATATTATCATATGGAATGAAATCCACTTGGTATTTTCCTTAATTCCAAATATAGGTGGCTGGATCTCAAGAAAGTAGAAAATGTAGAATAATATAATTGGAAGAACCATCACTATTTATTAGCATAATAAATGTGGTAAGAATGAAACAAAAAGGATTATAAATGCTACAACAGAATTTGCTCAATTGTTGGATGCCTCCCGTTCCCATGAGGACATATTGGTAGACATTTGAAAGACAGTGGTAAACAAGAAATCATGAATTATAGTGTCTGTGTACTGTAGCTTCTCGGAAGACAAACTTACTTGTATTGTCTGACATCATTCTTCCAATCCAGACTGCTTTTACTAATAAGATACTTAACATCCACATGCAAACAAGAAAAACAAAAATAAAATCTCTAAATCAGTAAAAGATGGGGAGAGTGTGAAATAGGAAAACAGAAACAGTTCTTAGGCTGGAGGTGTAGCTCAGTGGCATAAGTGCCTGCCTGGCAAGGGTGAGGATGAGTATAATCCCATAGAAAGTGAAATTCTCATTTTGACATGAGAATCTATAAAGTCATGTCCAGGTTTGAAAATATTACATTATATATTTTCTCCATTATTCCATACATTTACTGTACCAATCAGCCAGTTAAGAAGCACCAAATTCCTTCAAAAATTGCAAAAAATATAATGGTCAAAAAGGTAGCCCTCTTAATCTCAGATATTTATAAATAAAGATGCATCCAGAATATACCTTTTAATCTATTGTTGATGAGGACTTTAGACAATCCTAACGCACAACTGTCTAACAGAATCATTGATTCTGCAGACACTGCTTTTATAAGATGAATCCAGGGTGGCCTCTAAGGTTATCTCTCTCCTCATAAAAACTTGGAGAGGAGGACTTTTGCTATATGATCATCCCTCTTTATTTTATTACCAGGTAGGCAGTACAAGTTATAGCTTTGAAAAAGAAGTTTCAAAAGACAGAAGCATAATTTTAAAGTAAGCATAAGATGGATAAATATCAAATATCCCTAACTCACTAATTATTAAAAGAATAATTAAATTTCTATATCTTGTTCAACAAGCATCAGAAGAACTATATTATTTACAGGTAACTTAGCAAAGAAACATTAAGGTAAGGTTGCTGTGTTAGATTTAAAAGTGTTTAATGCTCAACAGGACATACATCTTGGGAGCAATCCATTCTGCTGGAATTTCCTCAAATAACTGTTATATGAGACTCCGCTACAAAGAAAAGAATTTACTTACTCTAAACCATTAATCAATAATAAATGAGATAAGCTAATATGTTTCTCTAAATTATCATTGAGTAGTTTTTTCCCTTCAATTTACTTTGAAATGGAACTGGCAAAAATTCTTACCTTATTTTGCTGTTTAGTCATTCTTTCATGCTTATTTCAATTTACAGGCTCTTTTCAAACAAATGATGTCATAAAGTCATTTAACTTGGCATGAGGCGAGAAATGAGAGAAAGCTCTTGCTTCCCCGTTGACAGGAAGAGATATATATTGAAAATTGTCTTGAATGAAATCTCTTTTTCCCAAGTTCACTCTGAATCATTTTATATCCTGGAGATAAATTGTTATTAATGAGAGTAGAATTGATTTTGCCCAGAGGATCATGAAATTTCCTTTTGGAAAATGGATGTTTATATGGTGAATTTTGTACTTCTTATCCTTTGGGAATCAGCCAAAGCAGTTTTAGAAAGAGTTCATATTAACATCCCTCTGCAGCTGTTAAGTTTTCACTGTAAATCATTCCATTTCTTAGTGCCTTGAAAACTGAGTTATGGCTAATTAATTATAACTGCAGTGACTTCTATTTGGAGCGTTCTCCAGCTCCCCTTATCTCTAAACTCAGCACACTGGACATTTGTTTGTAATCTGGGCCAAACAAAAGCTTGTATTTGATGACCCTATATTGAAGTGTGAAACTCATCTGTGGCTGTTTCAGATCTGAGCTGAAAAGACAATCCCTGCAGTCACATTTCTCTAATGACAATGCATGATGTATTAATGCCATCTGCGTGTTTAGTAAAAATAGAAATGCTTGGACCTCTACCCAGGCACATCGATGACAACTTCAGGGTATGGAATTTGGAATTTTTCTTTTTGGCAATCCCCAGAGATGATTACAAAGCACCAGCAGGCTTTAGAAAGATTACATTGTTGTTTATTTGACACTTCCTAGACATCTGATTGGAAAACACTCCTCCCAGCAGCAACTGCACATTTACTCTTTAGTTATTTCCTGTAAACATTAAACTGGCACATTCCCCATCTCACTTACACAAAATAAATAGCCAGGACAACATTCAAAATTTCCAGACCAATTGCAAATGATAATTCTCAAATCCATTCAGTGTCTTCTTTTTGAGTATTTAATGTGATGTTTAATAAACACAATGAGACACATTTTACTATAGACACTTAAATAGAATAGAGCAGAATTCAAACTAAGGACAATACAAAATTTTATATAGATTAAATAAAATTAAAATTAAATACAATGAAAAATGTGCAATTTTCATTCTCATGTTATCTTATGGCTCCATGGATGCTGGATAGCTATAAACAGATAGGTAGTCACGCTAAGTATTATCAATCTCAAAAATACCCAAAGCTCCTTGAACAACAAAATACCAGCGGGAGTGGTCAGATAAAACTCTGGCTGATTTGACTAAGCTGCCAGTTCTTTGCTGTGCCCTTGGATCTTGTCTATAGGATGTAGTTCCTGTATTTTCATGTTTAGATATTTTTAAGGGCAGATGTTCACACACTGAGGCTCTAGCATGATATTGTGTTCAGATTATTCCACTGGCTACCATTTCTGTACTCTGACAAACTAGTAAAGACCCAAGATTAAAAACTGGAGTTTTAGAGAAACAACTTTTAGACAGTTTCTGAGTTAGATCTACAAATATGGACCCTAAAATCTTGAGCATGCCTGCTTTCCACACCTTTTATTTTGCCCTCTTTCCTACCTCTTCATGCCTAAGACCAAAAGACAAACCAAAAAAAAAAAAAAAATGCACTTTAATTTTTCTCACTGGGCTGTTTCTCACACCTCTCTGGTAATTCACAGTTTCTGTGACATGGGGACTGAGCTGCTGCATTCACACAGCAAATCCCTAATCAGTGTTTGAATAGCATCCTTTTATTTTCAAGAAAAGTATATTTTTGTTTGTACCATTAAAAAGCCAGTAGGTAAACCCATCGTAAAATTCACCATACTGTGTCTAAATCCTCTGTTGTCTGTTATCTCCCCAGCCTAAGGGGACACTGAACATTTTATCTCTTTCAAGATGATTACTCAATATAAAGATTAAAACATAACAAACATTCAAACAAGTGCTGCTGATTTAATTATTTATACTTCTGCACTGTTATATCCAAATTAGTTCTTAATATTCATATTTTTGAAGTAGAGAAACAAAAGCAGTGATGAAGATTTTATCCTAGGAAAACTTGGCTGAAATTATTCAAGTGATATTATTTATTTTTCCTTTGTCTTAAACAACAATTTTAGTTATATATGTGATACATTTATCTGTGGGAATATATACATATTTTCAGTAACTTTATATAAATTCTGTGAAGTTACATGTATTAATTGTCCTTGGCATTACAATATAGCCTTAAAGCCTACAAAATATGCTAAACATTCTGTTGAATAGCTGAAAATTTGAATATACCAAAGTAATAAAACATACATATCAATAAGAAGCTAAGTATTGAATTTTATTTGATAAGTGAGCAAAAAATTTTTATAAAATATCTCTCACCACCACAGATTATCTGAATATAAGCTGTAGTAATTTAAGGATTCAGCAAACATCTTCAATTCAAATTCTTTCAGTTATTGACTAATGATACCACTTGTAGCATTCCAAAAACATCCTTGAAGAGTGAGTTCATAAGCAAAGTACATTATAATTAGGTTATAAAATAATAAAAATTTAAATTTTATAACAAAAAATTTCATCTTACATTCATCACTTACCTGTTTTATAAGCCTATTTTATTTTATTTTTTCAGTGTTGGAGATGGAGTTGTCAGGGTATTGTGCATGTTAAGCATAACAAAGGATATTTTTATTATATAATCCATATTCTAAATTATTATATGATCCATATTCCAAATTATTAAAAAACAAAAAAACACTCAACTTACAATGTTGAGATGAATAAAATGACTGTTCTGTTACTTTGTTTACCGAAATTGTCCCATGTCTAAGATTGTCACATTATTTTTAATGCTTTCCTTTTGAAACTGGTATAAAGCATTTTCCATTTCTAGCTCAAAAATCCTTGAGACTGGCAATTTGTAAAGAAAAGAAGTCCATGCAGTTCAGAACTCTGGAAGCCCAGGAGCAGGGTACAGCTTCCGCTCACCTCTGATGACAACCTCATGGCACATGGCATCTGAGTAAGGGGAACGCAAGGGAGAGGGATTGATCACATGGCAAGGCAGGAATTCAGAGAGACAGGGAGTCAAGGGAGCTCCTGTTTAACGCATCTGTGAAGGAGTAACTCACTAACACTGTGGCAGCATCAATCCCTTCCTAGGCAATGTCCCCAATGATCGAATTGCCTTCCACTTGACACCACCTCTTAAAAACTGCCATGTGTTTTAAAGTTGCTTCCCTGGGGACCAGACTTCCAAGATGTGATTAGGAGGAATCACTGAGTCTAATTCACAGCACATCCTTTCATCAGCTGTTTGTCTTAGATCAAAAATTTAGTGGGGAAGCTATGCCAGTAATGTTTAAAGAGAGATAATTTTTCTATCCATATTGACTGGTAAATTTTTCTACCTTGTAATAAAGTTGAACAGTCAAAATGCAATAACACAACATCAATTTTTAGTTCTGAATCTAGAAACGATGAATATTTAAGTTGGAATTACTTGTATCTATCAAATAAAGGTAAGCTTATTGCAATCATAATAAAACAATTTTTTAAATAATGCAGAACATTTAATCAGACATTCAAAACATAGATGTGACTTAATATTATAGAAAGTATATTTTTAGCCTACTAATGGCTACAACTTTTGGAAGTGCAAGTTAGAGTAATAACCCTATTTTGGACCACAGCAATAACCCTCTTCAATATAAATCATCTCTTGAGTGTTAAAAATGTTAGATGCTTATATAGATAAAATGCCACACCTGTAACTGAGAACTAATCATGTGTATTATCTTAGCACTGTTTGTGTGTATGCATTTTTAAGTGAATTATTCCTTTGGGTAAATTAGCACTTGTAAAACAGTTTTTGATATCTTGGCAATCTTAACATTCTCCAAGCATAATTCAGAATAACAGCTATTCTTTTAGTGACATTTTACTTATTAAAGACAGTAACTTTGTTATGGACATTCAGTTTTGTCCTCTACTTTTGACCTAATCATAATGCTTATAGAATATCGTTTGTGAGTTTTCTTTTTCAAGCAAAGATCTGAGAAGCGTTCAAGAAAAAAAAAAATTGATACAAATAGGAACAATCCACAAGGGTTATCATGGCCATTTTCTGGCAGCAAGCAATGTTGGATGAACATGAAAAATGGTGAGTAATACCTCTTTGTCAGGAAATTTTTTATTTATTTTGAATGCCATGTTGAAAAAGGATTTATATTATTTACTGTAGTGACAAACTATGATTGTTTTTGTGTTTGCCTGTACTTCTTGACTGATTTCACTTACTTGAAACTTCTTTTGCTGTTGACCCCATGTGGTTCTGATAGAAATTTTCAACATGCAAACCACTATTTTCCAAATCTCAGAGGGACAGTAATTGTGACCTTGGCTGCATTGAACATGCGTTCTGTTTCAGGGTGTGCAGAGTTGAGTGGAGGCCCAGTCACAAGGAATTCTTAAACAGAGACATGCACTGGTTGGATTAACAGAAGTGCTTTGGATTCTTGCCTTCACAATGTGGATATTCTGTTTCTTACTTGCCTGCATGTTTATTCCTTTGTAGAAGACCTAAGGCCTAACTTGAAACTAATAATATTAAGTAATCTAGGCATTCAGTACAACAAATGAGACAAGATTTGCAATGAAAATTTTTTTCAGCATTAACATTTTTAGCAAAGAAGCTCGTATATATCCGCTGGTCTAACACAGAAAAGAAACACATCAACAGAACATTTCCTAGATTGGTTTCCCTTTATCTTATATTTTCACAGGAAAGGAAGAAAGCCGTGGACTTGATTTGATACTGGTAGAAATCTTTCAGTTCTATCAGTGTACAAATAGACTCTAAGTGATGTTGTTACTTCAACACAAATTAATGGATAGAAAGTTAAATAGTGTCCCAGTACTTATAGGAATATGTTATATAAATATATATATTTTCTTCAATAATTTATTATTTTATTCATTTATATTAATGCTTAATTTTTGCTTTGAAAATGTTTATGAATTTGCTTTAGTGTATTATAGCATTTTGTCAGTGGATATGCAGAATTTGTCTAGATGTTCATATTGCTGAGTCTTAAATAATGTAGATTTGACATTTTGATTTATATTTTTAATTTGTTTCTAAAGATAACCGTACATACTGAGTATATATAATGTAACATAAATTAAATTACATTTATGAGCTCTTAAATAAATTGATTTATAATTGCATGGCACAAACATAGAGTAGGGAGATGAAACCTTCTTTGTTTTTGCTAAACATATACCTAGTTGTACTGAACATTTCTCAAAAATATCAAATGTTTGCCACTAATTTAAAATTAAAAGTTAATTGTGTATTACATTCTCATGTACACATATGTTTCATTGTTTACTTCATTCTATTTAAATATTTTTTCAATGTCAAATAACTTTAATATTCTTTAAGACTACAAAAATAGAAATTTCTCCCCTTTAAAAAGTTCCCAACATTCTTTCCATTTTCAAACTCCCAATTACTATTATCTATTCATAATATATAATTTTATTTTACATTTATCATTTTTAAATAACATTTCCTGGAAATTATCATTTTCCACATTGCTTAAAGCCATGAAACTGTCATGTGTTTACTTTCTCTCACTTGTTTTCTCTACTGTTTGTTATGTAATTATTAATTTGTCTCTATTTATTGGGTTAAACCTTGCAAAATTCATCATATTATCAGTGTTCCCACATGTATTATGTAATCATTTTTCATATCTACTTAACACAGAATGTTATAATTAAACATTGTATTTAATATTTAAAATGCAAAATTTTAATTCTAGATTACCTATTGCTCATTTTTACCATCCCCACAAAAGGCTTAGTATGTGATAATCCTTAGGCATGTGAAAATCCTAAATTATACCATTCAAAAGTCAGCCTCATACTACTGTCCGAAGAATTTGATAGATGCAATATTCTTGGAAAATATATATGTTAATATAATATAATGTAATCAAAATAACATGAAAATTCAATGTTTTAGGATATTGACAAGGTTACTGAAGCATTGCAACTGCTAATAGAATATTGTCATCTCTCTAAAGTGAAACTTTGTACGAATAAGCAATCAGTCCCCACCCCTACTTCGATTAAAATCCACTAATACACTTTCAGATTACATGGATCTGTGTGATCTGAATAATTTATGAGGGCAGTTGTGCAATGTGTCTTTTTGCATCTGGCTTCCTTCCCTTGGCATGTTCTTAAATGTCCATCGATAAAGTACCAAGTGTCACTTCTTTCCCTTTTTATGAGTGTAATCCAAACAACTTACACTCTAATCACTCACCACTGGACACTGAGATTAACCTTCTTCTTTTTCTATTGTGAAGGAGATTGCTGTGAATATTTGAATATAAATTTTTGATGAAACATCTATTTTCATTTCTTTGGTATGTATTCCAAGGTGTGAAATGGTAAGACGCATTTTAATCCTATGTTTAACTTTTTAAAGAATGTCCTACTCTTTTCCACAGTGGCTGAAATGCTTTGTATTACAACTAGCAAAACATACGAGCTGCAATTCCTCCATCTCTTCACCAACATGTTACTTTTAAAAGGTTTTAAATTATTATAGTCATTTTAGTGAGTATGAAATGAAATCTCATCGTAATTTTGATTTGAATTTCATGTTCATGATGTTCTTGAACATTATTTATGTTCTTCCTATCCATTTACATATCTCCTTTGGGTAACCATCTATTCAGGTGTTTCTGTATTTGTAACTGAATTGTCTTTATGTGAATTTGTGTATACTGAGGATTGAAGACTCATCCTTCTATACAATCTCAAACTTTTTCTCTTCTTGTGTGTGTTCTGTGTGTGTATCCCTGTTTGTGTTGGTATATTTTGATGCACCAACTTTTTAAAGTTTTGTGAGACCTAAATTATTTCTTCTTTTCAGTTTCTTATGCTTTAACATCTTATTTAAATACTTGTTTAATCCAAGGCCACAGAGTTATACAGATATATTTATATAAATCTGGTAACACAGGTTTATGTAGATATTTTTATCCAAAGAATTTTGTCATTTTATTTCTTAGTTATTCTACCAACTTTAGAAAATTTTGTATATTCTAACCCATGTCCAATCTGTTGTCAGTGACTTTCCAGTTTGTCCCAGCATTGATTGCTGAACAGATGACATTTTGCTCCATTAAATTTTTGGCAACCTTATTAACCATAAAAATGAAGGTTTACTTCAAATGCTACACTTTGGTTTATTTTTCTATATTTATTCCAGTACCAGTTTTGTTATTAGTATACTTTTGTAGAGTACATATTGAAATTGGAAAATGCAGTCCCCCAATGTTCTTTTGCTAGACTTTTTTCTTTATATTCGGGGGCTCATTCTTATCCATATGAATAGTAGGGCCAGTTTGTATAGTACTGTAAAACAAAAATGACATTTTGATTAGGATTGCATTGAATTTACAGTTCAATTTGGGTTCATTGTCTTTTGTGTTTTTACAGAACTGGGGATTGTACCCACGACACTCTCACTGATCTACATTCTTACCACACTTTTTTTTTTTTTTTTTTTTAAATTTTGAATCAGCGTCTCAAAGTCGGTCAGTTGTCAAAGGTGGGTTAAATTTTTGAACTTTCCTCTGCAGCCTCTTAGAATGCTGGAATTTCAGATGTGTGTCACCACACCCAGCTGATTATCATGTAACATTGTTGAGATCCTTAAATCTGCTCTATTTTATTTTAGTCTAAGGAAATAGATTAATAGGGGACACAATTTAGAAGATTATTTTATAATATTCACCGAAAAAGTCAAATGCAGTCAAGTGCAAATGACTTCACGCAGTAGAGATCCAAAGAATCCAGCTGAGGGCTTGGATCCCCTGACAGTGTCCTCCACAAATCCACATGGACACCTGAGTCCACAGAGATGTTTCCTTTAAGTCTACATCAAGGATCCGCACTGGGAAGGCCCCATGGTCAGTGGTAGCAGCAGGAAATTCTGCACAGCAGGATGAAGGATCTGTGCAAGGAGTCTGAGGGATCTGCCCTGAACCTGGGAAGCAAATGCTTAAAAGAAGGAGCAGCACTTCCTGAAGGAAACTGAAGACATCCTCTGTGACAGTGAGTACCTGAGCTCCTTCGACCATGACAACAGCTGAGTTCATATAAGGAAAGCCAGTGCAACAAACTTCTCCAGGAGAATCAATGGCACACCATCTTCCCCTCCATTTCTCCTTTTAACAGACCCTAGGTGGCCTTCCACAGCCAGGTCCATGGTGATTCAGCTCAACTGGCTGTTACAAGTTGACCATTAGTTGATCCACTACAGTGATATTAAGATTAACATGAGGTGTAATTCCATTTATTTGTCTTTAATTTTTAAGCAAGAGTTTTAGGTTCAAGTCTACAAATCTTTCACTTTCTTGTTTAAATTTATGCTTAATTGTTTTCTTCATTTTTATACTATTATGAAATGAAATGTTTCCTTAGTAAGATAATTAAATTGTTGTTAATGCATAGACATACTTTTTTTTAAAAGATGAAGCCCTTGTTATGTTATCCAAGGCTGGTCTCAAATTCATGAGTTCAAATGATCCTCCACTTCAGTCTCTTGAGTAGATGAGTCTACAGATGAGCACCACCAAACCTGATATAAATATATCTAGTTTTTATGTACTGGCCTTGTATGCCACAACTTTGCAGGATGCTGTATCTTGCCAACAATTTGTGACATATTTAGGGAATCCTATATTTCAAGGTTTCATAATTTTATTTATTTTTCTTCTTTGTTAACTTGTTTAGAATTTCCAAATCAGTTCCTAATAAAAATGACACATATGACATTTCTAGATGTTTCCTGATCTGAGGAAAAACTTTTAACCTTTACATATTCAGGATGGTATCAGACTCTTTTTTTTTTTTTTTTTTTTTTTTTTTTTGGTAGATAAAGAACCTTTCTTTTCCATTTAGTTAAACTAAATGCAGTTATAATCATGAAATGATTTTGAGGGTTTTTTAAAATCAGTTTTGCTTTGTATATTGAAATGATCATAGGTAACTCTTTCTCATCATTACTTAATTAACGTGATATACTACATCAACTGATTCCTGTCTGTATTAAATTATTAACTTCATACTTCTCATCTGAACTTGGTAACTACATAGTAACTCAGTTGTCATGTGGTCCTTTAAAATATGCTTCTGAAATTAGTTTGCTGGTATTTTATTAAGGTTCTTTGTATCACTGTTTACATATGAAATGACATGTACTTTTATTGGCACTATCAGGATAGTACTGATCTCTGAAAATGAATATGAATAGTCCCTCACACACAGACACCTTCTTTAGATTAGATTAGGTAAATGTTTTGCATATATTTATGTTAATTTTCTAATCTGAAGTAGATTTAATCAATGATGTCATTCAGTCCTAGGTGACTTGTCTTAGTTTCCTGACACTAACACAAAATACCTGACACAACATAAAAGAGCAAAGGTTTATTCTGACTCTTTGTAGAGTTTCATTCCATAGTCAGCTGGCTCCAAGGCACAGTAGCATAGCAGAGGGACATGGCGGCAGTAGAGTGCCTTCATAATTCTTATGAAATGTGTTGTTTACTTAGTGCATATTTGTGAATTTGCTAATTTTCTTTTCTTAGTGATTTTGAATATAATTTAATCTGATCAGAATGGATATTTGGCATAATTTCAGCCCTTTAGCATTTATTATGGGCTAACTTATGGACTAACATGTGGTCTGTTCTGGGAAATACTTCAAAGCATTGGAAAATGTATACTCTTTTGTCCGGTAGAGATTCTGTTAGTTTTAGTCAGCTTGTAGTGTTTTTCAAGCCTTCCATTCCTTGTTATCTGTAAGCTAAATCTACCCGCAATAATGGATAGAGTTAGCCTATCCATTATTGCAGAGTATTGAAGTTTCCAAATATTACCTTTGACATACTCCATTTTATGTTCTGTTCTGCTGCTTGTTATGTTTGAGATTCCATTCAATATTTTTCAGCTTGAAATATTTTTGTCTCAGACTGGATAATCTAATGGGCTTTCTGTCTTTTGCTCGTTCTTTTCTATCTGCACAAACCCACTATTTATTCTATCTACTAAATTTTTGTTTCAGTTGCTTTACTTTTAAATTACAGAAGTTACTTTGCCCTTCATTATAATATTCATCTTCCTTAATGTAATCTACTGGCTGAAACAACATTCTTTTAATATCATGGTTAGTAATTTATGCAATTCCTTTACCTCTTCTAAAGATACATAAAATAGCTGATTTAAAGTTTGTGATTGGTAAATCCAAACTTTGTGTTTCTTCATCCCATTGTTTCTTTTTTTTGTTTGATTTTGAAGAGAATTGAAAAGAACAATAAAAATTAAGCAGAATTTCAAAACAAGATGTTAGGAAATTAACAATAGTTATTAAATTGCATATTTCTTCAAAATAGTTGCTCAGATTATCAGATGTAGGCATGCAAAATTGATCTAACAATATAAACACTAACTGTTCCTTTCAATAAATTCATAGAAAGAGTAGTACAATTATCTTAACTACCTTGTGTGTGTGTGTGTATATATATATATATATATATATATATATATATATATATATTCTTTTTTCCTTTCTTTTCTCCTTTCCCTCATTCCAGTTTCTCTTTCCTTTTGAGCAGTTTCTTTCTCTTTCACAAAATTTGTACCCTTAGGGTTCTAATTACTCTTTTCTTTTGTTAACCTAAGGAGACAATATTATGTTTCCAAATGTAGGTATGACTTATTTCACTTATGAGTAAAGTCTCTAGTTACATTCACTTGCCTATAAAAGTCTTGAGTTCATCTTTATAACTGAGTAATACTCCATTTTATAAAACTACCACATAATTTTAAGTCATTCCTTGGGTGATGGGGATTTGAGTTGTTTCCAAGATTTAGCTATTCCAAATTGTGCTGCTATAAGCATGAGTGCAATACATTGTTGTGATATGATATTTTCAATTCTTCTGGGAAAATACCCATAAGGGTAATATCTGGCTCAACTGGGAGTTCTAATTCTAGGTTTTGAGGAATCTCCATACTGATTTCCACAGAAGCTGCATCAGTTGACACTTCCACCAATAGTGGAAAAGGGTTCATTTTCCCCACAGTCTCTCCAGCATTTGTTGCTGGTTGAGTCTTTGATAGTAGTCATTCTTTCTGAGATGAAATATCAGAATTGTTTTAATTTGCATTTCTTGAATTACCAATGATGTTGAACATTTTTTTCATATACTTGCCATTTCTATTTATTCATCTGATAAATGTGTATTAATATCAGATGTGTATTTTTAGATTAAATCTTTGTATTTGTGGGGCCTGATATTTTTTAATTCATTGTGTTCTAGATAAAATGTTTGTCTGAGGGAAAATTGGCTAAATTTTTTCCCAATTAGTGGGTTTTCTTTTCACGGTGTTGGTGATCTCTTTTAAGTTGCAAAACTTTTTAATAAAATGACATCTCTGCAGTTGATTCTTTAAGGTGCTTCCCATGAAGTCTGGGTTTTGTTCATGCACTCTTTACCCACTACTGTGTCTTCAAGATTTCTACCTACTTTCTTTCCAGTAGACTTAGTGTTCCTGGTTTAATATTTAGATCTTTAATCCATTTAACTTTAGTTTAGTGCATGGTGATAGTCATGGGTCTAGTTTAGTCTTCATAATGTGGAAAGCCAGCTTTTCCAGTACCATTTATTAAAAGGGTACTTGTGTTCCAGTGAACATATTTGCCCTTTTCTGAAAAAATAAGGTGGTTGAGTGTGTTTGCAGTTGAATCTACACCTTCTATTCTGTTCCATTGATCCTCAAGACTGTTTTATTGCCACTACCATGATGATTTTATCACAGTAGCTTTGCAGTATAATTTCAAGCCTGGTATTGTGATATCTTTTCTCAGCGAAGGATTGCCTTCGCTGTTTTTGGTCCCTTCTGGTTCCCTATGAACTTCAGGAATTTTTTTTCTTAGATCTGTGAGTTGTGCTAGTTGTATTTTGATTGGCATTAAATCTAAAGAACATTTTTGGGAATATGGCCATTTCCCAATGTTATTTTTTCCTATCCAAATGCAATGGATATCTTTGCATTTTCTGAGATCTTTTTTATAGTACTGTACTTTTCAATGTATGGATCTTTTACTTCATTCATCATATTGATTACTATGTATTTTATTTTCTTGGATGATATTGTGAAGAGTGTGGATTCTCTAATCTCTCTTTCAGTGTATTTGTTGTTTTAGTATCATAATGCTATTGAGTTTTGAGTGTTGACTTTGTATTCTGCTATGCTTCTGAATTTGGTTATTAAATCTAGAAATCATTTAGTAGTGTTTTTGTGGTCTTTATCATCTATGAATAATAATAATTTCAATTCTTACTTTCCTGTCTTTATTCCTTTTATTTCTTCCTTTTTTCTAATTGCTCTGGCTAGTATTTCCAGATCTACTTTGAATAGGAGTGGTAGTGGTGGACATCTTTGTCTTATTTCTGATTTTAAAGTGGAATCTTTCTGGGTTTTTTTCCATTTAGTATACTGTTGGCTATTGGTTTGTCATAGATGACTTTTATCAGATTGATGAAGAACCATCTATTCTGGTTTTCTTTAGGGTTTTTGTCATGAATTAGTGTCAGACTTTGTCAAAAGCTTTTTTGCATCTATTGAGATGTTTGTATGATTCATTGCTTAGGTTCGGTTGATACAGTGTATTGAATTTATTGATTTGGATAATTTGAACTATCCCTGCATTCTTAGAATGAATCCCAGTTGGTCCTACTGTACAATCTCCCTGATGATTTGCTGCATTCTTTGCTAGTATTTTATTGAGAATTTTGGCATCCATGTTCATTAGGAAGATTGACTTGTATTAATCCTTCTTGGTTGAGTGTTTCTCTGGTTTGGTATCAGGATAACAATACTTGCCTCCAGGAATGAGTAAGAGAAGATAGTTTCTCTTTTGATTTCATCAAAGAGTTTGACAAATATTGATATTAAGGCTTCCCAAAATTTTTTGTAGAATTCATCTGTGAATCCATCAAGAGCTGAGATTTTCTTGTTGGTAAGTTTTTAATTTAATTATGTTTTCAATTCCATGAACTGACAATGGGTTATTCAAAATATTTATACCATCTTGATACCACTTTGGCAATTCATATGTTTCTAGGAATCTGTGCACTTTTTCTGCATTTTTCAACCTATGAGAGTAAAGATTTTTGAAGTAGGTGTTGATGATCCTCTGAATTTTCACAGATCTGTGGTGATTTCACCCTTTTCATTCCCTATTGCATGAATTTGAGTTTTTTCATTTCCTTTTTTCTTTTCTTCTGTTTTCTTTTCTTTTTTTCTTGCTTGATTTCTTTATTTTTTATAGGGTTGGCTAGGGGTTTATCAATTTTATTTGTTCTCTTTGGTTCATTAATTTTTTGTGTTGATTTTTTAGTCTCAATTGCATTAATTTCTGCTTTGATTTTTATGATTTCATTCTTCTTTGGGCTTTTGGCTTCAATTGTTCTTTTTCTTGTAGCTGGAGGTGCAAAATTAGATAACTTTGTTCAATTTTCCTGATGGGAGAATTCAATGCTATAAATTTCCCTCTGTGGACTGCTTTCATTGAATCCCCCATTCCTGTAAGATGTATTTATTTGCATGTTCATTTTATTGCAGATATTGTTTAACTTCTTTAATTTCATTGGTGACCCAAGGGTTGATCAGGGGGTTGTTATTTAGTTTCCACATGCTATATTTTTGCAGTTTCTTTTGCCATTAATTTCCAATTTCATTGCACTATGGTCAGATAATATGCATGGAACAATTTCAATTAATTTGTATTTACCTAAGCATGTTATATTAGCTAGTCTCTGGTCTATTTTAGCCAGTTTCCCATGTGCAGTTGAGAAGTATGTATATTCTGACATTGGCTGAAACACTCTGTAAACGTCTACTTAATTCATTTCTTCACAACTTTGGCTCAGTTTTTTTATTACTTTTTTTTTTTTTTTTTTTTTTTTTTTTTTTTTTTTTGTCTAGTTGTTTGACCTCCTTGTGACAATGGGGTGTTAATGTCTCCATTACAATTTTGTTATTAGATAGTTGATTTTTCATCTCTATTATCATTTGTCTTATATAATTGGGTCCTTCTGTATTTGGCGCAATTATACGTATGATTTTAATCTTTTCCTCTTGAAATTTTTCACTAACAAATAAATAATGACCTTTCTATCTCTTTTGATCATCTTGTTTTAAGTTCACATTGTCTGTAAACAGAATAACCACTCCTGATTTTTCCTGAGTTCCTCTCACATGGAGTATGGTTTCCATCCTTTGACTTTCAATATATGAATTTCCTTTTAAGTTAAATGTGTTTCTTATGCATGCATAGTGTTGTATTTTGTTTTTTGGTCCATCTTGCCAGTCTGTTTGTTTTAATTGGTAAACCGAGATCTTTTATATTAACAGTAATAATTGCTGTGTATTGGCTTAGTTTTGTCATGTTGTCTTCTGCTGTTGGTGCCGTATTTTCTCGTTCTGTTTAACTGCTTGCCATGCTCGGCAGTTTCATTTTATTGTTATTCTTGGAATTGTGATCATTTGTGTTTTTGTCTAAAATATCTTACAGTAAACTTTGTAATTTTGGTTTGGTGGTGAGCAATTTCTTTAGTTGTTCTTTGTCATGAAAGTATCTTATTTCTCCATGAATTTTGAAAGATAGTTTTTCAGCATACATCATTTTGGGTTAGTTGTTTTCTTTCATGAGTTGAAGTAGTTCTAGTTCTTGCCTTGAGGGTCTGTGTTGAGAAAACTTCCATAATTCTCATGGGCTTTCCTTTATAGCTGATCTGTTTCTTTTTTCTCATAGTTTTTAATATTCTGTTCTTGTGCTAAATTTCTAGGATTTTAGTTATCATATGTCTGGGCATAGATTTATTTTGGTTAAGGCTAGTTTGAGTTCTATATGCTTTACTTCTCTGCACATCAGTTCCTTATACCTTGTTTGGGAAATTTTCTGATATTTAGTTCTGTAAATAGTCTTTCCATATCATTTGTGTTGGTCCTACTTTTTTTCTGACACTTGACAGTTTTAAACCATTTTTCTTTGCATCATCTTTAGTTGGTTAATTGTTATTTCCTGATTCTTTGTCCTTTCACAATTGTGAGATACTACCATGTCTTCTAGGCCTGAAAGTCTATCATCAATTTTGTTCAAGCAGTTTTGCCAGCTTTCAAAGGAATTTTCAATGTCTTGGTTATCTCTTTGAATCTGCTTCATGCATTCTATTTATTTCCAGTATTGTTCCCTTAAGGTTTCCATCATTTTCCTATGCTCCTCTATTTTTTTTTAATCTATGTCTTTACATATGCTCAGAAATTCTTTTACTTAAAAGATTATTTCTGATCTGATTTCCTGTACACTCTCATGGAGTTTTTTTTTTTTCTTCAGTTACTAATATATCAGAAATTTCAGGTATGCAACCTCCAGTTTCTTCTATGTTCATATCTCCTGGACTTTTCTGGGTGAGCTGGTGGTCTGAGGTTATATATCACTTCTTTTCCTTGACATTTTCTATTTCTAAAAATTTCTATTGTTTTCTGTGATGATGCTTGTGAGTTTTGGTAGTGGGTAACAATATCAGTAATACCATGGCCTCTCTAGTAGGAAAAGTCTGTTCTTCAGAGATATTTTTGTTTTTTGTATCTGTAGGCTATTCACTGATTTTTGTCTATTGCAGGATCCTACCTTCTCAATTAATTGAGAGTTGAATGTTGATTTCTGTTTGACTCAGTCCCCAATCTTTTGGTGAAGGCTGTGGTGAGGTTATTACCCGATTTCTCAGTATGGTTACATGAAGCAGAACAACTGATTACAGCAGATGTGACATCCTGGCTGTCATAGTACAATTAGTAATAATGATAGCGTTGAGTACAACTTAGAAATTGAAAAACTAGGAAAACGATTAATCTTGTACTTTAGACTATAGAAGCAAAGTCTATAATTATATAACTGAAGCAATCATAAATTAGGAGTTTGTATGCAAAGTGTTCCCCTTGTTAGAGTGAATTTACCCTGGGTTCATCTCAATGAGCCAGTTGCAGAATCCCAGGTGCCTATCCTGTGGTATAGAGAATGTGCCAGGCACCTGGTTGTCTCCAGGCCAAGGTTCGCAGAACTGTGAAAAGGCAATGGCTTACCACTGAGTTTCTATTGACTACTGTTCTTTTATTTTTCTTTGCATGGGCCATACTACTTTTTATCTTTTCAGATATGTTTTAGTGAAAAGTGTGCATTTCAAGAAGATAATATGCAACTCTAGAAAGCTGCATAAAGTTCCACTCCCTTAGAGTTTATTTTTCTAATTGTTTTTGCTTAGCTGATGACATTATTTGATTTTTAATGTCTGTTTCTTTTTTATGTGTATCAGTAAAACATCTACTTGATTAGCTTAGTTGTCATAGATTGACTGGACAGAAGTATCCTTAAAAACCTAGAACAGATACCTCTTCAGCTTAGCTAGGAGACTCTACATAGATTCTGAGTCTCCTTCCATACATGACCAGATGCCTTCCATACATGGCCAGACTCTTTCAACTCACTTGTACTTCCTGCTTGTACAGACCTTTATTAAGTCACTGTGGAGACCCAGGACATTCTCACTTCTTTCCTTAATAACATATCTCTATGCATGCACATCACTTCCTACTTTGTCAGAAATATGCCAATTTTTAAAACCTCAGTTGGCTTTTTGTTATAATTCTTTTTCCAAGTCTAATTCTTCAGTTGTTTGTTTTACATTTTTTGGTTTATTTATTGATTCACCCACTTTCATCCATCACTTAGGCAGTCTTGATGCAAAAATTTTCAACAAATATCCTTTGCAGAAAAGATTTTCAAACAGAGAATTCAAGTAAGGTCTTCCAGGCAACCACCAGAGAAATAGAGAAACCAGGGTGATGGCAATGGGTGATGAGATTTTTAGTTCATGTAAGCCAAAGTATTTTCTTCCCAAGAAATTATGGCTTGACAGATCAATACAACCTATTATATCTATGTTTCATTGCAGAAGATTTGGGAGAGAAGTGTGTTTAGTACTGATGGTACTTGTGTAGTCCAAATCCCACAATGCACACATTTGCAAGACTTTTAGTATGAAGACTGTGTCAGAAATAGCTTCCCTGTCTCCCTCACAGCAATCAAACAGAAGGACACAATAGTCAATGTTGAAAGGAGGTGACGATTTCATTTTTATCACCTAAATTTAAAATAAAAATGGTGAAAATAAATTCCTTTATTTTTTAGTTTTATGTGAGATGCAAGAACTAGAAATAATACAAAATAAGCATTAAAATAAAGCTAATATTTGAGGATGCTAACATCCTAGTCCAAATGGCACTTTTGATAGTCTGAACACTGTATTATTGACTATCTCAGGATTTCCCTTTAGTGTCCTAATATATCCTTCTTGAGAAATTCTCCTTAAATTTCTCCAAGATCATGCACAGTGATCTGAAAGAACAAGGTATCCTCATTTTTTAACTCATGGATACAGGCTATAGTTAACACATTTTACGTAGTGTTAAACAGTTTTTATGTAACTCATGTCTAATTAGGGACAGAAATTTCATAAACTTTTGATCTAAAATAAAATCTATCATTAGCTATCAGGGTTCATTTTCTCTTGCTAATAATAATTTTCAATTCCCAGTATGCCAGTCAGTATTATAGAAATGGAATACTTGTGTATGTGTCGGTGTGCATGTGAGCTTCTTTGTGTGTGCCCTCGCATCAACACTGTAAGAAGAAATTAACCATCAAGTCTGCTTATTCTGAAAATATTCTTACAAAAGAATAGCCTCACTCAACTATCCTTAAACAATATTACTTATCTTCCAAACAATATTCAAATGCATGTATTATGAAATGAATAGCAACAGCAGTGCAAGGAGTGGGAGAGATGAAATTGTTACATATAATTATCAAATTTTTATGTCTAGCATTAGTACCACATTATATAGAAGTAGTATGAAATTATTTTTAAATGTTTGTTGTAAAATCAGTGAACACATACACAAAAATGCACTTTATTTGTTTATATTGATATATTTTTATTTTTAAATTTTATTTATTTTTGGTATGAGGGAATATACTCAGGAATTTGTACTTGCCAGGCAAGTACTGTGCCTCTGAGCTGTATTCTCAGCCACACGAACGCATTTTAAAAATAAATAAATGGTAAGCTAATAAATTAAATAAAATTATTTAAAATCTGCTGAATTAAAACCTATGAAACTTGAAAAAATAAGATAAAGGCCAATTAGGACAAATAGAAATAATGTACTTCCTTTTTTTGATATTTGTTTGCAGTGGGGGGGGTGAAAAAGGAATGACAATATGTCATGTACATATAGTAACTTCCCACAAGGAGTGTGACTATTATGTACTACTTATACGTACTGATAATTTAACGTAAAAAGAAAAGCTAGAAGAAAAAATGCCATCACAACCAACAGAGAGTGAAATTAATGTGGGACAAGTAAAAAAGATAAAATTTCTAAAAATATGATAGTATTTAATATAACCACAAGAAATATTTTAAATATAAATCATATAAATCTGGTTAAAATATGTGTTTTATAATAAATATTAAATTATGATGCATCTTGCCAATAAGAAACTCAACACATAAATAATATTGGTGAGCTAAATGATGGAGAATGGTATTTTCTTGCAACCAGGAACTAAAGGAAAATTGTATTAGTTACCTTGTATTCTGGCAAATTTATCTTTAGGACAAGAAAGTTTTTCAGATACAAACAGGAAATTGCATAGTGATAGAAGGGTAAAGCATCCAACATCACTTAAGAATCCTAAAAATCTATGCATTTAGCAAAAGAGCTTGAAAATAAATGAAAATAAAATGGATGGAACTGAAAAAAATATATTTGAAATTATACTTGGAGACGTTTGTATGCTTATTTCAGTAATTGACAGGACAAATGGGTAGAAAATCAGAAATGAAAATAATGTCCTAAGAACATCATCAGCAATCTAGATTTAAGTGAGAGTTACAGAGTATTGCACCCAAAATCAGCAGAATACACATTTTTTTCAAATACCACATGAAATATACACCAAGAGACACAGCACCCTAGAATATAAGCAAATCTTAACAAACAGAAAAGATAAGAAATTATACAATGTATGTTTTTAGACCATAACAATGTAAAACTAGAAATTAATAATTAAAAGGCATCTGAAAAATATCCAAGTAATGCTTATATAGTAATGTCTCTCTGTCTCCGTGTTATATATATTTTCTCTTATATTATGTAAGTATATATATAAATATATGAATATATATAAGTATATATAATATATATGAATATATATATTATATATACATAGAAAGAGATGTATACACACTTCAGAAAAAGAAAAATAGTGTGATGTTTTAGCAACAGATGATGTCTCCCTAAGGGTGTTTTATAACACAGTTAACTCACTACTGTGCCAGTCCTTAGAGAAGGAACTGAAAATGATGTATGGCAAGACCAACGATGAAGGCTATCCAAGCATCAGTTCACCTGACTAATAAAGGTCTGGAAACCAGTGTCCACTGCTTTCATCACCTCTTGTAATTGTAGATATAACTTGTATTAATCTCATGATTGCTCAATAAATTTAGTATTAAAATATTCATAAATTTTTTTTCTTTTCCAGAAATATGCATACGTTTTTGGTGACATATTTAAATATATATGCTCAAATAAATTGCTTTAAGTTAGGTGTTTTATATGTCACAATTTCATCACAGATTTAAAAAACAGTAACACAGCAGTGGTCATGCTAAAGTTAGATATCTGGTCAAGTTAGATATTTATGTTAAAGTTAACGATGAAGTTAGATATTTATGTTAAAGAAATTTTAGCCTCTTTTCCATAGACTTTCTTAGCTTATAATCAGAAATACTGATTTTTTAATTAGTTCATATTTGCAATACATAATGTTTACAATTCTTGTGTGGAGTCAGTGCATGTACATAATACATATTAACTCATTCTTGCATGTCTTTCCCTCCACTTCCTGCCACCACTTGAACCCCTTCTCATCTGAAAAGGATCTATCTTCTTATTTCCTGTTATCTATTTTTTTAACCGTGCCTTTTATTTACAATATGGGTTTGTCATTGAAAAGAAACTATGTGATATTTAAAATTGTATGTCTGATTTATTTTACTAAATGTCATGATCACAAGGTTCATCCATTTTTCTACGAATAACTCAGATTTATCTTTCTTAATGGCAAAATAGTTTTCCATTATGTGTAAATAGCACATTTTTCTTATCTATTTTTTTGATGAACATAGATGCTGGTACCAAGATTCTGCTATTGTAAATTATACTGTTATACTGCTGGATATGCAAGTATCACTGTAATATTTCTTTAGCTCTTTTGCAAATATACTAGAAAGGAAATTTGGATCAAATGGATTTCCTAGTTCTAGTTTTTTGAAGTCTCCATACTGTTTCCTACAATGCTCATACAAGTTTACATCTTCACCAATAATGTAGAGTAGAAGGGTTCCATTTTTCCAGCAGCCTTGTAAGCATTTATTATTACTTGATTTCTTGATGACAGTCATTCTCTCTTAGGTAGTCTTTATATTTTTATTTGTGTTTCCCTAATGCCCAAGATGTTGAGTATTTCTTCAAATATTTATTGGTGATTGGTACTTCGTATGAGAAGTGTCTATTCATTTTACTTGCCCATTTTTGTTTGAATCTTCTATTTGGGGGATCCAAGTTTTGAGCTATTTTTATGTTATAGATATTAGTCTCCTGAAGCATTGTTGGCAAAGTTTTTACTTATTCTGTAGATTCTCTTTTCACTCTGGTGGTTGTTTCTTTTGCTGTGCAGAAACTTTTTAACTTGATACAATCCCAAGGCTGGTTCTTGATACTATTTCTTATGCAACTGGAATTCTGTTTAGAAGTTCTTGCCTATGCCTGTGATTTCAATTTGGCCCTGGTTTTTTATCATTCAGCAAGTGAAATGTTTAACACTCAGTTCTTTGATCCATTTTGATTTTAGTATAGTACATGGTGAGAGACATGAGTCTAGGTTTAATCTGGTGCTGATTTTTAAGCTGAGAAAAACAGATACTACTCTTGATCTTAACCAAAAGACTAAGAAGCAATGGTGCTGATTTTTAAATGTGCTATCATCCTTTATAATTGCTAAGATGCAGTAGTGTGCACTACTGTCTGACTGACTGCTGTCATTTCCTGTTTTTTCTTATTTATTTTGGTAGAATTTAAAGGAGAGAGGCTCCAGCATTGAATTTTTGTTACTTTTTGATTTTAAAATTTTTGTCAAGTATTTGCAATTCTTTGTTTTAGATTATGTTCTCATCTATATACATTAAGAGGTGGTGTTTTATTAACAATGATAACTGTGTAGCACGTTGGGACAATATTTCAGTTTCACTAATTTGATTAATGACTTTATGGGCCACAGTAAAAAATAAACTGTCAGTTTCAAAGGCAACTTGGTTAAGAAACAATGTAATCACAGAAAATATTTCTAAGATATATTTCACATTGCCTTTCCTGTGCAGATAAAAGACAGATATTTCAAAAGGGCTGTGAGATGAGTGATATTCAGTAGCAGTTTCTTAATTTGATTCATTAGACTTTCTCCTTATCATACTTAATATTATTCCTTTGCAACCTTTTACTGTTTCATCTTGCAAGACAATTTTGAAGATGTAGCTTGTGATATATCTTTTTGAGGATATTCATCAAATATTACACGTTTTACCAGTTAAAATCTCTTGATTTTTCTAATACTACTTTTCATCATTATTTTCTGCTAAAATAATTATTTATTTCATAGTATTGATATAAAAGTAAATAATAGGTTTCATCTTGAGCATATTCACTACCTGTCCTAAAACTTTGACTTTTTCTTTCATCTTATGCTTCTTTTTCCTCAGGTAAACGGGAAATTTGTATGCACTATATTGATAGTAGAATGGAACTCTTAGTTCAGCTAGCACTTTACATACATTAAATGGTCATTTGTTAAACATTGAACCAAAAAAATGTTCTCTTAACTTGGAATTTTGAAGAAGCTGGCTTTCATAAACACACATATAAAACATGAAGAAGTAAAAAACTTATGTAGACCAATAACCAGGATTGAAAGTGAATCAAATAGGAAAAGTTCTCTCAATAAAGAAAAGTTGAGTGTCACTGCTGAAGATCCCAGCAGTTTATAAGAATTTTATAAGAACTTCAGTAAGGCAATAGAGATCTTTAAAAAGAACCAAAGAAAAATTTTATGAATGAGCTCAATAAGTCACAAAGAAATACTGTTGAAAGCTACAACAGATTGGATCAACATAAGAAAGAACATGGAACTTGAACACGTGCCTTAGCAAACATCCCTAATGGGCCAAAATTAAATAAGTCAATAAGTAAAAAATTAATTAAAGAGAAGAAAGGGAAAAAGAGGACACGGCACAGAAAATAAAAAAAAAAAATAATACTCAGGAAGATTGACGATCACTTTTAAGACCTTTCAAGAGTGATTTTTAGAATACCATAAATGAACAAATATCTGTAATTTGAGTATACCAAAGGACAATAAAGGCAATGCTAAAGGAAAACATATTACATGGAATAATAGCTACAATGGGAAAGATGGGCATCCAGGCTCAGGAGACCTACAGGACTCTAAACAAGTATGATATAATCAGAAAATGCTTCTCACATAGTACATTAGAGTCAGAATGTCACAACCAGAAGACAATGAGAAACTCCTGAAAACAGCAACAGAAATTTGCCAAATCATTTTAAAGGAATGTCTGCTAGACTAACAGCTGGTTTTTTAGCAGCACCTTTATAGGCCAGAAGACGATGAGAAGCCATATTCCAAATTCTGAAGGAAAATAAATATCACCCAATATACTAAAACCAATTCCATATTTATAAGGTATATGCATCCACAAATGTTTCATTTTGTTGGTTTTCCAATTTGGTGTCATACAATTATTCATAATACAAAGATTATTCATCTTTTTCTGAAGAAATCAGAGGGAAAATTTTTAAATTTCTTAATACAGACAAAAATACAGACGGCACACTCAAATTTATAGGATAAAGCAAGAAGTAATAGTACTAAATACCCATATTAAGCAATAAGAATTTGTGAATTAAAAATCTCAGCAATCGATATACAGCAAGGGTTCTCAGCCCTGACCTCAATTGGTACTTGTCTAAAGTTTCCTTAAATGACGAGTGAGTAAAATTGGGTGAAATATGCCCAGATCATAACTTACACTCCTTTCACGCAAGTTAATCTTACTCAGTAAAATGAGTGGTCATAGGACCAGCCCATAGGTAGGAAGTGCGTGCCAGGCAGGGGAACAAAGCGTGCCCTGTATTCACTGCCACCCTCCATAGCGGACATTTCTTCCCATCACAAGAGTGTGAACCCTACTGCAAGCAGTGCTTGCATGAGGTTTAGGATTTCATGCTCTTTTGAATCATTCCAAATCCGAACCTCTTCCATAGAAAAAATTATCTTCCTGGAAACTGGATCCTGGTGTTCAAAGAGTAGGAGATTATACACCTAAAGGACCTGGAAAAGTAAGAACAAATCCAGACCATAATCAGTAGAAGGGTAACAATAACAATAACAATAACAAGGGTGCAGGCCCTATGCAAAGGAGTTGTGGCTTCAGAGAACCGCATTGGTGGCTCCAAGGGGCCCATGCTGCAGGAGGTATTCCTGGCTCTGATGGTGGTGTGAATATGCATGCTGCTGCCCACAGGGAGAGGTAGTGGGGATGATCTGTGTGGGTAACACACACAGTCCTGACAGCGCCATGGGAACACGGGAGTTTTTTTCAGTGCCCTAAGTGTGAGAATAAGAACCTTTATCTCTCATTCCTTGAAAATGGCACACTCTATATTCCTGTGCACTGAAACACTTCTTTTCTCTGAAGCAAAGTGTTTTTCTGGCTATAGTTCTGAGGTTGCATTTGCCTATTGCCTCCAGTTGGCTCATGAGTTCACAGCTCCCTGTTCTAACATGTTAGACTCTCGTGAGCCCCTAGGGATGGGCATGTGAAAAACAGTTCACACCCAGAGTGCAGTATGGATTTGGACTATACAACATCTCCCTTTACAAGATAGCACCTTGCTACAACTGCCTCAGCTCTTGAAATTGACAGGAAGACAAGGCAAGTTCCTCCATGATAGTGAATCTACTGTGCTCCTGCAGGTTGCTCCTGTAACTGAGCTGAAATCCTGAAATGGCTGAAATTTTGCTAACTAGCACCCTTTCCCTTTGCAAAGAGAGTCCCACTCAGGTGGTAGTTGAGATCATAGATACTGAGTGGGCATTTTGTTCTATTGTCTATTTTGCCATGTCAGGTTTCCAAATCTTACAAGGCTGTGGTCCAAAGTTATTTCACTGTTCCTCACCTCAGATGCAGCCCACCATGTTGCTTTGGTTCTCCCTCACGGAACAGGTAAGTACCGGACACCTGTGTTCATGACCTCTGAGTTTCCATTCTTTCCTATGAGAATAACAACAATAATAAGCAATAATAATGTGATAAATAATGAAAGAATAATAAATGTTCTTATAACATGTATCATATTTAAAGCAGTGACACAGATTATAAGATATAAATTGTAGTGATTTTTACAAAAAGAAACAAACAAAAAGCACATTACATTTTTTTCTTTTCTTTTTTTCTCACATATGACATTATATAGAAAGAAGAAAGTGAAACTCAGATAGGATCAGGAATTTAGTATAAGTAAGTCTATTACAAATCTAAATATTTATTTAGGATCTAAACTTAAGCTATTATTCTTTCCTTAATTTAAAGATGTATGTAATTGTTGATGATGTTGACACTGATTTCTGTATTGTATTTTTTCATAAATATTCTCAGTGTATATCTTGACACCTGCTATCGTTTCTGGCAAGACTTTGTATAAGATATGACATTTTGTTTTGTATGTTTATTACTTTAAATCAGCAACTCTCTGTCATGTAGGAATAGGGTACTTTATATCCTGAAAAAATACAAAACCAGAAAAAGCTACCTTTTCTCTACCAACAATAGGCTCAAAAGAAGATGTGTAACCATGAGATAAAAAAAATGTAAAGAAAATAATAAAGTGTTTTGCATATGGGAAAATAAAGTGAATACCACTGGATACATTATTTCTAAAAAGAGTTGTTTTCAAACAGTTGAAAGTTAAATAGCTATTTTATTGAGATGTGTTTCATTTCATGAAAAATGATATAAAATTCACTTTAAAAAGTCTTCTTTTCAGCTTGCTATAGATTTTGTCTTTTGCTTTTGCTTTCAGTATTCAATGCCACATTTTGTTATTGTTTATTGCTTATTTCATCACTGAGAACAACACTTTTATGAGGTTGAAGAAGGAACAAATGTAAGGAATGTAGCATTTACTCAGATTGAGTTACTTTTTTAAACATACAGCTGAACATTGTCATTAAAATAGTAATACATTTGAAGATTTCTGTTAAATAATACTAGTCTCAATGATATCAAATATCAAATATATTGGATGTCATTTTTTGAAATCCAAACAGTGCTCCAATATTTTGTGACATTTTGAGTAAAAGGAGTCATTTTTCTAATGTTTATGAATGCTCAAAATTTGCCACAATCCATTAAATGTTTTGTAAAGCCTGAACCCTATTCAACTGAATAAGTCACTTTAAAGAAGAAGAACTGGAATGATATTTTACTGCAAATTCTTAAAAATGGTGCTTCAGTGTGCACACTTTCTTAGGGCTCCTCTCAGTGTCTCTTTGAAGGGGCAGTTCACATTGTGTTACCTTCACTGTTAATCTACCTCTGATGACAAGGCTCAAAATGGCTTTTAGAAAATAGGACATGAGTTACTCAAAAATTCTCCAGATCTCTTCCTTTCCTGTCCAAAGTACTGGGGGACAGATACATAGTCCATTTCACTGGAGAATGATGAAAAAGGAGTTTTTACTCCTTAGGTAGGTTCAGGAAACATCTTACGTGAGCATCCTGAGAAAATAAGATTAGCTCATCTCACAGATAGGCAATTTATAAAGCGCTTCGGTAGTCATGCATTTTGCTTTCAGAAAAGGAAGTCAACAGGGCATTTAGTATACTGGGAGAGACAAGAGGTCCTAAAAAGCTGTTACAAAGTGAAATACCTAAAAGCTGTGCAGAAAGCAAGTTGATAATCAAAAGCTACTGATTTAGTAATTACTTAGTTGGCACCTAGCTAAGGTATTTAATGGGATGTAATTGTGGGCTAACATCTGCATGTAATTATAAAATAAATGTGTTAAATTTGAAGAAATTCATGTTAGGTTTTGCTTTTGTCTTGTAGAGACCAGTATGAATTTGCTCTTAAAGTTCCACTGGAAAGAAAGAGAAATGAGGCTATTTTATGGAATTCTAAAATATTCTGCCCTCAAAAATTTCTCACTGGTTTCAGTTGATTTCATATCTGCCTAATGTAGCATTGGTTCTTTTATTTAAAGGATATAGCTTTCAAGTAAGAATGAGGACATTTTGCCTTGACATCCCACTGAGACACATTACCAAGCCCTTCAAGACAAAGCAAGATGGGGCTCATTATTCCCGACATGGAAGCCAAGGTCATTGAGGAAAACTAGTAAGAATAATTAATATTGCGGGAAAGACTCACCATCAAAAGTGAAATAATATTTGAGATTGAAAAGATGTATTATTCCCACAGCCCTGCCAAACTCAGTGTCTACACAAATTATTATCTCTGTTTAAGTGTCAGTCATGTAAGTTATAGTTCTCTAAGGGAGCTTTAACTGCTTTCTCTTACTTAGAAATTTCCTCTATTTTATCTCTCTTAGTCAGAATGACTTGAATTTCATATAATATCATTTCCTTTTATTTCAGAATTGTGTTACATGGTGTAGAATTTCCAATTGAATATGCATATTCTCTCTCTCTAGAAAATGAACACCTTATGTATAACTTGCTGAAATTCATTATACTACATTTCAGTTGCTAATGAATACTGATATCCTTTGTACTAAAATTTCTGGGTATACCCTCACTTTTTCACTATCAAAGTTAGCTAAATGCAAAAAAAACCACCCATTTTCTTATAGACTAACAAAATTTTACATAGATCTCTTATTTTGTTACATAGGTCTCTTATTTAAATATGATTATTCTTATTTGTAATTTTGCTGTATTATTTATTACATTATTATAAACTCTGTAGTGTACATACAAATGTAATTTTGACACACATATTAATTCAGACTGTAACAATGGTAAATATCTGGATATTTTGCAGTTACACTAGCAACTTTCCTGAGCTCAGTTTTTCACATCCTTGGTACAGTAATTTCCTGGGTTATGAATTTCCACTCTGGTCACTAAAATTATAAATAAACTGAAAAAATTATGTACCTCAGTATAGAGCTCATTATATTTAACAATGTATATCTTTGAAGAAATGCTAACTCATCAGCATGCAACATTATTCTCAATTTCCCGACCAACAGAAACTTAAAATAATAAATATGTATTATGTTTTTAAGCAGCAAAGGTTTGAATTAATTGGTTTTAAAGCAAAATATGAATAATATGACTACCTTTCCTGAAACGCCAAACTCTGATTCTCAATGACAGCAGTTCATTATGTCATTATGTGTCTTGCGCAAGATATTATTCTTAATTTTCTAATAATTTTCACTAATGTTTGCTGCCTCAAATACTTTTGTCATCATTGTTAGAAATTTTACTGCATGAAGAACTCATCCATCCAGCACTCTCGCCATTCAGACCCCGGACCTCTGCCGTTAATGATTTTGCCTGCTTCCCTGCTTTAGCCACTTACTCGTATGATCACACCATAAACATTACAATGTCAATTATGGTAACTTTCTATAATTTTGATCCATGTATGGCATTCTGTAGTTACAAGTTCCTTTGACTTTGGAATTCACTCTCCTGCCCCACTACATACAATTCTTTAAACTCTTTGTGAGCCATAATTCTCACTGACTTTCTGTGTTTTGGCTCACAATCAGAATACCACTGTGTAAAATTCTTAGTGAAGGTTGACAGTCACCTTTTTTACCTAATCCAATGATCATTTTCGACACTTCCCACATTTCACATCTCAAGTCCTTCCTTGGTGAACATTCTGTGCTTTATTTCCACAACACCAGGCTCCTGATTTTCCTTCTTTCCCGGTAGTTATCATTTCCAAATCTATTTTGATAATTTATTTTCTCCTACCCAAATTCTCATGTTAGGACTCTTTAGGGCACTGATGTCAGTCATCTTTTCTCTTAATGATTTCTTTGATGATTCCATGTATTCAGATAGTTTTAGATGCCATCACTATGTTCAAAGATTCCAAATATATTTGACCAGCCTGGATCTCTCTTGAACTCTCAGTGAATATTCATCCACTACTCCACATTTCAAATTCAGTGCTTCATATCAAGCACATAAAATATGGAATTCAAAACATTTTTATTCATTTTCAGCACATTTTTTCTCGGAGGATGACTGACTAATGCACCGACTTAATTTGGAAAAAAATTTAAAGTCCTAATAATTCAATCTTTATATGCAAATTCTATACTGTTAAATATACCTACTTCCAAGTTGAATCACCCTAACCTCTCAGGGCATCTCTGGTTCTTCTTTGCCTCCATTTAATCTGTACAGAAAAGCAGTCAGGTTCATAGCATAAGTGAAAGTAATATGCTCCTTTCACTGAATTTTTTTTTATCTTCTCCTGTTCTTTACTTGCATTTCTTCTTTTCCCTGAAATATACTGCATTATTCCTGTGTGATTTTTGCATTGTCCAAACGTTTACTCGCCCTTACCCCTGTCACACTTGATCTGCAGTTCATATATTCCAACATCTGTCCTTTTTTAATAGAATCATGAAATTCTTTATTTCATGGTCCTTCTCGTTTGTTGCTTCCTCACAAAGCACAGTAGGCTTCACAAAGATCAGCGTGTGTGTGGTTCTAAGGAACATTGGTGTATCCCAAGTCAGAATGATTTCTCGCAAAAAGTATACAGTAAATAAATATGCTTAAATAACATAATTAAAATACTGCAAGTCCAAATTAAGAATGTAGCTAACTCTGAATTTAAAATGCAATATTTCTCTACAAGTACATAGAAAACAGATGAGGGACTGAAAATATGTTACTTATTAAACTCAGTAATTCAGAAAATAAGATTAAAAAATGAGTACAAGACCAGAAGTGAATGTAAAAGAGTCAAGGTGTTTACTTTAAGGGATTAATAAAGTAAGCAAATTTCTTAGAGTAAAATCAAGAAATTAAGGTAGTTATTAAATATTAGGAATGGAAAGGGAAATTATTACTGATACAGTATAGTTCATAAAATGATAATTGTGTTAAATTTTATGTAAGTTTTTGAAAGTACAGTTATCAAACTATTAATTTATTATAGGACAAGAACTTGACTATACTAATAGAGATGATGAAGAAACAATCAAAATCTTCAACAAAGTCACAAAAAGGCTGCCTTAGACATTAAAAAGCTGAGTGAATTAGATACTTATAAAATAAGTATTACGGTAAGCTGTGACAGAAGAGAGGCACAGAACAGCTATAAAGACAGAAAAATACTCAGAATTCTGAGTAATTTCACAGTTGATAGAAGTGCCATAGACTGGGATGTCTCAATTTAAAAATATGCAGGCCTATTTTAATAATACCATTTCAAAATCAAAAAATAAAAGAAAATGGAAAAATCTAAGCATGTAAAATTAAAAGTATACATTTCATTCAGACTTAATTCAGAAATAATAATGTTTTAACCTAAAACTAGAAAGAAGAGCTATTTAAAAAGAAAATTTTAATTCAAACCAGCTTTATATTTAAATTGACTATGATTTCTTGCTTACTGAAAATACCAATTGTTAACTAGACCATCCTTAAAATTATATATGTAAATATATATATTGCTTCATTTCAAAAGATAGAATTATGTGTATTAATTTTTATTGGTATTTTTCCTTTTTATTGGTACTGGGGATCGAACTAATGACTACCTGCTTGCAAGGCAGGCGCTTATGCCGCTGAGCTAAATCCCTAGCCTCCGTGTATTAATTTTTAAACAGGTAGGTCTACGATTTAGAAATTTTGCTTTGTTGGGTATTTCTTGGAATTCTACACAATCTTCTGTTCTATTTTATACTAAAATCTGTCTATATCTATATCAGACTTTCAGTTTATTTCCTTTAAAGCCAGAATTTTAAAATATTTCTACATCAATCCAAGTATAATTGTTTTAGAGATTTGTCTATTTTTCTCAAAATACAAATAAGTGTATTTCTCACACTTAAGATGTTTCAGAAATTTCAAAACATCAAACCTAGAAGTATTTATTATTTATTTGTATTCACACATGCTTAGCAATTAAAGTATATAAATGAAAGTGAACTATATATGACATAAATGAATTCAGGATAAAAATATTCTTGTTTATAAACCTACAATATATTAGCAGATTGTGAAAAATAAGTACTTACTAAAATAAAGATGACTATGTGCTAATCAAGGCAGTAAGTTAATCATTGGCTAGTTGTTAGGCTTATTTCTGCATTTTGCTGGTTTATACACAAAAATGTGGTAAAAATATGAATGTATAAACTGGATGTTGCTGAGAAAGTTCAAGAGAATGTCTATTTCTTTGAACGGTAAATAAACTTGGAGGAACCACAAAAGAAATTTCAGCCATATTATTAATATTCTGTTTCCCAAAAGGAAAAATAATTTTAAAAATTGCAAAACATCAATATTTTAAAATTATTAACAATGGGAATATGGGTTATTAAAACTCTGTATTTTAAATTTTTATCACAAGTACAAAGTACATGAAAAACTACAAATCGCTCATAATCTACCATTTAAGGATTAAAATGTTAGATCGCTGAAACTTAATTTTATATTTCACTTTGTAATGACTCAGAACATTTTGATTTAATGAAGAAACAATACATAAAGGAGGCTGGATTCTGCTATCCTTATAATCAAAAGCAGACAAAGAAACTTCCAAAAATCTATGACTAAAAAGTCATTTAGAATCAAAATCATGTAATCTACCTAGAGTAAAAGCCTATGAGTATTGGAGGATTCATATTATCCATCTCTGTATTTTCCTTTCTAAAATATTTAAAATCGTATTTTGTAGACGTCTCACTAATTTCTGTATCCTCTTTGTGCATGAATGCCAACTATCTCCAAAGAGTCTATCAATTTTCCATCTTTATAGGCAACATGTTAAAGATTTCACTAATCTTAATGCACTTACATTTATGATTTTAATTAGTGAAACTTACAGTGCTAAGATATTTAAAAGTGATTTTAATAGTCATAACTCAGGTAAGAACTTTCTAATATAATGCTATCTGAAATTCCAACAGGGTGTGGATTACTCATTAGGACATTTATCGTTGTATTAAAGCTTAAACTACTCTAAACACTGTTTATTCACCTTCTCTTGTAAATAGATATTACATTTCCATATTTGAAATTTCAAACAGTTCTATAATAACCTTGCTCAAGTGTATTTTTCACTGCATGGGAGAAGTCTCCTCGGAGTAAATTACCAGAAAGAGAGAATAGAATTCTTGGTCAAAAGTTCATGGGCAGCTTTGTTAAATGTTGCCAAATTCCCTACAGAAGGACAGCAATTTGTATTTCCACCAGCAGTTTTGAGAGTGCTTGATAATATAGCCCCAACTACCACCTCTTCATGCACTTAAAATTTTTCCCAAATGACATTTGAGAATTAGTATTATATTGTCATTTTGTTTGTTTCTTTAAATATGAGTAAGTCTGAAATATGTCTATATTTTCAAAATCTATTTTTGCATCATTTTTATGTTGAATTGACAGACGTCTTTTTTCTAGTTTTTCATCAGGGTTTTGCTTCTTTATCTATCAATCCTAGATATTTTTTGTAATGCTTTCACTATAGGTAGTGCCATAGGGCTGGGACGCAATTCTCCTCCACTCTACCTACTTGAGTTTGACTCACACTCAAGGCCACTTCATGTGTAAGATCTCATGGCCTGATCTTCAGTAACCTCTTCCCCACTATGACTTTGTCAAAATGTTCATAAATAGGAACTGCATGTGCTACATGTAATTTAGTCAAGGTGAAGTCTGGGCCGCGGACCTTGTGGAAAGCACTTGTCTCAGGATGATTCAGTGTTGGATCCATTATTGCTGTCACTCCTACCCAGAGACCTAGTGAGAGGGATCCACTTAACAGCACACATACTTTAATATCAGAATGCATCAGTTATTGGAGTGCTTTTATTTTGCTTTGTCCTGACACTGTTTTTTTGTGCCACATTTTCATTGGCACGGCCTGCCCTCAGCACATACCCAGTGACCTGGAATAAATGCACCTGCTTTTCATTCTCCACTGGGTGTGTACTTCTAATTCTTTGTTCACCATCTACAACAATTTAGAATACACCTGCTACACCAATACCACTGTATCACTTTAACTACTTTATATGTTTGAGAAGATTTTAGAAGTTTTGTCAGTTTTCATTAATAATTTATGCCAGTTTTTACAGTGCAAAGATTTGAAATTGTTTCTACATCCAAGTACGTGTATCTTCTGTTTCTGCATCTTGATTTTGAATCCTAATTAGAAAGCCTTTCCCTACAGTAAAATTCAAGATAATTTCACCTCTGTGGGCTCATATAATTTGTATGTCTTCAGTTTTTTTACATTTTTATCCTTAAGTTAATTGGAATTTTTTCTTTGTACTCAATATGATATGTAGATTTTACAAATGATGTCCCAATTGTGCAAGTGTCTGAATTAAAATACACTATTGACATTTGGTGTCTTTCAAGGATGTAGAGTAAAGAAAAACAGTATCATTTTTAATCTAACATAGAAAAAGAAAAAGTAAAAATTCACACTCTCCTATGAATTGAAATGCCATGATGGGAAAGTGATCTGCGATCTAAGAAAATGCTTGCAAAAAAGGGCTAAGAACAAGCTATGATTTATGAAGCAACTGAATATGAAAAAGAAGAGCTTATTCAGTAAGGTTATGAACTGGTTGATATTAAAAGTGCATTGGAGAGACCTATGAAAGCCTGAGGATACAGATACAGGCCAGTCCATAGCGTCTTGGCTCTTTCCTCCATTGGCCATACTGAATTTGTCAAAAAATGATGGTTTAGAACTCAAGAAAGACTTGAAAAAGAGCAGCAGCTATGGTGGGAGGTGCATGCCAGTCTATTTGTACCTTGCTCTGGAGAATGAGACTGTATATGGCATCAAGCTCAGCTTAAATTATCAGCACTAGGGCACTGAAGAAAGCATATTGCACCAAAAGCAAAGGAACACAACAAACAACTATACCAGAAAGGATAGAAATGAAAGGTGGATGCAGAAATACAACTGCAGAGGGGTGCAACATTGAGCAGAATAGGTGCGCCCAGGGACCTGTCTGTGACTAAGACTAAATTATAATAGCACATTCCATTTCAGACTCCGCACCAGGCTAACAAGAGTTCAGAACAGTATCAGTCACAGTTCTTCATAGAAACAGAACCAAGAATGCATCTCAGAACTGACTCACACAGTTATAGAGGTAAGCAAGTCCACAATCTGCAGCTCAAGTCAGAGGGTTGTCGGCCCGAGACCTACAGAGATGCTGCAGTTTAAGTCTTAAAGCTGTCTGTTTGCAATATTCTTCCTCTTTCTGATCAGGGAGGACTTTTGTTCTGTTTTACCTTCAATTCATTGGTTGAGACCCATCATGTAATGGAAGACAGTGTGTTTTTGTTAAATATCTACCAAATTAAGTGTTAAGTCTATCTATAAACCACAGCAGGTAGAATGATGTTTGACCATATCTGGGCGCTTGGACCCAATCAAACTGACACACAATACTAACTCTCACCAATATCTATACCTGTGAAAAAAACCTTTGCAAACAAATGCTGAGAAAACAAGCTAAGGTAACTAAAATGCCATTTTAAAAATGTTATTATTAGAAGACTCTGGAGCTTCCATACACTGGTGTAACCATAGTGACAACAAATCTCTGAACTAACTCAGCAACCAACACAATTATATCTTCACAGTAAAAAAAAAAAAAAAAAAAAAAAAACATAAAAATACTGTAGATATTTTCAGATTTAAAAGAAAAAATAGCAACAGTTCCAAGGAGATTTCAACAACTACATCAGACTCTGCTAGAAGGAAAAATTGGGCCATGTCAAGGAGTAATATATCTTGACTTTAGTCCGCCCTTTCCCACACAGGAAGCCTGTTGTGATGACACAGCACTACAGGCATGCAGAATGTCAGAGGAACAAAATCAGCTCCCCAAACACAAAGGGAACCTCAAGCAGAAATTGATGTATAGCTGTCACTGTACATTGTGGGGAATGTCAGTTTTGCTTCCCTCTTTATACAGCACCGTGAGGGAAGCTTCCTCAGAAATCTTTCTAATCTTAGTGCAGTTCCTTCAAAGTGGTGAACCCTCTCAATCACATCTGGGTTTAAGAGGTTTCATACACATTTTCTCACAACTGGCATTTCATATTTCACTGGAAATGTCTGTTGCAGGCTTCTTTTGAGTTTATGTGGTACTTCTGGCCAACAGTGGCAACCACAGTATCTGTGGGTACACAAAGGTTTAGACGCTGTTTCTCCTGTAGACTCTCTATTCTCTGAAGTGTTCAAGGAAAGCCCACAATATGCAGTTTCTCTGGATTTTTCTCAAGAATGTGGAGTGGTACTCTTTGCAGTTCGTCATCTTGAACTGAAACCAGAAGTGCTTCAGTTATTTTTTTAAAAAGACTTTTTTTTAAAAGACTGAATATCAAATTTCACTGAGATACATAATTCCTTTTAGTGGGCTGGAGAAATCTCACATAATTTCTTCTAAAACAGGGATTTTGTTTGTTTGTTTGTTGTTTCCCTAGAAGTTAATATACAATTTATGTGGCTAGTTACAAATATATTCTGTTTTTTTTTTATCGTTTTAAACAATACTATTGTGATCTGTCAAGATATAATTTCCTTGTCCTTACACTGGTTGTATTTCAGAGAACAGCCTGAAGCTGTAATAATTTGATAGCTTTTCTCTTTTTTTGAAAATACTTCAAATGCATGTATTAAGATTGTTTCTGTTGCAATCACTTTCTCCTCTTTTAAAAAGCCCAGCTACAAATTTGGTAGATCGTCACACTTTGTGCTATTTGTATCCTTAGTTTACTACCTATTTCCACATGCATTTTACTTCCTGTTTCAATCTTGCTATTATCTACAGATGATCAAGTTTAGCAATCACGTTGTATAATTTATCAACTTGTTCACCTAATGCAATTGTAATATCATTTATCCTGTTCTTCGTATTTAAGATTTTTTACTTTATTTTTAATAAGTCCAATTGTTTAGAGGAAATAATTTTTAAAGCTTCTCAAATATATTAATGACAGTGTCAATAAAATTTCACATGAAAACTGCACCTCAATATTTACGTTATGTCAGATAACTTAGTTTTTAATAATTTTACTTTCAAATCTTATGTGTGATCATTTTGGATAAAATGCTATGCTTTATAAATGAAATCACACCATTTCCCTTCAGAGAAAATGGATTTGTCCTGGAAGAAAGAATATAAACACATAGTCATACTCTAGATAAGACTGTCCATTCTTTACTATCAGAATCTTGAAATATGACTGTCATTACCACTAACGAAAGTCCATTGTGCTTATTAAGACTTTTTTTTAGCTGGAATAGGCTTGTTTGTTCTTCATAGTGTCCATAAGAGGAAGAATTTTCTGGTTAATGGCCAGAGAAAAGCTGCTTTTCATCTTGTCTCTTGTTCTTTGCACTTGCCCCTTAGGAGACTTGACGCATTCTGGCATTATAAAATTTTAGAAATTACTTGTCATGGCTTTTGCCTTCATGATGATCAAGTCTCAAATCCTGCCAGCTTGGCAATGTCTAAATTGTAAAGAATTATTTTTAACCCAGTGATAATTTAGCACACTCCTACTTTCTACTTTTTCTTCAGACATGAGCTGTGTGTGCTTTCCAAGGAAAAGTGTACATTCAGATTCTCTGGGCATACTGATGTTAACGCTTTGAGATCTTAGCTGCCTTATTTCTCACTGCCTCTGATGATATGTTACTGATGATATGGAACAACATAGCTGACATGTACAGTTTAAGAAGAGGTTTAGTTTGGCCCACAGTTTCAGATGGTGTGATCCATAATCGGCTGGCTATATCTCAGATAAGGCAAGGAGGAAGGCAGAGCCGAGGAAAGTTACTCACTCCTGGCAGGGAGGAAACAGAATAGGATGGCGCCAAGCACAGGGATACATATTTTCCTGTCACACCTCAGTGATCCACCTCTCTGAGAAGGCCCACCTTGTAATAAAACAGTGACTCATTTCAAAGTCACACCTCTGAACACAAAGCAGGGACCTCAGTGGAACATTTTAGGTTTTAAACCATAGCAGACAGCTTGAAAAGCCATCAATTTGATAAAAAATTTTTGAGAAGCAATATCTAGCAGAATTTAAATGAAAATGTAAGATTTCGTTAAATCTCACTTGCATTGCTTTCAGGGTTGATCCAAAAAGAAGGGATAAAAATTAAACCAGTAAATCATTTTCAGACACTCCAAGGGAATTTTTATTCTTAAAACTTTAAAAAGTATGCTAGCTTAAATAACACATGGTTTCTCCTGTGTGAGAAACTCAAATTACTGATACAAAACAAAATAAAACATATAATAGGTCTTTTTCAAATAAGGAAGGTATTAAGAGGAGAAAGCGGCTGGGGAAGGGGGTGGAAAAGGCACAAAGAGGAGTCATGTACTGTTAATTCCACAAGGGGAAAGTAAGCATTATGTACTGCAAACATGTACTAACAAAAAACAAATAAACCTTTGATTCACAGCAGTTTTAAAACCTTTGGTTATCACTTTCACTAAGATATGTTTTAATCTAAGACTATACTTTGTGTAACATATCACATTAAATACTATCATATTCATAGTCATTTACTAATATTTTACAATATTGGTAGAATTTGAAGTGTGAATATTAACACTTCTGTTATAGACTGAGCAGAAACCCGTGGGCTCATCAGTCATTTATGCAAGTCGAAATAGTAATAGCTAACTCAGTTGCTGGAACAGAAAACACAGGCTGCTTTTGTAGCATTTAAGAATGAAAACAAAATAATTTGTCTCATGATCCAGGTTTAAGCCTTATAATTGGGCTTTTCACCCTTTGAACTTAGAAATGATTCTTCAATTGATGTTGAACACAGCTGCTGTTTTGTAAGTTCCAGGTGTCACAGAGTAAGTAAGCAGCTACAGTGAGAATTGCTGACAGAGTATGCCTGTTTCAGGGAATTAAAACCATACACTAGCGCAAACAAATGATGCATACCTCTTTTTGAAGTTTGAAGCTATGAAAAAGGCAAGTAAGAAAAATGATTATGACTAGACTGAATGCTTATGTGTACCTATATCTTCAACCTGAGGATTACTAGAAAAAGCAATATTGTCAAACAAAAGTTAACAATTGCTTTTCATCACAAAGTGATGAATTAAGTTCCATCAGCCTTATTTCAAATTTTAAGAAACCCTTATACCAGGAAATGAGTGAAACACTTTAAAACTATACTTTAATACAGCATATTTTTGAGTAGTATAAAACATGAAATATGAACTTGGAAATATGAACTACAATCATTTCATTGTCACTTTTGTCTCTTTAAGAACATGTTTAAAAATTATTTTTCTGGACTCCTTCACCCTTCCATGTAGGATAGTAAGAGAATAAAAATGACCTCATGGATCTAGTTAATGCTTCGGAAACTGGAATTTATGACAGATATCAATAAGGAAACTGGGTGTTATGGTTTGTGTCTGCATGTTCTCCAAAGCCTCTTTCAGCCATGGGGAGCAGGTTTCTTGGATGTAGTTTGATCTAGAGTTTATGCCTAATTTGCAGTACAATGTGGGCATCAGGGGTGCTGGGATTAAGGCTGAGGGACTGCTGGATCAGTCCGCTGACTGGACTGGCACCACCCTATTCCCACTAGTCTAGATAAAATAAAAGGCCTTTTTGCTCCTGGTATTGTTGTTGTCTTCTGCTATCATGAACAGGTGCCCTTCGCTATGTGCCACCTACCTTCGGGCCAGCCAATTTTGGACCGAAACCTCTACAAATTGTGGGCTAAATAAACCTTATGTTTTGTAACTTTGGGTGTTGGGCATTTTGTCTCAGCAATGAGAGAAAAGTAATTAAAGTACATAAATTTAATTGTATTGGTATGTTTCAGATATACATAACAGTATGACATTCATCATAGGGAATCTGTACCTGTACATGATATATCTTGATTCTTCTTTTTTTTCCAACCCTCTGTACTCCTTATTTACAAAAGCTTTTCTCCAATTTTTTATTCTATTCACCTTGTTTTTCTCCTCCCTCAACGCATTCCTCTTACTATTTGAATTTTTCTTCCTATTTTTCTGTATCTATTATACATTTTTCCTTATTTACACTTTCGGGTTCTCATATCAGACAAACGAGGCAATACCTGATCATGTGTGTCTGATTTCTTTCAATTAAGAGTATGGACACAAGAGTATATCCCAGGAGTGGAGCAGAGGCGCAGAACCCCACTCCGGTCAGGGTGGACCTCTCTCGCTCACCTGTGGGCCAGGCCGCAGCTGCCTGCCAGGAACAGTGGTCTGGCCAAGCCACAGAACCTGCCCCAACCTGGCAGACCTCCCTCAATTGGAACAACACTTGAAGCTTAAAAATATAGGAAAATGACAAAATGAAAGAAAAAATGCAATCTCAACCATCCAGCCCATCCCAAGAAAGCCTAGGAGCCATGTGCATAGAAGAAGATATATGCCACATACCTGAAATACTTCAAATAATAGTAACTGAAATAAAAAGCAATTCTGGGAAGCCTTAAAGGAATTCAAACTAGAAATAATCTCTCAGGTAAAAAAAGAAATGATAAAAGAAATGGAGATGCTGAACATATCTAAAGAAGATACAGTTAAAAAATTGGAGGAACTAAACAAAAAAATAGAATCCCTGGATGAACAATATAAGAAACAAACAGAATATATAAAGCAGATACAGAGAGATATATAGGAAATCAAAAACTCCATGGAAAGTTGTAAAAAACTGCCTCAATGAATGTGAGGATAGAATTTCAGACCTCGAAGAAAAGATTGCAGCCAGTGAACAGGAAAGGAAAGATCTTATAAAAATAACAAGAAATCAGGAAATAACAATTCAGCACCTACAAGATGACGCAAAGAGGAACAACATAGGTTGATAGAGATAAATGAAAAAGAAGGGGACAACATAAAGGATGTCAAGAGGATATTTAGAGAAATAATAGCTGAAAATTTCCCAAACATGAGATTGGAAACTGATATCAAGATCAATGAAACATATAGAACTCCAAATCGCCATAACCAAAATAAAACTACACCCAGACACATAATAATGGCCATCCCAGAAATCAAACAAAAGAATAGAATATTAAAAGCTGTCAGAGAGAAAAGACAGATCACCTATAAAGGAAAACTTATCAGAATCACGGCAGACTTCTCAGCACAAACAATAAAGTCAAGAAGAGCATGAGGTGAAGTATTTGAGATCCTAAAGGAAAATGATTTCCAACCTAGACTGATGTACCCTGAAAAACTGTCCTTCAAAATGGAATGAGAAATAAGATACTTCCGTGACAAAGAACAGCTGAAAAACTACATGATCAGCAAGCCAACCGTGCAAAGAATACTGAAAGACAGCCTAGATACATTTAGGAAAAAAACACTAAACAAAGCAGGCAATTAAACAGAACAGAAAGATAAAGATGCAACAGCAGAAAGATAACATGTCAACAATAAACCAATATATAACAGTTATAACCATTAATGTAAATGGTCTCAACACACCAAGAAACAGACTGGCAGAATGTATCAAGGAAAAAAACTATATGTTGTCTACAAGAAACCCATCTTGGGGCTGGGGATTTAGCTCAGTGGCATAAGTGCCTTCCTTGCAAGCAGGCAGTCGTGAGTTCTATCCCCGGTAACGATGAAAAGGAAAAAGTAAAAAAAAAAAAAAAAAAAAAAAAAAAAGAAAGAAAGAAACCCATCTAACCCAAAAGGATACTCACACATTGAAAGTCAAAGGATAGAAAACAATATTTCATGCATCAGGAACTCAGAAAAAGCAGGGTGGTGATTCTGTTTGCAGACAATGTGAACTTCAAGCCAATAATGATCAGAAGGGATAAAGAAAGTCACTACATAGTGGTTAGGGGAAAACTCCAAGAAGAAGAGGAAGAGATAACTATCTTAAATATACATGCACCAAATACCAGAGCGCCCAGTTATATAAAACAAGTACTAACAGAAATAAAAAACCAAATTGGCAGTAACACAATTCTAACAGGAGATCTTAACACAACATTGACACCAATGGACAGATAAACCAGACAGAAAATCAGCAAAGAAACTAAAGAACTGAATCACACCTGTGAACAAATGGACTTAATAGACATATACAGAGTATTCCACCCAACAACAACATAATACACATTCTTCTCAGCAGTGTACTACATGTATCATTCTCTAAAAGAGGCCATATATTAATTCACAAAAGATATTTAAATAAATGCAAAAGGGTTGAAATTATCCCTTGCATGCTATCAGACCATAGCGCTATGAATTTAGAAATTAATGATAAAAGATACTGCACAATTCCCACAAACACAGGGAAACTGAATAACACACTCTTGAGTAATCAGTGGGTCACAGAGGAAATTAAAGAAGAAATTAAACAATACCTATAAACAAATGAAAACACAAATACAAATTACCGGAATCTGTGGGATGAAATGAAAGATGTCCTCAGAGGAAAATGGTTGTACTGAGTTCACACATCAGGAAAACAGAATGAATACAAATAAATAACCTGATGTTACACTTCAAACATCTAGAAAAAGAAGAGCAAGTCAAGCCCAAAGTCAACAGAAGAGAAGAAATTATAAAAACCAGAGGAGAAATCAATGCAATAGAGACTAAAAAAATCCAAAAAATCAATGAATCAAAGAGTTGGTTCTTTCAAAGAATAAATAAAATTGACAAGCCCCTAGCCAACATTATTTAAAAAGGGAAGAAAAAGCTCAAATTCATGCAATAAGGAACGAAAGAGGAGAAATCACTACAGACACTATAGAAATACAGAAGATCATTAACACCTATTTCAAAAATCTCTTCTCAAAGGTTTGATAACACAGAGGAAATGGACAGATTCCTAGAAGCATATAAAGTACCAAAGCTAGATCATGAAGATGTAAAACTGCTGAATAACCCACTTTCTATAAATGAAATCAAACACCTAACTAAATCTTTACCTACAAAGAAGAGCCCAGACCCAGATGAATTCACTGCAGAATTCTACAAGAAATACAAAGAAGACCTAATGCCAACACTCCTCAAACTCTTCAGTGAAATTGAAAGGGAAGCAATCCTTCCTAAATCATTCCTAGAAGCAAATATTACTCTAGTACCAAAACCTGAGAAGGACCCAACTGAAAAATAGACCTGCTAATGAACACAGATGCAAAAATTCTCTGTAAAATATTGGCAAATAGGATGCAGCAAATCATCAAGAAGATCATACGCCATGACCAAGTGGGATTCATCACAGGCATGCAGGGATAGTTCAATATACGTAAATCAAAAAATGTAATACACCATGTCAATAGAGCCAAAAGTAAGAACCACATGATCATTTCTATAGATGTAGAAAAAAAATTTTGATAAGGTCCAACATTCATTTATGATAAGAACCTTGCAGAAAATTGGAATAGATGGTCTTTACCTCAATATAATAAAGGCTGTCTATGACAAGCCAACAGCCAATATCATACTAAATGGCCAAAAATTGAAGGCCTTTACTTTAAAATCAGGCACAAGTCAAGGATGTCCCTTATCACCCCTCCTATTTAATACAGTACTAGAAATACTAGCCAGAGCAAATAGACAAGAGAGAGAAGTAAAAGGCGTAAAGATAGGAAAAGAAGAAGTTATCATTATTTGCAGATGACATGATACTCTATATAGAAGATCCCCAAAACTCCATTGAAAGACTTCTAGATATAATAAATAAATTCAGTAATGTAGCTGGATATAAAATCAATAGCATTCCAATACACTAACAACAAAGTCACAGAGAGAGAAATAACAGAAGCCACACCCTTCATACTAGCAATCAAAAAAAATTAAAAAAAGGAATACTTAGGAATTACTATCACGAAAGAAGTGAAAGACCTATACAGGGAAAATTATAATACACTGAAAAATGAAATTGAAAATGATCTCAGAAAATGGAAAGACATCCCTTGCTCATGGATAGGAAGAATAAATATTGTGAAAATGGCCATTCTCCCAAAACTTTTACACAGATTCAATACAATCCCAATAAAAATACCATCAACATACATCATAGAACTCAAGAAATCACTCCTAAAGTCCTTTTGGAGCAAGAAGAGACCTAGAATAGCAAGGACAGTATATTAGTTACTTTTTACTTGTCGCTGAGACAAAATACCTGATGCCCAAGTTGGGAAAGGAAAGGTTTATTTCTTACAGTTTTTGGAGGTTTCAGTCCACACTTGTTTGGCTCCCAGGCAGGCAGGCATGGCTGGGCCACCTTTCATGGTGGCTGAAAACAGCAAGCAAGAACCAGCAAAGAGTAAAACACACCTTCTTTCTGCCATCAGATCATATCCTGGCTCCACCCCTTCATGGGTGGAGCACTGACACCATCAATCCAAGCATTAGACAATGAATGAATAACAAATGCACAATTCAAACTCATGAGGCCTGGGGGACACAGACATAAACCATGACGGACAGTTCTAAGCAGCAAAGGCAAGGCAGGAGGTATCACAATCCTTGACTTGAAGTTATAATACAAAGCAATCGTAGTAAAATCAACATGGTACTGCAACCAAAACAGAGCTGAAGATCAGTGGAATGGATTAGAAGATACAACCACAGCTACAAACATACTCAACCACCTTATCTTTGATAAAAGGCCAAACATGTTCACTAGAAGGACAGTCTCTTTAATAAATGTTGTTGGAAAAACTGGCTCTCCATATGCCAAAAACTAAAACTAGACCCATGCCTATCACCATGTACTAAAATAAAATCTAAATGGATCAAAGATCTAAATATTAAAACAGAAACACTAAATCTATTGGAAGACAAATTGGGTAAATAACCTTGAAGACATAGGAGTAGGTAGAGAATTCATGAACAGGACTCAAACTGCACAGGAAATACTTCCCAGAGTCAATAACTGGGACCACTTCTTATTAAAAAGTTTCTGCATGTCAAAAGAAATCTCCAGCATAGTGAAAAGAAAACTCACAAACTGGGAAAATATCTTAGTGAACTGCCCCTCAGAAAAAGGACTTCTGTCTAAAACATATAAAGAATTTTAAAAAAACTCAGATCCCCAAAATTCAAAGATCCAATCCAAAAGTGGGCATCTGAGATGAATAATTTCAATTTTCAGATGAAGAAATACAAAAAAATAAATATATGAAAAAATGTTCATCATCATTAGTCATTAGAGAAATGCAAATTAAAACCACACTGAGATTTCATCTCACTCCTGAAAGAATGGCCAACATCAAGAAAACCAACAACAACAAATGCTGGAGAGGCTGTGTGGAAAAAGGAACTCTCCTGCACTTTTGGTGGGAGTGTAGACCAGTGCAACCATTGTGGAGGTCAGTCTGGAGATTTCTCAGAGTGCTGGGACTGGAAGCACCAATTGACCCAGCTATACCACTTGTAGGCATATTCCCAGAAGAACTGAAAGCATCATACCACAGTAATATATGTGCACCCATATTTGTAGAAGCACAATTTGTAATAGTCAGATCTTGGAAACAACCTAAGTGTTCATCAACTGAGGAGTGGATAAAAAAGTTGTGGTATTTTTATACAATGGAGTACTACTCAGCTATAAAGATGGATCACATTGCGACATTTATAAATAAATGGAAACAGCTTGAGACCATACTCATAAGTAAATCAAACTCACATGTATAAATACCAAATAGTTTCCCTAGTATAAGAAATGATAAGAATACATAGAAGTATGTGGTAATCATGATTCCCAATCATGTTGTTTTGAAGCCATATAATGTTTTCACTAATTAATTGCAATGGTTTTAACCTTGGTTGTTTGATTTTAGTATCTGTGATAGTACAAATAGCTATTTTGAAGAAAACAACACAATATAAAAGCTAGTGCTGATTTAATATCATCTTGTTTTGAAGTCCCATCAAGGTGTCGTACATCTGTTTCCACTGGTTTTTACATGTTGTATCTTACTATATTTTACTATATGCGATAGTATAAAGAAAATTCTTTATAGGCAGAGATAATATAGAAACCACTGTTTGTTTTCCATTAGCTGGCTCTAAATACCCTGTAATTCTTTCATTCTCTTGAATGGCTTCACACTGTCTTGATATGCTTAATGCTATAGCATATGAAGTTATACTCAAATAATTCAAGGAAAGAGGCACTATGGTGACTAACATTATGTTAGATTATCTGGTGGTGAAACACAATGGTGCTTAAATTGTTCAGTTCTGACCTGTGTTGTTCTGTTACAATGTCCTTTTTTATCTCAATCCCCCCCCCCTTAATGAATCTATTTGTTCTCATTTTTTTTTCTATTAAGGGAAAACTAAATTAAATAATAGCGGGACATATTATAGTAACATTTTTGTTTTCCTATTAACCTGATTTGAACCCTAGTATTGCTCTCCCCATCTTGTTCTGTCTGATTATACTATATTCTATTTTGTTTGATAGTATCAAGTTTGAAGATATAGGCAACCATTTTGAAGGCAATAAGATATACTATGATGCCCATTATGGTTTGACTATTGTCTTTCTTTGAAGTCCTGTAAGGTCTCCAGTGTAAGTTTTATTGGTCTTGTTCTGTCCTGTTTTGATCAATTCTAATATACCTGATGATATAGGCAACTCAATTTAAAAATAGCAAGAGGCACAATGGTAACCACTTTTGATCACGTGGTATTCTATTTTTGCATCGTGTACGATGCCCATCCTTCTGTTCTGACTCCGTTTTGCTTAGTCACGTTTGATTTTATTCTCTTCAAAAAAAGTAATAAGAACTGTGGGAGTAATAAAACCCCAAAAATGTAATGGTTGTTGTAAAAAAGAGAGGAAAAGAAGGTGGACTAAGGGATATAACCACATGTATGTTTGAGTGTGTAGGATGGAAAACCATATTACTGAGCTTTTGTTGGATCATTGAACGGAACTGTCTCCAATATCACTGTATGAATGTCCAGGTTATATGCTTTAGTTTTATAATTTGGAAAACTGTTTCTAAGAAGACAATATATAATCTGTTAACTAGTGATTTCTTACTGTATATTTTTTTCTTGAAATTCTGTATTACTTGTACCTTTTTACTGCTTTGTTTTTTATGTCCTTTCTTTTTTCTCTTTAAATAAAAAAATTTTTTAAAAAGTACATCCCATTTAGGTGGACATGTCTCAAATTTATCCTTCTTTATTGCATAGTAATACTTCATTGTATAGAAAAAAGACATCTTCTTTCTTCATCGGTTGTTGGACATTTGAGCTATTTCCAATATTTAGCTGTTACAAACCATGTCCATGGGTGTGAGTATATTGCTAGAGTATGATTCTTTTAATTCTTCTGGGAAGAAACTATGAATATGAATTGCTAGATCAAATGGAACCTCTAATTTTCATTTTTTGAGGAATCACCACACTGATTTCCATATTTTAGTCACTACAATTTATACTCCCATCATCACTGAGGAAGAGAGTAGAAGACCACCTGGATGGCTTTCCTTGAATGCAGAGCAATTATCTCTACTTTTGCTAAACCTGGCTCTATCATCTCATACTGACTTGTGCAGAGCTGGCTAAGGGATTTCCTTTTCCCTTCAGCTGGCTCTAAGCAATGTAAGCAGAGTGAGATGAAGTACTGATGCATAGTTTTTGAAGTCAGGCAACAGTCCTATTTCCTTACCTCTGTGTCTCCCTCTAAATGGTTGAGCCCAGAAGGATGGAAGAGCCACAGAGCTCCAGGGCTATCAGCTAGGTCTGATCCTCAAGAAAAGAGGTTGTAACTTCCCAAGTCAGAAAAAGGTTTACATGTGAGAGTTGAGGCACTTCTCCCTAAACATTAATTTCTACCTCAATTGTGTTATGCAGATCAGTCTCTCTACATATCCAACTCTTCACATACTGCAGAGCTGTTTTCTGGCCTCTTAGCTAACCAAGCTCACAGTACTCACATAATTCCTGCCATTCTCACAGTCTCTCATCCTTAGCCATCCCTGCTTCACAAATTAGCAAAATCTGGATTAGATCCCGGGTCAAGACCTTTATTCCATGAACTCTCATCTGGACTGGACCCAGGAATCCTTGGCTGTCCTTAACTATAAATATGTGTTAGTGTTTTTATTCCCCCATGGGTTTCCTGGAGGTGGTAGACTCCACTACTCCAGTAATATTTCCATGGGATTACAAATACAAACATGACAAAGATGGGAAAAGAGCCTCTATAGAAGGGTTCCCTCTTACCCATATCCCTGCCAGCCCTTATAACTGGTTGATTTCATGACAATAGCCTTTGTTTTTCTGGAGTGATATAGAATCTCAGTGTTGTTTTAATTTGAATCTTTCAAGTTTTTATATACTTATTTGCCATTTCTTTGTCTTCATCTACGAAGTGTCTACTCATTTCAGAAGCCCAAATTTTGACCAGGCTTTTAAATTTGGGGGTCTGATTTTTTTTTCAGTTTTTATATATTACAGATATTAATGCTTTGTCTGAAGAGCAACTAGCAAAAGTTATTTCCCATTCTATGAGTTGTATTTTCACTCTGTTGGTGGTTTCTTTTGCAGTGTTTGTTTGTTTGTTTTTGTCTTTTTCCTTTTTATTGGTACCAGGGATCGAACTCATGACTGCCTGCTTGTAAGGCAGGCGCTTATGCCCCTGAGCTAAATCCCCAGCCCCACAAAACAGTTTTAATATGAGATCCCAGTTGTTCATTCTTTGCACTATTTCCCATATGAGATTTTGTTCATAATTTTTTTTTTCCTACACCTATGTGTTGAGAATCTACCTCCCAGCAGATTTAGAGTTTCTATTTTAATATGTAGGTCTTTGATCCATTTGGATTTTAGTTTACTGAAAGATCAATGTTTTAATGGGTCTAGTTTTAATTTTTGGTATGTGGAAAGCCAGTTTTCTTATGGATTTTACTTTTGGATTGAAGTGCAGTTAGTTACCTTCTACAAATTGTTGTGCTATGACATTTTTCCCCAAAAGTTTTAGATTTTTACATCTTACATTAAAATCCATTATATACTTTGAGGTAAGTTTCATAGCGTGCTTGAGATTCAGTTTTGCTTTGTTTTTTGCCTATGCACATTGGATTGCTTTAGCATGATTTGTTGAAAAGTGTATCTTTTCTGTATTAAACTAATTTTGAATTTTGTCAGAATTAGGCAAATTTATGTGAATCAATTTCTTGGTTCTCTCTTCTGATCCACTAATATGTGTATCTATTCCTCTGCCAAAATTTCACCGTTTTGATGACTAGTTTTAGAGTAAAATCAGAGAAGTCAGGAAGTATTAATCCTCCAACTTTTCCTTCATCCAAGTTGGCTTACCTTAATGTAACATAGGGTATTTTTACCTGTCTTCTAGGGAATAAAATGAACAGTGAGGAACTGTGGCAGAAAGGGAGAACCCAGCACTTACATTCCATTTGCTCCGGAGCACTTTTGAAATGGTAGGACGTCTCTCTTAGCTCCCAGTTCATGCAGATTTCTGAATTAAAATCCCCCCTCCCCAAGTGTAATTTCAAGGTGATTCTCATGCAAGTGGTTTGAGAATCTGAAAAAAACATTAATTTAGGGAGAAACCAGAGAAAAAATGAAAAACACCCTTTTTACTCTTGTTGTGAATTAAGCTTTGTTTTCCCTCTCTTGTTTTTAAATTGTCACTGATTTCTCAGTGTGTAATAGGTCTGAATCTTGGATGACTCACATTTATCATTTGTGACTATGCATGCTATTAATATAATGTAATCAAACCTTATACAAATTTTATTCTTCTTTAAAAATGAACCACCTATAGTGATTTAAAAGTTTAAACAGGTGCATATAAGTATAGATGTCAAATACTGCGAATTGAACTAATTTTCTCTCAATCGTTGATTGAAACAGAGAAAAGTGCTTAGTATTTGCATATTTAATATTTGAGATTTTTTCCTACGTAAAGGGCTGTGAGAGTCCATGATATGGTAACCGATGTTTTTTCTAGGTTATCAATTTAAACACATACTCAAGGATCATAACTATTCCCTTAATTAGATCATAAGCCTGACTAACCATTGTTTCTCTAATTGTGATTTGGTACACATAATCAATCTTTTTAAGGTGCCATTTTATTGCATTCTGAAACTTAAACGTTTTGGAAGACATATTTGTATCATAATGGAATTTCCTATATAGATAGGAATGTTACTAGGAATTTGTTACTAGGAATTTGCTTCACAGTCAAATATGCTAGAATTCATCTGATGGTTAAAAAAGACACAAATGGAGAGTTAACCTTTTGTAAGCATCTCAGAATACTTTGCAGAGATCAAGAAGGAAACCCTGAAACATACACCTTTCAATAAGGGTAAAGATAGCCAAGATATTGATGAGTTCTCTACCCATCCTTACATTAAATGTTTCTTTAATTTTAAAAGCCAAAAAGTTTAAAAATGAAGACACAGAATTTCAAAACAAAATAATAAGAGATTAACAATGGTTAATATATTGTGTATTGTTATGTTCAAAGTAATTGCTCCCAGAAAAGTTAAATATCACACCACAACAATATATGTGCACTCATGCTTATAGGAGCACAATTTGTAATAGATAAACCTTGGAAACAACACAAATACCCATCAACTGTGGAATGAATAAAAAAGATGTCATATTTTTATACAGTAGAGTGCTATTCAGCTATGAAGAGGGTTTTACCTATAAAAATTTTAAGTTTTTATACGTAAGTGAATGCAACTTGAGACCATACACATAAGTGAAATAAATTAGACTTGCATATGCAATCATCATATTGTCTTCCTACTGTAGGAAACTCAGAGAGTAAATAAGACCCAAAATGTACCAAATGTACAATACATATTGTGAAAGTTAAAGGAGAAAAAACTGCCTGAAAAAGAAAGTGCAACTGGGATGAGGAAAAGGGGAAAAAAAGGCAAATATATATATATATATATATATATATATATATATATAATGTTATATATTATATATTATATATTATATATTATATATTATTTTGTATATATTTATATATAATATATTTATTTATATATATATAAATATGTATTATATATATTATATATATATATAATTTCCTTTTTTTGCATATGTGTAATATATATTACACATATGCAAAAGATTGTATATTCTTTTCATACATAATAGATAAATATACTACAAATCTCTGTTAATTCACCAAAAAGAATGGTTTACGCTTTCATTGTCTGATCTAGTTTTGATGCCTGTGTCTTGTAATATGAGCCACTACTTTGACCATATCAATATACAGTACACTAACTCTTATGTATTTAATATTTCCCTGCCTATAATAGGTATAACTAAAATAGAAACATAAAGTGTTCTCCTTAGTTTAATGCAGTGGATATAACTGAACATTGAGATAAAATCTTGCAAGTTTAAAAAGGAAAATACTAATAATTGGAATATAATTCAGAGACATTTCATTCCAAGAAATTCTTTGTCAACATACCCTTGATAGTCTTTAAAACATAAATTTCAGTTCCAATTTAAATGTTCTGGTATACAATATTTGTAAGCCTATTATATGTACAGTAAAAGGGTTCAATAGTCTTGTGTAATTTTCAGGAAAAGCATCTTCTGTTATTGCGTACGTAAGTGAATATAAAAGGTACTCCCCTACTGACTGCCTAAGCCAGACTTCAAATTTTTTAAAGTACAGCATTTTGTTAGTTGGTTCAGGGTAGCAAGCACTTCCTTTTCTTATTGTAACTCCTGCAAATGTTGCTGGTTTTGCTCCAGTCTGTTTCCAAAAACTGCAAGAAAATTCCGTGGACTGCTGACTTCAGAGTACACAGATTCTGTATAAACACTGAGCTATTGTGGAACTTGGTTACGGAGCCCAGATGTGTAAAGCTGGGAATCCTCCCAGTTGCATCTTTTTTCCTGCCATCATAGGATCTTAAGCAACTTCATGGCTCAGGCAAAGCACACTTTCCTAATGGTGACATGAGGCACAGTGTGGACTGGAATTTTGATTCTGTCTTACAGCTAGCAGAGGTTTCCATCCATAGTTGACTGACCCAAAGGCAGGGCACCATGGAGGGGTGCATCAGAGAGGATAAATAGTTCATAACAGGCAGAAGGGAGGAAAAAAGACTAAGTAACAAGCAGCAAGTGGCATTAACATCCCTCTTTCTGTCCCTTGAGAAATTTTTTTCCTGTAGATCATCAGATTTGACATCAATTATTTCAATTACAAAAGTCAGAAACCTGACTAAGTTCTTACCCAGGTAATGTGACAAGAACTTAGGAGTTAGTCCCTCAATTCTGACCATCCTTACATATCCATCTGGCAGATCACATACATGTGTTTTCTCCTGGAACCCTGATTTCTACCTGCCATGACAATAGAGGGTAATGGCTTAACTTCAGCTGTACATCCACAATAAGGCTGGTGCTGGGATCCCACCAGGTGACTGGGATTCTGTTGCTCTTTTATGTGCTTGAATAATCCATACAGGTCAACGCAAATGTTTTCCTCCACCCATCACCTCTTTCTGACTGATCTTTAAACAATTAAAATATAAGGGGATCCTTACAGCTACCTGCTCCCCAAACCAATTGCTGCTCACTTAAGTGTCTTAGTTTTAAATATACTTTATAGTTTGCTATGAATTCCCTATATCAAAATGGAGCTCATATGAGAGAACTTTGCCAAATAGATGATAATTTATACTTTTAAACTTTGTTTTTGAAATATGAGAGTTGTTTACATACTTGTGATATAGACAAAGGAGAACACATTTAAGATGTATGAATATTGCATAATAAATAATTGTAACTATTGTAGTATTTTTGTTCCATATTGACCTAGTAATATTGAGTGACAATACTTAGAGACCTTTGTATTTTACTAAATATTTTCAATAATATAATTTAATATTTGGAGAGCAATCATAAATATCTGTAATTTGTATAGACTTTAAAGTTTGTAAATAATTACTCAACATTTTCATATTCAGTAGAATTGAGGATTCTAAATTAAAGATGTTTAAATTTATAATTTTAGTGACAAATTTATAAAAATTAGTAAGAATAATTTTTTAGAAGACTATCTTATATTCTTCAATCAGCAATTTATTGCAGAGTAAAAATATATTGCACAACACATACTATACTAGATCTTAGAAAAAATACTGAATAACACGTTAGCCACAAAAAATGTTCGCTTCATGCACAGTCATATTTTGATGTACATAATGGAGCTTATTTGATACATCATGCTACATAGAAACTGCTTTCAAACTGATTTTCATTGCTTCTTGTTTCAGTTCAATGTTCCTTTCATATTCATCACTGCAAGCCTGAGAATCCACTGAAAATCTGATCTCATCTACAAGTCTAATGTTACTTGAAATAAGGTGGAAGAAACTGTAGCAGAGCAACTCAATGTTTATCCTTTAAATTGTATCTTAAAGTACATCCAAGAGCTAGTTGTTACATATTGTAACAGGCAAGTTTTGCTTCAAAGTCTGATTACTTTTATTGATTAACACTACAGTTGATTTACTAGCTTCTGCCTGCCTAGTGAATGTTTGATTCTTTCAGGAAGAAGGTGAAACTTGTTGAAATACACTTGCTGAACTGTGTCCATTGGAGTATAAAGATGCTGCTTCTCTTCTTGTTGAATAAGACAGAATATGCAGTTGAAAAAAAAATTTTTTTAATTGCCCTGGAAATGTAGAATACAAGCAAAAGCTTAATTGCTGTGTAACTGTAAAAGAAGAAACAGTGCTAACAGTTCTTATAGAATTAAAAAATAGTATTTAAGATAAACTAAGAAAATGATTTTGTAGAGAAATTGCTGTTATTTTGTCTTTTTTCAGATTGGCAAATTTGTAATTGCTATTTTTAAAAAATTCTTACATACTTTTTGGTTTGTATATTCAGAAAAAATGCTGTGCATAAGTTTATCAGCATTCAGCAAAATTTTTGTTATGCTACAGAGTAACTTGAATTTTAAACTATATAATTTTAAGAAACTACATTCCTCAATTTAATTTCAGGGATGATTAGACAAAGAGTTTCAAACATGTTAGAGAAATTTTTTGAGACATCGTCTTACTATGAAGTCCACAGAGATCTTGAGCTCACTAAGTAGCCTGGACTGGGCTTGAACTTGCGGCAATGCTCTTGCTTTAGTATCTCAAGTCCTGGGATAATAGGTGTGTGCCTACATATTGAGAAGAGAAATTTGGACAAAAATAAAATTTCAGCAATAATCACACACAGAATTGATGACCATGAAAATCTGATTCCTACTCAATGGCAGCATACTGATACAAATGCTAATATCAATGACATGGTACCCTATTGTAAAATTATTTGTCTCTTATAAAGTGATTATTGTTTTAATTGTACATTTTGGACAATTATAACCACTGAGAGTGAATTGAAAGAATAAATTAAGAAAGGAACAATTTCCAAGAATAAGTTAGAAAAATAAACCTTTCCTAGTGTATCTCAACAAATGAAAGAATATCATAAAAACAGACTTACAATTAAAGAGATAATGAGAATATTGATCCTAAATAATTAGAAAGAAAAAATCTTGCTAAAGAAATCTTGGTAAAGAATATAAACAGAGTCAGATGTACCAGATGATGGCGCATTCCTATAATTCCATTACTTCTGTGGCTGAAGCAATAGGATCATTGTGAGTTCAAAACCAGCCCGGGCTACAAAGCAAGCTGAAGATCAGCCTGAACTGCATAATGAGACCCTGTCTCAAACAGACAACAACAACAACAACAACAAAAAAAAAAAAAAAAAAAAAAGGTAAGCAGAAGTCAGACTTCAAATTCTCCTTCAGCTATATTTTACTGTGATCTTTTTTAAATCACAGAAAATGCACTTAACTAACATACATAGTCACCAATATCAAGAAGAAATTCTTTGAGTACAATTAACACCATGAAATTTTCACCCAGGACAGCAAAGAGACATTCACTTCTAGCTAGATAGATAAGAATGTATGAGCAACGCTTAGGAGATTAAGAAAGAAAATATTGACAAATCTTAATTGGAATTGGGTACTGAGATCACAGTAATAAAGAGGAAATAATATAAAGTGAAACTCAGGATTTTGTTGCTAACTTTTCTTAGACATTTGTTCTGTTATAAGTGGTACAACTAAAGGGGTTGAAGAGCTGAGTAGAAAACCATAACTAAGGGGAATGGAAACATGACACAGTTTTGTGCATTTTGAGCTGAAGAATATACTTTGAACTTTAGGATCCTGAAAACAGACAGGAATAGAATTCACAAAATTTCAGAGGAAATAGAAATTTGTAACCTTTTTTTTTTTTTTAATTTCTGGATACTTCTGCTCCATGAAACCAGCAGGGAAAAAAAAAGAGATTAATAGCTAATCAAAAAGTAGTGACACAGCATCTGAGAGGCTGAGAAAGGCTGGAGGCAGGTTACCAGGGACTCCGCTGTCCCCTGACTCAGGCTCTTTAGAAAGCCCAATGGGCTTTTAGTACAGACTGAAGTGGGACACACTAAATGAAGATCATTTGAAAACTGACCAAACAAAAGAGCTCAAAACACATCTCAAATTACTTCAGTGGAAGACTGTGTCACATCACTCTTCCTTTTTTTAGTGGTTTCCAGAAGAGAAAATACTTCCTTTAAATATGAAAGTTGTTATATTCAGAGGCTACTTAGTATTATGTGTATAGGGGAGGAGTATTACACATTCATAGCAGTGACAAAATAACTTAGAGTGATATTCACTGGAGAAATAGATTGGCATCTTCTAATGTTTGTGTATATTCAATATAAAATTACAGTCCCTCCAGAAGATAAGACCAAAAGAATCATATGAAAAGAAAGAAACACACAAACAAAAAAGGCAGAGAGAAAGAGAAAGAATTTGGATATCAGTATTAGCAAACATTTGTATTAAATGATCAACAGCAAGTCCAAGAGCATAAATGAAAAATTCAAATTTTAGCAATTAATTGAAATTTAAACAAAGAATGACTACTCCAAACAATGAAAAATATGATTATTGAAATCATAAATTCAACAAATGGCCTTGAGGGCAAATTAAACATGACCAAAGAGGCTTTTTTGGGAAATTTTTATTTTAAAGAGAATGAAACCAAGTAAAATAAAACAGAATAAAGCCAATCAAAACAAAACAGTGTAATATAGAACTTCAAAACAAGATAACAGGACATTAACAGTGCTTAACATAATGCCTTTTGTTGTCCTCAAAGTATCTGCCTATACTTTACCTATAGTGAAAATCAAACAAAAGTGAACAAATAAGAACAAAATAATGAACACAATAAAGGACTTCAAAACAAGATAATAGTAAATCCATAATTTCTACCATAATATAACTTGTTATCTTTGGAGCAGCTGCCTATGCCATTGGATATAATAATATCAAACAAGACAAAACAGAATAAAACCCAACCCAACAACAAATTAAAATGATACAGGACTTCAAGACATGATAATAGGCAATTAAGAATGGTGACCATCTTCAGAAACAGATGCCCCATAGACAGTACATTGCACATTGTTATTCCCTGAGTAGATGATCAGACTACCAGCTTTAGGTCTGCAAACTCAGTGAATCACTAAACACTACACGCGTTAAGTTGAAGTTTGCCTCAGTAGCTATCATCACAGACTGTGTTTCTCCAGATCAGCTGATTTCTTGCAGTGGGGTTAGGGGGTTGCCATTTTTGTCGCTCAACTCATGCACCAGAAGGGGCTGGCATCTGGTTGTCCCTCCAGCTGCCCACACATGTCACCAACTCACAGGAAGTGCTTGCTTATTGTTGGCTCCTTGTTCTCTTCTCCCATAATCCACAAATAGTGCAGACTTACCGGAAAAGTCTGGAGTCTGGTTCTCCCCCCAAGTGGCTCACACATGGTGCTGACTTGCAGGGGCAAGAGTATAGAATGTTATAGCAATAGAAGAATGCAGTTTAACACAAAAGACAAAAACGTTCTGCAACTACACAAAATAAAAATAGATCTTAAATAAGAGTAGGTGGAAATATCTAATATTGAACAAGAAAAAAAATGCTAATGATGCAAAATATTAGAGGAAATGATGGATGAAGACTGAAAAACTGAAGAAAATTATGAAAGCTATCAACAAAACTCAACAGGACATATCAGAAAAAACACACAGAAAATCATAATGAACTTGTTTTAGAAGAAAGTCAAAACACGTCTTGAAAGTAACAGAAAACACCAATTCACACTCACAAGCATGACAAAATAAAAGTAATATTCACTAGAGGAATAGATTGACATCTTCTAAATGCTAAAAGAAAGTAATTTCCAACATAGTAATTTATTTTCAGTAGGAAATATCCTTCAGAAATAGAGGAAAAGAAATGATATTTTCAAACAAATCAAAATCGGAAACATTTTGTCTGGAATCAAAGAGATTGGACATTTCTGACTCAAATCATTTCTATGGTCATTTTCAGCTAGCATCCAGAGTTGGCTTTTATGAAGACAGCTGGGCTGGGTGATTTGATTCCAAGATGAATCACTCCCATGAGCTTAGAGGTTGGTCACTTCCTGGTGGTGGGATGTCTGGAGAGGTTCCCTGCACAAGAGAATTTATTCTCAAGGAATATTATTTTTTCCTTTCTTTCCGAAAAGGAAAATACCATAATAAATGAAGCTAGCCAGGTACCCAAAAGGGTAATATATGAAATTGTAAAGGGTAAAACAGTCCATCCCATCAGAACTAGAGTAGAACAGTGGTTACTAGCCACTGAAGAGTTCTGGATGGCAAGGCAGGAGAAGATGGGAAAGTTTGTCAGTAGGTATTAGCTTACATGCAGACAGGTATCAGATATTTTGAAGTACAGTAATATTGTACTGTACAGTGACTATATGCAAGTATAAGAATTTATATTTGAAAATCTAGAATAAAAGATGTTGAATATTTCACCATGAAAATGATAATCAGGGAGGCAAATGTGTTTAGACTGATTTAAAATTAACTATTATACACACATATGCAAGCACCATATGTACCCTATAAAAAAGCACACATTTTATATTTTATATTAGTTAAAATTGATTTAACTTGATTGACATTAAAAGAAAAGAAGAAGAAAAACAAGCAAAGCAAACCAAATAATGACATTGTCATACGCAAAAAGGCTGGCAGTGGATGAAAAAAAGTGATCCTGGAGTTTTCCCTTTTCACGCTTTCTGCTTTTAGAACCATGGTTAAGTGAATTTATATATTATCATTTTATATTTTATTTACTTTTCACATTTATATATTCAGTATATTTATATTGGTAGTTATTGTAAAAAACAACTCATGAAAGAAATACTGGTTTGATATCTGGAATTTAGAAAATAAGAAATAAAACTGAAACACCATTTTTGTGACAGAAAATAAAATTATTAAAATATTAATACTGTGTATATATTAATAGATATGAATAGGCACATACACATATATACATATATATGAATATGTGTAATACATCTGCATATTTTGAAGCTTTGTAGCTGAGGAAATTTCATAAAGAACCTCAAGAAAAAGAACAAACTGATATACTATAACCAAAATTGCTTCAGCTGGCAATTGTGCTTCCTCTCCATAGGTTATAATGTGATTTTCCTTTCTTTTTCAAATTAGCTTTAATATCCTATATGTCTCAACACTAACAAAACTATATAGCATTTTTAAAATTCGTTAAAAAACAGATGTTGAATTTTCAAAAAAAAAAAAAAAAAACTACAGGGGTATGTCTTAAATTGATCCTAAAAATTTTCTTTGATTATATGATAGTATGATTACTAAATGTGTTTTAGATCATTGAACCAAATGTTCATTTCTTTCATAAATATTACAAAGCTATGGATTAAATCTTTCTGAAAAAAATAAATATTTTCAATCTTTTACATTTTGCTTAAGATATTTATTTTAATATGCAAATATTACATTGACCTTTATAAGTAGTATTATATATCAACACCATTAATATTTTTCTAGTCTTTTAAAATTGCTTGAAAAATTTTTATCATTACCTTTGCTACTAATCAATACCTGGCCCTTGCTGAGTTTAAAGAAATGAATGTTATAGCTATCTGCTAAGGAATTTTTAGATTTATATTTCTATTTTAATAAATGATTTTTCAATAAAAGATTTTAATTAATTTCACGTAGAAAGGCTTTTGATGTATACTATGTTTCATTTATTGATAATTTCAATTTTATCACTTTTTGATAAGGGAATTATATATTTCTATTTTATGAGACATATTGATGTTCTTTCTTGAATAATATGTACTCATTTTAAAATGCTGGTTGTTCATTTGAAAAGATTTTATACGCTCCATTATTGTAGTGTAAATTCAATATATATTGAAAAGTCTATCATATTGATTTCATTGTTTATTTTTCTGTCAATTGACTCTTAACTCCCATTCCATTCTCTTTCTTCCTAGAAGTAACTTCTAATCTAAAATTGATAAATATCCTCCTTTTTCCCTACATATTTATTTGTTTATAATTAATAAATAGCCTTGTACAATTCAACCTAAACAGAAAGCATCCCTAAGTTTTCCCAGAGTATACTTAAATGTAAAATGTCTGAGATATTTAAAGTTATATTTTACAAGTTATAAATTGATATTTATTTATCTTATTTTAATCTCTAAGGTAAATCAATATCCCCATTCTTATATTGTTTGCTATTTTAAAAGATTAATATCTTATATCTTAATATTAATATCTGTAAATAGTATTTATAAAGTGATTATTAAGCATGTGTATACTTTGCCACTTCTATGTTCATCAGAACAATGTCTACGAGGACAATGATTTTGTTATATTTGTTTCAGACATTGCAAAGAATTTTTACAGTATAAACTATACCATATTGTTTTATAGTTTATACTGTAAAAATGCTTTGTCATTTTGATTGAAATCACCAGTGAAATACTGAATAGGGCTATTAACTATCACACTTGTCTTAATATTAATTTTTAATCTGAATAATAACAGTTCTAATATTTCATCAAGTAGTACTATTAATAGAGATATTAAGTTGATATTTTGGCTTCCACCAAAAATCGCTTCTAGTTCCATATGTTAATGCTAAGAAAGTATCATTCTGTTAATATTTATATCTATATTTTAACATCTACTTTAACATTTTTGATATTTTATCATTCATGTTCCTCAGACTTAAATCCTTTCTTATTTACAATGTGTTATTTAATTTACATATTGATAAATTTGGTATTCATATTTTGGTTAATATTTTCATTTTACATAGGAGTATTGCTACTAACTTTATTAAAAGTACATAGTTTTCCTTTTTCTGCTGTCAATAAAAAAGTGGGAAGATTTCGTCCTTGAATGTTTCTGCCATAGTGTGGATCTACAATGTCCATCAAGGCCAATAGAACTGCTGGAAGGTGGTGGCACATTTAGGCAGTGAGGCGCAGCTAGGGTCTGCTGGTCATTGGGAGATCTCAGAGGAGACAAAGGAGCACAAGTCTTTCTCGTATCTCTCTTTATTCTTCCCGGAAGTGAGGTAAGTGGTCATGCTTTGCCTCGTGTTCCTGTCATGATCTTGCACCAAAGAAATGGCTTAATGAAACATAATATAAAACACTGATGAAATAAAATCCATTCTATCATTATAAGTTGGTTATCTCAACTATGTATAAAAATTTTAAAACTATGTATTTTAAAACTTCCTCTCATGGTGCTAAGATTTATGAATGCTGATTAGATTTCTTGGTAAAATGACTAAATTTATGTTTACATACATCGATCATTTTGCAATCATTTTGGCCAGTTTTGTTTTTTTTTTATAACACACACAGATTTGTTTATCCTTTTAAGTAGAACTATTGTACATATTATCACTTGAATAATAGAGATACGATAGATCAGCAAATAATAGTCTCCCTCACTATACACAAATTTTCAGGCTGACCTTGCAAAATTCATTATCAATGGAGAAATATAACAAATGTGCCTTAAGAAAAAAACAGTAGAAGAAAACTATGGGAACAGCTCTGGTAGCCTATTTCTATCTGGGGTATTGTGTCAATAAATACAGTTCAGCAAGTACCACATCTGATGGTTAGGGATGCCATGTAAGAAAATAGTGTCCTTCACAGCTCAAACCAATGAAATACAGAGATTTCAATCTTGAATTCTGACTCATTTAAGGCTTTTATTTGCAAACACAATGCAAAATAGAAATACATCATTTCTGTCCTGGATTTTCAAAGTTAAAAAATGATATGTTTTCCAGTAAAAGTTTATTTTTTATAAAATTCATTTTATTTCTACTAAAAATAAGAAAAGATCTATTGTTTTTTCTTCCTTCATATACTTACAACATAATTACTAGGCATATAAGTTTTATGTACCCATTCCTAATCACATAAGCATTTTAAAGGAGGTACATAGGTTGTTAATTTGTTAAAATTTAATATACCAAAAGGTGATAGATAGTCTTAAAAACAACTCATAGTTAAATTTCCCCATTTACAAATACAGTAGTAATTTGGTTCATGAATGCTTTCCCTCGCAAAAAATTGGGTCTGAAAACAAGAGCATGTGGGAAAAATTTGTTTTTGTTTACAAAGTTTACATCAGGTGACAAACAGGACCCCCATCATCATTCCTGCACAAACACAATCATGGTCATCTCTCCCAAAATCATAGAACAAAGTCATGAGCTGAGGTACCACTGCATCTATTCAGCCTGCAAATAATATTTCAGCCTTTATAATTTTGATTAAAATAATGGGAACGATATAGACTTGTTGTAGTCTCCTCATACAGGGATAGATACACGATAGCCACAATTTAGAGGAAAGGTCTGGTTTTTGACTTTCAGCTTCAGTGGCTTCACGACCAGCAGATTCCCAGGCAGAAATAACCTGATAAAAGGGCCTGAAGAGGAAAGCTGCCTACATCAAGGTCCTCAAGAAGCAGAGCACCAAGGTACCAGCGAGGGAGAGAGACATACCCTTCCAGGTTATGCCACAGATACCAGTCTCTTCCCACAAGACTCAAACACCTTATAGCACATTCAGCTAAGAGCTCCTTAGTGATCCTGTCTCCTTTTATAAGTCCAGGCTGTGAGCACGTGACATTTTATAAAGATTTTTAGATGGAACCATAATATTCTGCCACTGGAACCCAAAAGATTCATATTTACCTTTTTATACAAAATATATATGATCTATCTTTAAGATACTTGATGCTTTGACAGGCCCAACATTCCTATAATGTTTAAGTCTAAAGTCTCATTTAAGACTTAAGGTAAACTTTTACCTTTGAATTTGTTTAAAAAGAAAACAAGAAGCTAAATATTTCTAATATACAATGATACAGCATGAGCATTCCCTTTCAAAAGAGAGCTATAGAGAGGCAAAAAGGAACGGGAGGAATACAAAACCTAGCAGAGCAAACATTAAATTTTGTAGATTCATAGGCACCACAAAGGACAACATGGAAAATGCAAAGGCTCACTTAGTTTTGCCCAAATAGCACTGTCAGTTGAAGCTCAAGATCCATACATTTAACTAGAAATGTCTTAAGTTTATTATTCTCTGTGGTAGAGTAGTACTCTTTAACTATCCATTGCTTGATGGACCTTTGAGTTTTTTCCAAGATTTAATATTACAAACGCTATTATAAATATGGGAGCACATATATCATTGTAGTATGATGTTTTTAATTCTTCCAGGAAGATATAAAAAAGGGTAACAGCTGGATTAAACAGGACTTCCAATCCATAGTTTTTGAGGAATCTCCAAACTGATTTCCACGATGTTTGTGCCAGTCTGCACATCCACCAACAACGGGGATGAGTTCCTTTTACTCCAACAGCATTTGTGATTGATTGATTTCTTGGTGACTACCATTCTTTCTGGAGTGAGAACAGAATCTGAGTATTGTTTCAATTTACATCTCTTGAATGACCAGTAATGGTGAGCATTTTTCATGTATTTATTTGCCACTTGTATTTCTTCATCTGACAAGTGTATATTCATCTCAGATGCACATGTTTAGACTGTATCTTTAAATCTGGGGGATCTGATGTTTTTCAGTTATCTGTTCTAGATATAATCCTCTGTCTCAGGCACAAGATCAATATTTTTCCCACTATGGGTTGTTTTTTGGCTCTATTCGTGATTTCCTTTGCTGTACAAAAACTCTTTATCAGAATGAGAGCTCAGTTGTTGATTTTTTGTAGTATTTCTCATGCAATCAAGGTTTTTCTTCATAAATTCTCTGCCTACACCTATGTCTTAAAGAGTTCTGCCTATACTCTTTCAGCAGATAGCTTCTCCTTTATCCATTTATTTTCTTTTATTCCTTTCTAGTTTAGTTTAGCGCATACTGATAGACAGGGGTCTAGATTTAGTCTATGGTATGTGGAAAGTCATTTTTTCCAGCACCATTTATTAAAGAAGCTATTTTTATTCCAGTGAATATGTTTGGCCCCTTTGTTAAAGGTAAGGTGGTTGAAAATATTTAGAGATGTTTTTTCATCTTCTAGTCTGTTCCACTGATCGCTAGGTATGATTTTCTTGGATTGTGTTGTGCTGTTTTATCATAGTAGATTTGTAGTTTAATTTCAAGTTAGGAATTGTGATATCTCTGCCTTTATTGCTGAGAAAGAGAAAACCCCCAAAACTCCTCCAAATGACTTTTACATTTAATAACCAAATTCGGTAGTATAGGAGGACACAAAATCAACACTCAAAAATCAATAGCATAACTGCAACAAACAACAAACTCAATAAAAATAAATTGGGGAAACTACCATTCATAATGGTGTCAAAAACTTAAATAATTAGAAATCAATCTAACAAAGCAAATAATAGATATACAAATGAAATTACAGTACTCTGAAAAAGGAGAATGAAGAGGATATCAGAAAATGGACACATATCCCTTTGTCCTGGATAGGAAGAACCAACGTCTTGAAAATGGCCATTTTCCCAAAATTGTTATACAGTTTTAATGCAATCCCAATCAGAATTCCATTAGCATATCTCACAAAACTACAGAAAACATTGTTAAAATTCAATTGGAACAAGAAGAAGACTGGAATAGAAAAACATATTTTAAAGATACTTTTGTAAGAGTTTACACTTTGTTTGTCATTATGGAAATACCTCAAAAATTAAAATAAAAACATTAGAAGCAGCATAAAATTGCTGTTTATTACACATTTTCATCTGCTTGGGATATAATTCACAGGCAATCAAAGGATTGTTACTTTTCCTTATTCCTTTTCTTCAATCTATGTAATGAGATGCTATACAGAATGTCATAGTTTTGCCACCTCTGGATTTGACGATAGAACATAGCCATTCTAAAAGTAGTTAAATGAAGTTTTTCTTCATTTCATATTTGATAGAATTAACGGCATAAAAGGAACGATAACTCTTCAAATAATTTGAAGGGCTATTTGAGTGAAGTTAAAAAATATCACTTTTCCTTTTAAACTGACAGCTTTACTAAACGAGCTAATTAATTATAGAGTATTCGGGCTGTAAAGATTTCTCTACATCCTCACTGCTATTCTGTCATAAAAGCAGATCTCTTTCTAACCATAACTTTGTGTATCAATATTTGTATTTACTGTTTATGGACAAAATAAATTCCATATACTTTTACACTATGATGTTTAATGTGTATGCAGGGGGCCATAGTTTTTAGAAAATTTGCTATCTAAGCATTATAGATGGTAATGCCTTGCTTTCCAAGTTAAACCCAAATTAACTACCGATTATATAAGTAGAAAAATAAACATTCTGCTATTCAACCTTCCATCTAGTGTTCCTGACTTAGTTACTGTGAAAATCAATGTGTCTTCTCAGTGCTCTGGTTTGCTCACATCCTAAAGCATGGCTGTACTGTTGAAGTTTTCAGGAATCTCCTCAACAATAGAAAGCATTTATTGAGTTATCCTAAATGCTTTATGAAAATAATTTATACATTATTATCAACTTCTTTGCAATGTAATTTTTGATCAAAATACACAGTGACTTATTGTATTTCTTACAGTAATAGACATATTGCCACCAATCTGCATTAAAATGTACCCCTCACTTCAGACACACCAGTCCATCATTCTTGCCACTTTCTTCATTTGTCCTTTTCCTTTTATTTTGAAGATATTTGATAAATATGTTTCTTGTGGGAATTCGTACATATACATATCACATCTTAATTCACGTTCCTTCCTTTCACCTCCCCTCATCTCGTTTATTCCAGATCCCCTTACCATTTTCATAAAGTCTATCTCCATGTTCCTATCAGCTGTCTTTAAACTTGAACTTTAAATCATCTATAGTTTGAGTTTCCCATGTGAGATAAATAATATGATGGTATCCCTCTCTGGTTTATTTCACTTAGCATTATGGCCTCAAGGAGCACCCGCTTTCCTGCTGAGTATTGAAATGTATCCTTCGCTGTTACTGAATAGTGCTCCATTGCATTTATTTATCCATTTTCTTCACAATTTAATCTACTAATTGGCATACAGGCCACTTCCATAATACAGCTCTTCCATAATACATAATACATAATACATAATACATAATACACAATACACAATACATAATACATACACATGCACAACCACTATGGAAATCAGCCTGGAAATTTCTAAAAAAAAAAAAAATACTAGAAATTCCACTTGTCCCAGTTATTCCTTCTCTGAGTATCTTTCTCAAAGAGTTCTCACCACTTTCCAAAGGCTTTCCAGAAAAACATAATGCTTTCAATCACAGGACACTGAGGCAACCAGACACTTACAAAAACAGATATCTAGAACTGCTTCAGAGAGTGGTGAGAATGATGAAAACAGTGTTTTAAATAAGGATGAGTATTTTGAGGGGAATTAATGACAGTTCTTTGAACTGTAATTTTTAAAAATGTAAACACTCTATTTTGAGCATACCTCATAGGTTTTGGTGATTCAGTCCATGTCTAGTATATAAAAGGAAACATTTTTAAAATATCATGAAGGTCCTGCCCTCATGAACCTTAATATTCTGGTCATGATTTGGGAAAGGGAGAATCAGGTGATAACAACAAGAAGTTATTAAAATACAGAATGTTATGTAAAGATACAATTTTAAGAAGCAGAGAAACAAAATAGATAATGTGTGGTTGGAAGGTGATCTATTGGTTAATCAGAGGAGGACTCTCCTAAAAAATTTTATTTTAATAAAAATCTAATATGGACAAGATATGTAATGAATATATCTTGGGAACAGTGTCCCAGAAAGAGGGAGGAGCAAGGTCTACTTCTCTGGGAGACTGGACGCCTGGTATGTTTGGAAAACTCAGGGAAGAGATTGACTAAAAGGAAGTGTGGGGGAATGTCTTAAATGAGAAAGATGGAATGATAAAGAAGTACTGGATGCTGGCAAGTTTTGAAGAAAATCATTCTCCATTTTCTTAAGGAAAGGCACTACCCTCATAGGTGGGTTTTAGGAGGCAACAGAAGACTTCAGCGCTGCGAGCTAAACCAGAGGCAAAGAAAACTCGTAGTGCCAACATAGCCCTGGTAGCAAGCATGCAAGAAAGGGTAAAGTGGGCACTGACCACTCATTATATTCATTATACTCACGGGTGTATACCTGTTTTCATAGTAGTCAGAAACAAAACTATATAAATGCAAAAAGCCTGCTGAAAAACTAAGTCACTTATTTTTTAAAGACTTTTCTATGATAACTTCTGATAATGGTATATAGGGGTTTATAAAATAATTCACCCTCCCACAGGTTTCCATTACAGATGTCTTTTAAAGTTCATTGTGTGCCTTACTTTGTTCTGGAAAAAGTAAGGATTTCAATGCAAAGTGCAATTTTACAGATATAATATAAAAGTAAAAAGAGAATCACATATTAAATATAGGTATGGCACATTTGTGTGTATTGTCTCTTGCATTAGAAAATGATAATCCTTCAAAATTATTCCTTTCTTAGCTTAGAATTTCTCAATAAGTAGTTTAAGAGAAAGAATGAGAGTTATTATTGATAGTGGCAATATAGTAGAGATATGTCTCAAATAAGTTGACTGTCTACATACCTATTTTAAAATTCTCCTTAGACACCTGAAATTAGTACCTCTGAACTGTTGGGATGCTTAATTATAGTATCTCCACAGGAAAGCACAGCTAATGTAATTGAAACTATCACAAAAGACACACAAAAGTCTAATATTAGCAAGAACTATTAGCAATAACTCTAGAAATATACAGGGCTGAGGGGATGACTTGAAAACATCATATACAAGTAGATCAGGGATTATGAGATAGTGATTGATAGCAAAAAAGTAATTGATATTTGGTAGTGAAAATGTAAATGTTATTTTCCTTAATTGATTTGGATAGAATCATGAAATGTTGATCAACAACAATCTAGGCAGCCTTTTAGAGCCAAATTTCATAAACTTATCACTCATGATACAATCCAGAGCAAATGTTTATTTTAGCTTTGTAAACATCCTCATTTTTGAAATGTTATGATTAGTATTATAAAATACGACTCATACAGTTCAAAATTTTTACTTTTTATTTAAAATAAAAAACTGCGAGAACACAATGTTTGTTCATTTTCTTTTCAGTAACATTTTGTCATACGATGAGAAATATAAACCGCAAAATGAATACATGTTGGTCATGACCTGCTTATACTAATTCTCTGTATCAGAAACAATCACTATTAATAATTATATTTGTTTCCAAAATTATGGTTATAAAACTGACTCTCCAAGAATGAAAACCTAGCAAACAATGCTAGGTAGTCTCGCTTTGACAGCAATAGTTCCAGAAATGAAGTCCTGCTATCACAGCAGGAAATGCTTTCAATGGTTTTTCTTGGTTTGTTTTTTGCTGTTTATTTGATGGTGGAACTACAGATCTGACACTTTTGAGACAGGATCTCACTGCATTAGCTGAGCTGCCAAGGCTGAGCTGAAACTGTTGAACCTCCAGTCTTATCTTCACAGACTGTTGGAATTACAGGCCTGGACCTCCATTCCTAGTCTTTCCCATGTCATTTAATATCACAGTACATGAGGCTTGGACAATTATGGTTATGAAATGCTTGAATCCTTTAATGTTGTCAGATTACAGTATATTATAAATCTAATCCAATATTTAAACCAAAGATCTAAAGGTATACAAAATAGAAATTTTAAATCTTATTTTAAGTCTAAAATAGGAAATTAACTATCATATTTGAAAGAAAAAGATTCCAATAGGTTATATATAAAGCATAGATTTAGTTAATTTTGTGTCTTAGAACATATATGTTATCCTACTGATATATAGTTTCTGTGTATCATCTTTTTTATTCCCCTAGTTTAGACATTAGGAAAATAAAGGATGAGCACTATATAAATGTTTTCATATGGAGGAAAGTTTTATAAAGCCATGTCACTTAATAACTCTCAAAGCATCAGAGGTCTTTCTGAAGCCACTGAAGTTTCAGTGTCCTTTATTTTTTCTTCCCACACCATATTTTTTGAGACATTGTTTTATGTTTGTGGTACTTAATGATTACTTTCATTGTGTGGAGTTCACACATGGACATAACATATTTTACTTATTTATCCTTTAATGTATATTATCTATTATGCCCTAGAAACTCTATATGCATTTCAAACAAACATCTTGCTCATTTATTTTTAATCATGTGATTTTTTTCTGAGAGATCTTAAATTCCTTTCTCTATTTTTCTAAATATCAATTTATACTGACCTTAAATATTGTTTCATGTTAAATTGACCAAAAGTCCATTTTGTTCATGTAATCTTTTAATTCAAGTGAAAATGCAAGCTGTATACACTAAGAATTTATATAATTTTATGAGACCTCTATCGTATTATCACACTTAGCCTCATAGGAGACATATATCTAGCTATGTTTATTTCATAATAAGCACATATAACACTTGATGAGTATAGAATGCATGTCTTACATATAGCATCAGTGTGTTGCCTGTAAAGGAAGGCACTTCATTCTTAGAGAATGGTTCTTAATAATTTGGATTGTGAAAGTACTCAATATTATATGTATATATGCAACAAATGACTGGCAGTAAATTTGAATTCTTATTCACTATTCCTAAGCTGCCTTCAGTGAAGCATGGATAGAAATAAGGACAGTACATATAATTTAAGTAATTATTTAGCTATATTTAATGATAGACGAACTTACAGTAAACAAGGGGAATGAACTTCCTCAATTTTGCAAATTGAGGATTTTATAAAATTATATTCATTGATGCAACAGGTGTATGTTTTATGAGATATCATATGATGTTTTGATTCATACATTCACTGAGTTATGTTAAATTCAGTGTAAATGGTCTTGAACTTTTATCATGTCTTCAAGATGAGTATACCCAAAGTTCCTCTCTTCTAATTTATTCTTAGATATACTAAGCATTATTGTTTATTTGTTTTCAGGCATTATTTCTAATGCATAAAACAGGAAAGACAAGCCGGAGATTTAGCTCAGAGGCATAAATGCCTGCCTGGCAAGTATAAGGTCATGAGTTCGAGCCCTGGTACAAAAAAGAAAAAAAAAAAAAAAAAAAAAAAACAATAGGAAAGACAATGACCATATGCAATCATACTCATATTAATTAAAACAGCATATGGAAGAGAGAAGAATCTCAAATTGATAAACTCACTTCTATAGGCTAATTACACCACTCACTTTTATAGTTAAATTCATTTCTTTATGTCCACTTAAATTTGTCTTTGTCATAACAATTTCCCAAAATTTTTTCTACATTTTTCAGAGACTTGGATTCAAAGTAATTACTGCTGTACATTCTGGTTGCTTCATTGCGCTGTCCTTATGACATGACAAGCAGGATGGAAACAAGCAAGATACATTATGCCTTCAGTATTTCCTTATATTTTAGCACTGGCATTAAAGTAATTGCTTTTCTACTCTTTTTAAAAATTATCTTACTTATTGGTTAAAAAAACTGTAATGATTTCATGAGTCTATCCATTTTATCTACATATGATATTTTCCTTTGATTATAAGTACTTGTGCTTTGACTGAGATATACATATTTCTGAATGTATTAAAATATATGCATACATATTTAAATTTACTTGTTTCCTTCACTTTAAAGTAAGAACTATCTCTGAGAATCCACCTATCTAAACATTAAATAAGTGACTTCATAATGGTAACATTAATTATTCTGGATATTTATTTTAGCTTTCCTTTATCTATATGCACAGTTGTGACTATATCCACACTGACTATCTATCTTCTGCCAGTATAACATTGGACAGTTCCTCAGGACTCCTCCATATACAATGGACCAACAATCTGCAGAAATCATTGAAGCAAACCAAACTACAAGATCTAAAATATTAGCCTAAAACAGTGATTAGGTAATGAATAACTAACAATGTCACTAACTTTTGTGTCCCTTCTATTTAGAATCAATTGATGAAAACCAAGAGTGGTCTGTCAGAGGCAGCTCTTCAGTGAGTTCACGGACACTTTTTAAATCTAGGACCTAAACATATACCTGTTAAGGCAAGGGCTTTACCACTGAGCTATATCCTCATTCATTTTTTTCAAATTTTGGTTCAAAATTACCCAGCCTCATCTTAATCTTTCAGCCTTCCTCCTTGAGCCTCCCTAGTAGTTGAGATTACAGATATGAGAACAAGTACACTAACATTTATATACTACTTATTCCTAATTTGATGTAGTGCATATATTTACTGTTTTAATATGGTAAAATGGTTCATCGAATATTTTTACCTCTTACTTTATTCCAGCATCGATTACGTGGCTTGAAGTGGTAACTGCTCAGTAAGTAACAATTAAATGATAAATGCATAAATAGTTGTCTTATTGATCACTTAGTATCTAAATGTAGCAGTAGCCTTATAAGAACTAGCTTATATGATATCTCTTGGTTTATTGATATTTTTTTAAAAAGATCAAATTCCTTAAAATTAGAAGTAGTTTACTTTGCCAATTTCATTAAATATGTAATTTGTAACTTACTATTTTGCCAAATGTGTATTAAGATTTAAATATATTATTTAAACAAATATAAAAACAAGTATTTTTTAGGATTAACTAATTGCATATTAAATAGGATGACTGATACAACCAGAGCTTTCCTCAAATTTAATAATTTTAATTTTTATGTTACAGATATTTACAAATATATATTATTTATTCCTGTCTCTGTTTTTAAATTATATTTTCTATTACCTTAAATGTCTCCTTGTGATTTAAAACTAAATGAACCAAGATTCCTTACAAGTATCCAAGCATGTGATTTGAAGTACACTAAAAAGTGAAAAACTAATTTGAAATTTCTATTTGTTGCTTTGTAAGAACATCATAACCTTTGGATTTCAACTTTATTCTGGAATGTTTCATTTTCATTTTATTCTTTTGTAAATTTTCTTTCATAACACTAGTATAACCATGTTAGAAATGTCAAATAAAAGTCTCTACAATGTCCCAATTTTTCAAGACAATTTCAAGTATCTGTTTCTAGTTACAAGTACTATTCTCACTGCTTTTATTGAAATTATAGGGATGATAATAAAGATGAACAATTGTGAAGCGATAACAATGGAAAATAACCCAACAATTATACTTTTTGTTTTGGAAAGAATTAAAACAATGAGTAATGCTTAGGTAGATGTTTTATTTTTTTTCCCCAAAGTTCTTCAATACATTATATTCATTTATTTTGTAAAAATAGATTGAACTTGTAGGCAAAACTCAACTATCTTTTGCTATGTATCAGCATTTTCTTTAATTCTACTTCAGGAGATTTTCCCTCCTGTTTCACAATAAGGCAAGAAAATAAAATGAGCCCAAGGGTATTATTTAATTACCTGCTTTCTCAGCTGGAAATCAAATAGGTCATTTTACTGAATTAAAGCCTAAAAACAAGAGAAAGACTGTAGGAATATTATTCAAATAATAATAGTGAGAAAAAGTCCTATACTGGACAAATAAAAGTGGTTTGTTAGTCTCTGCCAACAGGAAACCCCTCAGGACTGATTGCCCAGCTCAAACGTACTCCCCTGTCCACAGGCACAGACCTGGTGAGGTGACCCCAGTACAGTTATTCTCACCCTAATGTCTACAAATAACTTAAAGAAAATGGCAGACAGACCCAAGACAATCAGAACTCATTACCAAGACTTGAAATTGGCTTTAGGTGATTTAAAAAGAATTTATATTAATTGATGATGATAACTTCAAAAAGGATATTTTAAATTTGGATAATGTAGCACAATTTTCTATAGACTTGGACAAAATTGTAAAAGAAAAAAACGGAATACTAAAAATGCATGCTGCAGATAATGATTGATAATCATAAATGAGAATGTCTTGGATTTTTTACGTATTTCTGTTTTCCATCCTAACTGATTGCTAAGATCTGGCTAAATGTTGGCCCATTTATTTTTGAATCATTTTTTTTTAAAAACTGAAATTGGATTTTGTTTTGTTTAGAATGTAAAATGTTGCATATGCCAGAAATTTCTATATTTGTATCTTAGATTGCCTTAAATTCTATCATTCCAGGTTACAGAAGACAGCATTTTAAAATAGCAAACCATAGATTCCCAAGGCCCAAACAAACAAAAACATATTAACTCAGTAGTATATAATGAACATTTTAAATGTAATTTTTAGGTCATCTCTAAACAATGTTGTGTTACTCTTTATATAGAATTTACGTTGTTTTGAGGATTATAAGTAATACAGAGATGATTTAAAGTATACAGAAGAATGCAAATTTTATGCAAAAAACATGACATCTTATATAAGGGATTTGGACATCTTTAGATGTTGGAGTCCAGAGGGGTCCTGGAACCAGTTCTCCCTGGATAACAAGGAATTACTGCTTCATGCTCAAAAACAACATCCTAACTTCTGTGAATGATATATTGAAGCTCCCTTGATCACCGAGCGATCACTGCTATGGAAACACTGTTACTAGGAAGCGGCACTGAAGTAATGGACTCTAGGTGAGACTGATCATTTTCGTTTGTTCTTTAATTACAGTATTTGTCTACTTCAATTTTTAAAATACTAAACATGGCTCTTTATGCTGATAATCTTCAAAACAGATACATATTCAGAGTAGTGACACTTGTGAAAAACAATAGCATAAGCACATACAATTGAAATGGCAAGTACCACGGAAAAATGATGCAGAATACAGTTCAGCTGATCCTGGTATTTAGACTGAGAGAGAAGAAAAAAGTAAACGTAAGAATGGAAAGCAAGGTGTCAACAAACAATCATAGTAACAGCTATCTCGATTTAAATTTTATAAAACTTTTTATGGTAAAATATTTCTACAGATCTTTATGTAGTACATGAGGTATGCACACTTGTGTGTGCACACACACACACAGAAACACACACTCCTACACAGACACACATTAAACATAATCCAAAATACATAAAAGGCTACATTTGGCAATACATTTGACCTTTTTTTCTTCATTCAATTTTTCATTCATTATGCATTCATGTAGTTTGAATTTCCTATAGGAAACTATTTTGTAGAAATAAAAAGAAATATTTTCCAAGTAGTAAAATCAGTATGCTAGACTCAGTAATACATGCATATAATCCCAGAATTCTGGAAGGATGAGACAAGAAGATTGCCAAATCCCAGTCCTGTTTGGGTAATTTAGCAACTGAGCAAGAACTTGCTCAAAAATTATCAACTGATAGAAATATAGCTCTGTGTGAAGGTCCTGAATTCAATCTTCAGTACTGCCATAAAAACATTTTAAATTTCAGAGGAAGTTTTACACTGAAGCATCTCCATACATATAGATATAGATATAGATATAGATACAGATATAGATATAAATATAGATTACAGATATAGATATGATGTAGATATACTCAAAAATTCAAAAATATATACATCATTATCAAAAATATACTCATATTTACTTGTTAGATTATCTGAAGATCAAAAAGGCATAAAAAGTTATTCTTTCTGTGCTAAAATTAGAAAGCTAAGTGATTGGTGCAGCTGGGCAGATGATCGGCTTCCTCCCCTCATGACAGAGAGGGGAGGTAATAATCATATCATGTGGTATCGGACTTCTGAGAAGACAACTCAAGGTAGCAGTGGAAACTCTAGACCCTTTAATGATAACCTAGTAGTTATACAAGGTCAGTTTGCTACTCTTTTGTTCAGAGTAGATCAAACGATCAGGTTAAAATATCAGTGGGATTTTAAAGCAATTAAAAACAGGCTGTCTCTATGGTGATAAAGATTTTCCTGCTTATTTAACCCCTCATTAAAATGCCTGGGCTGGTTCCAGTGCTAGAACAACTGAAAATGGGCCTGTCAGATTTTAAATAATGCTAGTCAAGTCAAGGACTCCTAGTTCATATTCTGATACCATATAGTTTGAATTCTCTTCAGTGTCCTTGAACAAAATGGAAGTTTTACATGGTTCTGGCATATATCTGGTATCATGAATATTTAATACTAACAGTATTAATAAACATAACCTAAAGGAAAAAAGAATATCAAATAGTTTCATTCACTATTTTAGATTTCATAAATTCTAAATGGAAATGAGATGTATGTTATTCTATTTTTAAGAATTATCATTTCACAAGTGCTTTTACTTTATATAAGTAGCATACTTCTATGATAAAGAGTCAGTATGTATATATTTCAACAAGAAATAAAATTAGAAAGCAAAATACTTGGGCATGTTTTATGAGTAAACAATGAGTAATATATGGCATATATTTGTTTTTTAATTGTTTATGGATATAATTTAGATACACGAATGATCACATTTATCATAATGAATTTGTACCTGTGCATGATATATCTTGATTCCACATCATCCCTTTCCTCTCCCCTTTCTTTAACCCGTCTTCCTTTCCTTATTTACGAAGTTCTGTTTCCATTTTCTTCTTCTATTATTTGTTTTCTTTCTATTCCTGTCCTGCCTCACTAGTTCCCCTTCACTTTCGAACAATTTCTTCCTATTTCATAATATCTGTCTTGCATTTTGGTCTGATTTACATTTTGAGTTCTTCACACCAGAGAGACAATGCAATATTTCAACATGTGGGACTGATTAGTTTTATTCAAGAGTATAGTCTCAAGTTGAATCCATTTACATAGAAATGTCTAAAGTTTATCCTTCTTTGTGATTAAGTAGTACTCTGCTGTATTTAAAAAATCATCTTTATGTATTTATCATTTGATGGGCATTTAGTTTTGTTTCCAAGATTTAACTATTACAAACTGTGCTCCTACAAACATGGGTGTTGTGGTACAGTGTCTTTAATTCTTTTAGAAAGATACCAAGAAGGGGAACAGCTGGATCAAGTGGAACCACTAGTCCTAGCTTTTTGAGAAATCTCCACATTGATTTCCACAGTGATTTCTCCAGTCTATATTCCCACCAACAGTGGAGAAGGGTTCCTTTTTCCCCATATTTATTACCAGAATTTATTACTGGTTGATTTCTTGATAATAGCCATTCTTCCTGGAATGAGATGCAATCTCAGTATTGCTTTAATTTGCATCTGTTGAATTCCAGTGATGTTGAGTATTTTTTCATATATTTATTTTCCATTTGTACTTCCTTACCTGTAGAATGTGTATTCATTTCAGATGCCCATTTTTTAATTAGATCTTCAAATTTGGAGGATTGATTTTTTTTTCAGTTGTTCATCCTTTCTAATTATAAATCCTTTGTCTGACAAACGTCTGGCTAAATTTGTTTCTCACCTCATAGGCTTTCTTTTCACTCTGAATGTGATTTCTTTTGTAATGAGATCTTAATTAGTAATTCTTTGTAATATTTCCTACAAAATTGGGGCTTTTCATGAAATCTTTGCCTATATGTATGTCTTCAAGAGTTATACCTATTCTTTTTTCCAGAATATTTAGTGTTTATGTTCTAATATTTAGATCTTTGAAATATGTTTATTTTAATTTACTGAGTGTTGAGATATGGGTCTAGTTTTAATTTTAGTCCTCATTATGTGGAAAGCCAGGTTTTTTTAGTACTTCGGAATCAGTCTAGCAAAAGAACAAAAGATATTTACATTCAACACTACAGTACTCAGATAGAGGAAATCAAAGAAAATATCATAAAATGGAAGGATATGCCTTACTTTGAGTAGGAAAAACCAGCACAGTGAAAATAGCTATATTCCAAAAATTGTTATACAGATTTAATGAAATCCCAATCAAAATACTGGTAGCATACCTCACAGAACTAGAGAAAACATTTGTAAAATTCACTTAAAATGAGAAAAGACCTAGAAACAAAGGAAAAAGAATGAGCATCACAATATCTGACTTGAAATTATACCACAGAGGTACTATCATAAAAATATCAGCTTCTGGAAAAATAAATAAATACATGTATTCATACATACACACACATATACCTAGCAAACAGACCCAAGGTTCAATAAAACAGATTAGAAGATACAGAAAAACTCTAAACACTCAGTCACTTGGGGCTGGGGATTTAGCTCAGTGGTGTAAGTGCCTGCCTTACAAGCAGGCAGTCGTGAGTTTGATCCCCGGTACCGTTAAAAACAAAAAAGACCAACAAAACTAAACAAAACACTCGGTCACCTTAACTTTGATAAAGGAGTCAAACACATTCAATGGAGAAAAGATAGCCTCTTCAATAAATGTTAATTACTTTTTAAGAATCAACAGAAGATATAAAGTTTGAAAAATGTATGTGACATTGGAGTAAAAATTCACAAAAAGTATGTATCATAAAAGTGTGTTATTAGAAATGAGAATTTACTAAATACTGCTGATACTATATCAGCAGGATAGACATTTGGAATTGATTTTGCAGTGACCGTTATGAATTTGAGAATTATAGCAATTATTCTTAGGCAGCTGGAATGGAATGGAGAATAGATTGTGGAATCTAGCCTTTGGTTAGAATAAAATAAATTTATTCAATAAAAATATCTTAAAATGATTTAAAATTATAAGAAATATTATTGATAATTATTAAATAATCTTTGCTTCCAAAATTTTATACAAACTTCAAAATTCAATTCTAAAATATTTTTCCTGTGGTTATTAATCTCCTTGGATTATAATTTTCTTCCTCAAATAACTATTACATTTAGATGATCCCTTTTCACCTCAAGTTTGGCATGTTTAAAACTTAATCAGTTTCAAACTTGTCTTAATTATCCAGGCTTTCATTTCTGCATAACTTCTCTTTAAATCAGTCCCTTCCTTTTATTCTTATAGCAAATACTCAATTGTAGGCTTCTGTATAATCACCAGAAACATTAAAATGATGTACTCTCTTCCTCCTTACAACTTGATTATCAAATTCACATGCCTGCTACCTATAGTATTTTCTGAAATGATATTTTATCATGTGGGATTCATACACGCTACTACCAGGCTACTTAGCTGTATATATAATTCGCTCAAAGTCACAATACAACCCAAAATACAAACTACCATAAGGCAAAAACAGTCAAGTTGTATTTCTCTCACAATTCCACTTTTTTTCTTCTTTCTAGCCTTTTGCTTAGCCTTGTAACTTTATTCCACTAAGGGTCTCTTTATCTTCTAATCCCCCAATTGCCAATGTAAGTCTAGCTGACTTTAATGTTCCTTATCTCTATTATTTATTCTGTTTAATATTCTACTTCTATTCCCAACTTTGAAATCTCTCTTCAGAAATCCTTTTTTACAAATCCTAGAATTTATTTCCATTTCTTTGATCAGTTCATCATGTTTAGTCCTCTGACACTTCTTCAGCCAATTTCCTTTGTTAATGTAAGTTGGGAGCATATCGAAACCAAGGTTGTTTTATACTGACCTATGTACCGTGCTCAGAATGATTGGTAGATTAAGGTGATAGATAAAGTTAACCAAGACACAGTGTCACATTAGTTTATAAAAGTAGCAGAAATTGTGTTAGAACCATGATATATATGTTCTACTAGACATGAATTTAACCTTAAACATCACAATAGAGTAGAATTTGGAAGGTTCATAAAACATCATCTTTTGATTAAAAACAAAGATAAAATATTGCATATTTATGCAAAGTAATTGATGCCAGAGGATGACTAAAACCTCTGAGTAATTTGTAGAAATATTTCACTAGCTATAAATTATATACTGGGAAACCCATTATAAAAAATTTTAAAATATGCATCTATGTCAGGTACACAAATTAGCAAACAAGAAAGCTTCAAACATGTCATGGTGAAAAATACAGAAAAAGATAATGTCCAAATGAACTTTCTTCTAAAAGAAAGAAATTTAAGAGAACAAGTTTCTGTTTGCACCATTTTATAAATAGTACTGTATAATGTATTGTGATATTGAGAGATTTGAGAGAAACTCAAAATAATATTTTTAGAATTTCTATGGCTCTATATGCAACATTTGTCATAAGTTATATTCATAAATATACAAAAAAATCATAAGATATGCTCAGTCCCATGATGTATGTAAGACATCTTCCCTGAACCAAAACTTCAGATAAAATTAAAACAAATGAAGGAAGTTAAAAGTTGAACTTCAGGTTTAACATTTATAACACATCATGTGTAATATAAGATTAATAAATTTTCCTACAGTAAACACAACCTAGAAAAATTTTCATATATCAAAGTACCAGATTTAATACTATAGGAGGACCACAGATAATGCAGAGCTTGATTCTCAAGGAAGACTGGTAAGGCAAAGCAACTCAGTTTGGGAATGGTGAATCAAAAATTGCTTATTTGTTTATCAAGAATTAAAAGTAAACTTTCTTGGAAATATCAGCCTGTACATCTGGAACCTAATAGGTTTTCTAATAAAATGATAGTATGCCATGTTCAGCACAGCTCTTGATATTTCTCAGGAAAAGATGGTGAAGGATGAAGAAATGAGTACAAGAGTCCAGAATGCAGACAGCTGAGGCCCAGTGGAGCCCCACTCTTGCTGGGTGAAAGGAGCTGCCCAACGACTGCAGTGTGTGTGTTTGTGCAATCAGCAAGAGGCTGGTACAGGTGCCCTCTCCTAAAGGGAGAAAACCTGCCTAATAACTTCTTTATCTGGCTCATCTCAGGTGTTCCATGTTCTCAGGGCTGACTTTGATGTAGCCCCATGTGTGCTCGACATCCATCTCAGCTGCTTCCCACAATAGTATTTTTAAAGAAATGTCAGCATGGTATAAATATTCAGATATATCAAAACTTACTTTTATTTTCTCAGAAGCTCTTTGTTTCTGTTAAATTTCATGGGAGATGTTATGTCTGTACCTCAGAGATGAGATGAAACGAGAGGGATATCTGGCAGATGATGGGTAATGGGCTCTTTGAAGTTCTGTATGTGATGCCTTTGGGATGAATGCATTTGTAGTACCAGGAGGACCAAGCCACCACTTTCCAGACTCTCCAGATTAGTTTTATGATATGTGCTTCTACAGAGGCCCTACAACTCCGGGGACAGTTATGTTGTAGGGATAGTTATGCTGTGGTGAGAGGCTCATGATCAAGTAATTAATCAGTTTCAGTCCAGTCTTATAAGATATTATATGTATTAATTCAAAAAAGAGCAGAATGCCCCCTGAAAAACCCTGTGTTGCTGACCAGCTTTATTAACTATTAACCTTCTACAAAATCATTGATTTTTACACAATTATCTCCTGTAAGTCAATATGTCTTTTCTGTACATTTTATTTTAGATTTGAAGGTTAACATTATTCAGCACTCAAATATATAATAATTTGGCTATGTGATAAAATGAACTAGAATTAGGAATGAAAAATGCATCAAAGACATAGATGACTCTACAATGAGAAAAATAAAAATACTCTTTTGTAGAAGAATCCAAATTTTAAAAAAAGAGAGACATAAAAGATAGATAATAAGAAGTAAGGATATAGATCTTCCTCAAATTGGGGGGCAGTTCAAAAATGCAGGGAGTAAGAGAGGGAGAGGAAAGGAAAAGGGGAAGAAAATAAGAATAAAGATGTGCTTGGTACATGCACCAACTTACATGCAGGAAAAGTAAATATTGTGTACTGAAAACATGAACTAATAGAAAAATAGTAACAAGATACGTATAACTGAATTTCAAAACTCAATCTAAAATATTATACTGTCTATAGTAGTTTTGAAATTGAAAACATTAAAGGCTTGTTTTGAAATAAAATAAGACAGGATGCCATTAAAGATGTCAAATATTACTAAGCACTAGCTATGAAGTTACCTAAGGTAAAATTGCAGGATGCAACGAAATAAAGAATGTTCCAATTTATCAAAGCAAAAATTCAAAACAGATTCAGTGATGGATTCTGCTACTCATTCCCAACGTTTGAAGAATTAAGCATACATTATTTCCTCATGTTTACATAAGAAAGTACTGAAAAAAAATGAGACAAATTCTGTACGAAACAGAGCAAAGTAAATGGCAGAGTCAATACAGTAACTTTGTTTTCTTATTTGTTAATATTTTATGTGTTGTTTGTCTTTTCTTTCCAGTGAACTTTCAAAGAATTAAATGCATATTCAATATGCATTTAGATATTTTACCAGAAATTTCATGAGTTGATGATACTTAAGGAACTGGGTAAACATAAGAAATAGTCACATTAGTTACTGATTGTTGGACTTTCCGAAAAACATTGTAATTGGAGTCACTATGAACTTACATATAGAAAATGGTGCAGATTGAAGAACTGGAACTCTTTATGAACTGGCAAACAGGGACTAAATGGATTTTAGTGAATGAAATTCAGGAAAAATTTCAAATCAATATATTATAATAGTTGGTAAATAGGCAATGAAAATGTATCATGTCAGTTAGACCTCAGTTTAACTTCTTCAGGAAATACTGAGATTAATTTCTTCTTTACTTATTATTTAATCTACTGGGTGTCACAACTTTTTCTTTAGAAAGTAAGTTTAATTTTTTGGCAAACATCCTATTGGGTATCTATTTCAGAAGTAAAAGTTTTAAAGGGGCTATAAAAAAATAAATGTGCTTATTTTCCCTGAGAAAAAGGAATTTTTGAAAAACATACACAATTTTCAATCTATTGACGATGTACTATTTTTAAAGTTGTGGACTGGCCATGATGACTTTTATGCTTGTGGCAAATAACTCTTCTGTTTAGTCTAGTCAGGTTCTTTTAGTTCTCTTATGTGATTGCATTGTCAGTGTGCAGAATTGCTGACACTGGAATAACTTGGTGATTTCAGAGTGATCCTGGTTGAAAGTGTGAACACTCAACTTAGGAAAACCTAGGTTTCCAACTTTTATAGCAACGATTTTCAGAGAGAAGTTACTCTTATTAATACTTATCATTTACTAAACTGGTAACTTCAGTGTATAAGTACTTTACCAAATAACTTAATATGTGACTGTAATAAGACCATCCAGCTGAAGTCATATGTTTTTTCATAAATATATGGTGATTTGTTAAACATTCATGATAATCTACTATTACAATCAACTAGTCAAGTCTTAAAATAATATTCATTGTAGTTCAGTTGTCCTTTCACCAATTAACCATTCATTTTTCATCTTACATATACAACTAACATCTTGAATCTCTTACAGATAATTTTTCTAGGACAAAAATATTAAGTTCAAGATTAATTTATTTAATATATATTGAATAGAGATTAAGTCAACAAGTAGTTAACTTATAATAAAACTGGGAAAAGAGAAAATCGATAATAAATTACAGAGAAGAACATTTTGTTTACAGTAAAATGTTAATAATTACAATCTCTTCTGAAGATTGTTGCAGTGGAAATTGGTAGAATACTTCCACAAAGGACAAATGGGCATGTGTTTATACATCATTTATAAACCACTTGCCGTTTTACATTTAGCAGCTTTAAGAATTTCTGACATAGAGCAGTTGCTAAGTACAGTTTTTCAATTAATACTTTATTAGCTATTTTCCCATCAATAGGAGAAAAAATATGACACCTTCAATTTAAAGGAGAGGTTTATTGTAGTTTATAGTTTCCATGAGTTTAATCCGTGGTTGTGGACCACAAATTATAAATTGAGTCTAGAGGATGTCTGGGGCCATCATTGTCCTGCCCTGTAAGCTGGATTGAAATATGGAAACCCGCCTTTTCCTGGTCAACCTGAAACCCTATGGCTTGTGACAATGTAGCACTCACCTGGCAAGATAAACCCTACTGAGAAAAATAAGGATCTTAAAGCAACACAATAGTAAAATTTTTGCTTGAGGAAAAAACAGTTTCCTTATTGACTCTTGTCTCGTCCTTGCACGAATGCTTTGTCATTTTTACTAGCCCACAGCAATCGCCATCCTGTTCCAGGAAACTTACTCCCTATGAAAGTGTGTGTATGCGCTTAATACACAGAGGCAAGCATAGAAAGACTTCATCTTTGCCCATCCTGGGTCACTGACTTCCCAGTCCCCCTTTCTACGTATTATTAAATTGCCTCTGACTCTTTTTTCATCTTTTGCCTTACCCCTCATGCAGGCAGTTGGAGATCTTGATCAGGTCCCTGGCACTTGGTCATCAGGCTCCACAGCATAAAGGGAACTGTGGAAGTCACCACAAAGGACAGCCACTCCCATGATGGTGCCTGGAAAGCAGAGATAAGGAAGGCACTGAAGACAAGGAAATACCTTCCAGGTCACGCCTCCAGTGACTTATCCCTGCCAACTAAGTCCCACCTGTGAAGGTGGAACCCTGAAAGGATATTTAAGATTTAAACTCTTCCATTTATTTTCCTGGCTGTAAAATACTCACATGCATCTTATTACACAAAATACCATAGTCCATGTGTAAGAGTCTTCAAAGTTGGCTGTCACAGCATTGCTAAAATATCCAAATCCAAATCTCTTAAGAAACTCAGGGCAAACTTTTAGCTATGAGGCTCTGTAAAAATTTTTAAAAATAGCACTACTTTCAACATTCAACAGTGTAAACATTCCCATTCCAAAAAGAAGGACCAGCAAGCTAGAAAGAAACCAAACAAAAAAAAAACAAAATCGAACCTAGCAGGTAAGCATTAATTCCTGCAACTCTGTAAAGCATGCAGGGCAAGTTTTGGTGAGACATGAGCTCCAAAAGGTTTTGGAATCTCTGAGGCTAGGGCATTGTGGTTGCAGCCCAAATGGTCTCTTTTGGGCTGGCTTTACTCAATTTTTGTGGCTTCCTTCTACATATAATCCACATTTCCAGCATATACAACTTCTGAAATCCTCACTGCAATGTCAGGTTCATTCAGATGTCAGCTTCTGGTAGTTCTGTGGCCCTGTTACACACTTGTGACTACTCTCTCAGGCTTTCTTTTGAAATCTGGATGAAAATAATGACCCCATTGCTTTTGCATTCTATATTCCTGGAAAAACCAGCATCATTTATAGATGCCAAAGTTGGCCACCAGTTTGAGCAATAGCTAAGCCCATTGGACTATCTCTGTAATACCTGGGTAAATGACCTAGAATGTACTTCTCCAAGTGACCCTGAATGAGCAGGTGTTTCAGGGACTCTGCTTCACACAACTGATTTAAAATTTGCACCCTTGAAGCTTCAGTGGTTAGAATTTTGCTGGTCTGAGATGCCCTCAAGGAATCTGGTTTCTCTGAAGTGCTAATCTTCTCAATTATCATGATCTCCTTTGCCCCAACATTGCAGATGCTTCCTCTTTGATGAAAGTGTAAATTTTGCAAGTCATTAAACTTTATTTTCTTCCTGATTCTCACTGCATATCTAGTTAAAAGCAGTCAAAGGTATCCATGTCACAGCCTGAACAGTGGGCTTGTATGCATTCCATCCACTAGTTTTGTACCCTTAATCTCAGTCTCTTGAAAAGTTTTGGACACAGGCAAAAGTAAAATAATTCTTTGCCAAAATCAAGTGCTATTCTCATTTCTAATTATTCTCATTCCAATGTGAAACCTCAGGGAACTGACCTTTATTTATGATATTCCTAATATTTGATCTTCTGAGTTCTTTCCAGTGTCATTCATTAAGCTCAATTTATAGCAACGTAGTGTTTCTTTAATTGGAATTTCTGAAACTGTCCAAATACCACTAGCAGTCAGTCCCAAAGACTTCTAAAGCATAGCACAGCAATGACCCCATTCTGGGTACCAGTTTTCCATGTTATTGACTTATTGTACAGACACAATGTCTGACATCTATAATTTAAAGAGTTTAAGACGTTTGCTTAAGTTTTAAGAAGTTTGCTTTGATTTACAGTTTCACTGGACTCAGTTACAGACTACAGTCTCTAAGACAGAAACACTGTGACAGAACAGCACGGTAGAGAAAGATGTTCACTGCAAGGAAGCAGAGAAAAGTGGGAGGAGCCAGGATGAGAACCCACCTTCTAGATCATGCAACCAGGGATGACCCCTTCTGAGCATCCCCAGTTCAGAACATGAGATTTTGAGGAAACATTTTAGATCTAAACCATATAAGTTAATGCATAACTTTTTTCTTTTATTGCGTTTCAAGACAGTATGTGTTCATTTGTAGCAATTTTTCTCTTGATAGAGATTTCATAGATGTTACACACCTTGTATGCCATGAAAAAGTGTAAATTGAGTGAGACAGGATCAGAGAAAGGCAGAAAGAAAAAAAGAGATTCCTTCACATTTCTTTGTTTTCTTCTTTTATTTTCTTTGGGGTAGCATTGAATTCCCCATGGAACCCTGATTGGCCTCAAGCTTATGATCCTCTTGCCTCTGCTTCCCTAATTCTGGGATTATAAGTGTCTATCATAGTCCTTCGATGTGTTTCACAGGTCAAATGTGGATGTTCGCAAAATGTGAAAGTGTTTTATAAGCCAGGCGTGATGGTACATGCCTCTATCCCAGCTCTCAGGAGGCTGAGGCAGGAGGAACATTGCAAATTTGAGACCAGATCGCGCTACAAAGAGAGCTCAAGGCCAGCGTGAACTGTAGATGGAAACCATATCTCAAAGTAGTCAAAATCAAAAACAAAATATTTGTTATAATGTGGATAGCATTTTTATACAGTGTATTTGTCTATATTACTGCTAATGCTATAGTCTAGTCCTCAAATATGAAGACCCCCACAAAGCAATCCGTGTTAGAATATAGAGGTAATAGATGGAGTCCTGGATTACTTCACATGGCTGGCTGAGTAACTAGAAAGTAGCGAGGAGGTGCAGGCAAAGAAGTGGAAATGAAAAATGTGTCTTCACTTCAAAAAGTACTTGGGCTCATGCTCAGAAATGATTCAGTAAGTTTGAAAACTTTCCATTAGGAAGAATCAATTTTCTTTCTTTTTTTGCATTTACTTGAAGAGAGAAATAGATATGACAGATTAACACATACACCTTAAATAAAAGTAATTATATTTCATAAATGGGCAGCGAATAGTGGCAGTCATTCAAACACACAACAAATACTTAAGCATTTCCCATTATGTAGGGAACACTGTCAAATATTTGGGTAAAAAATGTAAACTAATAAGGGACCTTTTCATGAAAGCATGTTATTGAAGTTTTCAAGCAGAAAGGACAGAAAGTGCAAATGCCCCAATTGACCATAGTGGAGAGAGAGTGAAAAAGTTTAGTAGTTAATAAGCTTGAAGAAATGGCAGGGGACCATGCATGCAAGTTCCAGCAGAAACTGATTTTCATTTCAGGGCAGGCAAGGAATGGAGAGTTCCGAAACAGAGTGGATGTGGTTCAGTTAGCTTTTTAATAGGATCCTGTTGATTGCTCTACTGAGAATAGACTGCAAAGGGCTAAATTTGGGAAGCAAGGGGATCACTAATGAAGCCGTGAGGATCATTTGCTCATAGACCAGGTTAGCTGTGATAGTATTAAGGAGGGACTTGTTCTGGGTATAGTTTAAAAATGAAGCCAGCAAGATTTGGTGCAGAATTAAAAAAAAAAAAAAAAGGACAAATAGAAAAGTCAAGACTGCATGCAAGAAGAAAAGGTATATTCCCAAGGAGAATAAGAATGTTTTCAACAGAAAAAGGAAAAAAACTTACTTTGTGGCAAAAGCAACAAACTTACACTACAGTTATGTCAGATACAAGGCAAAGAGAGGGAGATTATTAGCGTTACTGTAGAACAAAGGGACAGATTGTCATCGGAAGTCATCTGATATTGATGTTCAGAATTTAAATATACAATTCCTTAAATTTCTTTTTAAAACTTTTTATTAAAATAATACCTGTAGATAGTCAAAAAGAAAATTTTAAAAGTAATCGTCTTAATTCCATGAGAAAAATGAGGCAAAATTTTACAAGGAAATAATCAGAGAATAACTATGGTTATTATACTGCGTATTGTGATTGTAAATGAATGGCAAAAATGTTTCTCAGAGCACAATTCCTTGCACCCAAAATTGAGATTTATTCTACGATCAGGAAAAAGACTAAACTTACAGGAGATTTTCACTAATGAGACTTTTTTTTTAATAAGAGAAGAAGTAGACATCTGGAAAATCATAGAGGAAAATATAGAAAGTGTATCACACACATTTTAACACTTAAAAAATAAGACATTTAAATAGTGAGAAAAGCAGTGTCAGTTTTACTGTCTACACAGGTGATGCTGGTCAACTGACACCTACGCATCAAGATTCCTACTTTTTACCCATGAGTATATAAAATAAAAATTGCACAAGATCTTTTTCTGATTACATGGGGGAAAATGAGTAGAGGTTTTGTTTCTATCCAGTGTTCTATCCTGGGGCAATGCACAGTGTTTCTGGTAAGATGGAATCAGAGAGACCACAATGGGTGCAATAAATACAAAGTGATTTTTCTAACAAAATTATATTATTTTTATGTGAGATATGTGTATTTCACCTTTTAAAATAGAATGAAATAATATAATTTTCCAGGTATAGATACAAAAATTTAAAAGAGATGCAATCGAGAAACAATTACTTCGGTCATTTAAAAATATTAACAAATTAAAATAATATTCACCAAATTTAAATAGTATTTCAAATAAGACATTAGTTGGAGCCCAGAAACATGAGAAAGTAATAGTGAGAGTATGTATCTTCTACACAAGCCCTGTCATGCAGAATCCTGCTAGACAGAGTACTCAATCAGTATTTGTTGACTAATTAACACCATACCTTGATTGCTTATTTTTTCCTAAAATTGCTTTCCACTTCTATTTTTTACATGTAAGCACATGATGAAAAAGTGTATTTTTTCACAGAGGTGTTTCCGTTACCCCATTAATAATTCATTCAAATCAGTTCCAATTTACTCCTGACTCAGCCCCTCACTCACTGTTGGAATTTTTGACATGTGCTGCTTAACTCTAAGCAAGATGTACATGGAAGAGCAAATGGACAGCCAGCCTCACTCCATAAAGCTCTGGAGCAACAGCCATTAAATAAAATAAGCATTTGTCAGACAATCAGTCTTCAATTATGCAATTTCTCCTGATTTATGATATGTGCACATTTTAACATTGACCTCCGGCCATGTAACACTAATAAAACATTGCTTATTGTATTAGATAATTTCTGGAAGAAAAATTTGATGATATTCTCATATCATTACAGAGTAGCAAACTAAGTCCTGACCAAATGCATCTGGGTTGCCATTGTTAGAATTACAAAACTCTTGGTCAACTGTATCTACAAAAGATTTTCTAATACTGTCCCATAGAAATTTGAAAGCAGTTGAATTGCAATTAGTTGTTCCAGAAGGTAAACTAGTTAAGTGGCTGATCCACTTGAAACTATTTAGAAAGTGTGTCTGTGTGTAAAATGTTGGGTGTATACAACAATCACAGCAAGCAAATCAACACAATATAAGCTACAATAATCAAAGAAAAATCCTGCTATATAGGATTTACCTCTGTTATTTTTCTTCAACACAAGTAGAACCTGTGTATGTATGTGAGTCTTCCGCAGTATACATTCTTGTTTTTTGTTTTTGTTTTGTTTTGTTTGTTTGTTTTGATCTTTTTCCTTTTTATCGGTATCGGGAATCAAACTCATGACTGCCTGCTTGCAAGGCAGGTGCTTATGCTGCTGAGTTAAATCCTCAGCTCCCACGTTCTTGTTTTAATCTTCAGGTTTATTGCTAGTTGTATATTTACATAACTAAGCAACTAACTACCAATTAAGTTTAAGCAAGAATGAAGAGACAAGGAATGTTGATTTAAAAAAAAAATTTCAAAGATCTGAACAAATAAATCACTGTAATTAGATAATAGGTATCCTCAACTTTGATGTAAAAATTACACTCTAAGTGTACAGATAGTTTGCTGTCCATCTTCTAGTGAAGCATAGAAACTCAAAATCTTACCATGACATTTTTAAATATATTAATACTATCATAGTATTTATTAACTGTTTAACTTCAATCACTAATCTCCAAATTTACCTGATCTTGCTTTCTTGGATTTTGAATTTTTCTCTCATATTTTATTTTTTATCTCTTCTCTTACTTTGAAATACAGTTCAATTTGAAAACAAACAATTTTCCTAGCTAATTACTCTTCTCCTTTATTAGATTGTTATTAAGTACATCTTTAATAAGTCTACAAACACTTCAAGGATATGCCTAACATTTTGCTCTCTTTATGTCCAGGTACACTGGAAACTCTCAATCAAAAATCCTATTTGATAATCTAATGATCTATTTTCTAGTGATTCTCAAAGGTGCATGAAATTAATTTATCTGTGTTTTTGTATATAGGATAGATTATTTGAACTTGGAAACTTTGATGATCCAGTGAATCAATAAAACAAATGATTCCTAAATTATTTTTATTTCAGTTTCTATTTATCAGAATTTGCAAGGGTCTGGAAATTTTTCTTTATGTTTGGTAGTCCTCTGGTTTTCCTCTATTCTGAATTTTTCATAACCCTTAGAAATTTCCTTTAGATCATTTATATTTTTATGGTGAATTTGTGCAGTTTTTTAAACAATATCTATATTGTTCCATCACCCAGTGTAGACATTGCAAATGTGTCTTATGTCAACATGCTTTGTTTGTTTTTGTGGTAGTAGTAACTGAACCCTGGGCCTTCTCCCTGAACTGTATCTGCAACTCTCTTTATTACTCTTAGTACTGAGAAAATGTCTCACTTTGTTGCCCAGGTGGGACTTTAAGTGTAATCCTCCTACCTCAGCCTCCCAAAATGCTGGGATTACAGAAATGCAGCCAGCTTCAGCCAGTTTGGAGACAATTGATTTATACTCACTGTGGCAAGTCTGGGTGCTGGAGCAATTTGAGTACAAGGAATTGGGTTTTTTTGCAAAAGGAGCAGCGACTACTGCTTGTTAGCTGCCGAATACTCTGCATGCTACAGAGTCAGACACAAATACAAATCTCACAGTTTACAACAGGTGATAGAATCATAAAAATTTTAGAAACTATTAACAGTAAAAGGCACATTGTCATTAATTCCACTGAAAATATTCCCCCTTAGTTTGAACACAACTATGTCATCATTCTTGCCAGTTTCTGGAGTAAAAAGTCCTTCCATGTCTGTTAGAGGTCTGGTCAAAAACACGGTGAATATCACTGTTGAGTGCCATTCAATGGGAAGGTAGGCTCATAAAGACAGTACAGTGCCTTCTGCCCCTTTATTCACTGGATCTGGCACCATTAGACTTCTGGATTTTGCTCAAAGTCAAAAGGCAAACATTTTGGATCAATTCATGACATGCGGTATCCATGTAAAAGCAACTAATGACACATTTTGAACATGTTAGTGTGAATTACAAACGGAAGCAATTTTGGGCGGCATAAACTCTGGACCATGTGTTCTAGGACTCACTGCTGTGCTCATTCACTCAAGCATCTTTGTTTCCGAGTAAACTGCAAAACTTGAGTCTGAGGACACTGCTGGTCATATTGCAAGCATTTGTGATCTTGGTGTTTTTTGTTCAAGGTGCCTCAAGCCCTTTCCCAAGAATCATATCAGATAGGTTGTGCTACAGATGGGGGCAATTCTAATATTTATGGGAGGCCACAGAGGCGAACGTGGCTGGAGCTTGACTTTGAGATTCTATAGTGTAAGAGCTGGGGGTTTACAGACAACGCTGTGGGCCTTGATTAGGAGCCAATAACAAATGCCTGCTATTTTCACACAACCATGTTGGTTACAAAAATTGCATAAATCCCAAGAATTCCAAATTCAAAAGATCATTTGTAGGTCTTTGTGACACATCAATTATTCAGATAGCATATATTATGGCATATATTTTATGGCATAAATTTAGTCATTTTGTCCACTGATGCTTTTATTACCATTTGTTTGCAATGCATAATAAATATCTTCATCAGGGGGATATGGTACAATTACACACAACTTTTGCCTACAATTCTACTATGCCTATCTGCCCATATAGATTTTATTGTCAGGGTGTATTATCTCAGTGTACTGTAATTTCAAACACATTAAAATCATTTTAGATGGCATTATTAAATCCTCTAAAACATTTAAAGGAAACTTATTTTTAGTATTATAGAAACAACTTAGATGACACCTTTTAATTCATTTTATTTAAAAATGTATAGAAATGAATTAAAATTTTCATAAATATACAATAATCTCTTGTGAAAATCTTGAAGAGTATCTCTTCCAAAGGGGCAGAGTTGAGAGCTTTGGGGAGGGATGTTGGGCAAGTGCTGCAGAGATTGGAGGAGATGGTACTCAGTGCTGCTGGTCTCTCCAGGAATCAGAAGAGGTCAGTGCTACCGGGAGTGGCTTTGGATGAGGGTCTGGTGTGTTAAAGAGCAAACTGCTTTGTCACTCGGGCCAGCTTCTGAGAAAAATCACTAGAATCACCGCTAGAACTGTGCACAGAAGCCATGTGTTGGCTACAGCTTATTAAAGTCATTTTTAAACTGATGCACAAAAATATGAAAATTGTAGGTACTTACACCCTGCCACATGAGGTTTCAATACATGTGTGCACTGCATAATGTTTAGATCAGGTTAAACATATTTATTGCCTCAAATGTTTATCACTCCATTATAATAAAAGAAATTTTTACCCTGCTTTTGAAATACAAGTGTCTTATCATTACTGGTCGTCTCCCTACTATGCCCCAGCACATCAGAAATTCTTGTTCTATCTAATTGTAACTGCACAAATTGATTAGCCTTCCCCCCTTACTCGCTATCTGCTCCCATACCCGGTCTCTGGTGACCAACTTCTAGATCAGTATTTTTAGATTCTACTTTAGTGAAGTCAAACCATTTCTGTCATTTTATACCTGGATTTTTTTCACTGACTGTAATCATCTTCAGTTTCATCCATGCTTTTACAAATGATGGTATTTTGTCCTTTTTGTCTAAATAATATTCTATTGTGCTTGTGTATCACATATTTTATTCTAAAACATAAGCATTTATTGCAAAAAAATTTCAGAAACCATACCAATCTTTCTTTTTTCTAGTGTCAGGAATTGAACTCACAACTTTGCATTTGCCCAATAGGCATTGTGCCTCTAAGCTATATCCTCTGTCCAAACCATGCCTATTAAACCATGGTGAATTTTATAAAGTGCAACCTGACACTAAGCAAAATGCATTGTAAGGAAGTGAGCCATCCATTAACAAGTAATATTACACACATTTCTTCACCTCTACCAGTGGTTATCTTGAGAAATATGGGGAATGCCAAGGATTTCAGGTATAGCTCTGGGTTTATGGCATGGTTTGCCTATCATGTTTTATTTATTTCTACTTTAAAAGCATAACTCGAAAGGTAATAGTTTGTGAAATCAAATCAAATACATATGCAGGGAAAATTCCCCCTTTTTTATGTACTCCATAGGATCTCTATTTCTGATTCTATGCTAATATTTTATCATTTTGTTCATTTGTTCCCTAGCTCCACTGTCCAGTACTGAGGACCAGACCCACATCCATACACATGCAAGGCAAGTGCTCTACATGGAACAACAGGTCCAGCCCTTCTTTTCTTTTTTTAAAATTTTGACATAAGGTTTTGCTAATTAGCTCCTGCTGGAATAGGATCTACAATCCTTCGGCCTCACCCAGCTCTGTGATCGCTTTGTATCTTTAAACTATATTTATTTATTTATTTATTTATTTATTTATTTTTGCTTTCTTGAGACAGGGTCTTGCTGTATTTGTTTTTGTGTTTTTGTTTTTTGATATGGGAATTAAACCCATGGCTTTGCACTTGCCAGAGAGATGTTTGTGCTCCTGAGCTGTATTGCCAGTGGGTCTTGCTACCTAGTTCAGGCTGCCCTAGGACTCACTTATGTAGCCCAGGCTGACCTGGAACAAACATGACTCTTCTGCTTCCAGAGTGCTGTGTTTGCCTATACACCCAGCTTGGTGGTTTGTTTGTTTGGAGTTTTTGTGTTTTTGAGGCAAGGTTCTACTATGTAGTTCAGGCTGGCCCCCAGGCCTCCAAGTGCTAACATTATAGGCATGCACCACCATGTCTGGTTGCGGACTTTTTTTTTTCTCTCAGATAGGATCTCACTCTGGAGTTCAGGTAGCCTTCATCTCACTTTGTAGCCCGGGCTGGTCTTGAATTTGCAACGAGCTCCTGCCTCAACCTCCAAGTACTGGGATTACAAGCATGTGCCACCGCACTTTAACCCTTCAAGACCAAACTGTTCATAACTTTATCTAAAAGGAAGGTATCTGTTCAAATTTTGTCATCATTACATCTCTGATCCTCTTCCTGAGGAATGATAAAGATTAAGTTTAATTAATACTGATATTTTTTAATATGCAAAAACCTATCTTTGCTTTCTAAAACAAATAGAAGACCTAAAAATAAGGCACTATTTCAAATCAGATGCCAATAAAATGGCATCAGTATAAAGATCTAAGTAAATATCAAACACAGGAGACTGGTAATTAAAACATCATGCAATGACTTCATTTTAGTGAGAACAAGCAGCTCAGTACCAGGTAAAAGAAACATGTGGCTTTATATTGAAAACAGTATTAAGCTAAATAATGATAATTTTTATAAATTCTCTAATCATAGCTTCTTGCTTTTGAATAACTAAGTTTAACCTTGATGCTTTAAATTAAATGCCTATTCAACAAAGCTAATTGAACAGACATGTATATGAAAATTTAGATCTGAGAATACAAGGATACACAGAGGACATTATTTAAAGATGAGTAACAGGTTCCATCCTTTTCTTCATCACTGTGATTAGGTTACAAAGGACTGGATTTTCTCTTTGTTTTTCCTAAGCCAATACTTATGGGTCTTCAGGAATTCAATTCTCTTTTTCAGAATCTTTAGGGAAAACCTGAAGAATTCTTCAATTCTTTTTTGACACTCGGGAGTTGAACATATACAAACTGGATTCCCTCCTGAATATTTATTTTCATCTTTCCTTGAGGACAAAAGCAACATGGAATTCGTGGCAGAGGTGGAGGGACCCAGCCGCCTTCTTGAGGGCTCCAGAGGTCACTGTTTTCCTGTAACTGCCCAGTACGCTGTCTGCTTTAGTCTGCACCATGTTAGCCCACGAGGAGTCCGGGAGCCATGCTGACTTCCTCGCCACAGTGTTTCGCTAGACCCGGATCCAATTGTCATATTTTCTTATTCATCCCGTTGATAAAATACTCCGGTTACTTCTATTTTTTCTGATATTAAAAGTATTGCTACAATAAACGTGAGAGGGAAGAAAATTTTTCAACATACTGATTTCATTTCCTTTTTGTATATAGAGTGGTGAGATTCATGTATCACAGTTGTTCTTATATCAAATATTTTAGAAAATTTTATACTATTTTTATAATGGCTCTACTAATTTGCATCTCAACTGGGTGTGTATCAAGGTCAATATTTCTCACACCATTTGTTGCTTTTGTCGTTTTGATAATATCCATTCATTTTCAGAAGAAATTATATCGCATTGTGGTGGTGATAGTGATAATGAAAATTTTTTCCATATATGCTTTCTATTGTCCATTTTTATGTCGCTTTGTGGAAATACCCTATGCTGGTTTATAGTTCAGCTTTAATTGAAATATTAATGTTCTTATTATTTTGCTTTTGAGCTGTTTGAGTTCCTTATAAATTCTTGATATTAACCCATTAACAGATTTATAATTTACAAATAGTTCCTCCCATTAATTAGGTTAGATTATATCTCAGTTCTGTTTATTGTTCCTTTGCTTTTCAGAATATTTTTAGTTTGATGCAATTGCTTTAATTGTTTTTTTTTTTTTGCTGCCTGTGTTTCTGAGATATTATACAAAAATTTCTCACACAGACCAATACACTGTATTATTTCCCATGTTTTCTACTAGCTATTTCATGATTTGCAGTTTCACATTTAATTATTTAATTCATTTTGATTTTATTATTATGTAGAATGAGAGATGAGGATCTAGTTTTAGTCTATTGAATGTAAATAACCGTTTTCCCCCCAGAATAACTGACTGAAGATTTTCTTTTCCATTGTGTTCCACAAAATATTAAAGAAAAAATGCTGTACAGGCGCAGTAAAGTACTGTTTATCCATAAAAATGATGAGTCTCCATTATTTTCACAGTATGGTTGAGGTTGGGGACAGTATGCTAGGTGACAAACAGTATGCTAGGTGACAAACTTTATCACAGTCACACATGAGACCCAGAAAGGCTGATCTCCTAACAGTAGATAGCAGCCTCGTGGTCATCAGAGTGCATACAAGAGGAGGACTGGTCAGTGCATACCTTTCCAGATCTCCTGAAACTTGGAATGTGAATCCCTTCTCACTTTGCGGTCTCTCTCGACTATGCCACATTGACAGAATTTAACTGGCAAAGAAAAAAATGGTGATTTGCAGAATTCAATCTTCAGCATCATAATAGGACAGCAACTGTTGGATGGATAGTGACCCTAAATGGACAGCCAACACTCTGACACAGCAAGCTGGGGGATTAGAACAGCCATGGTAATGCTGAGTAGAGGGTACAGTTAGAGGGGACTTAAGCCAAAGGGTTTGCAGATTTACTATAAAGCCACATAAAAAATAAAGTGCATTATTGGTAGTGAGCCTACCTATTTCAATAAATTGAACAGGATAGAGTTTAGAAGTAGATCCACATATCTTATGCATGCTACATTTAAAAAAATTAATGTATGGGAAAATTTAAATCTCAACCACTATGTTGCTTTATGCAAACCATAATCTCAGAGGGAGCAGACAGGTGAGTTTAAAAGTGAAAACAATAAAGACTCTGGGAGAAAACACAGAATATTTTCAAAACTTGAAATGGGGAATATTTTCTAGAAAAAATGCAGAAAATAAAATTATAAGCATAGTAATAAATTGGGCTTCTTAAAATTTAAAAATGTTACTTAACAAGAGACTTGGGTTAAGAACATGAAGAAACAGGTTAGGCTGAGACATGTTCACAATCTATGTACCTGTCAAAAGGCTGTTACATAGATAGACTATTTAATGAATGCTTAAATCTAAACAACTAAAAGACCAAGAAACCATACTTGTAAACTGGAATCTGATTAAAAGATGTAATTTATACCAATAAATGCAGGAAAACATACACAACATTAGTCACAGTGGGACTACTAATGAAAATATTTAAAAGATAACTCTAAATGCTGGTAACATCAAGTGGAAGCCACCTGGAACTCTCGCGTCTTACTACTAGGGTATAAAATGAAAGCACCATTTTGAAAATTTATTTTTCATTTTCTAATAAAAGTAAATATTGTAAAACTTACTATCCAAAATTCTACTTTGTAGCTTCCACATATACATTTCACAGTTATTTTTGTGTGACATTTGTTTTTCGGATTTTGGGGAGTGATAACAACATGGCAAATGTACAAAAACATAGATTTCTGGATGTTTGTAATAGCTGAAAACTTGAAATAATTCAAATGTCCATCAAGATATGATCACAAATAATTGTGATAGAGTTCAAATTAGGAATTCTCTTCCATCAATAATAAGAAATGAATAATTAATACATATAACAGTGTCAATGACTCTCATGATGATTATATTAAAATAATTTAGACATTACACAGAGTGTGTCATTCTATCTTTATGAAATTTTAAAAAGACAAACCTAATCCAGATTGTAGAAATTAGACTTCATCTACAGCAAAGAAATGAGGCATATCTACAAGTGAAATTTGAAGATGTCTCATGTTTAGGGATATGTCTGATATTTTAATAATGTTCTGAATATGTTTGTTTATCAACTGAATTATGATCTTGCATTATACTATGTATAAATTTTATTTTTATGAGGATAAAAACTAAAAAATAAGATGCTACTGAAATCAGAATCTGGCTTTGTTTTATTCACACCAAACTAGTAAGGATATTTCTGATGAGTAGAATAAACAACTTTATCAGTTACAATCCTTACTTAAAAGCAACTGAATGCCATTTATGTACAGTTACAAATAAAAATAGTATAAATCTTTTCCTTAAGTTAAAGAAAAAACTGTTGGAGTAATGTAGACATTTGAGATACTTCATCTGCACAAATTTTATTCCCATTTCATTTTCCTCTACCATGACATGAAGATCTAAGGTTGTGATCTGAGAAACAAAAATGTGGAGATTCACCAGAGCAGAGCAAAAAAGAGGCCATGAATTCACAAGTCGGCAGGAAGCGAGGCTGAAGGAGACAGCGACGTGGCTGATAAATAATTGGTGAATGCAATCTTCTCGAGGAGAATGTGCACTTAGCAACATATGTTTCCCTTCTGCAAAGTTAAATATCACCACCCCTCCCGGTCAAAAAAAAAAAATACAGTTTAAAGTCCACTGATGTTCAAGAGGAAAATATGCTCACTTTTCCTTGTTTCTTCAAAGAAACTCAGCTGAACCATAACTCAGGCAAAAAAGTTTGTAAAATACCTTCTATTGAATATTAGTTTCATTCAAGTCCCATAGGTTAAATCACTCTTCTTTGGTTACAACTCCCACAATAATTGAAAGCACTGATTATAGCAAAAAAAAAAAAAATCCTTATTTTAGTGTCTGTGCAGCAGTGCATCTCAAAGCTCAGCAGAAGCATATGTATTATTGACACAGACAATGTAGCACATAAAGAACTGTGGATACTAACAACATGTAATTTATCTAAAATATATAGTAGAAGGAACATCTATTGAAGACTGAAGGCAGAAACTTAGTCGCTGGAAATTTCCTCTGGTTAAATTATTGATGATTTTAGTCCTGAAACAGTGCAATGGTTTTGCGGGTATGTGCAATTTTTTAAACAATTACTTGATCTTAAAAATCTGGAGAAAGTGAAAACACAAACCAAAAGTGAATATTTGTGTTCAGCAGGACAAATATAATAGAAGATAATTCAGAGTTGGAAATTATATTAATCATAATTCATTAAATTAATATTTATTACTTTTTCAGATTTACATGAAAATATATAACTACAGTTGTTGCATGAGGAAATTTTATGAGATATTTTTATAGTGTAACTTGTTTTGTAAATATCTTTTCTTTCTCTTATTTGGCTTTGTTAACTCCTTAATGTCATGTGTCTTATTGCTTCATACAACAAAATAAAAGATTACTGATACAAATAGAAAAACATACAGCACATGCAGCTCCTTACGACATTTATTTACTTTCTCCAAATACAATAAAGGGTGCACACAAAAATATGTGTTGCTACAATAACAAGAACACTGACCGAAAGCATGGCAAGTGAATTAAGTCACCTTAAATAGACTGATTTTCAGTGTTTATTAACAAAAACAACATATTTAATTATGAATACAGATTGTATTATATATCCAAAAAACAAAATTTTCTGAAAAATCCAAATCTTTTATCATTTATTTACCAGCAATAATTATGTTTTGAGTAAACTACATAAGCTATAATTACTTTGGTTATTATCTTCTTTAAAAATAATAAGAAAACAACTTTAGAAGCATATAGATATTAAGTCTAAACATCTCGGAAATTTAATCCTTAAAGTTTTTCATTTTACTTGCAATAATGAATATTTAAATTCTATTAATTTATAATCCATATGTACAAGTTGGCAAGCACAAGCAAATGATTTTATAGACATTGCTTATATATTTTTCTAGCAATTTTAGCATTTTAAGATATAGTGTGCAACAGAATAGCAACAAGTGGAGAATTTCTTGCCTGTGTTTTCTGATGGTGATTTACTCAGTGTGAAAAGATTTAGGTTTCAACTTGCTGCATCTCAGATTCTCTCTTCAGTCTGTTTCTTCACCATAAGGAGGTAAAAAGGTGGAACTGCTTACCCAGAAGGCAAGCATTCCTTTCCAGACTCACTAGCTGAGGATTATATTTGCAGCCCGCACTTACATTTGGCTTTACAGAGAGCTCTTTAAAGAAAATACTGCCACAAGTGAGAAAGGTAATTTGTATGGTAAAATGGGTAAGAAATGAAAATATTTTTGAACCTCTTATTTCAGGCATGCCAGCTAGAGTTGTAAGAATCCGAGTATGTGCGTTGGCCTCTTTATCTGAAGGAATCTAGTCTTTTTGTTTTTTTTTTTTTTTGTTTTGTTTTGTTTTAATTTTAAGTCATTGAAAAATATTGTTTTATTTCTGACAGCAAATTGAAATGGATAACTTTATTTGAACTGGATTTCATTGCTTCACTAAAACAGATTTCGATTTTCAATAAAATAAATTTAGGAACATGTCTTTAAATAAGATTTTTCAATAAAATATTTTTTTAAATTTTATTTAAAGAAAAAAGAAAAAACAAAACAGTAAAAGGGTACAAGTAATACAGAATTAAAAAAAATAAACAGTAAGAAATCACTAGTTAATAGATTACATGTTGTCATTTTAAAAATAGTTGTTCAGGTTACAAAATTAAAGCACATAAGGTGGGCATTCAAACAGTGAGATTGCAAACAGTTCTGTTCAATGATCCAACAAAAACTTAGTAATATGGTTATCTATCTTATACACTTAAATATCCAGTTATAGCCTTTAGAGTACTTTCTTTTTCTTTCTTTTTTACAATAACAGTTACACATTTTGGGTTTTATTACTCCCACAGTTCTTATTACTTTTTTTAAGAGAATAAAACCAAATGTGACAAAACAAAATGGAGTCAGTCAAAACAAAAGGATGGACATAGTACATGATGTAAAAGCAGAATACAAGGTAATCAACAGTGGTTACCATAATGCCTCTTGCTATCTTAAAATTGCCTATATCATCAGGTATAATAAAATTGAACAAAACAGTACAGAACAAAACCAATAAAACTGAAACATTGGGGACCTTACAGGACTTCAAAAGAAGATAATAGTCAAACCAAAATGGGCATCATAGTGAATCTTATTGCCTTCAAAGTAGTTGCCTATATGCTCAAACTTCAAAGTAGTTGCCTATATGCTCAAACCTGATACTATCAAACAAAACAGAATAGAGTAAAATCAGTCAAAACAAGATGGTGAGAGTAATACAGGGGTTCAAATCAAGTTAATAGGAAATCAAGTAAATTAATGTAGTATATCCTGCTCTTTTTCATTTTTCCCTTAATTAAAAAATAATTTAAAAATGAACAAACTTTAAGAAAAGAAAAAGAAGGGGAGATTGAGATAAAAGAGGACATAACAACACAGGTCAGAACAGAATAAGCAATAAAATATTTTATACTAACTGAACAGAAATATGTGGTTTCTGCTGAGATCTGCTCAAGGTTCTATTATAGGACCTAATTGTTTCTGAAGTTATTTGCCTTATAATATTATATCAAATAAAATTTCATTTCTACACACAATAGCTGCTATGTACAAATGCTAGTGGAAATGGCTCCATTTATAAATACTTTTATAATTATTAAAACAATGTCATTAGGTAGATTCACATTCTATCTAGTGTGATTAATAAACTGAAGCTCTGAGTTTAAGCAAATTGTTCATGAGGAAAACTACCATAATCAAGAACTGCATTACTCTGAATATTGTGGCTGTAACAAAGAGCCACAGCTTCAGTGGTCTAAAACAAAACAAACTACTTGCCTAATGCTTTGCCATTCGAAATCTTGCACAGGTGCCACTGGATTACAACTGGGTTCTTGACAGTTCTGTGTTACTATCTGGAAGCTCGTAGGGAGAACCTGCCCCCTTCCCTTTTTCAGCTTTCAGAACAATCCACATTCCTTGACTCAGGTGCCCCTCTGGCCACGGTCTCTGCTTGATTTCATTCTACAGTCAGACTTCCCTTGACTCTTCTAATTCTGACTTCCACCTACAATTGTAAGGACCCTTGAAAAGTCCCTGCTAATCTGCTACATTTTGATGTCAGTAAACTAGCAAACTTAATTCTCACCTGTAATCTTAATTTCTCTCCACTTTGCAGTTTAACATTTCCATAAATTTCAGTGATTAGAACATGAAAATCTCTGAAGAGGCCATTATTCTGGCTATCACATTTTCTGAAGTGTATTCTCAACTACTGTTCACAGTATTTCATGTAATAATGTTGAAACAAAATGATACCTGCAGATTTTTCAGAAAGTATGTTAGAAAATACAATAATTGCTTCATGATTGCGCGTAATTTTCAGATAGGTTTTAGACATTGTCAACAATTTTTCTCTTTAAGCAATCTTATTTTACAAATCATTTTTTTTTCTCCTGACAAGTATAAAAACAAGAATGAGAATATGATATTTCTGTAGCCTTCCACAGCAGGTAATTTTAATGCAATTTTAAACATCAATAAAGTGCTATTGCTACGGAAAGAATCATTCTTTCTCATTTTCATTTCTAGAGTATTCAACTAGGCGCATTCCTACCAAGTAAGTCAAGTAAATATAAACATAATCTGTAGGCAGACTTGTATAAATAAAGGCAGAAAAGTCTATATTATAGGAACAGGTGCCCAAAGGTAGTTAGTGTTTATGGTTCCATAATTCTAGAGTAGAAATACAGGATTTGTCAAAATATAGTATGATGTCAGAAAAGAAGGAAGATGTCTTGATAAAATAAAGTGTCTTTGAGTAGTTCTGTATATTAAGTATGAATGTAAGAATACTGTTATGATTTTTAAAAATTATCAAATGAGGCATAACAGAATATGCAGAGCTGGATAGTCAGAAATTGTTCAGTTAATTAGAATTCATAAATACTATATTTCTACCATGTATATTAAAATAATTCCTAACAGACATTAAAAAAAACAAAAAAAATTGATGGAAAGGAAATAGAAATAGCCAGATACTAGAGTAAAAAAAGAAAAACATTTTATCTTCCTTAAAAATAAACTATATTGCAGGCAAGAGTTATTTTCTGAACTCTGGTGGTTCCAAACTGAAATAATAAATCAATCAAGTAGGTTACACAAAGCATCACAGAAACAATTTAAATTAACTGACATACAATGACACACATAGGTAGATTCCCCCAGAAAGCCTCAGCCTATTTTCATTTGATGTGGTCTCCATAGAAGCTCATTAACAAAGAGCATTTACAGTATTTTAGAGGTCTGAGGTGAGAGTCGCCATGGAGTCAATGATGACTTGCAGAGCCCGCTTGGGTATGTGACTATCTTGCTGTGTACATGCCATTTTGTATTACAGAAAGGCAGAAATCCTAAACTTCTACAGCTAGTATGAGTTAGAAAAGTAAAAAAAAAAAAAAAAAAAAAAAAAGCTTCCAATTAATGAGTTAAATATGGTAAATCCTGTTGTGTTTCTTTAGATGATAATTATTTATTTCTCATCCTATAGGGGCAAGACGAAAATAATGACAATGTTTTAAGCAAGATGAACTCACTTCTATAATGCATGGACCTTTGTCAGATTCCTAAGATTGCCATAGCAGCTTCTCATTAGTGTCTTTCTGTGGTTGCTACGTAATCCCAGAAACAAATAACATGCTGCAGAGGTCAGTGAGGGCAAAAGAAAACATGTGAACTTCATTTTTAAATTGCATTTTCAGTAAATGAATTAGTGTAGACCCTGGAGAGAAAAGACTGTATGTATAAATTAGAGAATTTACTAGGTATTGAAAGAACACTGAACATTTTTCTGTCATCCCCACAAACCATACTGACATCTCTGATTACACGTGGAAGAAAGTTTATGCAAATAACCACAGTGCTGCTTAATGTTAGAATGCTTTGGATAAAAGAGTATATGTGCATAAACAGTAAAAAGAGAAATGACTTTAGAAATTTGAGAAAATTTAACAAAAAAATCATACTTTTCTAACTTTCTGAAATTTTCTAAAAAATATATAATTTACAAATGAACTATTCCTTATGTAATATATCAAGAAACAATTTGGACAGTTTAAAAATTGGAAATAAATGCCCAAAGATTTTGACTTAGAGCATAAAACATACATACTAATTTTAGATTTATTTACTTATAGTCCCATTTAGTTACTCTCAATAACAGAGTTCTAAAACACTGTGAATAGTTCATGCTGTAAAAGTTGAATGAAATGCTTGTTAATATTTCCTGTAAAGTTTAACATCATAGAATATTGCAATTCTAATATTAAATTTAAATGCTCAACTTCATTTGAGACTTCTAGTAAATTGAAAAAGGCAAGAAATACTTTGATTTCTTTGAAATCTGTGTTACTTGGCCTAAATTTCTGTGTTCCTGCAGAATTTTTCATACAAGCATCTTTGTTTGCCTCACTCTGTAGGATTCAGCTATTGGACCTCATGTGGTCCAGATAGTAGTAGTTCACCATCCCCGCCGTTAACTCCAGGAACCAACTCAGGAAAACATTCTCCTTACGTCTGTTTCTTCTAGCATCACTATGTGTGTCACTGAACTCTGAGGACGCTTGTATTCCAGTTTAGACACAAATAACAATCTACTCACCCAGCACCTATCAACTTGGCAGAACAATTCATTTCATCTGTTCCCTTCCCATCCTTGATTACATTTTTCCTATAAGGGGATCTCAGTATACCTCCATCATATTTTCTTCAATCTTCCACATTATTTCCTCTTCGTTCTCTCCAGACTCCTCACAGTACTGATGTTTCACATGAGACATTTGTTTTTCAAACGTAGGACTCCTTAATGTAAAAGATCAAAGATCTTTAGAAAGAGCATTTTATCTCTTTGGAGGGCTGAAGTGTGGGGACCCATGTGTCTAGAAGATAAACTTGGGCAGAACACTTCTGAGGGCAAAATGTGAAAATAAAATACCAGATTTGAGAAGAATACATCAGTGAATAAATAAATAAACAAACATACAAGTTCTGTTTCCAATATCTAACATTTTGACAAGGGAAGCTTATTTTGGAATGCAATAACAAATTGATTTTACTCACATTTTAACTGGCATAATAAAGAAACACTACTCCACACTGAATCTATGGCAAGCTGATCATAAAATATTATCAAAAAATAATAGTGAGTACCAAAAATGTCTTTATGTTTCCAATATAAAGGAATACAATGTATTAACATTATTGTTTTGTCATTGTCTTTTTGTGTATATAAATCTTTAATTGGGAAAACATAAAAGTAATTATCAGTGACTTCGTTCTCACACGTATAGAAACAGTAGACATCCAAAATTTATTGTAACAATTTTGTATAGAAATATTTGTTGTCACAAATATTTAAATACACAACATTTAAAATGAATCAAAATTCAGGTTTGTTTCCAACTGAAAAAAGCCCTGTATATGTATTTGGAATTATTATTTTTCACCAGGTTATTTAAATAAACCAGATGACTTGTAAAATTCCAATTTCTTGCTGGCATAGAAATTAATATGCTTATTTCCAATCAGTAACACAATTCATAGTAATTGAAGACTGCTAAGTTAAATTCACAAATGTATCCTTACAGATGAATGTCTAGCTACATATGTGGATGGCTAAGAAAAGGAATGAGCAAAAAGCTTTATGTTTTAAACTATAATTTTGAAACACCTTCAATATCCCCAAGTCTGTATAAAATTGGTTATAGGAAGGTACTTCATACTATAATAATTCAAAATCACAAAGCAGTTAGATTGATAAATGAAAATGGAAGAAATCATTCAATAAAAACTACTTTTTCAATTGAATTCAGAATAGATAGACTAGTGACAAAGGTCACTTAACAGCAGAAGCTAGAAGATCAGGCAGATAATGAGAACAGAAATCAAGAATTCTAGTGGAGCTCTGAGACCGGAAAGGAGTGTGTCATTCCATAGGGACCCTAACTGTAATCTGCAAGGCACCAAAAAGCACACAAACTCAGACAATCTAATGTGTTTTGTCTTATACATATCCCAAAAATCAGATATTCCCCTTAGTAATTAAGAAAGAGAAATAACTTGCAAATTTATACAATTTTCTTTGATGTTACTGATGATTGTCCATGATCTCATTTTTGAAGACGTCAAATATCCACTGTGAGTTCCAAATTTAGAAAGAAAGGCCGCGCCTGGCCATAGGTCTGCAGAGGAGGAGCTGGGCAGATCTGGGGTGCCCTCACCGGCCTCTCTGCGTGTCTGGAGGACTCTGGATATCTCCGCCCAGACTGCTGGAGTTCCCCCAGGCTTCCAGGTGCAGTGAAGGAGAGAGGTGGGTTTGAGGCTTCCACATCAGCCTCCCCATTCCCGGCTTCACTTGGAGACCTGCTGAGCTCCCGATAGGTGGGCTGGCCCACACTACCAGCCTAGCCCAGCCTGTTTAGCTGCCGTGCCTGGTGATTGGTCTGCAGAGGAGGAGCTGGGCAGATCTGGGGTGCCCTCACCGGCCTCTCTGCGTGTCTGGAGGACTCTGGATATCTGCGCCCAGACTGCTGGAGTTCCCTCAGGCTTCCAGGTGCAGTGAAGGGGAGAGGTGGGTTTGAGGCTTCCACATCAGCCTCCCCATTCCCGGCTTCACTTGGAGACCTGCTCAGCTCCCGATAGGTGGGCTGGCCCACACTACCAGCCTAGCCCAGCCTGTTTAGCTGCCGTGCCTGGCCATTGGTCTGCAGAGGAGGAGCTGGGCAAATTTGGGGTGCCTGCATCGGCCTCTCCATGTGTCTGGAGGACTGTGGATATCTCTGCAACCAGGGAGGGTCCACAGGTTCCTGAAGCACTGCGGCCTGTGGTGAGTACCCTAACCCGGCTGCGATTGAAGAACTGTGGAGCTTCCAAGGGGCCGGTGGGCGCACAGTGTCCCTGAGGCCCAGCTTGTCTGGAACTGCGGAGTTCTGAGCAGGCAGAGGAGGGCCACTGGTTCTGTAGGCACAATGGCTTGGGGTAGCGCGGTGCCAGAGTCTCAGTAGCTCCAAACATAGAAGGGGATTGTCAACAGATCCTGAGGAAGCTTTCAAATAACACTTGAAACACAGAAATATAGGAAAATGACAAAATGAAAGACCAAATTACAACCTCAAACCTCCAGCCCATCTCAAGAAACCCTAGGAGCGATGTATATAGAAGAAAATATATCCCATCCACCTCATATATCAGACACAATAGCCACTGAAATTGACAAGCAACTCCAGGAAGCTTTAAAGAAATTCAAACTCGAAATAATCTCCCAGATAAAAGAAGAAATGATAAAAGAAATGAAAGAGATTCTAAATATATCTAAAGAAAACACAGATAAAAAATTGGAGGAACTAAACAAAAAGATAGAATCCCTAGACAAGCAATATAAGAAACAAACAGAATACATAATGCAGATGCACAGAGATATACAGGAAATAAAAAACTCCACTGAAAGTTGTAAAAACCGCCTTAATGAAAGTGAAGATAGAATCTCAGACCTTGAAGACAGGATCGCAGCTAGTGAACAGGAAAGGAAAGATCTTTTGAAAATAACAAGGAACCAGGAAACAACAATTCAACAACTGCAAGACGATGCAAAGAAGAATAACATAAGAATGATAGGGATTAATGAAAGAGAGGGAGACAACATGAAGGATGTCAGGAGGATATTTAGAGAAGGAATAGCTGAAAATTTCCCAAGCATGAGATCAGAAACTGACATCAGGATCAGTGAAGCATATAGAACTCCAAACAGTCATAACCAAAATAAAACTACACCCAGACATATAATAATCACCATCCCAGAAATCCAACACAAGAATAGATTATTAAAAGCTGTCAGAGAGAAAAGACAGATCACTTATAAAGGAAAACCTATCAGAATCACAGCAGACTTCTCAGCACAAACGATAAAGTCAAGAAGAGCATGGAGTGAAGTATTCCAGATCCTAAAGGAAAATGATTTCCAACCAAGACTGATATATCCTGCAAAACTATCATTCAAAATAGATGGTGCAATACGATACTTCCATGACAAAGAACAGCTGAAGAACTTCATGATCACCAAGCCAACCCTGCAAAAAATATTGAAAGACAGTTTAGATACACAAAGGAAAAAAGCACTAAGCAAAGCAAATAATTAAACAGAACAGAAAGATAATGCAACAGCAGAGAGATAACATTCCTACAATTAACCAGCATTTAACAGTAATAACCATTAATGTAAATGGTCTCAATGCACCAATCAAAAGAAACAGACTAGCAGAATGGATCAAGAAACAAAATCCAACCATATGCTGTTTACAGGAAACCCATCTAACCCAGAAAGATACTCACAGACTGAAAGTCAAAGGATGGAAAACAATTCTTCATGCAGCAGTAATCCAAAAAAAAGGCAGGAGTGGCCATTCTGTTTGCAGACAACGTGAACTTTAAACCAACAATGACCATAAAGGACAAAGAAGGTCACTACATACTCGTAAGGGGAAAACTCCAAGAGGAAGAGATAACTATCTTAAATATATATACGCACCAAACTCCAGAGCACCCAGTTATATAAAACAATTATTAACAGAAATGAAAACTCAAATTATTAGTAACACAATTGTAACAGGAGACCTTAATACACCACTGACACCAAGGGACAGATCAACCAGACAGAAAATGAGCAAAGAAATAACAGAACTGAATCACACCTGTGAACAAATGGGTTTGATAGACATATACAGAATGTTCCACCCAACAACATCAGAATAAACATTCTTCTCTGCAGTACATGGATCATTTTCTAAAATAGACCATATATTAGCTCACAGAACATATTTAAGCAAATGCAAAAGAGTTGAAATCATCCCTTGCATATTATCGGATCATAGCGCTCTGAAATTAGAAATTAATGACAAAGGATACTGCAAAAATTCCGCAAACACATGGAAACTAAATAACACACTCTTGAGTAATCAGTGGGTCACAGAAGAAATTAAAGAAGAAATTAAACAATACCTAAAAGAAAATGAAAATGCAGATACAACTTACCGGAATCTGTGGGATGCAACGAAAGCCGTTCTGAGAGGAAAATTTATTGCACTGAGTTCCCACATCAGGAAAGCAGAACAAATACAAATAAATAACTTGATGCTACACCTCAAACAGCTAGAAAAAGAAGAGCAAGTCAAGCCCAAAGCCAAAAGAAGAGAGGAAATTATAAAAATCAGAGCAGAAATCAATGCAATAGAGACTAAGAAAACAATCCAAAGAATCAATGAATCAAAGAGTTGGTTCTTTGAAAGAATAAATAAAATCGATAAGCCCCTAGCCAACCTTATTTAAAAAAGGAAAGAAAAAGCTCAAATTCATGCAATAAGAAATGAAAAAGGAGAAATCACTACAGACCCAATAGAAATACAGAGGATCATCAACACCTATTTCGAAAACCTCTACTCTCAAAAGTTTGATAACACAGAAGAAATAGACAGATTCTTAGAAGCATATGAAGTACCAAAGCTAGATCAAGAGGATATAAAACTGTTGAATAACCCAATCTCTGCTAATGAAATTGAAAATGTAATTGGGTCCTTGCCCACCAAGAAGAGCCCAGGCCCAGATGGATTCACAGCAGAATTCTACAAGAAATATAAAGAAGACCTAATGCCGACACTCCTCAAACTATTCAATGAAATTGAAAGGGAAGCAATCCTTCCTAAGTCATTCCTGGAAGCAAATATTACTCTAGTACCAAAACCTGAGAAAGACCCAACTATAAAAGAGAACTATAGACCGATCTCCCTAATGAACACAGATGCAAAAATCCTCAATAAAATATTGGCAAATAGGATCCAGCAAATCATCAAGAAGATTATACACCATGACCAGGTGGGATTCATCCCAGGAATGCAAGGATGGTTCAACATACGCAAATCAATAAATGTAATCCACCATATCAATAAAGCCAAAAATAAGAATCACATGATCATCTCTATAGATGCAGAAAAAGCCTTCGATAAGGTCCAACACTTATTCATGATAAGAACTTTACAGAAAATTGGAATAAATGGTCTTTACCTCAATATAATAAAGGCCATTTATGACAAACCAACAGCCAGCATCATACTAAATGGCCAAAAATTGAAAGCCTTTACTTTAAAATCGGGTACAAGACAAGGATGTCCTTTATCACCACTCCTATTTAATATAGTACTGGAAGTACTAGCCAGAGCAATTAGGCAAGAAAGAGAAATAAAAGGGGTAAAGATAGGAAAAGAAGAAGTTAAATTATCATTGTTTGCAGATGACATGATACTCTACATAGAAGACCCCCTAAACTCCATTGAAATACTCTTAGATACAATAAATAAATTCAGTAATGTGGCTGGATACAAAATCAATACTCAGAAATCAATAGCATTCCTATACACGAACAACAAAATTACAGAGAGGGAAATAAGAGAAACTGGACTATTCACATTAGCAAGCAAAAAAATGAAATATTTAGGAATTACTCTTACGAAAGAAGTGAAAGACTTATACAGTGAAAATTATAATACACTGAAAAAGGAAATTGAAGATGATCTCAGAAAATGGAAAGACATCCCTTGCTCATGGATAGGAAGAACAAACATTGTGAAAATGGCCATTCTCCCAAAACTGTTATACAGATTCAATGCAATCCCAATAGAAATACCATCAACATACCTTATAGATCTAGAGAAATCACTCCTAAATTTCATCTGGAACCAGAAGAGACCTAGAATCGCAAAGGCAATTCTAAGCAGCAAAGACAAAGCAGGAGGCATCACAATCCCTGACTTGAAGTTATACTACAAAGCAACAGTAGTAAAATCAACATGGTATTGGAATCAAAACAGAGCTGAAGATCAGTGGAATAGATTAGAAGATACAACCACAACTACGAACACACTCAACCACCTTATTTTTGATAAAGGAGCCAAGCAGGTTCACTGGAAGAACGACAGTCTCTTTAATAAATGGTGCTGGAAAAACTGGCTCTCCATTTGCCGAAAACTAAAGCTAGACCCATGTCTATCACCATGTACTAAATTAAAATCTAAATGGGTCAAAGATCTGAATATTAAAACAGAAACACTAAATCTATTGGAAGACAAAATAGGTAGAAACCTTGGAGACATAGGAGTAGGTAAAGAATTCATGAACAGGACTCAAACTGCACGGGAAATACTTCCCAGAATCAATAACTGGGACCACTTCTTATTAAAAAGTTTCTGCATGTCAAAAGAAATCTCCAGCATAGTGAAAAGAAAACCCACAAACTGGGAAAAGATTTTAGTGAACTCTCTCTCAGACAAGGGCCTCTTGTCTAAAACATATAAAGAATTAAAGAAACTCAGACCTCCGAAATTCAAAGATCCAATCCAAAAATGGGCATCTGAGATGAATATGCAATTCTCAGATGAAGAAATGCAAATGGCAAATAAATACATGAAAAAATGCTCATCATCATTGGTCATTAGAGAAATGCAAATTAAAACCACACTGAGATACCATCTCACTCCTGAAAGAATGGCCAAAATCAAGAAAACCAACAACAAATGCTGGAGAGGCTGTGGGGAAAAAGGAACTCTCCTGCACTGCTGGTGGGAGTGTAGACTGGTACAGCCTTTGTGGAGATCTGTCTGGAGATTTCTCAAAAAGATGGGACTGGAAATCCCATTTATTCCAGCTATTCCACTTCTAGGCATATTCCCAGAAGAACTGAAAGCATCATACCACAGTGATATATGTGCACCTATGTTTATAGCAGCACAATTTGTAATCGCCAGATCTTGGAAACAACCCAAGTGCCCATCAACTGAGGAATGGATAAAAAAGTTGTGGTATTTCTATACAATGGAGTATTATTCAGCTATAAAGAAGGATCACATTGAGATATTTATCAATAAATGGGCGCAGCTTGAGACCATACTCATAAGTGAAATAAATCAACCTCGCATGTGTGAATACCGAATAGTTTCCCTAATGTAAATAATGATTCAAATATATAAAAATATGTGGTAATCATGATTCCCCATTAGGTGGCCTTGAAGCCTTATAAAGTTTTCACTCATTAATTAGAAAGGCTTTATTCTGGGCTTCTTGATATGAAAATATTTGAAACTAGAGTATATGAAGTTTTATCCAAATATTTCAAGGAAAAAGACACTATGGTAACTACTATTAAGTCAGGTTATAAGGTGGTGAAGTACTAGGTTGTTGAAACAGTCATGCTGTGACCTCTATTGTTATATTGTTATGTCCTGTTTTGTCTCAATCTCCCCCTTATTGTTTCAAAAAAAATTATTTAGTCATTTCTTATGTTTGTCTTAATTAAAGAAAAAATTCAAAAAAATTAGGATATATAAATAGTAACTCTTTTCGATTTCCTATTAACTTGTTTTGAAGTCCTGTAGTACTCCCACGATCTTGTTTTGACTGATTAGACTCTGTTCCATTCTATATGATAGTATCAAGTTTGAAGACATAGGCAACTACTTTGAAGACAATAAGATTCACTAAGATACCCATTCTGGTTTGACTATTGTCTTCTTTGGAAGTCCTGTAATGTTTACAATGCCTAAGTTTTATTGGTCTTGTTCTCTACTGTTTTGTCCAACTTTATAATATCTAATGAGATAGACAATTCTTTTTAAGGAAACAAGGGACAACGTTGATAACCATTGTTGATAAACTTGTACTCTGTTCTACACCATGTGCTATGTCTATCCTTGGTATTGACTGACAGCTTTGTTTTGCCATATTTGACTGTATTTCCCCCCCCCCCCAAAGAAAGTAATAAGCACTAAGGAGTAATAAAATCCAAGATGTGTAAATTTTGTTGTAAAAAAGAGAGGGAAAAAAAAAAGAAAAAGAGCTCTAACGGATATAACAGCAAGTGTGTTTGGGGGTGTTAAATAGCTGACTTTATCAATGTTTTTGGAACATTGAACACAGCTGTTTGCAGTCTCCCTGTTTGAATGTCCACCTTGTGTTCTTTGATACTGTGATTTGAGGAACTGTTTTCAAGAAGATAGTGTGTAATCTACTAGCAGGTGATTTCTTACTGTTATGTTTTTTTGTTTTGTTTTGTTTTGTTTTGTAGTTCTGTATTGCGTGTACCCTTACGCCGCTTTGGTTTGTTTTGTGTTTTTCTCTTTTTCCTCTTAAATTAAAAAAAAAACAAATTTAGAAAGAAAATAAAATCAGGATATTGTAGCTTTAGAAAAGTAAAGTAAGGGATGTCTTTCCATTTTCTGAGATCATCTTCAATTTCCTTTTTCAGTGTATTATAATTTTCACTGTATAAGTCTTTCACTTCTTTCGTAAGAGTAATTCCTAAATATTTCATTTTTTTGCTTGCTAATGTGAATAGTCCAGTTTCTCTTATTTCCCTCTCTGTAATTTTGTTGTTCGTGTATAGGAATGCTATTGATTTCTGAGTATTGATTTTGTATCCAGCCACATTACTGAATTTATTTATTGTATCTAAGAGTATTTCAATGGAGTTTAGGGGGTCTTCTATGTAGAGTATCATGTCATCTGCAAACAATGATAATTTAACTTCTTCTTTTCCTATCTTTACCCCTTTTATTTCTCTTTCTTGCCTAATTGCTCTGGCTAGTACTTCCAGTACTATATTAAATAGGAGTGGTGATAAAGGACATCCTTGTCTTGTACCCGATTTTAAAGTAAAGGCTTTCAATTTTTGGCCATTTAGTATGATGCTGGCTGTTGGTTTGTCATAAATGGCCTTTATTATATTGAGGTAAAGACCATTTATTCCAATTTTCTGTAAAGTTCTTATCATGAATAAGTGTTGGACCTTATCGAAGGCTTTTTCTGCATCTATAGAGATGATCATGTGATTCTTATTTTTGGCTTTATTGATATGGTGGATTACATTTATTGATTTGCGTATGTTGAACCATCCTTGCATTCCTGGGATGAATCCCACCTGGTCATGGTGTATAATCTTCTTGATGATTTGCTGGATCCTATTTGCCAATATTTTATTGAGGATTTTTGCATCTGTGTTCATTAGGGAGATCGGTCTATAGTTCTCTTTTATAGTTGGGTCTTTCTCAGGTTTTGGTACTAGAGTAATATTTGCTTCCAGGAATGACTTAGGAAGGATTGCTTCCCTTTCAATTTCATTGAATAGTTTGAGGAGTGTCGGCATTAGGTCTTCTTTATATTTCTTGTAGAATTCTGCAGTGAATCCATCTGGGCCTGGGCTCTTCTTGGTGGGCAAGGACCCAATTACATTTTCAATTTCATTAGCAGAGATTGGGTTATTCAACAGTTTTATATCCTCTTGATCTAGCTTTGGTACTTCATATGCTTCTAAGAATCTGTCTATTTCTTCTGTGTTATCAAACTTTTGAGAGTAGAGGTTTTCGAAATAGGTGTTGATGATCCTCTGTATTTCTATTGGGTCTGTAGTGATTTCTCCTTTTTCATTTCTTATTGCATGAATTTGAGCTTTTTCTTTCCTTTTTTTAATAAGGTTGGCTAGGGGCTTATCGATTTTATTTATTCTTTCAAAGAACCAACTCTTTGATTCATTGATTCTTTGGATTGTTTTCTTAGTCTCTATTGCATTGATTTCTGCTCTGATTCTTATAATTTCCTCTCTTCTTTTGGCTTTGGGCTTGACTTGCTCTTCTTTTTCTAGCTGTTTGAGGTGTAGCATCAAGTTATTTACTTGTATTCGTTCTGTTTTCCTGATGTGGGAACTCAGTGCAATAAATTTTCCTCTCAGAACGGCTTTCGTTGCATCCCACAGATTCCGGTAAGTTGTATCTGCATTTTCATTTTCTTTTAGGTATTGTTTAATTTCTTCTTTAATTTCTTCTGTGACCCACTGATTACTCAAGAGTGTGTTATTTAGTTTCCATGTGTTTGCGGAATTTTTGCAGTATCCTTTGTCATTAATTTCTAATTTCAGAGCGCTATGATCCGATAATATGCAAGGGATGATTTCAACTCTTTTGCATTTGCTTAAATATGTTCTGTGAGCTAATATATGGTCTATTTTAGAAAATGATCCATGTACTGCTGAGAAGAATGTGTATTCTGATGTTGTTGGGTGGAACATTCTGTATATGTCTATCAAACCCATTTGTTCACAGGTGTGATTCAGTTCTGTTATTTCTTTGCTCATTTTCTGTCTGGTTGATCTGTCCCTTGGTGTCAGTGGTGTATTAAGGTCTCCAGTAATTTCTTACTGTTATGGTTTTTTGTTTTGTTTTGTTTTGTTTTGTTTTGTAGTTCTGTATTGCGTGTACCCTTACGCCGCTTTGGTTTGTTTTGTGTTTTTCTCTTTTTCCTCTTAAATTAAAAAAAAAAAAAAAAAAAAAAAAAAAAAGTAAAGTAATTGATCAGGGAATCACAGGTTATTAAAAACAGACCAGTTATAAGTATTTAGAAATCCTAACTCCATTAATTCAATTAATGATTTAGACTTATATGTCTCTGAAAATATTTCCATCATAACCTTCAAATTGAATTTAATCTTCGGAGAATCTGCCCATGAAGCAACAGTGAAGTAATGATTTTCCCTTTTTGAAGGTTATGATAGAAATATTTTCAGTGTACTTCCTCTGACTCATTATGCTCCTATTGTTATTTAATAATTATTGGTATATGCTCTTTGTATTTATGCTTCATAACATTTTTGTTTTTATATAGCCTTTATTGATACAGATAATTTTCAGAGACATATAAAACTAAATCATTAATTGAACAAATGTCTGAGAATTTAATTATAAACTATGTTGTTGGGAACCAAATATTATTTTTTTAAAAAGCACTAAAACAGGAGTTAGGATTTATAACTATGTAGAATTTTATTGTATGAGAAGACTATATTTTACCCATTTGCTTTTAATTACATTTTTATTGCTTTGAGTTTGGGGAGAGTATGGATAAAATTGAACATTTATATGAAGACTTCTACATGAATTTAACTTTTCATATATGTTTGCTAAATATTTAAGATTAGGATTCCTGACTTAGTTATAAACAGCAACCACATGTCAAACCAAGCAAAGAGATGGATAAATCACAAATGTTTATTTTTAACTAAAAGAAGCCATGTTGAAAAAGCTGATATCTGTTTTCATTTTATATCACCTCCTGAAAAAAGTGAATGTAGAAACTATAAACTCATAATAGTTGCTAGGCAGGTTTGAGACATCAGAGCCATCCACAGTGATCCCTTGGAAAGATTTAGTAAATGATGCACAGAAGATATTTAATATGATGCAAGTTATTGTCTGTGAAACTCTATGCATACATGTAACTACTTTACTTTTGTTAAAGAGCAAAAAACTTCATGCAAACATAAGTTTAATGTGCCAAATTTAAAAAAAAAGAGAAACTCTTTAAGCTGTTGTAGATTTTAGTGCAGAATTTAAAGTAACAAATTTTAACTGATGAAAATATTTTAATAAAGAAGTATAGAACAAAAGAAGAAAGGCAAAATTAACTACAGATGAACACTGTGTTCTAGTGGATAAAGTTGTCTTGATAGTACAGACTAGTACTTTGGAAATTACAATGAATAGATTCTGTGGTTGAAATTAACCAAATGAAAAATAGAGTGTAAGACAGATTTCTCACTCCAAGAGTGATAACCAGCAGGAGACAGCTATAACCATGCATGTGCTAAAAGATTTCAAATTAGTAAGAACAGATTTGGATTAATATAGCTATAGTAAATGCACATACATACAGACAGAAATACATATATTTGATTACACATTAATAGACACAGGGATATTCCCTGCGTCTTTCCCCTGAGAGAATCTAGTAAGAACATTCTATTAACCATGAAGACAAATTATATTTTTTTTCCTTAATACTCTTCAGTAAACACAGGTGGACTCTTTTTTTCAAAGAAATGTTTGTTTCTTGGTCCTAGAGGAATGGAATATATGAATTGTGCCTTGAGCATATATTATACTGACAGCAGGTAGGAAAGTGTTCAATGAATTACAAAGCTTGTCAGAGGATACAGAGCCAACTATAAGAGTGTTCAGTATCTAAGGCTAGAATAACACCGAGCAACAAGTTAAAGTAGTGTTTGATTATAACCTAAAGGAAAAATAAACATTTATGTGTGCACAGTGGTATAAACAAATTATTTAATAAATTTTTGAAGTTAGGAAGAATGGACAAAATTCCCAGAATGACTTATTTGATAGTCTGCCTCCAAGAGTAGAGTATATTGTGCAAAGGAGAAATATGAGTAAGTTTTAGTAGAAAATTGGTGCAAACATTTAATCTGTTGATCACAGAATAACATTAGTGACATCATTTAGGTGATATCTATTCTTGATTCAACATTAGGAAGATGATGCGTTATGCCTGAAGTTTTCCTATCAAAATTCCATAAATCTAGTCTTGAGAAACACATCGACAAATCCTAATAAAGGAGTATTCAGTAAATTATTTGACCATTGTGTCAAGCTTATCAAAGACACAGAAAAGTATATGAAAGTTTTACAAGGTTAAGAAAATGAATCTGAAATGATCACTAAATAAAATGTGATATCCTGACTTGGGTGATGAAACAAAATATCAGGTAAAGAAAACAGTAATGTAATCAAAATGCAGCATGAGCTTCAGTTAAAATCAGTATCATTCATCAAATATGACATAACATATTAATATAAGATGTTATTAATAAGTGAAACTATGTCACATGTAAAGGATACTGTACTAATTTGCAAGTTTTCTGGAAATCTAAATTTGATTTTCAACTTGAAAATCAAATACCATAAATCCAACTGCAAAATACAAACCCCTGGAGATCCCAGAAATTCAATTATGAGACATTTACTCCTTTATTAATGCCTGACTACCTTGATTTGAAGCCTAATGGGGTTGGTGCAGATTGAATGGAGATACTTTAAACTGAGAAGAAACAATGAAAAGGGGAAGTATGGTAACTTTGTACGAAGTCTGAACACCATAAATTGGGCTAGATTGAATTTGGAAAAATATCATAACAGGAAGAAAAATGGGGAGGAGGAAACTACACTGCTGCCAGAAGAGGTGAGTTTCTGCTCACCATCCTGAGCCCCGGGAGAGTTTAAGATCATCACTCCCAGTGGTCAAGAATCAATCCAGCTCGCAGTCACACTGCACTGAGCTCTGAAAGTATCAAGCCTGCCTGGGCCATGCCCAGCAACCTTCTTTTAATCCAGGGAACTGGACTCCAAAGAAGAGGTGAGTTCCTGCACACCATCCAAGGCCCAAGACAGTTTAAGATCTTCGGTCCCAGTGGTCAAAGACCTGCCCAGCTGCCAGGCACAGTACACAAGGCTTGGGAGGGTTTGCTGCCCAACTAGATTACACCCAGCCACCTTCTTCAATCAGGGTCTTGAGGGCTCATGAGGTGAGTTCCAGTGTATTGGCCCTAGCCAGTGGAGAGGTTTGCACCTTCATCCACAGTGGTTAGGAGCCCGGCCAGCTTCCTGGAACACTAGAGGTGGTACAGGAGGTATTTTGGGCCTGACTGGACTATGCTCAGCACCATTCAGTCCCAGGAGCCCAGGGAATAGGAGATGATTTCTAATACACTCAGGGGAAGCCTTGGAACATCACTTGAAACACAAAAATATAGGAAAAGGACAAAACAAAAAGATCAAAATGCAATCTCAAACCTCCAGTCCATCCGAAGAGAGTTTAGGAGCCTTATACATAGAAGAAAAAATATGCCATACACCTGAAATACCTGAAATAATAGTAACTGAATTAAAGAAGGAACTTTGGGAAGCTTTAAAGGTATTCAAACTAGAAATGATCACCCAGGTAAAAGAAGAAATGATAAAAATAATGAAAGAGATACTGAACACATAAAAGAAGGTACAATTAAAAAATTAGAGGAACAAAATACAACTATAAACAACCTGGATGAACAATATAAGACACAAACAGAATACATGAAGCAGATTCAAAGAGATATACAGAACATTAAAAATTCCATTGAAAGTTGTCAAAACTGACTCAAGAAAGTGAAGATAGAATTTCAGACCTAGAAGATAAGATTGAAGCTAGTGAACAGGAAAGGAAAGAGCTTTTAAAAAAACAAGGAATCAGGAAATAAAAATTCAACAGCTGAAAGATGATGATGCAAAGAAAAACAACATAAGATTGATAGGAATAAATGAAAAGGGGACAACACAAAGGATATCAACAGGCTATTTACAGGAGTAATAGTTGAAAATTTCCAAACACAAGGATAGAAAACAACATTAGGATTATTGAAGCATATAATAGCCAAAATCAAAATAAAACTAAATCCAGACATAATAATCACCACCCCAGAAATCCAACATAAGAATCAAATATTAAAAGCTGTTAGAAAAGATAGATCACCTATAAAGGAAAACCTATCAGAACCATAGCTGACTTCTCAATACAAACAATGAAATAAAGAAGAGCATGGAGTGAAGTATTTCAGATCCTAAAGGAAAACGATTCCAACCTAGACTGATGGACCCTGAAAAACTATCCTTCAAAATGGATGGAGAAATGAGATACTTCCATGACAAAGAACAGCTAAAGAACTTTGTGATCACCACCAAGGTGACCCAGCAAAGAATACTGAAAGACAGTTTAGATACACATAGGAAAAAACCACTAAGCAAGGCAGACAAATAGAATGGAAAGATAAAGATGCAACAGCAGAAAGGCAACATGTCAACAATAAACCGATATATAACAGTTATAACCACTAACGTGAATGGTCTCAATTCACCAATTAAAAGAAACATACTGGCAGAATGGAGCAAGAAACAACATCCAAACATATGCTGTCTACAAGGAACCTATCTAATCCAAAAGGAAACTCACAGACTGAAAGTCAAAGAGTGGAAAACAATATTCATGCAACAGGTACCAAAAAAACAAAACAAAACAAAGCAGGGGTGGTCATTCTGTTTGCAGACAATGTAAACTTCAAACCAAGAATGACCTTTAGAGATTAAGAAAGTCACTACATACTGGTTAGGGGAAAACTTCAAGAGGAAGTGATAATAATCTTAAATATATATGTACCAAATTGCAGAGAACACAGTAATGAAAAGCAAGTATTAATAGAAATGAAAAAATCAAATAAGCAATAACACAATTGTAACCAGATACCTTAACACACCATTGACACAGAAAATCAGCAAAGAAATAACAGAACTAAGTCACACTTGTGAACAAATGGACTTCATAGACATATACAGAGTGCTCCATCCAACAACATCAGAATATACATTCTTCTCAGCAGCACATGGGATATTCTCTCAAATAGACCATATGCTAGCCCACAGAACATATTGAAATAAATGCAAAAGAGTTGAAATTATTCTATGCCTGTTCAGATCATAGTGCCATGAAACTAGAAATTAATAACAAAAGAAACTGCAAAAACCTCACAAACACATGGAAATTGAATAATACACTAGTGAGCAATCAGTGAATCACAGGGGGAATTAAAGAAAAAATTAAACAATAGCGACAAGCAAATGAAATTTCAGATACAACTTATCAGAATCTGTGTGATGCAATGAAAGACATCCTCAGAGCAATTTATTGCACTGAGTTCCCACATCAGGAAAACAGAATGAACACAAATAAGCAACTTGATGCTACACTTCAAACATCTAGAGAAAGAAGTGCAAGTCAAGCCCAAAGCTGAAAGAAGGGACAAAATTATAAAAATAGAAAAGAAATCAATGTAATAGAGACTAAGAAAACAATCCAAACTATCAATGAATCAAAAAGTTGGTTCTTTGAAAGAATAAATAAAATTCATAAGCCCCTAGCCATCCTTATTTTAAAAAGGGAAGAAAAAGCTCAAATTCATGCAATAATGAATGAAAAGGGTGAAATCACTAAAGACTCTATAGAAATACAGAAGATCATCAACACCTGTTTCAAAAACCTCTACTTTCATAGGTTTGATAACACAGAAAAAATGGACAGATTCCTAGAAACATACTAAGTACAAAAGCTGGGTCAAAAAATGAAGATATTCTGAATACACTCCTTTCTATTAATGAAATTGAAATGTAATTAAGTCTTTACTTACAAAGAAGAGCCCAGCCTGATATGCATTCACTGAGAAATTCTACAAGAAACACAAAGAAGACTCAATGATGACACTCCACAAACACTTCAATGAAATCGAACGGGAAGCAATTCTTCCTAAGTCATTCCTGGAAACAAATGTTACTCTATTACCCAAACCTGAGAAAGACCCAACTAAAAAAGAGAACTATAGGCCAATCTCACTAATGAACACAGATGCAAATATCCTCAATAAAATATTGGCAGATAGCATACAGCAAATTACCAAGAAGATTATACACCATGAACAAATGGGATTCATCCCAAGCATGCAGGGATGGTTCAACATACGTAAATCAATAAATGTAATCCACTATATCAATAAAGCTAAAAGTAAGAATCACATGATCATTTCTATAGATGCAGAAAAAGCTTTTGATAAGGTCTAACATTCATTCATGTTAAGAACCTTACAGAAAATTGGAATAGATGGTCTTCATCTCAATATGATAAAGACCATCTATGACAAACCAACAGCCAACATCATATTAAATATCTAAAATCTGAATGCCTTTACCTTAAAATCAGGCAGAAGACAAGGATATCCTTTAGCACTGCTCCTATTCAACATAGTACTGAAAATACTAGCCAAAGCAATTAGACAAAAGAGATAAATAAAAGGAGTAAAGTTAAGAAAAGAGGAAGTAAATTTATCATTATTTGCAGTTGACATGATACGCTACATAGAAGACTCCAAAAATTCCATTGAAATACTCCTAGATATAATAAATAAATTCAGCGATATAGCTGGATACAAAGTCAATAAACCAAAATTGATACCATTCCTCTACACCAACAACAAACTGACTGATAGAGAAATAAGTGAAGTCATACCCTTCACACTAGCATCCAAAAAAATGAATTACTCAGGAATTCTCACAAATGAAGTAAAAGACGTATATAGGGAAAATTATAATACCCTGAAAAAGAAATTGAAGAGGATTGCAGAAAATGGAAAGGCATTCCTCGTTCATGGATAGGAAGGAAAATATTGTGAAAATAGCCATTATCCCAAAACTCTTATACATATTCAATGTAATTCCAATGAAAAGACTATCAACATTCCTCAGAGATCTAGAGAAAGCACTCCTAAGATTCGCCTGGAACCAGAAGAGACCTAAAATAGCAAAGACAATTCTGAGCAGCAAAGGCAAGGCACCATACATCACAATCCTGACTTGAAGTTATACTGCAAACCAACTGCAATAAAATCAACATAGTATTGGAATAAAATCAGATCTGAAGATCAATGGAATGTACTAGAAGACATAACCACAACTACAAACACATTCAACCAACTGATCTTTGATAAAGGGGCCAAACATGTTCATTGGAAGAATGACAGTCTCTAATAAATGATACTGGAAAAACTGGATCTCCATATGCTGAAAACTAATACTAGACTTACGTCTATCACCATGTACTAAATTAAAATCTAAATAGATCAAAGATCTGAGTATTAAAACAGAAACATAAATATGTTGGAAGACAAATTGGGAAAAAATTTGAAGACCATTGGGGTAGGTATAGAATTCAAAAACAGGAATAAAACTGCATGGGCAATACTTCCAAAATCAATAACTGAGATCTCGTTTTATTAAAACGACTCTTCATGTCCAAAGAAATCTCCAGCATAATGAAAAGAAAAAATCTTAATGGGAAAAAAAAATCTTAGTGAACTGTTCCTCAGACAAAGGACTTCTGTCTAAAACATATAAGGAATTTTAAAAAACCAGACCCCTAAATTCAAAGACCCAATCGAAAAATGGGCATCTGAGATGAATACACAATTCTCAGATGAAGAAATACAAATGGCAAATAAATACATAAAAACGATTCACTATCATGACTCATTAGAGAAATGCAAATTAGAACCACACTGAGATTATATCTCACTCCAGAGAGAATGGCCAGGATCAAGAAAACTACCAACAAGTAATTAAGAGGCTGTGGGAAAAAAGAACTCTCCTGCACTGTTGCAGGGAGTGTAGACTGGTGCAACCATTGTGGCGGTCAGTCTGGAGATTTCTCAAAAAATTGGGATTGAAAAAAAAAACAACAACAACAAAATTGGGATTGAAGTCCCATTTGTTCCAGCTATTCCACTTCTAGGCATATTCCCAGAAAAACTGAAAGCATCATACCACAGTGATATATGTGCACCCATGTTTATAGCAGCACAATTTGTAACAGCCAGATCTTGGAAACAACCTAAGTGTCCATCAACTGAGGAGTGGATAAAAAAGTTGTGGTATTTTTATACAATGGAGTACTACTCAGCTATAAAGAATGATCATATTGAAATATTTATAAATAAGTGGATGTGACTTGAGACCGTATTCATAAGTGAAATAAATCAAACTCACATGTATTAATACCATATAGTCTCCCTAGTATAAGAAATGGTAAGAGTACATAAGAGTTTATGGTAATCATGATGTCCTATTATGTTGCTTTGGAGCCTTATAATGTTTCCATTCATTAGTTGGAATGGTTTTATCCTGGGTTGTTTGATTTTATTATCTGTGATGGTATGAACAGCTATTTTGAAGGAAACAAGACATTATAATAGCCAGTGCTGATTTAATATCATCTTGTTTTGAAGTCCTACCATGCTTTTATTCTTCTGTTTCCATTGTTTCTATTATATTGTATCTTGTTGGTTTTTATTATGTGTGATAGTACAAATAAATTTTTATAGACAATGAGATAATATAGTAACCACTGTTCATTTTCTGTTATTTAGTTCTGAATGTCCTGTAATACTTTTATTCTTTTTAATGGTTTTATACTATTTTGTTATGTTTGATACTATTGTGTATGAAGGTATACTCAAATATTTGAAGAAAAGAGACATTTTGATAGCTACTGATATATCAGGCTGTCTTGTGTTGAAATACTGTGTTGCTTAAATTATTCTGTTTTGCCGTTTTGTTATGTCCTCTTTTATCTTAATCTCTTTATAATAAAAAATAAAAAAGAAGAAAAATGATTGAAAGTATATCTGAAATCAAAAAAATATTAAAGAGTAAGATGAATGCTGACAAACTATGCAAATAATTCAAAAATGCTAAAATCATCATATTGATGAATGTACATTTTGTTCTTAATAAAAAATACTTTTATACATTCTGTGCAGTTAATATTACACACTAGAGAGCACAGAGAAATCATATTTAGAAAATTCAGGTCTCAGTGTCATTTCTAGTACTTAGTTGGTAACATGAAGTGAAAATCTCCCAAATCATGGTCTGTTTTTAAAAATGAAATCATTGTGGCTGTTCTACATAAATAAATTAAATAAAATGTGCAGTACATTAAAGTTTTCTTAACTTTCATATGCATACCATCCTTGATCCTATATCTTTAGACTAGTGAAAAAATAAAGGATCATTTTAGGACATATAAGTGAATTTTTGACATTTGGCTGACAATTAATTATGAACATCAAAGATTAATAAATTTAAAATTTAAGGGGCCATTTTTGCAGTTCTATGCACAAAAATGTACATTGCACCTATGGGCTGAATTTTTTTTCAGATCAAGTTACAATCAGCATCAAAGCAAGAGCTAAACAGAGACTGTTCATTTTCAGCTATTCTCCTAACATTTTCAGCTATGCTCCTAACATTTATTAAAAGTTTTCCCAATTTATTTCAATTTATGTAATATATAACAAATCTTTTTGAAAATTCAGAAGTACTAAAGTAGAGGCTGTCCCCATCCCGCATAATAGTGTAGGACCAAAGTAGCACAATATGAAAACTGCAAAGCAATCTAACAATTGTTCTGAGACTCTTGAAGCATTAAAGTTATATGATCGCTAGTTATTAGACTGTATAGTAATGACAAAAGCACAAATAGTTTGAATATATTAAATAGTACCTTAGCACATTAAAAGTCTGCATAGTGCTTAACTTGTGTTCTATAACTGGATACTCAGAACCTTTTCTGTCTTGGGAAATTCTTAGTTCTTTTTAAACGTTTTGTCCTTTGCTTTTCAATTACATGAAATCTTTCCTACCATTCTTTTTATTTATCCCAGTGTCACTTTTTCCAGACCTTCATCTTCTTTTTTGTTATGTATTTTCATCTCTTGCAGCTCTAAGATTTTCTTTATCAAGTTCCTTTGTAGTATATCTAGATACTCTTAGATGCAGTGCCAACAACTCCAGGTTTGTCTTTTCTTCCATAATAACACTTACATTGGTTTAAGTTTCACTTCCAGGCTCATCACTTTTTCTTTGTAATAGGGTACCTATTTTACTTAAATTTATTTTACTGAGACATGAAAATTTTTATATTAATCCAGTACCATAATGTTTTGATGCATAATATATATCGTACAATATTTAAAATCAGTCTGAATATATTTATTGCCTCAAACATTATTTATTTATAGTAAAACTTTCCAAGCATTTCCTTCTAGCTTTTTGAGATGAATAGTATGTTGTATTGATCTATAATCACTTTACTGTACAGTAACACATCAGAATTTCTGACTCTTATGTAATTATGTTAGTACTCACTGAATGACTTTTTCCATCCTCCCAACTCTATCATCTCCAGTCTTGGCAACTCGAATTCTGCTCTCAATTTCTGTGGGATAAACATTGTAGACTGCACAAGTGAGGAGGGTATTGAAGTGCTTATCATCCTATGCCTAGCTTATTGAATTACACGTAATGATGACTTAGTTGGTCCATCTTCCCTTTTGACTATCTCTGTTTGGGAATTTCACACTAGTTTATGATTGAGTGTCAGGGATCATTAAAAGTACACAATTTAAATTCCTAAATGAACTGAACAACGTATCTGTGAATAACAATCCCCAATAAACTTTGAAAGAAGTGATATGATTGGTCATTGATCATGATAGAAAACTGTTATTTGCATGATTTTTGAACTGCAAATTTAGCAAAAGTTTATGTTTTATGCAATTTTTGGTGGTAAATGTATCACAGTAACTGAAAATTAAATCATGTTGGGGAACTAATATTATTTAATGACTGCTACTTGTGCATATTAGAGTCTTTCAAAGGAATGACTACGTTTAGAAAATTAAGAGACCATATGATAAATATAATTTTAATCAACATTTTATATATAAACTTTCTTTATGATAAAACTTTAATTTATCAGGAAGTAGCCATGTATTAAAATATCTTTACACATTTTAAGTATTAAAATATTTATAAAGTAATTATAAAGACATAATTAAATTCTTGTATTTTTTTTTCTTTTTCCTTTTTATCGGTATCGGGGATCGAACTCACGACTGCCTGCTTGCAAGGCAGGCGCTTATGCCGCTGAGCTAAATCCCCAGCCCCCTCTTGTACGCATTACAAGGTCATTAAAAGGTAATATTTTCAGCATCACAATGGCACGTAAATAACTCTTTAAATTTGATTGAAAAGAAATTTCAGACACAAATACCTGGAAAAGTGAACACAAACACTAAATTTTCTATAATTTTATATCATCAACTATAATTCCTCTTTACCCATTAAGTGTCTTGACAATACTACAGCAAATGATGATTTGAGGAGTAAATAAGAACATGAACAAAGAATATATTGACTAGAAATTTTTTAAAGTTTATGTTTAAGTAGCCTTTCAACTTTGTAGTTAGTTGATAAAGTTGCAGGATTTTCAAGGTAAAAGGCATTGATGCATACTCATGTTAATAGCAGCAGAGTTTGTAATAATTTAGTCTTGAAGAAAATCCAAATACTGATCAACTGATGAACTGATAAAATGATTTATTTTTCTATATAATGAAATAGTATTTATCCATAAAGAAAGATAAACATGAGACATTTATAACTAAATGGATGGAGCTTGCAGCTGTACTCTTAAGTGAATCAAATCAGAAAGCCATGAGTAAATATCATATTGCCTTTCTGGTGAGAGAAGTTGAAAGTGTAAATGAGCACCAAAATATATAATAGATACTGTGAAGTAGGAAAAAATTATTCAAAAGGAAAGGAGATCCAAGAAGGGGGAAGGGGAAAGGAAGGATGGAAAAGGAAAAAATGGTAAAAGAACGGAAAAAGATGAACCAAATCTTTGTAAGTAATAAGGATAAGAGCTGTTGAAGAAAGGAGAGGAATGGGAAAAAAGATTACTCAAGATAAATCATGTACACCTATAAATTCTCTCTGATGAATTTGATGATTATGTATATTTAAATTGTACCAATAAGCTTAATAAAAATAAAAAATAAAGTTGGTTTTGGGGCAAGAAAAAAAGAAACTCATATTCAAAAAAAATTAAAACTCCCTTGGTTATTCAAATTTCATAAAATATGTAAACATAAAATTTCTGTTTTTATAAGAAATAATTTATTAAAGTATAACTTCTTTGATATATGCTGAATGTACAATAGATGTATATGCATTGTATATAAATGTCGAGTTTATATATGCGTGTATATATGCACCCATTCTTTGCAGATTCAGAAGCTGAATTGATTTAAGTCTAATGCATCTACTACAGCACATTCCCATGTTTACCCATCAGATTTGCCTTGATTTTCTAAAGATTTAATCCAGCCATTTTGCATCTGTTAATTATGAGAGATGCAACATATAAGTTATTCTGAATAAAATTTTGGAGTGCTTCCAAGATCAAGAATTATGAAGGAAAGTAACTAGTCTCATTATCCTACAATCTATAATTGCAATGGCAAGTGGAGCATTATTTTGGCTGGTTTTTGATACAGCATGTTGATTCATTGCAGTCAGCCAGCACACAGATTTTTTAAAAGATAGCATCCACTGTTATTGTAAAAAACAAAGGAAAAGAAAGTGCTCTAAAGGACACAACTGCAAGTGTGTTTAGGTGTGTTAGATAGATGACCATATTACTAAGTTTTTATTGGATCATTGAACACAGCTGTTTGCAGTTTCACTGTTTGAATGTCCACTATGTATGCTTAATTTTGTAACTTGATCAAATATTTCTAAGATGACAATATGTAATTTATTGACTAGTGATTTCTTACTGTTTATGTTTTTTGGAATTCTGTATTACTTGTACCCTTTTGCTGTTTTGTTTTGTTTTTCTCTTTAAATAAAAAAATAATTAAAAAAAGAAAAAAGAAACATCCAGTGGGATTTGCATCTGCCCATCTGCCACTTACCCTATGTATTATGTACAGGAATAAAATTTTTAAATATCCAAAGATATGTACATTTAAAACCTATCTTTGATAGTTTGTATCTAAATGTCCCTCCCAAAACCTCATGCATTAATGGAGGTGGAGTCTAGAGTTTACAATTGATTCTTTGTCTAGTGCTGGGATTACAGATGTGATTGCTACACACACTCTAGAGTGCATAGCCTACATATGGCATAAGGGACAGAAAGAGTCTTTTCTCACACTTTCATCTGTTTGCGTTTTATGTCTTCCACCACTGTGAGCTGTTGCCCCTCTGCCATGGAACCAGCTGAACTGAAACCTCCACAAACTGTAAGCTAAGTAAACCTTTCCTCCTTTAATCTTGGAGACATTTTGTCTCAACCGTGAAAGAAAATTAACTAAGACAGAATTTGGTACCAGAGAAGTGTGGTTATTACTGTGACTATACCTGACAGTAGTTCAAGAGCCGTTCAGAATAGATTCAAGGAAGAGTTTGGAAAGGTGCAGAGATGTCACCTGAAAAACCAGTGCTAGAACACCTTAGGTTACTCCATATAGAAGATTCTGATCAGCACTCTTACCAGCAGACTGATAGAAATCCTACTGGTAAAGACCAGGCTCTAGAGGTTTCTGCTGGAAAGAAAGATGACATTAGCGGTTGAACTCCAATATATGTTGTGGCTTTGCAAAAAGTGTGAGTTCAGTTTGCTCTGGTCCAGAGATTTTGACTGAGACTCAGATTAAGGGTGTTAGACTAAATGTGACAAAAGAAATTTCAAGGCAGTTAAATGTTGAGGAGGGCCAATGGCTATTGTAGAGGGCTATTAGCAAGATTTACATTGAGAATCAAGAGCAAAGAGCCAAACAAAATGATTTAAAACAGTGAGTTTGTCTAGAAAGGAAGTTCCAGGAAAGCTGTGGTTTGCAAAAATAGAGTTGAGGAGATCTCCATATCTGAGAAGGAACAGGAGAACATAAAAGATGACCTGAAGACATCACAAGAAGCAAAAAGTCTCCACTCTTCGCATGCTCAAAACCACAAAAGTGGAATACTTTGCTTTGAGGAGAAAGCCACAATATACCATGTGCCAGAATAGTGGCAACATAGAGAATTTGTTCCTCAGAATTGGATTCAGAGTACTCATTTGGGGAGCATAGCTCAGGAGTAGAACATTTGCCTGCAGAGTGGTCAATAATCCAGGCACATGACCCCTACAGCCACAAAAAAGGGAAATCCGTCTACTGCTCTAGGTGGCCACAGACATTGGCGGCATCCACATAGTGCCAGTTTTAGTTGCATGCAGAATGCAAGAGGTGCAGAGTCAAGGAAGCCTTCACCCTCATTTCAGAAAGTTTTGGATTCCAAGTAGTGTGTACCTGAGAAGGTAATATATGAAGCTGTGAGTGTGAACCCAAAGGTATAATGGGGATCCCAGAAGTTTGAAAAAGTCAGGAATGTGGATCGTCTAATGAAACCTGCAAGGAGCAAATGAACAGGACCATAAGAGAAACCATGAGAGCTACAATCACTTTTAAGTGCTTTAAAGGGCCGTTTGGAGCTCACATCTTGCCACAGATTGCCTCAGATGCTGCATGTGGAGCTACAGGACTTAATATTTTCCCTGCTGGATTTTGCACTTGCTTTTGTCCCAATCCTTTGATCATTGTTTTTATCTTTTGAAATGGTAATATTTATCTTGTGCCATTGAATGTTGGAAGTGTTTAACTTCTCACTTAAACAAGGGCTCACAGCTAACAGTTTGCCTGTTACCTCCTCCTTGGAGGAGACTTGGGACTTGGATTTTTGGCAATGCTGAAACTGTTAGGACTTTAGCATAAAGGATTCTCAGAAGTCATTGGGAGGCCAGGGGTGGAATTTTATGGTTTGTGTGCCCCGAAAGCCTCACACAGTCATGAAGTGTGTGTCTAGAGTTTGTGATGATTCATTGTCTAGTGCTAGGATCATGGGTGTGACTTCTATACCTTTTCTAGGCTAGGTATAGGCTACATGCAACATAAAGGACAAAAAGTGTCTTCCTTCACATTCCTCCCTTTTTTCTCTTGTTGCTTTTGCTGTCTTGGTGGCCATGAACTGTTGCCCCTGTGCCATGCCACCCTGCCTTGAAGTCAGTTGATTATGAAGTGAAACCTCCAGAAGGAGACAAATACACCTTTCCCCCTTTAACCTTGGGTGTTGGATATTTTTTCTCAGCAATGAGAGAAGAGCAGCTAAGGCAGCATATTTTACCAGGTATACAACTGCTTTCAATAGCTGTGTTCCCAATTTATAAATATTTAACTGTAATCAAAGCTGTTGTACACATTTGCTATTGCATCTACCATGGCATTGTATTGAAATTTACAAGTTACAGTAATTAGTATATGAACTCATTAATCTTATCATAAAGATTAACCTCAACACTCTTACCTTCATTTCACTTAATTTTCACAGCACTACTGGAAATACAGTTACAAACAAAAGTATTCATCTTAGTGCTGCAAAAACTAAATGACTAAAACTGGGAATTAAGACAGAGAAAGCTTAACGTCAAATGTAAGCATAAATAATTTAAAAGTTAATTATAATTAAGAGAAACAGATAATGGAGAATGGATTGCTGGGCAATGATAGGAATAATTGCTAATTTGAGGGCATCAAAAAGAATTTCAAGACATTAGCATTTTTTAAAGAATCAAGGTTACCACTCAGAGTGACTGCGGAGGATGAGAATGGGGAGACAGACAAGGTTTCAGCATGTCACAACTGGAAAGAGTTTAGAGTGTTTGACAGTGAACCTAGTGGTACAAAGAAACAGTGCCTCTAAGACCTGGATACTGACCAATTGTGGACAAAGTTTGTACTGTGATAAGGAATTTAGGTTTTATGATAAGGGGAAATGTTAGACATTGAACTATGTAATGTGACAAAAAAAGTAAATGTAATACACATCCTTCTTATGCACACTGTAGTGTAGTGTACACTTAATGTTTTAAAGTGCCTTGTCAAAATGTAATATGAAATTTTTAAAAATTAGGGAACAATTGAAACTCATGGCATAGGCATACAATTCTACAACTTTGAGAAATCACTGTGGAGGGTTGATTAGACAGAACCTAGGTGATTTCTGTGCCACAAAAATACCTTATAAAATACTAAAATAATCATAGGTACACTCCATCACAGGATTTTGCAGATTCATCAAATATACCACAAGGAAAGTGATACTTAAGGTAAACTGTAGACTATATGTCGATGTAGGTTTCTTAGTAGTAACAAATGTACCAATGTTGAATACTGTTGATAAAGAAGACCCAACTCTATGTGAAGAGGGCCTTACATGTAGGAACTTTCTTTATCTTCCTCTCGAATTTTCTGTGAAAACTACTGCAAATGAATATAGTCTCCCCCCTATTAATGGAGAAAAATTATCAATAGTGATTGATATTCTGGGAATTTATATTGTTTGCCTGCATTTTGCCTTCATGTGAGTCTTTCATTATGCAAAATTTCAAAAGATAATTTTTCTAACTTTTCTAAAAAAATTTTCTTTTTAAAATTATCTATATATTCATACTGTAGAAAATTATAATGAGAAATGAAAATTCATGTTTTCAGGAAGAAAAATTACCAAATTTATGAATGAGATATGTGTACATCTTTGCAAAGGAAACTTAGTCCAAAATATGAACTTTTATTCTTATTTTTTAACAAAACCTGAGTTGCACAGACATACTAGAATTTCTCAAAACTGAAAATTTGCACTAGAAACTCAGGTTTATCAAATTATACTTGCTATGGATAAGTTTACCTAAATTATACTTTCCTGTTTTCTATTGAATAAGTAACTTGAGAAACAAAGGAAGAGGGAGAGAGAGGCAGAGACAGAAGAGACAGAGAGATGGACAGAAAGCAAGAGACAAAGAATAACTCAAACCACAACCAATACTGCTGAGATAGACCCTAAGTAAAATAAATGTATCTTAAAGATAACATGTGATTTAATAATAAAAATGTGCCTGTACATTGAAATCTAATATCTTCAAATTAATAACATTCATTCAATGGCTAAAAATAAGGTTTTAAGAAAAGGAAATTTCAATTCATTGACTCACCCTTAATTAGCTAGCTGAGTACTGGTATCAGTATCTTCATAGACCCACCCAAAGAGAAGAAAAGAGGGGTTATTGCAGGAATCAATGAATATTAATCAATGAATGTAATGTAAATTCTATTCAGTAAAATGTAGATGATTATAGATTAAGTACAAAGGCTTATAATAACAGAGTTGAAGGTTTTCCTGCATCTTCATATATCACAGAAAAAGACTTCAGCAACTACTGTATTATTTAGAAATGTTTGTGCCCTGTGTCCTTCATACAATATTTCAGTGTCTCATCATTTAGTTTACCATTGTGCAAATGGACAGAAGTTGTTCTTCCACAACTTGAGTGTGCCTAATTTGGACACTAATACTCATGATGATCATGAACTTTTATACATAGACATGAGTTTCAAGTTCATTTTCTTACATACTGTGTATGTCAACATAGATAAAGTATTAGCCTGAAGTTATTCATCCTCCTATACTTGGTAATGACACAGTGGTAATCTCATTATATTCTTTTTTTAAAATTTTTTTTATTTTAAAGAGATTAAAGTAAAAGAGGACTTAACAAAGCAGATCAGAACAAAACAATTTAAGCAACACAGTATTATACCACAAGACAACCCGCTATAACAGTAGCTACCATAATGTCTCTTTCCTTGAAATAGTTCAGCATACATTAATACACAATATTATCAAGCATAACAAAATAGTATAGAACAATTAAAGAGAATGGAAGAATTACGGGACATTCAGAACCAAATAACAGCAAACAAACAATAGTTACTATATTATCTCATTGTCTATAAAAATTTGTTTAGACTGCCACACATAATAAAATCCAATAAGAAATTACATGACAGAACCAATGGAAACAGAAGAACAAAAGCATAGTAGGACTTCAAAACAAGATGATACTTAATCAGCACTGGCTATTATAATATCTTGTTTCCTTCAAAATAGCTGTTCATACCATCACAGATAATAAAATCAAACAACCTAGGATTAAACCATTCCAACTAATTAATGGAAACATTATAAGGCTTCAAAGTTATGTAAAGGGGAATTATATGTATCATAAACTTTTATGTACACTTACCATTTCTTACACTAGGGAGACTATATGGTATTTATACATGTGAGTTTGATTTATTTCACTTATGAGTATGGTCTCAAGTTGCATCCATTTCTTTATAAATATCTCAATGTGATCATTCTTTATAGCTGAGTAGTACTCCATTGCATAAAAATACCACAAATTTTTTATCCATTCCTCAGTTGTTGGACACTTAGGTTATTTCCAAGTTCTGGCTATTACAAATTGTGCTGCTACATGTGCGTTACATGGGTGCACATATATCACTGTGGTATGATGTTTTCAGTTCTTAAAGAAATATGCCTAGAAGTTAAATAGTTGGACTAAATAGGACATTCAATCCCAGACTTTTGAGAAACATCCAGACCGACCTCCACAGTTGTTGCACAGTCCACACTCCAACCGACGCTGCAGCAGAGTTCCTTTTTCCCCACAGCCACTCCAGCATTTGTTGTTGGTAGTTTTCTTGATCCTGGCCTTCTTTTCTGGAGTGAGATGGAATTTCACTGTGGTTTTAATTTGCATTTCTCTAATAAGTAATGATGATGAACATTTTTTCTTGTATTAATTTTCCATTTGTATTTATTTATTTGATAACTGTGTATTTATCTCAGATGCCCATTTTTGGATTGGGTCTTTCAATTTCAAGGGTTTGAGTTTTTTTTTAATTCTATACATGCTTTAGACAGAAGTCCTTTGAGGGGCAGTTCACTAAGATATTTTCCCAGTTTGTGGATTTTCTTTTCACTATGCTGGAGATTTCTTTTGACATGCAGAAACATTTGAATAAGATGTGATCCCCGTTATTGATTCTGGGAAGTATTTCCTGTGCAGTTTGATTCCTGTTCATGAATTCTCAACCTACCCATATGTCTTCAAGTTTTTTACCCAATTTGTCTTGCCATATACTTAGTGTTTCTATTTTAATTTACAGATCTTTGATCCATTTAGATTTAGTTTAGTACATGGTAATGGGCATTGGTCTAGTTTTAGTTTTCAACATATGGAGAGCCCGTTTTTCCAGTGCCATTTATTAAAGAAACGGTCCAGTGTACATGTTGGGCCCTTGCATCAAAGAGAAGTCAGTTGAGTGTGTTTGTAGTTGTGGTTGTATCTTCTAGTCTATTCTATTGATCTTCAGATCTTTTTTTATGTCAGTACCATATTGAATTTACTACAGTTGCTTTGTAGTGTAACTTCAAGTCAGGGATTGTGATGCCTCCTGCCTTCCTTATGCTGCTTAGAATTGTCCTTGCTATTCTAGATCTCTTCTGGTTCCAGATGAAATTTTAGGAGTGATTTCTCTAGATCTATGAGGTATGCTGATGGTTTTTTCATGGGATTATATTGAATCTGTATAACAGTTTTGGGAGAATGGCCACTTTTATAATATTTATTCTTCCTATCCATGAACAAGAGATGTCTTTCCATTTTCTGAGATCCTCTTCAATTTCTTTTTCAGGAAATTACAATTTTCCCTGTGTAGATCTTTTATGTCTTTTGTGAGATTAATTCCTAAGAATTTCATTTTTTGGATGCTAATGTGAATGATATGGCTTCTCTAATTTCTTTTTCAGTGATTTTGTTGGTATTGAATGGGAATGCTATTGATTTTTGAGATTGATTTTGTACCCAGCTCCATTACTGAAATTATTTATTATATCTAGGAAACTTTCAACGGGGTTTGGGGGGTCTTTTATGTAGAGGTCATGTCATCAGCAAATAATGATAATTTTACTTTCTCCTTTCCTATCTTTACCCCTTTTAGTTCTCTCTTTTGTCTAATTGCTCTAGCTAGTATTTACAGTACTTTGTTGAATAGTAGCGGTGATAAGGGACATCCTTGTCTTGTGACTGATTTTAAGGTAAAAGCATTCAGATTTTGGCCATTCAATACAATGATGGCTGTTGATTTGTCATAGATGGCCTTTTTCATATTGAGGTAAAGACCATCTATTCCAATTTTCTGTAAGGTTCTTACTATGAAGACTGTGGCACCTTATCAAAAGCTTTTTCTACATCCATAGAAGTGATCATGTGATTCTTACTTTTGGCTTTATTTATATGGTGGATTGCATTTATTGATTTACCTATGTTGAAGCATCCCTGCATTCCTGGGATAAATCCCACATGGTTCTGGTGTATAGTCTTCTTGATGATTTGCTGCATCCTGTTTGTCAGTATTTTATTAAGGATATTTGCATCTGTGTTCATTAGTGAGATTGACTGTAGTTCTCCTTTTTAGTTGGCTCTATCTCAGATTTTGGTACAAGCGTAGTATTTGCTTCCAGGAACGACTTAGGAAGAATTGCTTCCCTTTTGATTTCATTGAAGATTTGAGGAATGTCAAAATCAAGTCTTCTTTGTATTTCTTGTAGAATTCCGCAGTGAATCCATCTGGGCCTTGACTCTTCTTTGTAGGTAAGAACTTAATTACATTTTCAATTTCATTATTAGAAATTGGGTTATTCAGGAGTTTTACATCTTCTTGACCCAGCTTTGGTACTTCATATGTTTCTAGTAATCTGTCCTTTTCTTCAGTGTAATCCAACCTATGAAAGTAGAGGTTTTTGAAATAGGTGTTGATGATCTTCTGTATTTCCACACAGTCTGTAGTGATTTCATCTTTTTCATTCCTTATTTCATGAATTGAGCTTTTTTTCCCCTTTTTTAAAATAAGGTTGGCTTATCAATTTTAGTTATTCTTTCAAAGAACAAAATCTTTGATTCATTGATTCTTTGGATTGTTTTCTTAGTCTCTATTGCATTAATTTCTGCTCTGATTTTATAATTTCCTCCCTTCTTATGGCTTTGGGTTTGACTTACTTTTTTTTCTAGATGTGTATCATTAGGTTGTTTATTTGTATTCATTCTGTTTTCCTGGTGTGGGAACTCAGTGCAATAAATTTTCCTCTGAGGACAGCTTTCATTGCACCCCACAGATTCTGATAATTTTTATCTGTCTTTTCATTTGCTTTTAGGTATTAATTTTTTCTTTAATTTTCCCTATGACCCACTGATTGCTCTTGAGTGTATTATTCAATTTCCATGTGTTTGTATGGTTTTTGCAGTTTCTCTTATTAATTTCTAGTTTTATGGCACTATGATCTGATAATGTACATAGTATAATTTCTATTTTTAAAAATTTATTTAAATATGATCTTTGGGCTAGCATATAGCTTATTTTAGAGAATATCCCATGTACTGCTGAGAAGAATGTATATTCTGATGTTGTTGGATGAAGCACTCTCTATATGTCTATGAAGTCCATTTCTTCACAGGTGTGATTTAGTTCTTGTTATTTCTTTGCTGATTTCCTGTCTGGATGATTTGTCCCTTGGTGTCGATGGTGTGTTAAGGTCTCCTGTTATAATTGTGTTACTGCTTATTTGACTTTTAATTTCTATTAATACTTGCTTTGTAAAACCGGGTGCTCTGGAATGTGGTACATATATATTTGAGATTGTTATCTCTTCCTCTTGAAGTTTTCCTCTACCACTATGTAGTGATCTTCTTTATCTCTTAGGATCATTCTTGAAGTTTACATTGTCTGCAAACAGAATAACTATCCCTGCTTTTTTTTGTTGTTGTTGTTACCTGTTGCATGAAGTATTGTTTTCCATTCTTTGACTTTCAGTCTGTGAGTTTCCTTTTGGGTTAGATAGGTTCCTTGTAGACAGCATACATCTGGATGTTGTTTCTTTCTTTCTTTTGTCTTTTTCTTTTTTGTCGGTACCGGAGATGAACTCACAACTGCCTGCTTGCAAGGCAGGTGCTTATGCTGTTGAGCTAAATCCCCAACCGGATGTTGTTTCTTGATCCATTCTGCCAGTGTTTTTCTTTTAATTGGTGAATTGAGACCATTCACGTTAGTGGTTATACCTGTTATATATTGGTTTATTGTTTGCATGTTGCCTTTCTGCTGTTGCATCTTTATCTTTCCATTCTATTTAATTGTCTGCTTTGCTTAGTGGTTTTCCCTATGTGTATCTAAACTGTCTTTCAGTATTCTTTGCTGGGTCACCTTGGTGGTGATCATGAAGTTCTTTAGCTATTCTTGTCATGGAAATATCTTATTTCTCCATCCATTTTGAAGGATAGTTTTTCAGGGTCCATCAGTCTAGGTTGGAATCATTTTCCTTTAGGATCTGAAATACTTCACTCCATGCTCTTCTTAACTTCATTGTTTGTGTTGAGAAGTCTGCTGTGATTCTGATAGGTTTTCCTTTATAGGTGATCTGTCTTTTCTAACAGCTTTTAATATTTGATTCTTATGTTGGATTTCTGGGGTGGTGATTATTATTGTCTGGGTTTAGTTTTATTTTGATTTTGGCTATTATATGCTTCAATAATCCTAATGTTGTTTTCTATCCTTGTGTTTGGAAATTTTCAACTATTACTTCTGTAAATAGCCTCTTGATATCCTTTGTGTTGTCCCCTTTTCATTTATCCCTATCAATTTATGTTGTTTTTCTTTGCATCATCATCTTTCAGCTGTTGAATTTTTATTTCCTGATTCCTTGCTATTTTTAAAAGCTGTTTCTTTTCCTGATCACTAGCTGCAATCTTGTCTTCTAGGTGTGAAATTCTATCTTCACTTTCTTGAGTCAGTTTTGACAACTTTCAATGGAATTTTTGATTTCCTATATATCTCTTTGAATCTGCTTCATGCATTCTGTTTGTTTCTTATTTTGTTTATGCAGGAATTCTATACTCCTGGTTTTTTTCCTCTAATTTTTTAACTATGTCTTCTTTATATGTTGTCAGCATCTCTTTCATTTCTTTTATCATTTCTTCTTTTACCTGGGAGATTATTTCTAGTCTGAATCCCTTTATAGCTTCCCAGAGTTGCTTCTTTATTTCAGTTGCTATTATATCAGGTATTTCACGTGTATGACATTTATTTTTTCTATGTACATGGCTCCTAGGCTTTTTTGGAATGGGCTGGAGGTTTGACATTCCAATTTGGTCTTTTATTTTGTCATTTTTCTATATTTCTGTGTTTCAAGTGATATTCCAAGGCTTCCACTGGGTGTTGAGGAAATTGTTTCTTATGCCCGTGGCTCCTGGGACTGAATGGACGTTGCTGAGCATGGTCCAGTCAGGCCCACAGGACCTCCCATGCCACCTCCAGTGTTCCAGGAAATTGGGCAGGCATCAAACCACTGTGAATGATGGTCCCAAAGCTCTCCCTTGGCAAGGACCGATATGCTGGAACTCACTTCACTTGCTCTCAATTCCCCAAATTGAAGAAGGTCACTGGGTATAATCCAGTTGGACTGAAAAACCTCCCAAGCCTAGTCTAGTGTGGTGGAAAGCTGGGCAGGTCCTTGACCTCTGGGAGTGATGATCTTAAACTCTCCCTGGACTTGGGATGCTGTTCAGGAACTCACCCCTGCCAGCAGCCCAGTTCCCTGGATTGAAAGAAGGTCACTGGCTGTGGCCCAGGTAAGCCTGAAACCTGCAGAGCCAACTCTAGTGTGGCTGGAAGCTGACCATGTCCTTGACCACTGGGAGGGATGATCTTAAACTCTCCAATCTCTTTAGATTCAAATGGCTATAAGAGTTACATAGTTTAACATTTAAATGTATATAGAACATTAATGAGGCAAATCACTGTTTAAAATGGTAGAAAAGAAAACAGAGGAATGTTTGAATAAATAAATGAATGAAAGGGTTGCTTTAGTCCTTGCATATATGAACATAGTATGAAATGCTAATTCCTCCAAATTCATCTTGAAACAGTACTACTTTACAATATAAGAAAAGTATCTTCTTATTCATTCAGTTTACCGATATTTCATTAAATAACCCTCTTCTCTCTCTCTTTCTCTCTCTCTCTCTCTCTCTTTCTCTCTCTCTCTCTCTCTCTCACACACACACACACATGCACACACATGCACACACACATATACTTAAAATTCATTAGGAATGTTTAAAGGAATACAGGTTCTATAATCTGACAAGGAAAAATTATAATTATTGATAAAATCTTGTAGAAAAATACCAATATGTTAGGTAACAAAGATTCATGAGTTATTAACAGTAATTATTTGATGATAATAGTTTATATTAAATTTGACAAATTATTATTTCTCTAGAGTATAAAAAATTTACATGAAACTGTGAAAAGTTTAAGAGAATAACGAGTTATCCTAAAGAGAAAGCAAATGTTCCTTCTTTTAATGCTAAGACTTTATAGTGCAAAGAAGAGTAACAATATTTCCAAAAGTAGAAATAAGCTAAAATACAAAGTACAAATAATGCATTGCACTGGGCAATTTTAATGCTTGAATAAAGATAATTAAATAGCCTGGGTTAAATTTTAAGGAAGAAAGATGAGTGTAAATTCTATTTGGAAAAGCTGCATGCTGCTATTTTTCAACATATGCTGTACATTTATAGGCACAGAACTGATTAGATAACTTGATGTTTTAATCAAGAAAGTCCCCCAGATATGTACAGCAGAGTCAGTATCTGGTTCAGGGCAAGAAGCAGAATTACATTATTTTAAAATAACAGTGGTAATTTTAATCAAGATTTTTGCCTAAATTTGTGAGCTAAGTGAGAGCTGATTACATAATATCCAAAAAGTAATCTTGTTAGATAGTGATTCCCAAATTTTCCTGCCTAAAAATAGTCATTTAAGTTTTCTCTTCAGTTATATCCACAGCTATTAATGAGAAAGATATAAATGTTTTCGTTAAAAGTATCTGCAATATTCAGCAATCCAAATGTGGCTGCGGTTGCATAGTTGACCTAAGAAAGATAATTTAATTTTTAAAGAATTGTTTAATACATAAGGATGAAATTTATTTCTTATTATTGATTATTCGGTTAGTTTTAGCTGCTCCTTCTCTTCCAGTCTTCAAACATTAACTGAAAGTTAGATATTTGCCAATTATTGTCCTAGGTTCTGGATAAACATTAGTGAAGGAAACAGACAAATTTCCTTTTTTGATGGAATTTAAATTCTAGTGAAGGAAAACAAATAGCAGGTCATATAAAAATGTATACCACAGCAACTCTGAAAGAATTCGTGATAGAAACATGACAGAAAAGTTGAATGCTAAGTTATTGTGTGAGGAGTGTGGAATTTAGATGTCCAGCAATGTATGTGGAAACTAATCTAGACACTTTACAGACTTTATTGTCCTGTAAAACCCACCTAACCTTGGATTTTGTCCCTTTGGTCCCACTTTCTATCTGCAGGAGCTTCTATGACTCCAAACATAAAAACTGAGTATTTTCTCTGTATTTTTACTTTTTCAATACCCCTGGATTCCTGAATATCTCCCAGGAATAAGAGGAAACCTCAGCCCTGGATCTCAGAGTATCTAGTGCAAGAAAACCTCAAATACATTTATGCCCTGGGTTCAACTGACTAATGGAGTCTATAGCATCACCAAATACTTCTGGAAAAAATGTGTTTCACTCAGGATAGAAAAGTTTGTGTTTTAAAAGATACAGTAAATAAACACTTAGAAATGAGAAGTAAGTTTACAAAAAGGAAAAATGTAAATTCCTTGGTTTTTCTTTCTTTCCCTGATGGTTGGTTGAATTAAGAGTGATTTCTGAAGGCACTGATTACATGGACTGAATGACCCAAGGAAGAAATAATCATCGTGAAGCTATTGCCAGCCCAGTAAGACCATCTTCTGTTTCTGTCATTCCTTCTTTCCTTGTCTTTTGCTTACACTTTAGTGCATGTATGTTCAACTCTCGTTTGAGGAGATTCATAAGTTTTATTTAATACTATTTCATAACAAATTGTTCCAAAATTTAGTAGATGAAAACAATAACCACTTCTTATGTTCATGATCCTGTGGATTGCCAGGGCAGATCTAGTAATTTGGGCCACTCTTGGCTGATCTCAGCCAGATTTGCTCCAGTCTGGCTGATAGACTAGGAAAACTTCAACTGGAATAATTTGGCTCTGTTACATGTGGTCTTTAATCTTCATGGCCTAGGTTTGTTTCTTTGGTGGTGGCCAATCTCCCAAAGAATGAAAGTAAATGTGAAATTTACTTAAGGCTGAGGCTTAGAAATAAAACCTGTCTTTTCCATGGCCTGCAATTTCACAAAACAAGTGGACACCACAGAGTCAAAACGTGGAATATCTGAAGTTTGGCATCATGGGTGCAACTGCAAAGTCATATTGTAAGAAGCATTGATTCAGGAAGTAAAGGGATAGTAAGCATTTTTCCAAACAACTTATTCCTATAAAATGGAAAACCCCATGGAAAAGATAACATTTTCATAAAATTGTGGAGAAATTATGGGAATAAAACTATGAGATTATCTTCAGGAAGACTATTCCAGCCATGCAGAGAATCCCAGAGAAAACTCTTAAGGGAGTCCCAGATCCTTAGAGGAAACTCAGGGGATGAGACTCTGCTACAGCAGAGTGTGAAAATGGGGGAAAGTCCTCAGGCCCATGCAAATCAAATCCTGAGGTTTGAGGGAAAATTGGTTTAGTGATCTCGAAGTTTAAAAGCTTCATGTTAAAAAAAACAAAAAAGATTCATCTCTTCTGGCTCTCCAGTGAAAAGAAATTTCTCATCTCTAAATCATAATAGAAAGTGATGGATTCCAAACCATTTTAAGCATTTTAGCATTTCTTGTAACTAATTTATTATAGAAATGAGATATATGTACTCTAATGTAGAAATGGATTTTTTTAACTCATAACAGGAAGGACCCCATTAACAGAAGCCTAGGGCTTCTTTCTTAGAAATATTATTTCAATAACCATACTAGATGATCTTTCAAATCATATCCACATCTATTGTAAGTAAAGTTTTCATAAACTGCTTAACATGTCATTAAGTTGATGGCTCTTCATTCCTATGATCTTTATAAAGCACTGCACCCTACCCAGAAAAAAACATCATTTGAGATTTGTCACTAAAAGAAAAACTCAGTGAGATTTTAAATTTAATTATCACCACTCAGAATTTCTGATACTTAAAATGAGAAAAAATTGACATGAAAAACCATTTCTCTCTAATATTAAAATTTTGTAACTCAACACAATGTACAGTATTTTGAGAATTCTTGTATAGATTTGGAATAGCCAAGACTTTTTTTTTTACTTTTGATCTGCTAGAAAAATTACACAAATTCATTTATTATACATTGACTACATCCATTCAGGGGAATAGGGATCATAGAAGGATTGTGCATTTTATTTTTTTATCTAACCACTAAATTCAATTTCTTCCAAAAGCCAAGGAAAACATAAATAAATGTAAATAAATTATGGTTTAATGTCATTCAGTCTTAAAGTAAGGGCACATCTGATCATTTCTGTTGCTCTTATATAACATTTGTAAGAGCACGCTGTCTACAAGAGTACATAATATATCACATGTGTAGAATTAATATCAGAAAGAAACTTAGTAAGGTCATGTACCCAACAGTGAAACATTTGAAAATTTAATGTGATTTTTTGCTGTTATATTTAAAAGCCAAAAACTAGCGCAGGGCATAATATTTTATAAGTAAATCTTTGCTCAGCATGCATGTTTCTCCTTGATATTTTCACTAATAACAAATGAAAATTAAAGAACTTTCATTCGGCTTGTGTTATTTAAAATAAATTGTAATAAAGATGCAGTGATTTAAGTACTGGTTATTTGAAGCTTCTAAGGGGAGGCTCTTTCTTTCTTCTGTCTTTGATCAGAAGTGCTTAATTTTTATTTCTTATTGCTTAGTTTTTGTATTGTTAGGGACTTTTTTCTTTGGATCTATAAGTAGTGTTTTTAAATTTGAAAATGACTTGGATGATAAAGTTTCCTTAGATGATGCCATAAAACACAGAGCTGGAAAATGTCAAAGACCATTTCATCAATGACTAGCCACAATTCATGACACTTACAAAATTACTGTCAGCAGAATATTGAAGATAATTTTCTTCACAGTTTGCAAAAATTCTCCAAGTAAATTTTTGGTCAAAAGTGACATTTATTAACCTCAAAGTGAGTTAATTACAGAATCATCTTCAGTAATATTTTTGCCCATATAGAACACTGCATATTACTCTTTTAAAGATTTGATTAATTCTATAACTCATAAGATTTCTGTAGCTATAGGATTATTTTTATTCTTTTTATTGGTAAAAAAACCAAAGTACTGAGATCATCTCAAAGCATATCAAAAGTTAAATCTGACTATAAATATGAAAGCTGTGATTTGACTGTTGTCTTTGTTATTTGCTTTTTTTTTTTTTTTTTTTTTTGGTGGAGTAAATACCTGACATTCAAAGTTTTAAAAGGAAAAGTTTATTTATCTCCCAGTTTGTAGAAGTTTCAGTCCATAATCACCTGGATCCAAGGGAGATGGGCAATCATTCATGGTGGCAGAAGACCGCAAAAGCAACAAGAGGTAGAGGGGTGAAACAAGGCTCTTAATGCCCCTTCTATCTTATCCAGGATTAGGGCAGTGGTGGTCCAATCAATGGACTGACCTAGCTGTCACCCAGCCTCAATACTAAAACCCTTAATTCCAACATCAAACTTGAATCAGTCATAAACTCTAGATTAAGCTGCCTACAAAAAGCCTGTCCCCCATGACCACATGAGGCTTCGGGGAATATCCAGACACAAACCATAATAAAGTTGCATGTCTTATGCTAAATAGCATATTAAAAATCATTTTGCCTAATCAGTTTTTCTAAATGATTTCATAACACATACAAATATTTTTCTCATAGTAAACAGCAAAATACAATCTCACTTTCTTTATAATATATAAAATATTTATAGCTGTATTAAAAAGACTCAGTCAATATTAACTTGTTTAAAGAAATGGAAAGTAGATGTGAAAGATGTTAGAAAGGAAAGAAACAGGTCAGTGGATATTAACAATATAAAATCAGATTTTATTATGGAAATAATATTTTTTAAAATTTATTCAGACAGTCAGAACTGATGACAACAAAAATATACAGGTGGAGTTCCTTGCTGATCACATTGCTCTGAAGAGCAGTCACCCTGGTGTGTGTAAATGAAGGTTTTAGGTTATAGCCACAACAAAATATAGATTTATCTAAACATTTTTGTCCGACAATATTTGGACACTGTTCTAAAGTATCATCTCTCAATTCCCAACCTCTTTATATCCTGTATGTTGTAGTCAGGAGTTGTGAAAAGAACCATTAGAATCAGAACATGGAGTTTATAATATTGTTTTGTGATGGTCACCTAGATTTAACACAAGAAAATGCTGGAATTCTATACACAACATTAAAGACATAGAATATTTAGCCAAAGACCTGAATCCCACAGCAATGTCCCACATGAGTCCAGATGAAGATCCAGAGCTCATGATAATGCCTCCCATCAGTCTAACTAGAGGTCTAGAGCCCATAAGAAGGACTCACACCAGTTTCTTTTATGAATCCATGCTGGGAACACCCAAAGGCATTGCCAGCAGGGTGAAGGAGCTGTACAGGTAGGTTGAGGATTCTACACTGGAGCTGAGAAATCACACTCACAACAAAGACCAGGGCTGTCCTGAAAAGTACCACAGTGATCCTCAGTGACACAGAGACCCCAGAGCTCCTCAGACAACAAACAGAGTTGAGTATATGCCAGGAAGCCAGCATGATGAGTTCATCCTAGAGACCAAATAGCACATATCTTCCTCTCTGGAGCCAGGAAGCAATGCTCAATGTGAAGACCAGAACTTCTCCAGGAGAACCAACTGCTCAAAGAGCAACACAGAGGAGAACCCACAGTGCCTCAACACCTCAGTGCCTCAATGCCTCATTGTGCAATGCCTAGCTTCTCCTTTCTCCATGTATACTTATGCTGGCAACTTTCCTCAGGTGAAACATCTATGCTCAGCACCATGGTAATTTAATTCCATTGGCGTTCAGTTGACCAACAGTTTCTAATCCATAACAATCCAACCCTGGTCAACTTAATGATCACACATATTTCCTTAAACTAGTTTTTAGTGGCAGATTTGTGAAAGTTAACATATATCTATTTAGATTTACATTAATATATATACTATTTTTTACACTTAATACTGCACCAAAAACAAAAGATTTAAAGAGTGACCAAGGTTCAACATTAAAACACAGTACTTTGATTAATTAACCTGGTTACAAACATACAAAACATATTAAAATTGAGCTAAAAGCGCAATTACAATCACAGTCCTTGCTTTCCATTAACTTTTAATGTGGCATGGCAAGACTAAAATATAAGGATCTCCTGCAATTCAAATATACTCTTTGATTTTGCCATTGTCCTGTTCTTCTAAACAATCATGTTCTCTGTTTTGTCTTTGCAACCCACAGTTCCAATGGAGCCTTCTTCTTGGGCAAGTATTTTAAATTACTCTACAGGCTCTTTGCTCTAAATTTTCAACGTAGAGTCCAGTCAAAAGTTCTCTAAAGTAGCTGTGCTACCATCCAAACAGTAGACTGCACTGAAATTTTTCTGCCACCCTGGTAGTATCTCTAAATGCAAGCAAAATGAAGACCAACTTTCAACTAAAGCACAATATATTACCTGGATTCCAGCAGTGTAGCAGTCCTTCTCAACAGCAGCCTCCCAAGCTTCATCTTAACTGGCAGCATTTCCATCAGTACTCTGGTTTTCCAGGTTCTGACCAGAGTCTCCAATATAGTTTACAGCATACAGGTCTGTCTGTAGGGCCAATCTCTCAAAAACTTTCCAAGGCTCTTTAGTCACATGAACAAGCAATAGCACAGCAAAGACCTTACTTTCCTGGTACCAATTTCTGTATTACTCAGGGTTTTACTAGAGAGAACTGATGTAACATGAGATATACAGATGTAAAAGAAACAAGATTTGCTTATAATGGTCAGCCACGGAGTCCGATGAGGAAGCATGCAGAGGGTGTCTATATACTGGAGGCCAAAGAATTCAATCCAAGGTCTGGTGTTCACCCTAGTGTCTTGTGCAAGTCCACACCAGCAGGCTGATGGGTCTGTGACAGAAGGCCAAAGACTCTATGATGAGAGGCTGAAGAGCCTATGCTGGAAAGCTGAAGAGTCTATACTGGAAGCCAGGAGAGGAGGTCCAAACCAAAGGCCATTCTCCCAAGAATGGCATTTGTCCTTCTTTCCCTTTTAAACCTCCAGGTGATGAGCCATCCTCAAGTGTAGAGTTACTAAACCCATTTAGTTAAGCTTCTAAATGCCTCAAGTTGACACAGTCAATCAACCACTACACTGACCATCAGCAAAATTTTCAAATTAGGCTGCTGTACTTTTGGTTCCTGTTCTCAAAGTAAATATAGGAAAAAAAAAAAGAAAACCCATTACCACAGCATAAGAGTGAACAACTTTGAAACTCCATTGCCAGATTAATTGTTCTTGTACCCTTAACCTCAGTCTATGACACCCTTAGATGTAGAGTTGTTAAACACATTTAAAGGATCTAAATGTCTCATTGTTTTTGATGTTGACACAATTAATCAACCACTACACTGTAAAATATGCTTTTTTTTACATTTTATTTATTTATTTTTTTAAAATTTTATTTAAGAGGAAAAAGAGAAAAACACAAAACAAAACAAAGCGGTGTAAGCGTACACGTAATACAGAACTACAAAAAAAAAAAACATAACAGTAAGAAATCACCTGTTTATAGATTACATATTATCATCTTGAAAATAGTTGCTCAAATCACAGTATCAAAGAATACAAAGTGAACATTCAAAAGGGAAGACTGCAAACAGCTGTGTTCAATGATCCAAAACATTAATATAGTCAGCTATTTAACACCCCTAAACACACTTGCTGTTATATCCGTTAGAGCTCTTTTTTTTCCCCTCTCTTTTTTACAACAAAATTTACACATTTTGGATTTTATTACTCCTTAGTTCTTATTACATTTTTTTTGGGGGGGGAGAATACAGTCAAATATGGCAAAACAAAGCTGTCAGTCAAAACCAAGGATAGACATAGCACATGGTGTAGAACAGAGTACAAGGTTATCAACAATGGTTATCAACATTGTCTCTTGTTTCCTTAAAAAGAATTGTCTATCTCATTAGATATTATAAAGTTGGACAAAACAGTAGAGAACAAGACCAATAAAACTTAGGCATTGTAAACATTACAGGACTTCCAAAGGAGACAATAGTCAAACCAGAATGGGCATCTTAGTGAATCTTATTGCCTTCAAAGTAGTTGCCTATACCCTCAAACTTGATACTATCATACAGAATGGAACAGAGTCTAATCAGTCAAAACAAGATCGTGGGAGTATTACAGGACTTCAAAACAAGTTAATAGGAAATCAAAAAGAGTTACTATTATATATCCTAATTTTTAAAAATTTTCCCCTTAATTAAAACAAACATAAGAAATAACTAAATAATTTTTTTAAAGAATAAGGGGGAAATTGAGATAAAACAGGACATAACAATATAACAATAGAGGTCAAAGCATGACTGTTTCAGCAACCTAGTACTTCACCACCAAATAACCCGACTTAATAGTAGTTTCCATAGTGTCTGTCTTTTTCCTTGAAATATTTGGATAAAACTTCATATACTATAGCTTCAAATATTTCCATATCAAGAAACCTAGAATAAAGCCTTTCTAATTAATGAGTGAAAACTTTATAAGGCTTCAAGGCCACATAATGGGGAATCATGATTACCACATATTTTTATATATTTGAATCATTACTTACATTAGGGAAACTATTCGGTATTCACACATGCGAGATTGATTTATTTCACGTATGAGTATGGTCTCAAGCTGCGCCCATTTATTGATAAATGTCTCAATGTGATCCTTCTTTATAGCTGAATAATACTCCATTGTATAGAAATGCCACAACTTTTTTATCCATTCCTCAGTTGATGGACACTTGGGTTGTTTCCAAGATCTGGCGATTACAAATTGTGCTGCTATAAACATAGGTGCACATATATCACTGTGGTATGATGCTTTCAGTTCTTCTGGGAATATGCCTAGAAGTGGAATAGCTGGAATAAATGGGATTTCCAATCCCAACTTTTTGAGAAATCCGTGTGTTTGCGGGATTTTTGCAGTATCTTTTATCATTAATTTCTAATTTCAGAGCGCTATGATCCGCTAACATGCAAGGGATGATTTCAACTCTTTTGCATTTGTTTAAATATGTTCTGTGAGCTAATATATGGTCTATTTTAGAAAATGATCCATGTACTGCTGAGAAGAATGTGTATTCTGATGTTGTTAGGTGGAACATTCTGTATATGTCTATCAAATCCATTTGTTCACAGGTGTGATTCAGTTCTGTTATTTCTTTGCTCATTTTCTGTCTGGTTGATCTGTCCCTTGGTGTCAATGGCATATTAAGGTCTCCTATTACAATTGTGTTACTGAAAATTTGAGTTTTCATTTCTGTTAATAATTGTTTTATATAACTGGGTGCTCTGGAGTTTGGTGCGTATATATTTAAGATAGTTATGTCTTCCTCTTGGAGTTTTCCCCTTACGAGTATGTAGTGACCTTCTTTGTCCTTTATGGTCATTGTTGGTTTAAAGTTCACGTTGTCTGCAAACAGAATGGCTACTCCTGCCTTTTTTTGGATTCCTGCTGCATGAAGAATTGTTTTCCATCCTTTGACTTTCAGTCTGTGAGTATCTTTCTGGGTTAGATGGGTTTCCTGTAAACAGCATATGGTTGGATTTTGTTTCTTGATCCATTCTGCTAGTCTGTTTCTTTTGATTGGTGCATTGAGACCATTTACATTAATGGTTATTACTGTTAAATGCTGGTTAATTGTAGGAATGTTATCTCTCTGCTGTTGCATCTTTATCTCTCTGTTCTGTTTAATTATTTGCTTTGCTTAGTGGTTTTTTCCTTTGTGTATCTAAACTGTCTTTCAATATTTTTTGCGGGTTGGTTTGGTGTTCATGAAGTTCTTCAGCTGTTCTTTGTCACGGAAGTATCGTATTTCACCATCTATTTTGAATGATATTTTTGCAGGATATATCAGTCTAGGTTGGAAATCATTTTACTTTAGGATCTGGAATACTTCACTCCATGCTCTTCTTGACTTTATCGTTTGGGTTGAGAAGTCTGCTGTGATTCTGATAGGTTTTCCTTTACAAGTGATCTGTCTTTTCTCTCTGACAGCTTTTAATAATCTATTCTTGTGTTGGATTTCTGGAATGGTGATTATTATATGTCAGGGTGTAGTTTTATTTTGGTTATGACTATTTGGAGTTCTATATGCTTCACTGATCCTGATGTCAGTTTCTGATCTCATGCTTGGGAAATTTTCAGCTATTACTTCTCTAAATATCCTCCTGACATGCTTCATGTTGTCTCCCTCTCTTTCATTAATCCCTATCATTCTTATGTTATTCTTCTTTGCATCGTCTTGCAGTTGTTGAATTGTTGTTTCCTGATTCCTTGTTATTTTCAAAAGATCTTTCCTTTCCTGTTCACTAGCTGCAATCCTGTCTTCAAGGTCTGAAATTCTATCTTCACTTTCATTAAGGCGGTTTTTACAACTTTCAGTGGAGTTTTTTATTTCCTGTATATCTCTGTGTATCTGCATTATGTATTCTGTTTGTTTCTTATATTGCTTGTCTAGGGATTCTATCTTTTTGTTTAGTTCCTCCAATTTTTTATCTGTGTTTTCTTTAGATATATTTAGAATCTCTTTCATTTCTTTTAACATTTCTTCTTTTATCTGGGAGATTATTTCGAGTTTGAATTGCTTTAAAACTTCCTGGAGTTGCTTGTCAATTTCAGTAGCTATTGTGTCCGATATACGAGGTGGATGGGATATATTTTCTTCTATATACATCGCTCCTAGGGTTTCTTGAGATGGGCTGGAGGTTTGAGGTTGTAATTTGGTCTTTCGTTTTGTCATTTTCCTATATTTCTGTGTTTCAAGTGTTATTTGAAAGCTTCCTCAGGATCTGTTGAAAATCCCCTTCTATGTTTACAGCTACTGAGACTCTGGCACCACGCTACCCCAAGCCATTGGGCCTGCAAAACCAGTGGCCCTCCTCTGCCTGCTCAGAACTCCACAGTTCCAGACAAGCTGGGCCTCAGGCACACTGTGCGCCCACCTGCCCCTTGGAAGCTCCACAGCTCTTCAATCGCATCCGGGTTAGGGTATTCACCACAGGCCGCGGTGCCTCAGGAACCTGTGATCCCTTCCTGCTTGCAGAGATATCCACAGTCCTCCAGACACATGGAGAGGCCGATGCAGGCACCCCAGATCCGCCCAGCTCCTCCTCTGTACACTGATGGCTAGGCGGCAACAAAACAGGCTGGGCTCCGGGGATAGTGTGGGCCCGCCCACCTGTCGGGAGCTCAGCAGTTCTCCAAGTGCAACCGGGATGGGGAGGCGGATGTAGAGGCCTCAAACCCACCTCTCCCCTTCACTGCACCTGGAAGCCTGGAGGGACCCAAACAGTCTGGGCCAAGATATCCACAGTCCTCCAGACACACAGAGAGGCCGATGCAGGCACCCCAGATCCGCCCAGCTCCTCCTCTGCACACCGATGGCCAGGCCCGGCAGCAAAACAGGCTGGGCTCGGGTGATAGTCATAAAATATGCTTTTTAATACTGTGTTTTCTGTTAAGGTAGTAGTGAGCAAGTTGTAAATGTACATTTAATTGCAAACTTGTATATCTCATTTCCTTTTCCAGACAGTAAACCCTACTTGAGGATAGCATTGGTTTTCTGTAACATGTTTGCTAATGACTATATATTTCATAGTAATTATGAATCAAATACCTTATCTCAAATGATGTGAATATAATTGTAAGAAAATTATTTAGACTGTCACTCAGCATACACCAAATATTACAATTGAAATAAAGTTTTTAAATCATTAATCAGCTAATTAAAACCTTGAAAAATGTTGCTGTTGAGATTCATGTCGCATTTCTGCATATTAAGTTTCTTTTGAAACTTTGATACCTGTTAGATGAGAAAGAGTGAATTTCCAGAAGAGAGTTGCATGGATCCATTCACTATATGTTCTTTGGAACTGCAAAGGATTTCTTGCACTATTTCAATAACCATCTTTGCAAACCTGTTGAGTTTCACAAGACCAGAACATTCTACTCAATTATCTTAATAAAAAATATTTTTTGCTGCATTAGCATGCTTAAAGTAAACATTTTTTAAAAAGTTTGGTAACAACAAAAAGAAACTGCATCAAGTTCTGTGTTACAAGGTGTTTAAGTATAGTCACAATAAGTTCAATTTTAACTGTATTTTGGGACAAAGGAATTTGCTGTTTTGTAAAAAAAAATACTTTCATAAACACTTGCACATGTCTGTATGCACACGCATGGCATAGATCAGTGAAACATTGCCCTGAGTGCATTGCACACATCAACTAAGAAAGGTAGTTTCATGATGGATCCCAGCATTACTTCAGCACAGATGTTCTTGTGCCTTGAGATCTTCTCACTGCAAGCCAATTAGAAAATCTGGGCTATGAGATGACCTCCAAGTCTCCTGCAGATGTTTAACCTCTCTCAGTCCCTAATATGATTCTTAATCTCTGTATCGGAGGAATGAAAATGTCATGTTTACTTGAGGTACTCTTCAGTGAACTAATATAAATTTATATGCAAATGTTAAAATCTAAACTCATGCATAACAGCATTTATGGTGTTAATTTGATATTATAAGGTTTGTATATATGGCTTAGCAGCTCACATAAACTACAAATACATCCAGGTTCACAATGAAGTTGACAGAAGACTATCTTTTGCTTAATATACACTCATTTGAAACAGAAACCCTTTCAATTTCTTTTTAGATAGCATAATGAATGCAGATGATAAAGCCATTTGAAATAATAGACATGTGCATGACTACAAATTTCCTTTTCTGATTTTTTTGTCATTTTCAAATATTGCTTCTGGGTGTGCTTTTAAATTAAATCAGAATAAATACACAGAAACACAGAAAAAGTTTCACCTAATATCCTGTCAGTAAAATTAGTAAAACCTGAAAAGCAATTTCCGTTTTAGTATGTGGACCAAGAGATAAGATGCAATATCAGTTTAATTTTCACTATGGCAAAAGAAAGTGTAATTTTTAGTACTCTTGCTAACTTCTGTTATCCACATGGGAGCCGTTATTATCTGCATAATGTACTGAGGCTTTTGCAATTAGGCTTACTGCTCAGATTAGTCTCCCTTGGTTTCACGTCACTTTCACTTGAAACGATAAAATTAAATTAGCAGTCCTGCCCGGGTCAGTGTGAGGTTTCTCCTGAAGGATTTTGCAAGCTATTGTGGCAGTGACAGTTTTCATGTCATATCATTGGGAGCAATTGAAACATGGATATTTTTACCCCATTTGTAAGAAATTTTAATAACACAGGGCAATATATAATTTTATTTAATTTCTTCCATTTAGGTATTGTACAAACGTTTAAAATACCAACATAATGTATAACTTTGGAGTACATGTTATACTTTTCTTTCATTATTTCTAGTCATACAAAAGGTTTATATATGATATGGATAAAATTATCTAATCCTGATGGTGGTACAAATTGCATTTTTGTTTAAAATGATAGGTAAAATTACTGAATGAAACTGCATTTAAGAAAGAACATGTCGTCTTTTCTTGTTCTAATTTTCCCTTTCTTTATGTCATCTTATTTCTTTCTCCTAGGCAAATATAAACCTGTTAGGTGTTATTTTATCTTATTTTATTTTAATTTGCTTACATTTGGCTTCAGGGAGAGAGGGGAATTTTCTCTTAAAGAAAATAACTAGCTGGGCATGGTGGCTCATATCTGTAATCCTAGCACTCTGGAGGCTGAGGCAGGAGGACCATTGTGAGTTCAAGACCAGCCTAGGCCACAGAGCTCAAAGCCAACCTGAACTGCAGAGCAAGACCTTGTCTCAGAAAGAAAGAAAGAAAGAAAGAAAGAAAGAGAGAAAGAAAGAAAGAAAGGAAGAAAGAAAGAAAGAAAGAAAGAAAGATAATTAGACCTAACATATAAATAGTAGCACTTACATTCAAATTTCACTGAATTTTGTAACTCATCAATAGAAAAAGAAATACAAAGAATTGGCAAAATCTCAAACTTTTTCAATAGTGCAGATAACTATTTTTCCACCTGATATTTTAAATAAGTGATGATGTTCAAGAGTTCTTACCAGGACGGTTCTGCTCAGTTACAGCGGTCCCTGGATGATCAGGGGAAGTTTTCATCTCCCCTCTCCCTGGAATTCTTACTCTATTCATTGCTCGTTTACCTCTTACTCTTCCTGCTGGTCATAATATTATCACTTCTGCAAATATGTCTCTACTGTCTTTAGAGAAATTTAAAAAAGATATCCTTAGAGTAAATGAAAACATAGAAGATCAACAGTACATAATTGCTCGATTATAAAACCTCTTTGTAACTCAGGGAAATCTGCTGCCATCTTTATTCTATTTAGTGTATTCATACATTTTGGAGAAGAAATACTAATTTAATACTTGATCATGAAGTATTACTTGAAATATACTTAAAAGGCAAAAAATTAAAATAATCTGAAATCCATCTACTCTGATGATTTCAAATAAAGATGGCAATTAACTATACAAACATATAAAGTCACATTAAATATAAATATAGTTAGACAAGAAATAAGGAGCTTCACAGACAGATTTCAGGTCAATAGTCAAATCCTTATCAATTTGACTCAAAATTTTGCTTCCTTGACAGAGAAGCAAAATGTTGACAGAGATAAATCCAATTACTTTGTTCACATTATAAGTCAGAAAATGATGCTAGAATGTAGGGAAAAGTAACAACCAGCTATTCATAATTCTTCCCTTTTTCTTGATTTTGATGGTTCAATCTTTCTAACTTGAAACTATGTTATGGATTTCTGATTAGAAAAATTTCTCACAGTATTTAGTAATTATATTTAAAATCTTTCAGTAACTTGAAGTGTTACAATATCACCAATTAGGTCATAAAACAAATAATTAAGAAATAATAATAAATATAATCACCTCAAGTATAACTATGGTTTAGTTTAGTTTATTTAGACTATCAGCTTATTACTAGTAGAAAATATTTATCAGTAACTTTGAGAATAAATAGAACAGGCTTTAGCAAGAAACTGAAAAGAAAAACTATGTTCAAGGGAAATTTTTTCCTATAATACAAATTCTTTACTCTCAGAGCTAGTTATAGACAATATTTATCAAAAAGGATAAAATGATGCACTTCCTGAAGCTGTCAGGTAAAGGGTGTTTTATTTAATAATGTTCCTCAGACATTCAAATTTTCACCCTGATAAGTAGCTATTTTTAACTTTATTCAGGAAAGAATATGACTAATATATCTGGAAACTATAAATTCTTTACAGGATAGAAATTATTTAGTTATGTTGAATAACTTCCTTATCAATTTATATTTTGAAAATGTCAATTATTCATCATTTATTTCTATTATGTCTTCAATATATATTTACATAAGAGTGAAGAATGAATATACTCATAATGTTGATATTTTAATCTAACAACTTTACTTTTTGCTTTGCATTCCATATATAATAACTACATAGCTTGTTTCTTATTTGTTGTTACTAAATACTAAATAGGAGTATTAAAGATTGAAAATTAGTTCTAAAAATATACTTTCCAGAGAGGCTATTTCCTGAAACATCAACAATAGCATTATGCCCAATTTGTCCTACAGGCAATAGTTGCAGGCTTTCAAATATATATGACTAGAATTTCAAATTTTCAAAAGAAAATAATCTTAATTTTTTAAAAAAGGAAAGAAACCCTTGCCATAAGCCTTTTTTCGTTTGGACTATGTATATTTCATGTCAAGCCATCCTTATAATCAAGCAAGGATGCTTCTCTCCGAGTTCATCTCAGTCCTATTAGCTTAGATCACTTACTGAAAAGGATTTTGGCAAAATTTTACACTAACTTGGTAGGTTTATAGTGGAACCCAGCTCTGTACCAAAAGATGATGCAATTTAAATTCAAAATTAACAGATACACGCATTTTCACAATTTGTTCAGTTGTACAGATTAACAATTAATTTAAAAACAGAAGAAATGAACTGATCACTAAGTAACTATCAATTTTCTATAAAACTGTACATTTTTATGTTATATTACTGCCTAAAATTATCTTCTACAACTGATAAAATTATGTTTTAGAATCCCAAACATATATAACGTAATGACTAATACTGGTAAAGATGACAAATCTAATAGGAACTCACTACAAAATTAATTTTCTTAGAATAGTAAAGGTATACTTTTATTAAAAATTATGATATACTTATATATGACTCCCAATCAAACAAATATAGGACCATGAAACTGAAGCTCAGTTGAATATAAGCAAAGTTTGTTATTCAATGAATGAATAGAAAAATTTATAGTGAGCTATTTCTTGGCAAGTATTTCAAAAGATTACTTGGATCAGACTCTTTTCTGAATGTATGAATTTGAAAACCTCTTATCTCTCTTTTCCAACGTCCCTTCTAAGTCAATATCTTTTTGAATGGCTCTGAACTTTTACAGAGAAAAGGTGTTTTCCATGAAACACAAAAACTTCCTACAACAGCAGAAAATATGCCACACAAAAATGAAGTCAACAAATTGCCTCAAAGAGAGAAGGCCTAGCCAAGACTCTGCTATTGTGAGTCTGAATTGCTAAATTCGTCTGTAAGCTGTGAACTGATTCTATGTACACAGTCTTATTACTATAAAAATCCTGAAAAACAAAACAATAGGGCTCATGCATACTAAAATTATACCCTCACAAATAAACCTAAGATCTTTTTCTATATTTGGGTCATTTCAGAAAAGTATTTACTGATCTAACATCTTAGAATTTATAATGCGTTCATCAAATCCACTCCAAAGCATATATAATAAGTTTTACTCTAATAACAAATACATTATCTATAGATAATCCAAAAAATAAAAATAAATTATCATCCTTTCATCTCAAGATAACCAACAGAGTATTCCTTCCCTATATTAATTTTACATATTCTAATTTATGCTCTCTATTATTTATATAATTTATAGTATCAGATACTGTATGTAATTATTATAGTAGTTATAGTTTGTGTTTCTGTGGCTTGATTCAAGCCTCAAGTAATTATGGACATGGCTTGATAGAACTGTGGGGACTGGTGGTGGCTGAAAAGATAAGAGGCATCAAATATAAATGACCTTTATTTTGAGAATGCGGAGAGAGACACCCCCTGGGGCCCGGCAACTCCACCCCAGTCAGCAATCTCTCTGTGGAACACATGGAGTGAGGCAGATAAGTAGCCTCTGCTTGGGGTGGAACCTAAGGGGCATTAGGGATGCACAGGTAGCCCATTGGTCTTAGTTTGGTGCCAGAGGAAGATTCCTAAGGGTGGGGGATATAGGAGCTCCTTGGCTTTACCCGCTACAGGGCCTGGGCCAAAACCCTTTCATGGCTGAGTCTAGCGTTTTTGATTGGTTCAGTATCTAGCGCTGGGATTGGCGGTGTGGCTGCTACACCTGCCCAGGGGTGGAGCCAGGATGCAGGGCAATGGCAGGAAGAAAGCGGCTTTCTCTTTTGCTGTTTGCACTCATATTTACTACAGCCTCTCCATGTCAACCTACCACCTGGAGCCAATTGAGTATGGTCTGAAACCTCCAAAATTGTGAGAAATAAACTTTCCCTTTCCTAATTTTGGGTGTCAGTTATTTTCTCTCAACAAGGAGAGAAAAGTAAGACAGAAGTTATTTTACACGTGTTTTAATTTAAAACTGACTGAAACATTGGCCAGTGTTCAATCCCTGATACAAAAGAAAGAAAGAGACAGACAGAGAGAGAGAGAGAGAGAGAAAGAGAGAGAGAGAGAGAGAGAGAGAGAGAGAGAAGAAAAAGAAAGAAAGAAAGAAAGAAAGAAAGAAAGAAAGAAAGAAAGAAAGAAAGAAAGAAAGAAATATTGATTTTAAAATATTGGTTTGGAATGACAAAATGGTAAAAAGGTGAGAAGAGGAGGAGGTAGAGGAGGCAGAGAAGGAGAGGAGAAGAAAGAAGAGAGAGAAGAGGAGAAAAGAAGCAGTAAGCAATGGAGAAGGAGACTGGAAAACGTGAGTGGGTCATGGATAAACTCAAGCCATAAGGAAAATCTTGCCTTACTATCAGCAGGCAAAAGATTTAAAACAATTTCTCAAAGACAGGAAACAGGAAGTAACTGCCTTGTATGCCTTGCACCCAGGGCTGGAGCAGGGGACCCTCTTACCTGGCCCGCCTTAGAATATGGGATTTAGAAATCCACGGATGCACAGGAAGTGGAAGGCAGCAGAGAAAGCAGAGATAGGCATTAACTAAAAGGTTAAATTAAAAAACTCAAACCTCCTCACAAACCTTTTCTGCCATCCCTGCAAAACTGGTCACCACACCACACAGAAATTACATAATTATGTAAACACTTTTTAAAACAAAATATCAGGTAGACTATGCAGCCAGGTATGTAGTAAGGAGAAAATTAACCCATGATAAAATGTAATAAGAATGCTGGGGTCCCAAATCAAATCTCTAAGTATTTTAACATTTCAAACCAGAGAGAAGAGTATTTACCTGATCCTAGACTACTCCTTAAGGTAGAGCTATAACACACAGAATTCCTAAGATACTTAAAGATTTTACAATATGAGCAAATACCTCAGGGAAAACAAGGATAAAGATTTGTGGAAAAATGGAATCAGAAAGAAAAAAAATTCAAGACTATAAAATATTCAAATGACTTTAGGATAGATACAACCCCATCCTTCAGAACTACATTTAGTAGCCTCAGTAAATTACCAAGGATGTCGTAATGAGTGATTAAAAGTGTGTAACTTCAATGGAAAAGTTTAAAAGTGTGAGCCTTGTTTCAGTGACATTAATTTAATCATATATTTAAATACAGAAATTTCAACTACCAAATGTGGTGAAGTCCTAAGTGTTTAATATGCAGCTGATTTGTGTATTTTTTTGATATTGTTTTTGCTGCATTTCTTCTCCAAAATAGGTTGCAGAGGGTAAAACATGAAACTGGTATAATTTTGTACCTGTAGAAAATGAAACCAGACATATTTTCCTATCTTTTGTTAAACAATTCTGAAACCAAACAAAACAAACAAGCGGTTGCTTCTAGGAAATATTTCCTCCCCCCAAATAGTCTGTAACCTAAGCTAATCATACCACATGTTAAAACAGAGAATAAGCTCAAGACTCATCTTAACACTGTTGCCTCGGTGTGCCCACCCATCGATTCTGCTGAATTCCAGGTTCCTTACATTGCAAAGCTCATCTAAAAATTACTAAATTTACTCCAGAATTCTGAATCATATGCTTACCTTCATGCTTTTGAGACATAAATCAAGCTCTGCCAGCTTAATTTTCTCCTTAATTTAATAAAATTAATTTTTTACTTAATGTACAGGTTTTATGGTGATGTTTGTGTAGATTGAGGATCCTCCAAAATTCTAGAGCTCTCACTGAGATTCTGCAAAAAACATCTGCCACCATAGCTCAAGACAATCATCCTGGGGCCACTGTCTCCTATGGTGTCTCTTGGACCCTCCTCAGTCATGATGAGCAGAATTCCATGTTGAAAACAAACTCACTGAATTCTCAAAGTTGGAGTTTATTCTGTAACCTCGGAATGTATACTTCAAGGATTCTTTAATAAACAAGTGCTCCTAAAATTCTTTTCTAAATAAAATTTGCTTTGTTGCTAATGCTGGTGTCTGTGTGTGTACATACGCATGTATTTAACTCTTTCTGTTTGTGGACTATAACTCAAAATTCATAAAGCAAAGAACAAATATAGGTTGGCTAAATTTGTCTTTCAATTCAGTTACATGGAAATGCAAGTGACAGCTAGCAGTGGCTTAGTATCTTTACAGATCAAGCCTCCATTTGAGTCATTTCTCAAAGAGTTGGAATGCTTTTATTTTAGACCATGTTTTGTCCAAGGGGGACTAGGCCCAGCAGAGATCTGTTCAACACATCGCCTATTACTAGAGATTGTGCAGGTTTTACTTCATCAGCTGGGAAACATAAACCATTAGGCTAGATTCCTGAGGTACCTGAAATCAAACAACATACTTAATCAACTTTTGTCACATTTGCATGTATTCATCTCCTTTAATTTGGGTCACTATCACTACAATTTGAATCTAGTTTTATGCTATCTTTTCCCTGTATGCACTTGACCCCTACTTCTACTTTATGACTCTCTTTCATCTATTTTTTTTTCAAATACAAACTTCTAAAGCTCGTGTTCTTTTAAAAGTTAAGCTCCTCTAAAGAAGAAAAGCCTTCTATGGTTCATTTTGAGCTGGAGTCTCTATCAGAATTAGAAGTTACAATTTCTTTTCCAGTGATTGAAATAGTCAAACATCATGGATAAGTTTTGGACAGTCCTGCAAATGAGATATATTTTATGGTGAAATGTCGACTTCCCTACAGGAAAGAAAATTTTAATTGGATAAAAATTTCCCTCCCTACCTGTGACCCAGTGTGCCAATGTAATATCATATTCTTTTCTCATTGCCTCCTTCAGAAATGTAGACCATGCTGTCAGGCTTCCTTCCTTTAAGCATAAGCACTTACAAATGCAGCTTTTCCAGTCTAAAATTACTTAGGTTCTCTCTAAATTATTTCTTTTTCCAGCCTAAAATTACTTAAATTCTCCTTAAATTATTTCTATCTCTAAAACTTTCTCACGTTTTAAAATATCATTTTAACCTGTAACCATTTATCATGCAAAATTGGAAAATCCAATTGATTTTAAAATTAAAATCCCTTTCTTGCAAACACATTTTAGCCATTTTCTTTCATTTTCTCTTTTTATATTTATTTGGCAAATGTTAATTGTATATATCTATGTGTACAGTGTGATGTTTTTATATATGTTTACACTGTATAATTATTAAAATCAATTTTAAATATTTTCATACAATTATGTTCATATATAATTATCTCATATTATTTTATCTTCACAATAAAAATTAATATCTATTTTATCAAGTTTTAGCAATCTTTACTCAGAATTGTAATTATAATAAATGTTTTCTAAATATTTCAAAGTATATTTTTATTTGTCTTATAATTGTTTATCTTAAGCGATACAGAAATATACCGTTATTCTTCTTCAATGTAATAATTTTCATATACAGAAGATACAGTTTACATGAATTTATTCTTTGCAATTTGTTGAAGCTTACTTTATTATTTAGCATAAGCTTAATCTTTGCAAATGTTTCTCTATATATATCTAGGACAACACTGGAACCAGTGTTGGTTTATTCTTCTAGTTTTCTACTTTCTGATTATTTTGGCCTGAAAACATGCTTATTTTCTTATTTTGTATAACACTACGTATAAAATGTCTTTAAAATATTTTATCCATCAGAGGTTGCCTAAATCCTGAGGTGTTGGTAGGGGATTAGTATCAGAGGAAAGAGAGGTTGACAGGATATTCTGTATCTGAACTATGGTATAGTTTCCTGGGCATATATGAACTTACCAAACATCACTGAGCGGTACATTTAAATGCAGTGTGTTTTACAATATGTAAGTTGATTTTAAAATGCTTTATCTAGCGTTTTTAGTAACTACACTGGAAGAAGTCCTGCTGGCTATGAAGTGAAGCATACCACCTTAAGAATTCACCTCCAATCACTGAACAGAACTGTTGGCAGTCTCACTGTTTGAATGTTCACTTTGTATGCTTTAATTTTGTAACTTGAACAACTATTTCTAAGATGACAATATGTAATCTATTAACTAGTGATTTCTTACTGTTTATTTTTTTGAAATTCTGTGTTACTTGTACCTTTTTTCTATTTTGTTTATCTATTTAAATAAAATTTAAAAAAAAATAATTCACCTCCAAACGTTGCAAAAAAGCACCAACAAGTTTCAAACAGCATTTAGGATGTCTAAAATGAGACTCTAGATACCATAAAGAGGAAGTCATTGTAACGCTGCTCTGACAGGGCAACTTAGATGGATTAAGGAGAGCCCATGGGATGAGAATGGTACACTTCTAGTTTGTCTGGGTTAAACATGCAAACATGGCTCTGGAGTCTACCCCTGGTCCCTTGCTCCTCTCTGACACTACTTAACTGCTTGACTTCCCATCACCATGAACTAAGCATCTTTGTTGTGCAACACCCTTCTGCAATAATGTTGTTCCTTCCTTGGTGTTAGCTGGTAATGGACTGATTCTACAAAAAGTTTGTGTCACATTAAACTTCTTTTCTTTCAAGTCATGGGTTTTGTGTCTTGACAGTGGAAAAGCTGATTAATGCAACAACGATCAACCCGAAATTATAAATCTGAACTTTCACACTAACACTAAAACTAGAATCGGGTCAAGGTATGACAGTAAGAATGAATGTCCTGAACTCGGTGTCTGATAAGGTGTGGATCAAACTTCCCTTGCCAGAGAAGAATGCATGATAAGATAATTATGCTCATGTGAGATATATTATTTGCAATTAATACATCCACATGAGATAATCCTCATGAGTTGATAAGATATAGACTAGTATAATTATGCAATTATTACTTTTTTCCTAAAGTTCAAAAGAAAAATATTAAGTCTCTCATAGTAAGGATAGAGGACAATTGCCATCTGCTGTCTGGACATTAATGTGATAAGAAATTAAGAAGCTGGAATGCATGGGCAGAGAAAGCCGACAATACATAATAGATATTAGACAAATTTCAGCCTTTTCTGATTTCACTGTGGGCAGCCTGTTGCTAATACCATCCTATTAGAAGCCTCTCTGTTCTTTCATATCATACTGCTTCCTATTGGTCTCAGGAATTATAATAGAATTGTTACATTTAAGACAAGAACTCTATTAGAAAATACTTTAAATGATGAATAAGAAAGAGATGGCAAAAGAAAATCTATAAATACCAAGAGTGCCCATCACCCAGTGAAACGACTATAATTGCTGACACTTTCCTAATTGAAATAATAGGAATGTCAATCTAAATGTGGATCAGATTCAGACAATCTTTCAGCCAGATCTCTAAGGAAATACCATGTGGGCAAGGACTCGGGAAGCAGCATTCAGTAGCAAGAGTAGCAATCGTTTCTTTAGTTAATAGATTTGAAATGGTTGCCATTTTTAATATGTTTTACCTACAGATACTCATTTGACTGAAAATTACTTATACTGTGGGAAATAAAAAATGTCCTTAGTAGTCAAAAACATGTATATCCTGAAGTCTCAATGGAACCAAATGAGTAAATGAGCATTTTATTCAGCCTGCAATGAGGAGTTGTGTTTTAAAGAATGCTAGGATTTCTGAAGTGAATTAAAAAGTAAATTCATGTCATAGTACACACATATATTGACTGTTATTATTTTGTATCATATATGTTTATATATATATATATATATATATATATATATATTGTCATGGTTTATGTCTGTGGCCCCCAGGTCTCATGAGTTTGCATTGTGCATTTGTGATGGTTCATTGTCTAGTGCTTGGATTGATGGTGTCAGTGCTACACCCCCAAAGGGGTGGAGCCAGGATGTAATGTAATGGCAGAAAGAAGGTGTGTCTTGCTCTTTGCTGGTTCCTGCTTGCTGTTTGCAGCCACCATGAACTGCGGCCCAGCCATGCCTGCCTGCCTTGGAGCCAACTGAGTGCGGACTGAAACCTCCAAAAACTGTAAGAAATAAACCTTTCCTTTCCCAACTTGGGCTTCAGATATTTTGTCTCAGCAACGAGTAGAAATAACCAAGACATATATACAGGGGATTTTTTTTTTTTTGACAGAATCTTGTTGTGTGGTTGAGGCTGGCCTTAAACTAATCGTGGATCCCAGGCTACCCTGGAACTCACAGTGAAATCTTCCAGCCTCAGTCTCCTGAGTGCTGCGATTATAGCAGTGTGTCACAAGAGCTGGCCAATATATTCATACATTTTTTTCTTTGATTCATTTTTCTTGTTAATGTGCAAGAGTATATTTGTTACAAAAACAATTTAAGATACTAATTTGATTAACTAGTATGAGTGTAGAAGAAAATTAGGCAATTTGTATTCTTCAGGAGTATTTAACTATATTTGTAAAATATGTTTAATCTCCATACTGTTTCTTTTAAAAATATAATAATTGTAGATATAATTTTCTAAAACAAGCAATATGGCACTTTATGGAATGTATACCTTTTTTAGGGATCAGCACTATCACTTTTTGTCAATTCTCAGGGAGCACATGGATCAAATTAATAATGTGTATTCTTAAATATCTTGAACATACACATTCACTAACCAGTCAACTAACCTTCATTCTCTGCAACATTTATCTTTAGCTGTACATCAATTTGAGCTATGTTAAGTTTTAATGAATGCAACTCAACATGGGAAATGATGTTTTCTTGCAACTAACAAAGGAAATCAGTAAGGCTGGATATGCTTTAATGTCACTGAACTGTACACTTAAATATGGTTCACTTTATGATTTATTCTATAAGACATACTTAGATCTTTATAAATATATAATATGCACACAATAACACACAGCACAACCCCTTTAGTTTCATGACTTCATTTCTTATTTCTGGGACATTGTTAAAATTTTCTCAAATAATTAGAATTGTCTGAAATTCTCTATTAACAAATACTGATGTAAACCTTCTTAGGTCTGTAAAATAATGAATCTTCTATTTATTATTTAAAATTATGACACTGAGCTTAGAATATAAATGCATATAACATATTCTTATTCAATGAAAAAAGTGATATTCAGTCAAATACTGCAGACAAAATTGAATAAAATCTGTCATTTGTCATTAAAAAGAGACATTTTTTGACAGATGGCTATGTTTTAGCCTTAAATTGTAATGTAACATTTTTAGTTTAGAAAACTTAGTTGACACAGTTCTTTCTTTAAAATGTATAATTTCTTAAATGTAAAAGAATACAAAACACTTTAAAATCATTTTCATGCTCAACATGTAATCATAGTAGTTCACTGAAGAACAGATTTTTGTCTTACTTGTTGATATTGTTGAATTTAAATCACAAGTAAATATTTTCCAATTACCTCTCAGTTCAGAAAGTTATTGCATTGCACTTTAAAGGATGTGAAATCATATTAAAAAAAACAAAATATCATTTTAAAACATCCTAGAATTTGTCATTACATGGATACCATGTAGCCAAAATGCTTGGTATGAAAAAAATATTCTGTTTGCATAGGAAGTTATTAAATGTTACACTTGAGAGGGAAAACATGGGTATATCCTCATTAAAGATCAAACTCAATCATAAATGAGAATGTATGTTTATCTGAAATGCACAAGGATGATGATCAGAGATGTGCTGCTACACCTGAGTAGTAATCACATACTGCATATTTATAAATATGTCCCTGCTGAAAAGGAGTGAACCCATGACTGAGCAACAGAAAACACAAACAAAAACAAAAGAGCATAAAGAATAAAGCTTTGAAATATTATTTTTACAGCTCACTTATTTCCAAACAAAACCTTACCTGTGATTCTCTCAGGAGTTAAATATCTACCTGCGTGTACTCAGGGAAGTAAACCTTTCTCTTTAACTGAGAAAATCTCATAGTGAGCTTTTCCTTGAGAACTTATTTACAGATTTGACCATCAAAGTAAACAATGCAAACCTAAATGTTTAAACATTTACATTTCTGGAAATCAGTCAAAGCCTGAAATTTTTCATACTACAATATGTCACACTTCTACCAATAAGGGATATTTGAAATCATAGAAAATATGCATTTTCTCTAAATATAAGAAAACTGTTTGTAAGTTCGTGCCTGTAAGTTTTCTTCTGTAGATCCTTGTCGATGTCCGCTCCCGGCCGGCAGGAAGGACACACGACAAAGTCTGGCAGTGGACAACCTTTTCTTTTTATTTTCCTTCTCCGTACAGCCTGCCCTGGGATCGCTCCCAGCCGAAGCCTCTTCTGGTCCGCTCCCCGCGGCTCCTTCTGGGCTTCACTCCGAAGCCTCTACCGGTCCGCTCTCCACGGCTCCTTCTGGGCTTCTACTTCCGGGCTTCTTCTTCCGCCCAGGGGTGGCACCGGTATATATACGGGTACAGTGTCCAATCATGTTAAAGTAAGCAAGGCAAGCTGATTGGCTAACATCATCAGTTGCCAGGCAGACTATATTGTTGAGCGGGTTGTTTACACGGTAAGCAGGAAACTAACATATTCGATGGGAGGGGTAATCTACCTCAGGCTTTGCTCTTTACCACAGGCCTCACGTCCGCCAAGTGAGGCGACCGGGCTCGGGGCTGCGGCTCCCAACATCTCCCCCTTTTTTATTTTTTATGAATGTGCGCATCGTAGCCCTTCCTGGACTGGGTGCAGAGGCTTATGCCCTATGCGTAGGCCCACCGTAGGTCCTTGGCTTAGACCCTGGTCGGCCGTCCCATGGTCTGCCAAGGCCCTGAGGCCCTCGTCCTTTTTCTAGGGCCAGGCACAAACTGGACGGAACCTGGATGCACACAAGCTTGCACTCATTCTCTCTCCGTAAAGAAATCCCCTCGGAGAGAAATTTAGACCTGGGCAGCATCTAACAGTCCAGCGGCTTACGTGCAGGATGGGGTAGGGCCTGGCTTAGGTTGAGTCGCACCGGGGGAGTACGCTCTTACCCGTCATTGACTCTCCTACCCAGCTATGTCATAATTTTTTAGAGGAGGAGTGTGGGAAGCTCACCGCCCCTAGACTCGGTCGTAGGCTAGGCGAGTGAGCCATGCATATGCCTGAGGATCTTCTTGTCCATTTCGGGCTACCGCTATTTCTATTCATCTTGTTGGTTGGTCTGTGATGGATCTCCAGTAGGGCAGGTCTGATCTTCAGTCGAGGGCTTTGTTGTCCGTGTCAGTCTCTCCGGTATCCACAGTGGTTCTCGTCCCGGTTCCTGTGGGAAAACACAAACCGCGCCTCGGTTCCAGCTGACCACTGGATCCGGGCCCATCCATTGTCCTGTCAGGACATCTTTCCACTTCACCCACCCTTTATGGTTGGGGGAAGGGTTGCAGTGCTCCACAGCTGGGGAGCGATTATCATTATTTAAATTTAAAAAATTGTGTGTGAATAGTGCCATGGATAATCGTGCCTTTGGGGCCAGGCCTTGGCCTACTCCCCCTTTTTGTTTTTGTAAAATTTCTTTGAGGCTTCTATGAGCCCTCTCAATGATTCCTTGACCTTGGGGATTGTATGGGATACCATGTTTTAATTGAACCTCCATCATTTTGCAGAACTCATTGAAGGCTTTGCCTATATAGGCTGGTCTATTATCAGTTTTTAATATTTTTGGTTTGCCCCATGCGGCCCAAGCTGCCAGGCAATGATTGATCACATTAGACACTTTTTTACCTGTTTCTGCTGTTGCAAATATGATGCGAGAACAGGTGTCTGTGGAAACATGAACATATTTAAGAGTCCCAAACTCCTGTATATGTGTGATGTCCATCTGCCAAACATCACCAGGGATCAAACCTCGAGGGTTTACTCCCATCGGTATGGCAGGTTTGTATGTGGCACAGGAGTCACATAGTCGCACGATATCTCGTGCATCTGCTCTGGAAACATGGAAATGGTTTGCTAGTGTCCTGGCATTGACATGAAACTTATCATGGAAGGCACGGGCTCGCTCGATTGGTGTTAGTAAGGTAAAAATCCATAACGGGCGAGTGGCAGTGTCAGCAGCCGCATTCCCCTGTGCCATGGGCCCTGGCAGGGATGTATGTGCTCTTATGTGGGTGGTGAAGACCTTATGGTGTCTGTTCTGAAGCAATGTCTGGATAGACAGGAACAGCCCAGCCACTGTGGAAGTGGATCTAATTAAACTGGCAGTCTCAAGCACTTGCATAGCATTGACCACATACCTAGAATCGGAGACAATGTTAATGGCCTCTGAGAACCGTTCAAGAATCATTTTAACGATCTGCAGTTCCACCACCTGAGGCTGATCTGGTTCAAATTGTATGGTAACCGGGGGCTTGCCTAGGATCACATAGGCGCCTATCCCCGTCTTGGAGCCATCTGTGTATATTGTAGTTGCTAGGACTAATGGCTCAGAGGCAGTAACCTTTGGAAAAATTATAGGGTGCTGAGTGACAAATGACAAGATAGGGTCTTTAGGGTATTGATTGTTTATATCCCCATGGAAAACACATCTCAGAATGGCCCAAGTATCTATGCAGGCAGCCAGGGTCTTGATCTGGCTGGCGGTATAGGGTACTCGGATGGCTTGTGGTCCTGAGCCAAAATGTTGGACAGCTCTATCATGCGCTTCAAGGGCCAATGAAGCGACTGCCTCCGGGTAATGCTCTATGACTTTTGCAGGTGAGACCTTAGGGTGTATCCACAGTAGTGGTCCTTTCTGCCAAATCACCGCTGTGGGCTGTAGACTAGTCTGTAGCAAACAGACATCAAAGGGTCGCCCTGGTTTAATTCTGTGTAAGGTAGCCCCACCTAAGGCTTTTTCCACTCTCTGTAAGGCAGCTCTTGCCTCAGGAGTGAGCCTCCTGTGGGAGGCTATATCTGGGTCTCCCTTCAGAAGGTCGAACAGGGGTTTGAGATCTGAATTTGGTATATGTAAATATGGCCTAATCCAATTAATGTCTCCCAATAGCTTTTGCATGTCATTTAGGGTCCTAACGCCATCCATCCTAATGGTGACCTTCTGTATAAGTCTGGAGGCGACACTGAGGTCCACACCTGCTGACCCAGGGGTGGCCCTTGTTGAAGGCTGCCATCCTGAGCTGTCCTGTCTCTGGGGCGGGGGCCTGCCTGTGAAGGGGGCCCCCTCTGGCCGTTTTTTGGCCCTCTAGCATCTCGTCCACAAATACGGTTGCCCTGAGCATCAAAGACCGACCTACACTCCTCAGCTTTGTGTGATCCCTTTTTGCATCGCCCACAAACATATGGTTCTTCATTCCTAGGGCGAGGCCTAGCATCTGCATTGTTTGGGCAATGACGTTTAATGTGTCCTGGCTCCCCGCAGGCAAAACACCCTTTAGCCTTACATTCCCCTTCTAACCCGCGAGGTCCCCTCTGCTGTACAGCCGCGGCCAGGAGAGCAGCCACTCCCGAGTTGGAGAGCGGCCCCCCTATCTCTCTGCATATCCTAATCCAGGCGTTGAGGTCCTTGTTCTTATGAGGAGCTATCGCTGCCTTGCACTCCTTTGTACATTGCTCAAAAATCAGCTGTCTTACCAGCGGTTGAGCCACTCCCGGATCAGGAAATATCTTATCGGCAGCATCTTGCATTCGGGCCACAAAGTCAACAAATGGCTCTGTGGTACCCTGAATTATTTTTGAAAGACACAAGGAGGCTGTTCCGGCACCACTTACCTGTTTCCAGGCGCGGAGCCCTATGGCATTGATTTGTTCATAGACAGCGCCGGGGAACTGAGTCTGATCATCAGCGTGCCAACCTTCTCCCATAAGCATTTCCTTGTTCCACCCCCGGTTTCCTCGATTGGCGTTTTTCTCAGCCTGCTCTGCAGAGAACTCTGCGTACCAGGCTCGCCAATCCAGGTAACTGCCCGAGGGCAGACACGCCTTTGCCAGCTGAATCCAGTCCGCGGGGGTGAGGGGCCCAGAAGACAGATTCTCCAGCATGGCAATGGTGTAAGGCGCAGTCGGCCCAAAGGTTGTAACTGCATTTTTAAGTTCTCTAATCTGCTTTATCTCAAAAGGCTCCCATACATTGCGTCCCTGGCCCATAGCTACTTGTACAGGAAATATCCCGTAGGGGCCACTATCTATCCCAGGTGGATGTACCTCATGAGACAAGCGTCCCCCCTGCCAAAGCCGCCTGTAAAAATACCGACCCGCCGGCGGCGGAGCATAAGACAGCGGCCGTGATTGGGCGGAAAATGGGGGCCCATGCATCACTTCCTGTTCTGGCGAAAGGGGAGAGAGCTCCCAGGCGGCCGCCTCGTGGCGAGGAATCGCCTCCGGAAACGGCCCCCAAGGTAAAGAACCCTGCGACTCCTTATCGAGCGATTTAGGCTCCTGACAGCTGGTCTCTTTGGCCTCCCTGCCATTCAACTTTCCCTCGTCCTCGGAGTCAGACGACTCCGAGGCTAGAGCCCCGTCCTTCTCCTTAGCATCCTTGTTCCCCTTAACGGACCCCTCTCGGGAGCTCCCTGACTGGGCCTGCTCAGATACCCTGCGTACTTTTGTAAGCTCTTGAGAGCTTTCTCCACAACCACCCTCGCTCTTAGTGTTGCTACCTAACATGTTTCCCATCTTTTAATATGTTACTCACCGCGTGAGGCCCAAGGAATCCGCCACTTACGCGTGAGCCTGAGGGGAGTCTAAAAGCCCTGTAGGTGCGCGCCACCCAGAGCCCAGGCTTATCCCCAACTCACCTGTCTCGCAGCTCTGTACTGGAGCGTTGTCCACTTCCACGTCGCGGGGGTGATCAGTCCCCGGGCGGGCCTCCAAATGTCGATGTCCGCTCCCGGCCGGCAGGAAGGACACACGACAAAGTCTGGCAGTGGACAACCTTTTCTTTTTATTTTCCTTCTCCGTACAGCCTGCCCTGGGATCGCTCCCAGCCGAAGCCTCTTCTGGTCCGCTCCCCGCGGCTCCTTCTGGGCTTCACTCCGAAGCCTCTACCGGTCCGCTCTCCACGGCTCCTTCTGGGCTTCTACTTCCGGGCTTCTTCTTCCGCCCAGGGGTGGCACCGGTATATATACGGGTACAGTGTCCAATCATGTTAAAGTAAGCAAGGCAAGCTGATTGGCTAACATCATCAGTTGCCAGGCAGACTATATTGTTGAGCGGGTTGTTTACACGGTAAGCAGGAAACTAACATATTCGATGGGAGGGGTAATCTACCTCAGGCTTTGCTCTTTACCACAGGCCTCACGTCCGCCAAGTGAGGCGACCGGGCTCGGGGCTGCGGCTCCCAACAGATCCTAATTTTCTTCTGGGACTCCAAATTTCCATTTACTATTGTCAAATGCTTTCCTGTATTACAAAGAATAGGAACTCTATGGAAATAAGGACACAGACACAAATTTAGCTATTTCTGTTGCATTTTCTGTGTAGTTAGTGATATACTGGAAAGACTGTTACTAACTTTTGAATTCCTTATGTTTTTCCAGACTAGGATCATCTTAGAAGTTGAAGAAATGTCACTATAAAACACATAATGTTTTTATTTGTTTATTCTTCGTATAGTTACTAACACATATTTATTGAACAAAGAATAGGTTTCACTGTGACATTTTCATACATAGACATAATATGCTTTGATTGTACCTATCATCCCTCTTTCTCTCTTTAATTCTTTTCCCCTCCCCTAGTGCTTCCTCTTTTACTTGCATGTGTTTTCCCCTAGATTTCACATAAGAAAGCAAGCAATGGATGCTTATCTTTCTGAGACTGACTTATTTTGGTTAACATAAAGATCTCCAGTTTTACCCACTTTCCCACAAATGAAAGTTGTTGTTTTGCTCTTCACAGCTGAATAAGTAATCCGTTGTATATGTGCCACGTTTTCTTTATCCACTTACCATCCCAGGGTTATTTAAGCTAATTCAAACTAGGCTGTTGTGAATAGTGCCACAATAAACATGGGTATGTAGGTATCTCTCTCTAATTTTTATTTTTTTTTTAATTTTATTTATTTTTATTTTTACTTTTGCTGACTTTGATTCTTTGGGTATAATAGAGGTAAACTGCATTATACTTCTACTTTAGCTTTTCTGTGAAACTTCTCCGCACTCTCCATTCTTGCAGTACTAATTTACATTCTCACTGAAAATGTATCAAGGATATTTTCCTACTGCACTTCTACCAGCATTCATTATTGCTTGTTTTCTTGGTAACTGATCTTTTGAGCTGAAACCGAACTTCACTATAATTTTATTTACATTTCCTTGAATGCTGAAGTTGTTGAAGATGATTTGTTCATATATTTATTAACCATTTGTGCTGCTTCTTTTGAGAAGTGTTTGATGTGACAGATATCTACTTAGTCATTTCTAAATAGTTTCAATTAATTTCATACAGCCCCATAGATACTGTCAGTATTTCTATTATGCAAATGAAGACACAGAAACATAGGATATAGTAACTTAAAATGTATGAGTTGGTATATTTTAGAACTAAATTTTTTCCATAATTTCCTTGCTGTACAAGCTTGATATTTAACATATACTTCACTCTCCAGTAATCTTAGGATTTCTATTGTTTCCTTTCCTCTATGGTTAAATCCTATAAATCGTACATAAATGTTACCCAGCGTCTCTATTTCTTTACCTACTATACACTGCACATCTGTTAGAAGATACTATCTACTCTGAATAGCCTTTTAACACTACAGACCACACTCACTGAAATTTTAAATAGGAATATTCCAAAGCCTCAGAGATCGTGATTCAATAGGCCTTTTAGTAGAATCTAGAAAACTAAACTTCTGACAATTGTTACAGTCCTAATTCTTTCCCTCTAGAATCAGAATTTTTGGTTTGGTTAGTCATGATTTCTTTAACCTACATGGGTTTATTTTCCTATACCTTTTAAATGTGATTTGCTTCAAAGTTACCTAATCTTCTCACCTCACCAGCTGGAATCTTCGCTTTTAAACACCCTGCTTATATCCACCAACTGTGGAGAAATCCTTCTCCAATCTGTCTGCACAGTTAAGATTTACTTTCCAATCTATCAATATAGTCAAATCATTTATGAATATGCAAATTCACCCTGTAATTCATAAGTCTTTTTTTCGCTTACATGTAATTCTCTCCTCCTTAAATAGTGGCCTCTTCTCGCCTGTCCAGAATGCTTTTACTCTTATTTTACATTTTTCCCAGATTTTTCTAGGTAAAACTTTATACACTACGCCTTTTGTTAAACATATTCTTTAACTGACATTTCAGATATCACCAGTGAAATGTTTTAATCATTTGGAGATTTTTTCATTTAAACCAAAAGAGTTTGAGTTTTTGCCTAAGATCACACATGGAAGTAGTTGTGCTAGCTTCCCTATTGCTGGACATAGTACTCAAAGCCCACGGTTAGAGATGCATGTTTGGTGGGGGGGGGTAATTTTGGCTCATGGTTTGAAGTCATACTTGACTGCCACCAGGCAAAAATGGCCTAGTGGTGGGGTATAAAGTAGGAAAGCTGATGGTTCGAGGTAGGCAAGAAGCACAGAAGGGAGGGCTCATGGACAAGAATACTCTCTGTAGGTCCTGAATCCAGTGGCCTGACAAGTCCCACACTGCAGCACATTTACCTGTGGGCTCCTCATTGGGTTGATCAGCTCGTGAGTTTAGCACCTCTACGATGCAACCACTTCCCAAAATCCCACCTCCCAACCGTGAGAATTTGTGGGATGTTTTTGACAATATCAGCATCAGAGGCAAGAATTGTATCCTGATGTGTCTAAGCTCTAAGATTCATATTTTTAACAGCCACACATGATAATCTCTTAAACCAAGCCTTCCTTCTTGAATATGGCCCCTGCTATTTGTTAAGTCCTCCATTTAAGGAAATGTTGTAATACTCATTTGATTGTCAGGTTGATGCTACACTAAATTTTAAATTCTTGAGGGCAAAGAGTTAGTAATTTTTACATGTAGTGGGTATTGTGGTCTTGTTTTGGTATATAGCATACATTTGGAAGATATGATTTAAAAACAGTAGCATATATATGTAAGTATTATAGTAGTATCTCTAAAGATGGAAAACAATATTAATACGTGGCTGCAGTGCTTAAAAAGGTTAAGCATAGTTTTATAAACGTTTATCTGTCAAAATTCATTATAATGAGGTTACATTGTTTTAATTAATAACAAAGATATTCTTACCCGAGATCTCAGCAATGATCTATTCGATTTTAATTAAATTCAAGTGGAAATTGATGTTAATTTCCCTTCCATGGGACTGTCCTACTTTATACCTTCAGTGACTTCTGCAAACTCCAGAGCAATTTATTTTATGTCCTAATTGTTCTTACTTGATTTGTTTTCTAATAATCTAAATTGTCATTCCAATTAAGCTATCACCAATAGTTACTCCATGAATGTTCTCATGAATATAAAGCCTAGGTCATATTCACTAAATCAATTTCCTTTTCACAAACAGAGAATACTAAAATCCTCATATTCTTATTCAGTTTGTTTGAGGATATTTTAATGGAATCTGACAATTTGGATAGTAGCACAAGGGATATCAGTTCTGTCTCTGGAATGAAACAGTATCTGTGGATATCGTATTTTTTCTCCATTTTTCACAGCAGTCTGATGAATTTATAAAAGTTGAAAATAAGATGAGCTTATTTATTTACTTGTTTATTTGATTGGAAAGAAGTCATCAAAGGGAGAAAGACACTTACCATTAATGAATTGTGCATTGAGCAGAAAATAAACTTTGTAAAGTAAGATTTAGAAATTTGCCATATTTTATTACAAAGAATACCCCCTAGTAATGTACTGTCCAGAAATTAATATCTAAGGTTTGAGATTGATTTTTCCTCCATGAATTCCTTAATTTTTTTTACTTGCTTCTTATCTTTTCATATCTTATTTATTCTCTGCCTGCTTCCAGAAGCCACCACAAACTCTGCACAGTTACTCTGCAAGGTGTAAATTCGTCAAATTGCTCCTGGCTTCATTTGTCTATTTGTCAGTAAAGCTGATGTACTTCTGCTAGTAAATCTAGTTTTCACTATTTCACTGCACTTTCAGTTGCTTTGTCAATGGAAAATCATGAATACTTTCTGGTATTTTTTTTGTTTGACTAATCATGTTATTTTGCCGTTATACTATCATCAATCTATTTTTAACTCAAGATGTTTTCTTCTCAAAGAAAACTCCCTTACTAGGAAAGCCCAAAGCCATTTGTTTGATTTGCTTTATATTTTAAAGAAAATTCTAAACATTGTGCTAATGTCTACCACTCATTCTCAATTTTTGGTTCTTAGTGGAGAAGACATCTTCTTTAACTTAATATCCATTTAACCAATATTTTTTTCCTCTCTGAATTTTTGCTAACTTTAATATATGCTCTCCTTTTGCTCCATTTCTTCTGAGGAACAGGAGACAAAGCTTATTTTTGTGACTAAATTTGCATTCAAATATTTGATATTGCATCTCTAAAATTCCCTCAGGTAAACTGCTCCGTCTATTATTCCAGCAAACTTCTCTTTTTCATTTATATTTTATTTTGTTTTGCTTCAATATGGAAGCTTTTTCTTACTGATTGCATTCATTTCTCTCCAAACATTTTTAAATTATTAAGGCATCTCAAAACTGCCAACTCTGTGAATGTAACACTTTTTTTCTGGTGCTGGGCATTAAACCTGGCTCCTCATGTATGGCCGGTAAATATGTTACTGCCAAGGTAAACCCTCGGTCCTATACATGTGATTCTTTACCAAGCCGCGCTTCTTAGGCCCTCTGTTCTCTTTTTTGTTATCCAATTTAAAACATACTGCTCAACATCATTTATAACTTTTTACTTTCAAAATTTTATAGTTTTTAAGTTTCTCTCATTTTTGTTGAACAGGTAATATATATTTACAATCAAGTTTGACTTATCTTTAACTTTCAAAGCAAATGAATACATAGCCCAATACTGGACTTGTATGTTCTTCTCTACTCCCCGTGCTTGTCTCCTGTAGTTGTCACTTTTTATAAACATATTCCTAATTGCCATGAATATTGGATTTTAAGGTAGAGTGGAAGAAAGATAATCCCTAAAGTTTTAAGACTCTAGGAATTTTATTAGTCACCAAAATAGTTTATGATACTGGTAGTAAAGTTACTATAGAGTATTTATCATATTATAATTAGGTGAAAATACTGTATTTTTGTATTTCCTGACCACCTTATGAAATTGCTTTAAAATTTTTAAATGTATAGTGAAATAATTATTAAAAGTTTAAATTATTATTTTATTTCAACCCATTTCAAAACAGACAAAACATTTAAAAAGCATTATTGAAGAGATGTGACCTTAAGATGATGCCCAAAACAGTATCACTTAACTGTTTTATTAAATTTTTACATAGCAACAATTGTGCAGTAATGATGCAGATAGCAATACAACTACACCAATGCCCATTTCCTCAGAAGCTCCTAAGTTTTTATATACAAATATGAAACTATTCTCAGGTAATTAAATCTTAACAAAAAAATTCAAAGCATAAGTCTGTGAGCAAAGAAGAGCTTTAGAGAGTACTCTGTCCTAAATTATAATTTTTTCTAGGAAAGAGAAAAAGAAATAAATACTCCCAGACTATGAGGAAAAGTCTAACTACTCTAACAGTAGAAGAAGCAGCACTTGCCAGGCAGGAATGAGGTCCTGAGTTTGATTCCTAGTACAAAAAAACACAAGTATATTCAATAAAATTAAATAAAGCTATAAGACAATATTTCCCATGAGCATAGGCACAAAAATATTTTAAAAAACATTAGATATCAAATGCATCAGAAAGTTACGTGTTTATACAACATCAAATAATGAGACACGTTAAAACACACAATGCATGTTGAATATTCAAAATAATGTTTAAGTAATCTACTGGATCTGCAAACTGAAGAACTAAAAAAATTATATAAAAATATTACACAAAACCCATTGCCATGTATGATAGATAAACAATTTGTACAAATTACATCATTTGAGTAATGTGTATATATGTATATATAAATGTGTGCATATATGTATGTATGTACTTATATGTATGTACTCTATAGTAACTTTACTACCAACATCATATACTATTTTGGTGACTAATAAAATTCCTAGAGTTGGGACTGGGGATTTAGCTCAGTGGCATAAGCGCCTGCCTTGCAAGCAGGCAGTCGTGAGTTCGATTCCTGGTATCGATTAAAAAAAAAAAAACGAAAAAAATTCCTAGAGTCTTAAAATTTTAGGGATTATGCTTCTGAGGAAATTATCATTGGTGTAGTTGGGTACATAATAGGTACAAGGGAAGAATACCTCTCTCATTACTGGTGCTCAACCTCATACCACAAACATTAGACAGTACAATAAGGCAAGAGGTGTAACATTGAGAACAAAGAAATAACAGTATTTGTTTATGGATAACGTAGTATTATAACCTGATTTAAACATTACACAACATGTCTTTATCAAAACATTTCATTTCTCCATAAATTAGTACAATGGGTATATCTTTTAAATAAGTTTAACTGTGGGACAAAATGAAAAGAAAATTCCAAAGAATATTTTTGAATCTCAAAAAAAAAAAAATAAAAACCCCACAAATCATAACAACAAGATTGCAAAATGCAAGATTAACATACAAGAGTCATTTGCTTCACTATATGCTAGCAATGAGAAACTGTGGTTTGAAATGGAAATCACAATACCATTTACAATAACATTTCTTAAAGAAAAATGTTTAGGTAAAAGTCAGAATCTGTATGGAGAAAACTACTAATCTCTGATTGAAGAAATGAGGTTTAAAAATGGAGACACATCTGCATTCACAAATTAGAGCACTCAATGTCTTTAAGATGTCAGGCAATTGACAGATCTCAAACAAAGGCAGCAAGTCACTTAGATATACACAAATGGGTCACAACAGTGAGTCAAGAGAACATACGATATGACTTTGATTTAACTATAAACCTATGGTAATTTGATAAATTTTTAAAATGATTGTATAATCTCCATAACATAATAATGAACTCAAATATAGATTTACATTAATATACTAAGATAATGTTTGAAAAGGAACAAAGTGCAATTTCTTTTTACTTTGAATTGTTTTCCTTCATCTTTTTAGACTCACTAAGACATGCCATGATTTCCTGTTCATCTAAGGTTCGCACCGGACTGCCAGACACACATCTTAATAGAATCAGGTCTCTAATTCAAATGAAGGCATCTAAAAACCTGACAAACTGCGCATGTGCCACAGTGTCCTCTCTTCAGGAAGGTGAAGAGTGTCCTCATTTCAAATCATCCTGCATTTGCATTTGCCTGACACACACTGCCAGATATGTCACACACATCTGCCACTCTACAGGTCACACAAGCCAAGAGAAACTCACAATAAAAGGCCATTGAGGACATCGGGGAGCACTGCTTTGAGGCAGATCTTAACACAGACTTCTAGGATAATCTTTGCAAAAATGATGCTTGAAACCATAAATGTACACACACACACAAAGAGAGAAAGAGAGAGAGAGAGAGAGAGAGAGAGAGAGAGAGAGAGAGAGAGAGAGAGAAATCAGCTTAGTCACTGTCCTCCGACCTTTCCAAAACAATTATCTAAAAGTTGGCCATAGAAATAACAAAACTGTTGGAAAGTAATATAGATGAACATCTAGGTGACCTTTGCTTGGCAATGACTTTTAAAATGCAGTGGCAAAGCACAATACAGAATAGAAAAATACTTTAACTTCAAGGTTATTAAAATTAAAATAGCATTTTTCTGAAAACACTAAAGAGAACAGAAAAACAAGCCAGAGCTAGAAGGAAATATTTGCAACTGATGTATCTGTAAGTGATTTGTACCCAAAATGAGTGAATAACTCACAAATCTCAAAAACAAACTACATGAATGGCAAACAGAAATGTGAAAAGATGTTAGATATCATTAGCCTTTAGGGAATTCTATGTTAAAACAATGAGATTCCATTCTGCATGCATTAGAACAAATAAAATTTAAAAGCATTAACAATATTAATTGCTAGCAAGGAAGTGTAACAGTAAGAGCTTTCAATCAGTAATGGCTGGACTATAAAGCCCTAGAGCTATTTTAAAAGAAAGCATACCGGTTTTTTAAAAAGCTGAATTTAATCCTTATGGAAATCTCTCTTTGCACTGTAAACTTTTTCCACACATAGAGCAATTCATATTGATCAGCTCTAGAAGACAATCAAGATGTTCTTAAATATAAAAAGAGAGAAACAACCTATGAGGCATCCACCGATGACATATTGCTCAATGAAAGAGAAATGAGCAATTATGTCAAAAAAGACATTAATCAAACAAATATGTCCAATGAAATAAGCCATCTGAAAACAGTGTTGACTGTGTGATCCCACTTCCATAATATTCTGAAAAGGACGGAGCTATGGAGGCAGTAGTAAGGCCATTGATGACTTGAAGGTGCACATTGAATATATGGAGCACAACAGGTCATTCTGTGTGCTGGTCTCATAGTGGACACTGACACTTACAACCCAGAGTGCAAACTATTAGTAAGTTCATTGCAGAGACTGTAGATCCCTGAAAGACACCCAAGGTATGACAAACCTGTCTACCAGTATTACAACCAATGGAGGGGACAGGAGTAAGTGGCCCTTACCAAACGAACTTTGGAAATAACTCCAGCCTAGGAGACTAAATGAAAAAGGAGTTGCATAAGGTCAATGTGTTTTAGTGGATGTATTTCTTGCCCATAATGATGAGAGTAGAAATTCTTATGCCACTATAGTATAAAAGTACTAAAATTGAGGAATACATGAATCAGACACGCAAGATTTCTCATGACCAGAGGTAAAATGTACAAATAATGAGACGATGTGCCAGAGTGAACCATGTGCAATGGATTAATTAAGCATTTGTATAAACTCATGCTTAGCTTAATACTGATACATGTTTGCATGTAGAAATATTTATACGACAGTATATTATCTTGCTTTGTCAGTATAAAACAAATATCTATAAGATCATAGTTGCATAAATATATAAGTGAACAACATTATGAAAGTCATGGGACATATATTTATTGTAAAAGGATTCCAGATAATTTGTGTGTGTGTGTGTGTGTGTGTGTGTGTGTGTGTGTCTGGTACTTATATACAGTAAGTATTTCCAGCATGTACAATGTAGGAATAAGGGAAAATGGTAACTTCAGAGTGAAGAAATCTGACAATTACTACCTCAACCAGGTGGACGACGACAATATTAATAACAGCAAATCATCATGGCAGCACACATAGGGATATGACATGTACCCTTCCACTTGTGGTAGGGCCTGGCTAAAAGCTCACAACCCCAAGTCTAATCATTAGAAAAATGCCAGATAAATTCTAATAGAGAACTTCTTACAAAATACTTGATAAGTACTCCTCTAAACTACTAAGGTAATCAAAACTAAAAAAAAAAAAAATTCTAAGCAAATGCAATACACAATAGGAACTTAAGAAAACATGTCCAATAATTGTAATTCAATACTTTGGATGTGTGCTAGATTAACAAAAGGACATTAGACAAAAGCTGGAGAAACTATTAACAACTACAGCAATGATTCATTATATTTATATGCGACATATTTTAAATACCTTTATAATAATTATTAAGATCAAAATTAAAAACATTTTACCAATTGTACCATAATATGAAAATTAAATATCTACAACCAAGAGTAGAATAACTCAGTGCTCTGTAAGACTGCATATGAAAGGACATTCTTTATCAAGACATGAGTTAATCTGTTCTTGAAGTTTGTGAAACCAGACTCAATACAACTCATGAATTTTTAAATTATATCTTATTTTCTTAGACTTTTATCAATGTTTTCATAGTATTGATGAAAATTTTAATATTATTTGAGTAAAAATACATTTTGCAGAATTCTGAATAGTGTCACTAATGCTGATATATTATGGATTCATTCATGTCCTGTTCCTATGGCTGATTTTTACATAAATTGTGTCATAATTTGTGCTGAATGTATATCATTTGCCCTTCTTGAGACAGTCATCTGATATGTGAGGGTTAAGGATGATGGAGAAAAAATAAAAATAAATTTCAAAAAACTAAAATCACAGTGATTTTCCAAGTAAAGAAATACAATATACAGGTTCCAAAAGTGAAAATTAGAAAACTTTTAAATTTGACTAAGCATACCCCAGCATGGAGAAACCTTTTGCATCATGAGCTGATTCACTGAAGTCTTCTAACCAGCCTCTAGCACTGCACGATTAGAAAAGTAATTTTTTTAGTAGTATTATTTTTCGTCAACTATTTTTTAATAGTTTCTTTATTCTAATTACACTTGACTTTAATCCTACTCCCCCATTATGAAACATGGAAAATAATTTCAGATGAAACTCTGTTGTCTCCTTTAGGAAGTATAATGTGAAATAACTGCAAAATAAATAATATACTCTGTCAACTACTCTTCCTGTTACTCCAAATTTGGAAACTAAATTTATCTCCACATGAAAACAATATTATTTTAGGATTTCATCCTTATACATCATTGTTCCAGCCCTTGACATCATGGTCTTTATCAGTGTTTATAGAGCATAACCAAACATTTAACAGAAACACACAGCGCGGTTTCAAGAATTACATCTCAAAGGGGTCATTCTGTGTAAAGTGAACTGCTCAGAAATTAAAGCCTTCTTCCTGGAGAAAGGGACAATGCTCTGGAAATACTCCAAGGATTTCTCCTTTGCTCGACCTTGAGCCCAAGAATTACAGCATCAAAACTCTGCAGAATCAAACGTGAATAACTACTCCAGGGCAACAAGTTCTGTTAATATTTGGGTGATATAAACAGTTGAACGGTAAACTGAAAGGGTTTCTAATTCAGAAATAATTTTCTGTTGTTGGAGGCATCAAATCATCATTACCAAAGACGTCATAGTAATGTTTGCTAATGCGAGGTTGATATGTATTTTTTAGGCATTAATGCAACACTGGAGTCATTTTTCATTTAAGCTTTGGAAGAGCTTATTAAATCATTATTTCTATACCCTATTTCACGCCATAATTTTTTCCTACTAAAATTTCATGCACCTAGTAAGTAAAAGTATATTGCTATGAACTGGGTTGTGTCTCCTCTCAGAATCTGTTGGAACTGTACTCTTTAATGGGACTATATTTGGGTAGAGGTGACCAACTTCGCGTTTTTATGTGCGCGCACTGATCTGATAGGATTAGTGTTCTTGCAGGAAGAGAGGAGATGCTCCTGAGCGCTGTGGTTTCTCTTCTTATTTCACACCCACTCTTTCTTCTTCTGTCTCTCCACCTCCTTCTGCCTGAGCACAGAGGAAAAAACCATATGCAGATGCAGCGAGACCAGAGGCAGAATGAGAACCCTCACCAGGAACAAATTCCTGGCAACACTAATTGCAGATTGGAATTTCCAGCTGCCTTAAAGGTGAAAAAATTAATTTCCGTGAGGAAGCTGTCTAACTCGTCCTGTGTTGATAGGGCAGTCTAAGCAGATTAACACATGCTTCTACCACGTGGTTAAGGTAAATATATCCATCACTGCACTCTTATTTCTGCACAGTTTTCCAAATTCTTTTATTTAGGCATTTATTCCACAGATTTCCTTCTTTAGTAATCAAATTTTTGTTTGTTTTCTTTATTTTTTTTGCCTTTTGTCACTATAGAAAACAGTATTAGTTTTTGTTCTAAATTTCCTTTTGGCAGCAAAGACCTAGATTTTATTAGTTATTGTTCTTTGACAAGATAACTGTGTGGTAAAAATGTAAGTGTGGGTAGTTGTGGTGAAGAATGTGATAGAATTACATAATGCAAGTTGAAACCATCCAAAAAATGTGAAACCAGGAGAGGGAGAGAGGAGAGTAAGGGATCAATAGAAAAAGTGGCAAAAGCATATTATGTGCATGTAGAAATCTGCCAAAATGAAATCAGTTGATATGTACCATATAGCCAGTATACATTAATAAAAATATGGAAAGAAAAGGTGACAGTGTATTTGGTTTACACCAATGAAAGAAATCTCACTACAAGTGATTCTTTTTTCAGCATATGTGATATTCTGGCCAGTGAGGGTGATAGTAAGTGTGCATGGAAGGGAAAAACTCTTTATAAGTCTTCTCACTTGGAGAAAACGTGAAAGCGTATCCTTATATTTCAGGGCCATTACAATCTGTGGATACAAAAACTTCCGCTTCTTGTAAACATGAGAAGCACTTACTTGAAAGGAAACTGACTGACACTGTAGAGCAGAAAGATGAAAACAATATAGAATTTTGAAGTTTTAACTAACTGATCATTGAATTAAATATCTTTGGATTTCTTGTTAGACAAGATATTAAATCTCTTTTTTAAAAAAAGCAGTGAGTTGAAATTTGAAAATTAGATATATTTACGTCTTAATTTATAAAGTCAAAAATTTTAAATCTTGACCTCTACCATCTTTGTCTTCAATGTAAAATTTTGAAAGAAAGTTATTTGTCTTTTTCTCAAATGCATTCATACTAAAAGTGCAAGCGTGATATTCTTTATTAAATGGTACCTCCACATTCCATATATGTGTTTGTTACAAAAGCTTTTGGAATTTATGTGCAAAATTTAGGACTGCTGAAACAGTGGGAATCAAAGATACAAGACAAATATTTTGATTGGTGTCATTTTTAGTTCATACTTTTAGAAACCTTCATTACTTATTGAAGTTCCATTAGCTGTTAAAATCAATTTAATGATTTTAATTAATGAAATTAATTATTTAAATCATGTATTCAAGTGAAATAAAAGAAAAAATAAAGTCTTACTCAAAATATTAATAGTTTGGTCTTACATAGAGAAGGTTACATGTAATTAATGCAATTAAAGGAGAATATTAAAATTCCGGTGGCAGTATTTTCCTAGCAGTCATTACTTTAAATTTTGTAATTTTCTAACTCATTTGTTTTATTGCATTTTCTGGTTTCATCTTTATTTCCTTTATAATACATTCACACGGAAACTTACTTCGATATGAGAAGTATTCTGAGATACAGAGAATGTTCTCATAGCGTTTACTCAATATTGTGCATTTAAAGTAGAAGAGTACTAACGAAATTTTAATCAGGTCAGCAGATTCCATCTGCGCTGTTATAATTCTAACTCCCGGTATCCACACGGAAGGTTTCATTGATGTTTCACCTGAAAGCTGATCTCAGTCAATATCATTGATGATTTAAGTGCCTAATACGTTTCAAAAAGTAGACATTCTATTAAATGGTAAAAATAATAAAATGAACCATAATATCTAATGCTTCATGATCATAGTGAAATTACACATTCAGTTCCAATGAGTAGCAATTTAGCTTATAATAAAAAATCTAATATTTATGGCTCTCTCTCTCTCTCTCTATCTATCTATATATATAGTATACAAGTAAACTATTAAAATAGGTATACACTTAAACTATTAAATTATTCATTTCATCAAAATATAAAATGTAATTGTCTTTTTTGTTAAAGGGTAATTTCAAAGATAAAATTAAGCAAATTTAAAAGTTACTTTAAATCTTATGCATAATAGAAAAATACAAAAATAAAGCATAAAATAAGTCATGTATAATATATAATTATTAATTAACTGTTTATTAATATTATATGTTAATATTATATTATATAACATAACATATAATATTATGTTAATATAATAAGTTAACATGTAACATAGCATATGAAGTATTGCACTTATTTTATGACTGACATGTAAAAAATACATATATAATAAGTATGTATATGAAAGGAGATAAAGAAACGTGGAACAATGAAAATAACATGCTGGAAGTTTTAACTTTTAAAGTTACTTTTTATTATAGCAGTATTTATTGGAGAAAAAGATGAGGTGCTATATTGCTATGATATGTATATTTATATTCTTCTAGTTATTGAGTAAATTTAAGCTAAAGGTCTTTATTGATATTTGGTAAAATTAAAGTGCATGAGCCTTAACTAGAATGAGATAGCCAATATATTTTAAGCTGGCTACAGGTGTTCTGATATTTTTTAGTTATATTAGATCACACAGAGTGTGATGACAACTTTTTTCACCTTTTTCATAAGAAATGTTTTTATGTTTACTTTCACCTTGGAACTTATTAAATAACTTTTCTGTGTTTAAGATAAAGATCACTAATAGTTTATAAATAAATCAAACTGGATTTTAACCATCATGACTCAGAGACCAGATCTGTGTTTTGTGTTCCACTCACAGAATTATCTCCTTGCAGACTCCTTTCCCAAGAGATGTATCACTTACAGTAAAACATACTCTTTTTCAGACAAGAAAAATTTACCTGGTTCGACATTTGTATTGAAGTATTGTTTGATCTCAAAGTTGTAAGGGGCCAAAAGTGCTCCAGGGGCTGAGTGTAGATACCTTCCTGTGATTGAGCTGAGCTTTGTCTTATTTTAAGTATCTGGGCCAGTGGGAAGGCTCCAAGGCAAGAAGATGTCAGCTGGTCCACAACAGCTCAGGTTTCAGGTAATAGGCATCCAAACAGAGCAGCTCTCTGAGATTTAGAACCCTAGGATTTGACTCAATCCTCAGTTTCTATAACCCATAATTACCTTAGTGGCAAATCACAAGAAAAAGTAAATTCTCTCTGTGAGATGATAGCATCCCGAATATATTATTAGAAATTTTCATTTTCAGGAAAAATGTCCAGTATTTCTCATAATTTACTAGGGATACCATATAAAATGTTTTAAAATGACATGCAATAGAAATAGAAACAAACCTATAAATTCAAGGATTGACATTATCAGTTTTAAGTTATTGAAATTATTGTATTCCAGATATTAGATGATAATACAGAGAATTTTGGAAACTATTTTAAAACTTTAGAAATCAAATGAAATTCTGAAAATGAAATGAAATCAAATGAAAATAAAATGAAATCAAATGAAATCAAATGAAAAAACTGAAAAATACAGTGGCTGAAACTAAGAATTCAGTAGGTCAATAAAAGAACAGATTAAATTATCTGAAAGCAGCTCAATTGTTTTAAAAAATGAAATAAGATTAATGAAGTAATAAAACAAGCATAAAGAGGAGACATAGATCCAGTTAGCTATGTTAGATATGTTGGTGCATATCTGTAATTCCAGCACTCAGGAAGCTGAGGCAGGAGCATCAATATGAGCTCAAGGCCAGTCTGAGCTACATAGTCAATTCAAGGCCAGTCTGAACTCTCATACTGTAACTAAAAAGCACCGCAATAGTCTTCTATATGCACCATCACCCTGGTAACCTGTTTGCTGTGTTAAACTTTGTTCCCTTTGCAAAGGACAATTGTTCCTGGAATCAGTTGACCTCAAGTTACCTATATTACTCTTGACATTTGTCCCCCTTTTGTGAAAGATAGTTGATCCTAAAATTAGTAACAAAGGACTATAAATTCCTGTGAAACTTCTCTGTCCTCAAGCAAAGGGAAATAAATACCTTCCTCATTCCTGTTACCCCACCCAACATTTACTTTGTGATTGTCCTTTCTATAAAAGTCTGTCAAAATTTTAACCCAGTTACACAGCTTTGCAAACTCCAACTGCACTGTGTTGCTGGTGCCAGCTTAAATAAAGTGCTCCTTTTTATTTTAAAAAATGTCTTGCCCCCTTTTTTTGGACAATATCTTGGGGTCTCATTTTTGATATACAACATGAACTATATGGTGAGGTCCTGCCTCAAAACAAAAACAGAAAACAATAAAAACAAACAAAAATTCCCTAATATTTAAAATGAACAGATTATAAGGATTGCATATAAAATTATAAAATGAATGCTTATTTAAAGTTTTGGGAAAAAGGAAAAAGATAACAAAGAAGTGCTTAATAATGACAACATAATTGTCCTAAAAACCCAAAGACATCAAACAATGACTGAAGTAAGCCCTTGAAACAGCACACAGGGTTCAAACAAAGAAGAAATTCCAGAGGAATAACAAGAGCAGTTCCTCTCAGGGCACCTCATTAAGACTGATGGATAATTTTTTATCAGAAACAAGGTCAAGCCAGAGGGAGTAGAAGAGAATCCTTAAAATGTGGAAAGAAAATGACTACATTATTCCTAAGCAGATGATTGTGTATATTGAAAATATTTTTGTAAATATTACATAAAGGTATTAGAATTAATAAGGGAATTTCAGCAGGACTTGATACAAAAATTAACAATATAATATTAATACTAGCAACCAAAGTGAAAAAATAATTCTAAGAGTGTTATTTAAAGCATTGAGAACATTAAATTTTCAATGTAACATAATAAAAGATATTAAAGATAAATTTACATTAAAAATTTAAAAAAATTTAATGTAAATGTGATGATTTTAAAATATTATTGAAAGAAATTAAAGGACATAAAAATAAATGAATAATTTCCTATAAGGGTTAATTTACTTACTATTAAAAACAATTGATCTATAGATATAATTCAGTCCCCCACAAAAGTCAGCAAATAATGCAAGAGCAAAGAGAAGTATTTCCTCAGAGTATTAATTTAAAAAATGTGTTTAGTGTCTACAGATTCTGTGGCTACTTAAAAAAGAAAAACAACATAAAACTTAATATGAGTTTGAAAAACTAGATAAAATGGGTAAATTTTCAGGAAAACACTTCTAACCAAAGTAAGCATAGGAAGAAAAAAATCTTTAAAAAACATGTATGTATTCACAATAAACTCAATTAACATGTGGAAGAATTTGAAGAATGGTCCATATCAGAAGAGTTATATTTTCTATCATAGATCTGGGTGCATATGGAATAATTCCTTGTCCTTTGGCTATATTTGCTTAGGGTATACCCAGCAAAACACTGTATTAAACACCTGGCAAATGTATCAAAATGTTCCCTTCTGCCTCAGTTGGTAACATTTTTCATTGCTTATTTTTAATGCAAAATTTTATACTACAAAGAAAATCTTAACCCAGGGGAAAGAATGATCTATTGCAGTGTAAAAGAAACATACAGCTCATACAAGTTCATAGAAAAATAAACTTAAAATTAGCTGTTAGTTCATTTCTTAATCTCATGAGAATATCAGAGAGCCTTAAATCAGATTCTGACAGGTTGTTTATTTGTTTTGGAGTTTGTAATATGGAGAGGGAGAAAGAGAGAGAGAATACATATGTATGTAGTGTATGTGCATGTGTGTATTTAAAAGGCTTAGAAAAGATATGATCATTGAAGAAAAATGGGAAACTGTCACAAGATCAAATTTGCTCATTTTTGGAAGAAATTAGCAACCAAATTTGATGATATGGAATCTATTTTATAACATTTTATTTTTAATTTATTTTTCAAGTTTTCACTAGTTAATAGAGAGACCTTAGATACTTTATTTCTGAAAACTTTCTCTTTCAGTTTGCTCCTAAAGCGACAATCTCAAAATAATACCCCCTTGACACTTTCTGTTAGGCATTTGCAGAGCATCATCTTTCAGTTATTCAGATATCAAGGAAATTTTCTGACTGGAAATTTCCAATTAAGGATTGTTTTTAAATTACTATATTCTTTTTGATTTGACTTTTGCTTCCCTTAACATTTACACATTTTCTTAACCTTGATTATTGGGTTGGCCTTTGTGTCATAGCAATAAGGATATTTTGTATCATAAGATATTACTGAATTAAATTTTATTTCCATTTCAATAATAGAGTTCTCCTGCTCTTGCATGCCAAGAATCACCATCTTTATTGCTTCAAGTAGTTATATAAACTCAGAATTTCTATATAACTGCTAAGTACTTTAAAATACCCAGGCTATCTCAAAATTCAATTTTTATTTTATATTTTTCTTGGCCATAAGAGGTTATGCTAGAAATAAAAGCAACTTATTAGGCTTATTACCAGAAAATTTTTACTTGCAAGATTTCTTTTTGTCTTAATTCATATTACAGGCCATAGATTTTTGACTTATAGTAAAGATGGGCTAAGAAGTAGTCCCCACCATAAAGAAGACAAGGGATAAACTTGAGCACCAGCACATAATCAACAATCAGGGAAACGACTCTTCATGCTGCTCCACTAGTCATAAATGGAACTTGAAGACAATTTTACCATGTCTTTTGAAACAACTACTGACTCACTGGAACTTTATATAGAAGTCTCAGCAGCACATCTTACGTGTGATCTTCAGAGGGCGCACCAGAGCGTCAACAGCAGCAGTCTAAGTTGTACACTGAGATGATAATGAAAAATATTTGAGCTTGAACATTTGAAACAACCTAAGTGAGAAGTGGTAACAGAGAGCCTTGAGAGAAAAGCAGGCAATGAAAGAAGGCAGTGCACTTGAAAAGTGATGGATAAGCAGGTTCATTCAAATTTACACACGAGACATGGGGGGTTGGAAAGAGGCAAGGTATTGCCAGATGTGAAGAAAGTCAGTGATTGCGACATATAATTTGAATCTTAGCTTTATGCACGTGAAACTTGAAATGCCTGGAGAACAGTCACAATACAGTCATCTTAATCCAATCATTTAACCCATGCTAGATGAGCTGATTGATAAGGAACTTCTCAGGGATGCTGAGGAAAATCTCCAATCGTTATTTCTGGAAGTGTTTCATAATTGAAGTTTGAGAAATAGGAGGTATTTTAATTTTGTCAAGTCTTTGTTTTCTGTGATCTCAGGTAAAAACAATTAATGAACAACCACTAAATGAAAGGCAATGCTCAAAGTTATGAAAAGGAAAAAAAAATCTAATTCTTTCCCAACAATAAATTTGAAATACAATAAAAAAATACACACAACATTTACAATCAATTATGAATTGTACTTTTTACTTGCATTATATAAAATACCATAAATTTTACTAGAAAAACTAGAAAATTTAGGTTTTCACCTAAACATTGTTTTTCTGGGATATGTATCATAAAATATTGCAAATAACAATCAAAGTGTATATAATTAAATGTCAGACATTCCAAACCTGATACTATACATATATGTAAAGAACTAAGTAAGTCAAATACAACAGTTTTATTTATCATAATTTTATAATAAATAACATTCAAATATATTTTGTCTCTGTAAAAGCATCAAATTTCTTGGTGGAGCGTTCATGGCAAAGGGTTATCAATGTCAACGGGAAAGATATAAATTAGAAAGGCCGTGAGTGTAAGGCTGAGGTGAATGATTGTGCTGTATTGTCTTTTTTTCTTTGCTTCGGCATTGGCTTAAATTAGAATTTAGCATTTGCTGTTTGGCCAATTATTTCTTTATATAAAGAAATTGCTCATCTGGTACCAGGCGGGAACAGATGCTACAGAATGGTGTCCTCCTGTACTCAGTTTTCTCATTGTGAATTCCACTTCACTGCAAATGCTTTCACATCCACTTAAAGGAAAGGATAACAGTGATGCTTTCATGGTTATTAATTTATTTGTTTCTATAGCTTGTCTCCAATAACAGTGTGGCTTCTTTAAACTGGATTCCCTATTTCTTTCAAAGTGTTCTATTATTTAAATCTTCTTATTTAAGGATTTCCATTTTATTCACTATCTAGATTCTCATAAAGAGCATTCATATCCATATCTGGGATGCTGTAGTAAACACATTTTTTTAGGTAAACAATTTGAGAACAACACTTTGAACACTAGTTTCACAACACTGATAGAAACTAGGAAAAACAGAAAAAAAGATAAGTTTAGGGCATGTGAGTGGAAGCAGGGGAGGGTACAATTATGGGCATTAGTTTTATGGTGGCACTTTTTGGTTTCAGCTTTCCTCATCTGAATGAACCATTACAAATTGACTCATGAAGCGAGCTGACACAATCTCATATTTTGGTTTTTCTGTTATTCTGGTTACCCACACTGACCATGAAAAGTGTCTGCTCTCTAGACACAAACTATAACAACAAGAACAAATTTATACAAGAGTGTTGGAGCTGGAAAGAAAACTGGAGCTCATGTCACCGGTCTGGGGGCTGGCATGGATTTGTGCATTGGATTTGGAAAGAGAATAGATTCAGTATCCAAGGTCGAATATGAACTTAGAGGGATAAAGAGGAGAGTGAGCACCAGTTGTGCAGCGTGGTAATAACTATCACAGAATATATTCTAAGAGAAAAGTAAACTAGGTCTTAAGGAGAAGTTTTTCTCTACTTCTTGTTTTCTAATTAAAAAACTAGACAATACTTTCTGAGCATGGGCACATTAATCAGGCTCTTGACATTCATAACATATGTGCTCTTATGGTCAGAGTATCTCAAAAGTAGGTTTAACTTTTCCCATCTTTCAGTTTTATTATTTCCCAAAAACAATTTTAATAAAAGTAACATGTGTGAAAATAAAACTAATTAAGTTAAATACAAACTCCTAATTTTAAGTCTTTTTTCCCTGCTTCATTCAGTGTGGATTTGCTAACAAATATCTCTCTCTTTCACCAGATTCCATTACCTGTTGTCTTTTTTTATTCTACATTTGATAAGAATTTACACAAGCTAGGTAACTGAAATTAAAAATGCTCTGTCATATTTATTTTACAAAAGACAAGATTTAAAAAGTAGTAGCACTCTGGGGACAAAAATGAAAATCTAACTCTAAAAATCGAAACTGTTCACACCTCATAGGAATTGGTCAAAGGAAGGTCATGCTCGATAAATGTTTAAGATTTGAAATATAAACCTAAGAATTATTATGAGAATAGAAAACCTGTTCAAACTGATCTTTCTTATCTACTAGTTGTACTATTTTTAAACCTGTTTCCAAATTCTTAAAACACAGAGAAGTTAATTTACTATGGAACTTTTAAAAAGCTGTCTTATTAGTATTCAAAGAAAGATGTACTAATCATTCCACACATTTTATTCCTAAATTGCCTAAGTAAACCATAGAAATTTTCATATTAAATGAATGCAAAATCATTGTAATTAAAATGTACTTTATTTTTAAAGTAACTTAAAAATCTATTAATATATTTTCCTATATTCTTTCACTTTATTAAATTCCTCTACAATTGCAACATTGCGCCACTAACACTAAATATGTAAATCAGTCAACCAAGGGGAAAATATTGAGGAAATAGTTGTAGTTCACAAACAAAAGGTCCATCATTGTACAAAAACAAACAAACAAAATCTGAAAAAAGGACTCTTGGGACTCAAGGCATCAATTAATAGATCTGGGATTTAAGCTTGAAAATAATAGCTTGAATGCAATTTAATCTTACAATCACTATTTTTAAAAATCATTTTAGCAAATAGTACACCAGAAATAAAATTTGGAGATCTAAGATATTCGTAGGACATTTTCATATCTTACTGTATTCTACTTACTCTGTATTGCTCCTAATTCTGGAATGCAAAATACAGTCTTTCTCCTAAGGTTTGAAAATATAGGTGAAAAAAACCACATCTACATAAACTAGAAATTTTGCACACAATGTGAGGTTTTCATATATTTCACCCAAAGCTCATCCAAATGGTATAAGATTTCATGTTTGCATGCTAAAAACCTTGGCTTAAATTGTTTGGGAATAAAATGTACTTAAAATTATTTCTGAGCCTCCTAGCAAAATAATTAAGGCTTTTTAAAGTAATGAGCACCCAATAGATGACCCTCAAATGCTAGTGGTTAATAATGATAGACATCTGTCCACTGCACTTACACATCTAACAATTTGAAATCATCTTTCATGTAAATTTTCTGCCAGAAATATTCAGTCAACACTTCCTGTTTATAGTAATACCAAAAATAAAGCAATTTTAGTGGTTGAAGAGTTGCATCAGCACTTCAGTAGCTAGGAATTAACAGAATCTAGGTAGCCTATAAAAGTTAATGAGAAAACCAAGATGTCCCAATTCTATGGAATTTAGATCTGTAGGCTCAGAGGCTCAAAAGACCAATAAGCTTAGATAACAACAAGCAAAATATCATGTGCCAATTTACTGGCCTCTGTTCATAATTAGAAATGGTGCATTTTTAGTTGTGGTAACTATTACCAGGTCTCATTCCATTATTAATTTCTCTTCCCCTTCTGGTATTATGATTAGTCATACTCAGGGTAATGTGATTGGTTTCAGAGGAAGAAGTATATGTAAAACTCTCAAGTACCACTTCATGGCTGACATATGGAAAAGCCTTTGCTCTGCTCTGCAGCATAGTTCAACCATCAAAGTGATCCTTGAAGCTACATGCTTATATTGTGAAACCACAAATTTAAAGATAAGATCTTTAAAATCACTTAAAGAGATTTCCCTTGGAGAAATGAAATTAAACTACTAATATCTCAGGGTTTATTTGATAGCTAAGAATTGCCTCACCTAATTGTACTATCAAATGACTTATTTTAATTAAAATGTAATGGGAGGTAGAATGTTAAAATATCAAGTGATAGAAATTGCTCAAAGGATTTTGACCTCTTTTCTCATTCTCACAGTTCACAAATTATATTTAAATACATTTGATATTCTTTCCACTGCTTTGTGAACAGTGGTCACTAGCACAGTCCTGGGAGATACAGAACACAAAGTCACCTTTATTATTTGTGTCCATTATGGCTATGGGAGCTTGATGCTGAGTTTACTCACCAAAGGTCCACAATTGGGCATTTATTGCAAATTTTTAGACCAAGTAATTCAGAATCAAATTATTATCTGTGCCCCTCACAAAAGGTAATTTTCCTTGGATCTGACTAAGAAGATATCACCTAGTGACAAACTCACATTCAAAGCTTTTATATTAAAGTACAGTATAGTTTCCAAACTTACTGTAAAGACATGTGCTTTGCAGGAAGAGGCAGCAGGGCTCCTAGACACAGGGCTATAAATTATTCATCTTTAATTTGTTTAAATAGGTAAACATCTTAAAGTACAAAACTGTAGATGCTTTGACAGATATTCTAAGATAAACATTTATGTTATAGATATGCTCTATTTTCATCAATAAGAAATACTAATAATGGCAACTATTTGTGTCCCAAATGTAGTACATGTGAATTTTTTCATAACCCTGCCTAAGATCAGCCATCTAATTGTCATGGGTCATTTGAACCCAATGCAACGTTTAAATCAATGCTCAGCATACCCTTTTGATAAGAAATAATACGTACATTTTGTAAGTAGAAAGATTGTTCTTCAAAAGCAGGCTAGAAAAAGGGAATTGCCAATAAAACACCTCAATGGTCTAATGTCAAACCCATGAACACCTGCACAATGACTGTTTCTCTTGCTTCCACATGAGTTTCAGAAGGTGGCAGACCATTTTTTAGTACAAACTGGCATTCAATTATGGTCTTCATTTAATTAGCTGTAGTGTTTACAAGGTCAATTTGTTTTCTAAAGAAAATATATTCCATCTTCCTTATCACAGGAGCCAAAGCAGTATCTCTGTCTTCTCATTACTAGAGAATGAAATCAGGGTAGCATGTTGTTTAATGATCCTGCTAGATAAAGTTACATCACTCTGCTGAATGAAGAAATACAGTGATAGCCAATCAAGGTGCTATGTACTTTGAAAGTCAAGATACCATTTAAAAGGATTTGAGAAAAACGATTGATAACATCTCTCATACTACTCAAGAGGGAAAAGAGGCACCAAATCAGGGATGCTAATAATAAAGCAAACTAGAAAAAAAATCTCACATACCCACTCTTATCCTGTATATTTTATATCAAGGCCTTTTAGAGTTGGGTTTCTGGCTCAATTGTACTCAAACACAGTCAAAAGTTGTACAAGTACATAAATTCATGTAAAGCCCTGCAACTCTGATACACACACTTTATACACATTTATGCTACCCTCCCCCATGTAATGCCTAATCACTGATGAACAGCTATGAATCCATCCCTTTTATTTTCTCAAAAGCATTTCTCAAGCAGTTACTCATGTCTTTCTTGGCTCCCTTTCTTGCATCTTAAAAATCTGACATCTGTCTGCTGGGCTCTGTTCTCACCTCACATTCCTGTTAGTCTTATCCTGATGGTTGTGCTGCCTTTGGCTCCCTTTGGAGCCAGGGGCTCCTGTTTTTCTTTGTCCTCTCTTGGTTCCCTAATTCCTTACATTCATTCACTGCATCATTAGCTTAAAATGCTAGTTACATAAATAATTTCCTTTAAAAGCCAATGTGTATGTGAAATTATCCAAGGTGAGAGAAGGGAACAAAACAAATCGGTGAAAACTTATCTAATATAAAAGCTATACTTGTCTTACCCACATATATACATGCATGCAAATATGTGTTTGTAAATATATGTTTTGGTTGATGTACTGTGCTGACCTGAGAAGTCTAGAAGCTTCACTAAGTGACTCATTGGCTCTACATCAAGGACAAGCCATTAACACTACCATATTCATCGTGTCAGTTTCAGAAAGTCAGAGGTTTAATTAAGTGATTCTGCAGGGGTTAGCATCCTTAGGGCACGCAGGTGGTGTGAGTGCTACAAACCACCCCAGGGGAGCAACCTGTATGCAACAAAAGGCAAATGAGGAAGGAATGATTGCTGGTTCTTCAGAGGAACTCCAGTCGTTGCCTTCAGCTTGGGCATGATCTCCTGGCTTCTGACACAGACTATTCAGCTTCCACCTGGGACTCTTCAGCCTTCCGTGGTAATTCTTCAGCAATCTGTCACAAATCCACCAGCCTCCTGATACCGACTTGCATAGAACACTGCCGTAAGCTCTAGATCTTGGGTTGGATGCACACGCCCGCTCGTCCAACTGTGACCGACCATCAAAGCCAATCTTGTAATTTCTCATACATTTGTATATGTATATCTTATGTTATATCTGTTTCTCTAATAAGTGCTGCTGCTGATGCTCTAGTTCAGTTCATTAATTTTACCTCTTATTTTGGAATACATTCTGTATTGAACGTTCTGTCAAAGGTGTTACTCCAGAAATTTTGCATGCTAAACATTTAAATTCCAGAATTATAAACTCCGATCATTTCAAAATGTGTGAATTCCATTTTGCCTGTATTTAATGGATGGGGATTTAAGCAGGAATAAGAAATGCTCTCACAGAAGATCTGTCATTTACTAGCAGCAAAACTTCATATTTTTTGTTTCATTATTTACATGTAACTGAAGCATTAATTACCCTGCCACTGTCCATAAATTGCAGCTAAAGTTTTAATATATATGACATTGCCTGAAAATTTAAAAAATCCCAATCGAGGCAAGGTACTTATGTTGGCCCTGATCACGTATTTGGTTAAATCATGTCTTTCCATTGCTTTCCAAGTATCTTCTTATGCATATTCTTGGTATTTAGTCAAAAAGAACATATGATGATTTAAAGAGTAAAGAACAAATTTCAGTATTAGACTGCTTAAGCTCAAATTCTAGGTTTTGCCAATACTATCTATAAGATTTTAAGGATGTGATCACTCTTTTATGTGTCAGGATTTGCATATATAAATGAAGGTAAAACTGGCTGCTAACTTACAGTGTTATTGTGATAAATCAATGTATGAAACTGTACAATAATCCTTGGCAGCACAAGGAAAGTAGTCTATAAATCATTAGGAAAAAATAGGATCTAATTATCTAATGTAGTATGTAGAGACTACGATAATAGTTTATGAAGAAAAGCTGTAAATTTAAATCTCATGTGTGGGCAAATCAGGTAGCACGTTCTCACATATTCATGTAGATCCTCTTAACCCTGACAGAGAGGATATAAGCAACACATCCTACTAGTGGCCTTCTCTTGTTGTGTACATTTCTTTTTAATAATATTTTTGTCATGGTTACTTAGGTTCTTCAGAGTCACCTCTGAAATTCAGCTGAGAGACTAATCTTCATTCATTAAAAAAAAAATGGACTTTAAAGAAATGGTTACTAACAGTAGCCCAGACTCCCAACGGTTCTCCAGGCTGATTTATTAAAACCACTTGTATGTTTAAACTGGTCTGAGGACTTAACCAAAACTGTAGTATACACATGAATTGTTTAGAATTCAAAGTCATTTAAAAATGCAATTTTTCCTCATTATGCATTATATCAAGAGCTAGCCAGGGCTTAATCCTCTTGGGGGACATCAAAATCACCTGCAGGTAGGTCTTCATTCCCCAAACCTGGAAAGCTGGGAATTAGTCAAGATATTCAAGCTAACCACTTTAAAGTTATTTTCAATCCTCTATTTAAAACAGAGCTCTCATTTTTACTCTCCCTCCCCCCACATACACACTCTGGTTATTTTTATAGTTTCCTCCTTATACCCTGATTTTATAATGTGATCGCTCAGACATATTTGTTCCAGGGCTAGATTTCTAATACGCATAGAATCATGCACTATCATTTAAAACAGACCTTAAAGTCATGTAGCCCAACCAACCATCAGATGCATGAATTATTCCTACTTATGTCTACATCCTCTCACTCGGTGCTTTAAATATACCCTAGACATTAGCCCTGTAGCCAAACATTAACTCTAGCTCTAAATGGAATTCTTAATTTATCAGCACTTTTAAAACTTCCCACTTGTAGCAAGAATCTCAATTAAAGTATATTTAACTACTACTTTCACAACATGACTGATTCTTCATAATATATATTGAGCAAGCTCATCATCTGTACCAAAAAGCCACTCTTGCGTATAAAATTAGATGCGTAAGAAGCTACATTAACTCCTTCAGACCAAAGGCAACATTCAGTGTGGTAAGTGTAGGAACCACAGTGCAAGAGCTATGTACCAGACAGAGGCTCAGTAAGTAGACAGCTGGACAAGAATTAAAATATGTAAAAGCAGAAACGAAGACTTTTGTAAGAATGGTGTTTTTAATAAATGTTAAGCATAAAAAGAAACATTATTAAATGCTGTGAGTCACCATTTAAATGGATTTCATCAGCAATTTGAGTCTACATAGGGCATTCATTTTTGGAAGCATCGCATTTAGAATTGCAATGCTTGTTATAGATCTGTATTGGCAGATAGATATTATAGTGACAGTCATTAAAATAACTGCCTACTTAGACTTCAAATAAGAGGCACTAAATTTCTGTTGATTAACTATTAGCTTTCTTTTTATGTTTTAGTAGTAACAAGTGAAACATACTGAATTAAAAATTTCTTTCTTGGCTGGGGATATAATTCAGCAGCTTTGGTGCCTGCCTGGCAAGTGAAAGGTCATGAGTTCAATTCCTGGTACTCACCCAAAAAATTCTTTCTTTTTTTTCCTTTCTTCTGTTTTTCTTAAAAATCATGTTACTCATGCAGTTTTGTAATTAACATTAAAATAATGAATGATTACTCATTGTATTTACACAGAACTATGTCCAGCAATTTTATATATAAAAATAGGAAACACAGCTCACAAAACATTTGCCAATATATTTGCATTCAGATACGGAATACATTTAATACAGTCCATCATCACCTTAGTTGCTAGATGGAGTTGAAAAGATATGATAAAACCTATAAATTCAAGATATAATAAGAATTATAAATTTGACTCTTCTGGTTCCTGTGAAAAGAACTAATTCTTCATTAAACACAGGCACCTATTGAAATAGGTGATGAGAAAGGTCTACATGCAACAACTTAAAGAAATGCAATCAATGCGCCAAGTTCTCATCTCAGTGATGTGCAAAGTTCTTAGAGTTCTAAAACACTCACATATAAATCTAAATATCCTGAATTAGTTTTCCTTTCTCACTTTTATATATGATCACAAATTTGACAACCTGAAATCAGTTTTCAACTGAAGTCCACTTTGAGGTTAAAATAAAAAAATTTATAGGTGCATTTGCTTTTAAAGGCTCTAGGCATCCCTAAATCCCCTGAGGTAATAGCACAGCTTATCTCATTGAAGTTGTAAGACTGAAATGACAATTTGTGTACTGGCTGTTAGTTCAGAGCCTTTTCCCAGGTCTAAAGGCTAGTGCGTTCCTCCATCTTGGCCTTCTTCTAACTTCAAAATCAACAATATCAAGCTCCTCTTACACTTGAATCTCTATGCCTCCTTTCCCCTCAGATCCCTGACAAAGTCATAATGTTTCTTGGATTTTAGAGACTCAGGCAAGTATATTGAATCCCCTTGTACAAGCCATGATAATTTTCCCATTGCTTGTGTGTCTGTTTTAGATTTTCTACTTCTCTACAGGCAAAGGAAGAATACTTAGCTCATTAACAAGATCTGTAAATACATTTACTGAGTAGTTTTTGTTATTTCCTAGAACTGCTGTCTGTCTTTACACTAGCAGTGTATGAAATTCCTGCTTCCTCACTGTTTAACAGATTTATTATTACATGGTCTTCTAATTTTGGTCAACCTCACACTTTATCTCAAAGTGTCTTGTTCAAATTGTATGTGGTTTTCACTTCAAGTGAGGTTATAAATTTTCATAAGCTTCTTTTCAAATGAGTTTTTCCTTTAAAATTTTATTCACTTATTAGTTTATCCATGTTCTTCACTGAAAATATCTTTAATTTTTACATACAGAAACACACCATTGTTTGTTTCTCTTCTTATAAGATATTAGACTGCCTCCACCAACTTTAATGTCCTTATAAAAGTATTTTCACAGTATTTGCTTTACTGGAATTGTATTGCTTCCAATCTGGCCATTTTTTAAAAATCTGGCCATTTTTTTAATTTGCATGGCCAGATCTACTTTGATTTTACTATTCGTAGTTGACATGGATGTTTTTAGACCTGCATTCTTTCATATTACTTTTAGAATAATTATATTATTGCTTAAAAATTCCACTGCCATTTTTATTAAAACTTATTCTGACCTATGAAGACATTATATAGTCTTAATGTATTTAATATAATTTTATTTCAATAAAAATTTTTTCATTAAACACACCTTTAACTGAATCACTAGACACTTTTTGGTGATGCTGTATGAGTATTGCATGCTGTTTATATTGCTTCTATATGTACATTATAAATATGTGTATGCTAATATATCTTATCATGTGTTGTTTCTGAGTAGTGTTATTGATATTTATATTGCTCTTATATGTGGAAAAATTGCAGTAGCTTTTATTAATTCTAATTTTTTTTCTTGTCAGTGATTATTTTATGTTAGTTCTCCTTTCATCTGTAAATCATCTCAATTTAAAAACATTTCTATTTTGCATCTCTTCCTCTTATATCTTCTTGGTTTATTGATTTATCAAACCAGTGCTTGAATTTTCCCAATTGTAAAGCAAAAGAAGACTAGGCATTTTTTCTTACTGAGAAATAATTTTAACATCTGTTCTATAAACTACAATTAATCATTGCTTTTTAGTTTAGATAGGTTTTGCCAAATTAAAAATGTTTCCTAATTCTAATTTGATGATACTTTTGATCAAACTTGATCTGTATTTTGTTGTATTTTCTGTTATTTTAAATAACCATATGATATTATTCTTTCAGCCTATCATCAAAGTAGATTATACTAAGAGACTTTCTGATACCAAATCTATTTCTATTTGTTCATGACATATTACTATTTTCAGTAAACTTGTTTCTAGTTAGAATTTTAAAAGATATTTTTAAAAGAAATACAATATTTGTGTAAGTTAAACAGTCCTGTAACAGTTTTTGCTCATGCAGTCCTTTGAAATTGTTGCTTTAGATACCTGAAATGAATTCAAAATATTATTTCTATTTTCTAAAATTGTACAAAGTGTACAAGTTACCATAAATTTTTGAAGTTTGATAAACTTGTGTATGTTAAATGATCTGAATATGAAGAATTTGAGAACTCTTTCATTGTTAATTCTATTTCTTCATGCTTTTTGGTATTTTTTCAAAAGTAGAATTTTTTTTCTGACAACAGTAGAATCTGTCTAGTTTTCCTTGGTCATCTTGTTTTTCAGCATTCATACTGAATTTTTACTTCAAAAATTTTGGCTTAGAATTAAAAACTGTCATTTGTTTTTTCTAGTGAAACCTAATAAATATCTCAATGGAATGTTTGCACAGACGCTAGTTTCCAATTTTTCTCCACCTTTGTTTCCTACACTATTTCATTTTTATCTTGTTATAATATTCTTCTTAATATTCACAATTTAATTTTGATTTTACTTTACCTTTCCAAGACTTATGTTTTTCACAGAAAGTTTAACAGAAAATTCGACTGAGAAAACAAATTAAATGTAATCTCTATTCCGAAAAGCTGAAACCTTATATCTGATTTGTCTGTTGAAGGACAAGGAGGAAACATCTGTGTTCCAAGATTCAAAGCCCTACCCAGGAGCAGAGGAGGCCTGATGGATCATCCAGATACAAACCATAACACTTCTATTCATATTCCTTTGCCTTTTTGTTTTCTTTCGACTTTTCAAAGTCATTTTGGTATGCATGTTTTGTTCGCAGGTAAATGTAGTCTTCCTTTTTACTCTAACTTGAATGATCTCTCCTCTTAGTCATATGGTTTTACCCCATTTATATCTTGAATCAACTTGTGCTGTTATACTTTATATTTGAATATTTCTTTTGTGTTTTACCATTTGCCACATGATTTGTGTTCTTCCATATTAGATATTTCTTCTGGTAGTTTTCATAAAACAAAACAAAACAAAAACCTCATCTGTTCAGAGAGTATGTTTTGGAAGGTGATTGGGAGGTGAAGTCTGGTCAGAAGTCAGGGGTCACTGGGATGTTACCTGGGAGGGTGGCGCTCTCTCCTTGGGTTCCTCCCTTCTCTTTCTGCTTCCCAAACACTGTGATGGTGCTGCAGAAAAACCAGTATCAACACAAATGGGAGACTCTGCATTGAGGAATCTAGAAGGCAATTTGATTGATCTTATTCTTGTGGGGTGAGGGGCTATAACAGTGTCCAAATCACCAGCCGTGAGTCATCTTAGAATTCTGTTTAAATACAGTTTGCAGTTAGGAAGTACAAGGCAGATGCCAGGCTATTACATGATTGGTTACATGAATAAAGTCATATATTGTCATGCAAGCTAGTTCTAAAATAGATAGACTTAAGAGAAATTGTTCATCATAATGTAGGAACAAGGGGAGAGCATTCTAGCAGAGCAAGCAAAACTAAGGGGTTTCTTGATTGAGCTCCAAGTTACGCAAAGTCAAATTAACCCAACAGATTATCAGAAGAACAGCTGGACTCAGAGAGTCAAGACTGACTGAACTTAGCAGGACGCTTATGTGACAGGAAGCAGGAGCAAAAGTAGAGGCCACTATTGCATTTTTACCTTGTTATATGTCAGTAAGTTTGCCATTCTATAACTGTGCCTTTTACTATTTTTGTAACTGTGCTTTTACAATGACAGCAGCTTTCCACCTGCCAGGCTTTTCTTCCTTGCTGTTTCTATCTTGGACCTGGCTGCCCGTGATGAAAACTTCTCAAACTGTGTGCCCAAAATAAACATTTCTTCCTGTGAATTATGTTGGGTGGTGTTTTGTCTCAGTAAGGAGAAAATGACTAAGTATATGGTTTGTAATCTGTAATATCCCCCATTAAAAATTAGCATTACAGTGATATCTCAGTTGTTAAATAGCTCCAAACTTGTATTTTTCACTACTCAAACACAAAAGTTCAAAAATATCTGCTTGGTGTTCATAACTTTGATTGTTAGACTGAAATTCCAACTTGAAAAAACCTGTATGTGCTGAGAATGAGTCATATAGCATACTTTTCTTCAGACCCAAAGGGATGACCTCTTGGTCACTCTCACCCATAAGGAGTCTTTGTAAGGAAAGATGAAAAAGACCAAAAGTAAGATATTCCACAGTCATTATGGAATGAGACACTCTTCCCAAAGTAATATTCCTCCTCCTTGTCCAGTTTCTCTCCAGCTTTCAGTTCACAGGAAGCCTCTAAATCAAAGTATATTTCCTGCACAAAAAATTTTTTGTTTTGATGTTTAATATACCATACCATATTTATTTGTTTAGATGTTTTAGGGAATATTTCCATAACTTAGGGTTATTAGCTTTTAAAGTCCTGCAAAAAGGAAATCATAATACTGATTTTTGGGTTTGAGAACCAATTATTTGGTTTTCCACTTTTTCTTATGGAAAAAAATATGTTCAGGTTTCTAACTTTTTGATGTTTGAACACAAATTTAACAAATTGAGATTAACAACTAAGATATTACTGTATATTTCTATCAACCACAGTAGCAAATACCGATGATATATTTAATATGTTGTGTTATTCTTTAAAAAGAGTATCTTTAATTTGACTGTCACAAAATTATATATATATATATATATATTTGAAAGGAGCTGTCCAGTGATAGAGTTACTTCTATCTCATCCTAAATAAACATACACTTCTCACTGAAGGTGCACGATAATCCAGAAGCAAACTCTTCTGTGACAGTTCATTTTTAATGTTGTGAAGTTTCAGTTTCTCCATGTTTACATCAATTAAGACAAATTCAGCTTCCAAATAATTTTTCACCCTCTCAGTCTAGTTCTTATTCCCACTACATAGTCACATACTGCCTCATACTTTGCCATTTTCTTTAACAATTCTTCAAATTAATAACCTCTTGGTCTGTATTCCAAATAATATCTGCCATAAAGCATATTTTACCTATGTTTTTTCCATATATAGTGTTCACAGTTAGCGTAAAAGTTTCAGACATTTCCTCTCAGTAGAGAAAAATGTGCTGTTTTCCATCATCTGATCTGAATTGTTTTGTGTGAGCGTAGTCTGGTAAAACTTTTGTTAACAGCCAAAGTACAGAAGCAGTCCTTACATTTTCAATCATGTCACAGCATCAACAAAATAAAACCTGTAGGTGATAGTAAACACAATTCTAATCATTTCCCTTTGCCTAAAATGTCGACCATTACACTTACTGGAAGAAGTAGAATACACTGAATATCTAACAAAATAAAGTTTCTAGAAGGTACAATGCAGATAGAAATTAGAAATATTCTCTTCTTTCATAGGTCCAGGAAGTAGCCAATCTATGACTTACATGCATTCTCCAACAGAACACACAAACTGTACAAGTATAAAGAGGCAAGACTTTTACCTCTCCAGCTTCCCCACAAATAGTTTCACAAATCAGTCCATGATGTAAAAGGATGATGTTAGAGTCAAAATGGGAGGATTTTATAGAGTGTTTCTGATATCTTTACTGAGTCAATATTGCTCTGTAAAGTAATACAACCCAAAGTAATACAAGAAAAAGTAGAGAGAAAAAGTTCTAATGTGTGTTATTAAATATATGCATGTACTGAATGTCAGCAGTGGGATCCCACAGCATTAGTAAAAAACACTTTCAGACGAAAATCACAACTGCCAAACTACAACCTGAGAAAAACTAAGCATTTAACTCTCTAGAAGAAACCAGTGTGATACTTTTTGCACAAATTTGTGGCTTTAGACTTTCAGGAAGATGAATGAATGTTGAGCAGCAGAGAAATATCCTCTCCAATGTTGGGAATCTAGATACTGGAAGATAGCAATGTGAGGAAGAGAAGGACAAGGAGAGTTTTCACCAAAGATCCAGCAAGGATCTGAAGCAAGAATTAGAGCCCATGGGGGTGAAGAGAGGGCCTACTATGCAAAAGAAAAAGGTGGGAAACTGTGTTTCTCCTTGAGGTAGGAGAAGCAGCTCAGGTCTGCAGCGGTGCTATGACTACTGGCAATCCCAGAGGCACCACAGAGAAAATCACCAGTGGAATGAAGAAGTGGGCTTGAAGACTGCAGTGACTGGTGAGTTGTTTGGATTCAGATCTCCTCCAGGAGAGAATGACTGACAGGTACCCATTTTGTTGTTGTTGTTGTTATTGCTGTTGTTGTTGTTGGTATCAGGGGTTGAACTGATGACCTCGTGTTTGCCAAGCAGATACTTACACTGCTGAGCTAAACCCCGGGCCCTGGTACCCATTTTGGAAAGAGACCAACTGAAGTCAGACCTCAGAATGGCTGCAGGTGGCTCCATCTAGCAGCTCCAAATGTCAGGGTAGGGTGCAGCTGAGGTCAAGCTGGCAGGATGTCAGGGAGCTGAGAGTTCAAGCTCACAGGAGGCATCTGGAGTGCTGTGGGATGAAAAACATGGGTCCCAGCCCCACAATTGGACACCAGAATCAGCCTGAACTTTAGTGAAAGTAAAGGCTCAGGTCTATAAGGATTATTCACCTTTGCCATAATTCTGTTGATTTGTTGGGATCAATTAACATGGATCTGGGATCTGCCCCTCCTCAGTGACAACAGAGTCATGCTCTCAAGTGGACATTTCTTTCTCTGATTATCTTCATGTCTTTGCTTTCCAATTTTTATTTTTTTCCTTTTATTTGTCTTTTTACATGAGTGAGAACATTGTTTCATGTTTCTATTTTCTGTTATTGTTGTTTTCGTTTGTTCTTGTTTCTATTTCTTTCTTCTCTCTTTCTCTGTCTTCTTCACCAGTTCCCAAACCCCACATAACCTTTATTTGTCCTCCAGCCCTGCTTCTAATCAATTTCCCTTCTAGTTCTCTATTTTTGGCTCCTAATTCTTTTAAAATTCCTCCCTTGAGAACCAAATCACCATATAGAGGAAATATTTACTATACACTATTTTCTAGATTGTTTTAGATTTTATAACTGTAAATCCTGATCATATGTTTAAAGGTGGCAAATTAATAGTTATCACAGTTGGCCATTTTCTAAGCTGTGTTTTATGCTATTGTTACTGCTAATTGTACTACTTTAGCTAAGGTAGAACACTTATTCTAGTCAGTTGTTCTTCCTTGTATGCCAAGATTGAGAGCATGTGAGGGTCACAAATAACACGACAAGCTAGTGCCAAAGAACAGAGGCTTAGCCAAATAGGCAGCAAATTCTCACCCAATAAACTGAAGAAATAGGATCTTGCAACAGGTAAAAACCTAAAAGCCAACTGCACCTGAAAGATATCTCTGAGAAGTAATCATTTCCTAATTGTTCTCCATTCTATCAGTAAAGATACCTACAGTAAATAATTTACAAAGTTGGGCATGGTATTGCACACCTATAATCCCAGTACTTGAGAGGTTAAGCAGAAGGATAACATCAAGTCTGAAGCCAGAGTGGGCTACAGAGTAAGTCCCAGGCCAACCTAAATGACATAAGAGACTCTGTCTCAAAAAAAAAAAAAAAAAAAAAAACAAATGTGGAAGACACACAATCAAGGTATAATACTATATGTCCTTCTCACTAAAGGCAAACTCAAGGGACAATGAAATCAAACAAGTCAAAAGCCACCCATCTAGACTCTCTGAAGTGATAACAGCAGAAATAATAAAGAAAATTAATGAGGTTCTAGGAAAAATCAAATTAGAAATATTGTCCTAGATAACTTCAGAGATGATGACCAGAATGAAGGAAACAATTCATTAATCTAGAGAAGATACAGGTTTAAAAAATGGAATAATTTAGGAAAATGATAGAAATCATGAGTGTTCAACATAGGAAAAAAATGAAATTCATAAAACAAATGTAATCAGATATCTAGGGGTTTAAAAATACTGTCGAAAGCATACACAGCACAATGAACCAATGTAAGGACAGAATATCAGTTCTAGAAAACAAGATTGCACTTATGAAAGCAAAGATTTCTTTAAAAATTAAGTGACCACAAAAAAGACTAATTCAACAGCTGCTAGGTGATGCCAAAAAGAATAAAATAAAGTTAATCAGAGCTGGGGCCAGGGATTTAGTTCAGTGGTGTAAGCTCCTGCCTGACAGGTGTGAGGTCATGAGTTCAATTCCTGGGGAAAAAAAGCCAAATGTTGATCAGAGTCAATGAAAAAAGGAGATAATGAAAATGACATTAAGAAATAAAAAGCAGTCCACAAAACTAATGGCAGAAAACTTCTGAATCACGGAAAAAGAATTTGCCATGCAGATAAGTGAGGTATGCACCAATTAGCCATGACAAAAATAAAAAATCTACCACAAGTCATTTAACACTCAGGATTCCAGAAATTCAACACAAAAACGTAATATTAAAAGCTATTAGAGAAAGATGCAAATCACTTACAAAGGAAAGCCCATCCAGAATTATAACACAATTCTCAACAGAAATCCTTGAGAGTTTGGAAGAAAGTATTTCATGCTAGAAAACAACCCACAACTCAGATTGATGTACTCTGCAAAGCTATTTTTCAAAATTAATGGAGAAATAAGATATTTCCACAGTAAATAACAGTTCAAGAAATTCATGACCACCAAACTGGTTCACCAAATTGTTCTGAAGGACATTCTAGAAAGAGATAATGAAGATTAAAATTCCAAGAACCCCTAACAGAATGAATCTAAAAGACAAAGCAATTAATTAAACAAAGGGGAAAGGGAGCCAATAACAGGAAAATAACATGACAAGGATAAATCAGTATTATTAGTTATAACCACCAATGTAAATAGTCTTAATTCACCAATCAAAAGGGACAGACTGGCAGAATGGATTGAGATAGATGACCCTACAATATTCTGTTCACAAAAAGTGCTTTTAACTAAAAAATAAATTCTTTGATTAAAAGTCAAAGGATGGAAAACTACACTATGTGACAGGAGCCCCCCAAAAAGCAGAGCTAACTATCCTATTTGCAAAGTGGATTTCAAACCATATTGATCCAGAGAGATAAAGGTCACTATATCCTTATTAAGAGAACTATCCAAGAGGAAGAGATAATAATCATAAGTATATATGTGCCAAACACCTGCAGATATTAACAAATATTAACAGTTATGAAAAATCAAATAAACACTAATAAAAATTACAAAAACTAAATGAAAATTAAACACCCTCCTGAACAACTAATGGGGTCACATATGAAATTAAAGAAGAAATCAGTTTCTACAGTTAAACCACAATACCAATATGACATATTGGAACTTATGGAACAGAATGAAAGTAGTGATATGGAGGAAATTATAGCAGCATATTTCCACATCAGAAAAACAGAACAAATCCAGCATGATGGTACACCCCTGTAATACCATCACTCAGAAGACAGAGACACTGTGAGTATGAGGCCAATCTGGAATACATAGTGAGTTCAAAGGCAGCCTTAACTACATGATAAGACCATGACTTAAAAAAAAAAAAAACAAGAATAGGAACTAATCAACTTCAAACTCATGAGGCAGGAAATAACAAAGATCAGACCAGAAATTGATGCAACTGAGATTAAGAAAACAACACAAAGAATCGGTGAATCCTGGAGATTTTTGTTGAAAGTTTAAGTACAACTGACAAATTCCTAAAATCCTTAACAAAAGGTAAAAGACTCAGATCTATGCAATTAGGAATGAAATTACAACAAATCCTGATAAAATCATTAATACTTACTCTGTGAACCTATCTAAATTCTAATAAGATGGAAAACATAGGAGAAATGAACAGATTCATAGATACATATGAATTTATCAAGGCTGAATGAAGAAGATGTAAGGATTTCAAATGACCCAATATCAGTCAATAAAATTAAAAATATAATTACAACCTACCCACAAAAGAAAACCCAGAACCCAACAGATTCACTACTGAATTCTACAAGAATAGAGAAGAACTAATGCCACTACTCCTTAGACTCTTTAATTCAATTGAAAATAAGAAATACTCCCAAACTTATGCCTGGAACCAAGCTTTACCCTGATACCAAAATGAGAGAAGAAGCCAACCAAGAAAGAGAGCCACAGGCCAGTCTCCCTAATGAACACAGACACCAAAATCCTGTGTAAGACACTAGGAAACAGAATGCAGCAAATCATCACAAAGATTATACACCATGAACAAGAATAATTTATTTCAGGGATTCAGAGTTTGTTCAACACACACATCAGTAAATGTAACATATCATATTAACAGAGTCACAGAAAAAAACCACATGACCATCTCAGTAGATGCGGAAACAGCATTTGAGAAAGTCAAACATTATAACATTTTATGGAAAATAGGAATAAATGGTCTCAATCTGATAAAGGCCTTTAATGGCAAACTAATACCAACATTGTACTAAATGGTCAAAAGCTTAAACTTTTCACTTTAAAATCAGGAGTAGGACAAGAATGTCCATTATCACTATTTTTATACAGTACAGGACATAGATATAGGCAAAATTTTATAAGCAAAACCCCACCCATACAGGAACTATCACAAAGAATCAACATCTTTTTAGCATTGAAAATAAAAATCACCAGGAGAATGAAAAGACAATCCACTGAGTGGGACAAAAAAATTTTTCCAGCTTTTCTGCAGACAAGGTTTCAATATCTAACATATACAAAAAGCTAAAAAATATTGAATCTCCCCCAAATTTAAAAACTCAGTCCAAAAAATGGGCATCTCAAAAGAATAAACATTTCTCAGGTAAAAATTGTAAATAAATATATGTATAAAATAAAAATATATATGTAAACATTATATAGATATACATATATGTTCAACATCACTGTTGGAGAGATTCAAACAACTCTGAGATTCAGTCTCGCTTATTAGCAAGAAATCAATTATGAAAGCTGTTGAGGCTGTAGAGGAAAAGAAAACCTTCTTCACCTCTTGTGATAGAGTAGACTAGTGCAGCAACTGTGGAAATCAATGAGGAGATTCCTCAAAAACTAAAATTAGAGGTTCCATTTGACTCAGTGATTTCATCCTTTGTATCTTCCTGGAAGAATTAAAAGCACCACACCACCGTGATTTACACACAGCCATGTTTGTTGCCACACAGTGAGTAATAGCTAAATCCTGGAAACTGATCAAATCCTCATCAGACAATGAATGGATAAGGAATATGTGGGCGTTTTTTTTAATAAAATGGAGCACTACTCTCCCATAAAGAGTGATGAACTTGGAGCATCTCTATGTAAATAGATACACTTTGAGTCCATACTCTGAAATAAATCAGACAGACATGTTCAAATATTGCATGCATGAAATACCTGTGTTGTGAGAAACCAAAAGTGTAAATAAGGACCAAAATGTAAGATGGAAATTGGAAAATAGGAAGAAAATATTCAAATTGAAAGTCAACACAAAAAGGCAGGAGCGGTAAAGAGAAAGAGAAAAAGAAATAGAAGGCAAAATGGAAACAAAGCTTTTGTAAATAAGGAGGGGTAGAAGGGTGAAGAGAAGGGAGGAAACTGAGAAAAAAATGAGACTTAAATATATCATGCATAGGTACAAATTCCCTGTGATGAATGTACATCTAAAATGTACCCATAAAATTAATTGAGAAGTTAAAAAAAAAAACCTCATGGCATTATTTTAAATATGACCTTTCCTCTTTTCCTTTTATTAAATTTTAAAAAGGCATTATGATTGCCAGTAGATCTTTGTAGCTTCTAACCTACATGGTCTCGTCTAAAACTCTTCCTTCTCCATGCACTATAGCCACATTAATTTGGATTTAGCTCAGTGAATACTACACAGGGTTATCTCATTTTGGGGACTTGAAAATTTTGGTTCTTCTGTATAGATAAAAACATTTATTTCTACTCTATTACTAGTTTCAATATTATTCATTTTCAATTTTTGACATAAATATTAATATTTGTATTTATATTTAAACACAAACAATTATGAGATAAAAGTAAAATTTCTGAATCATGGTTCTAAGCTTCATGAATTTAGAACATATGCAAAAATATTTGCTACTTACTGATTTACACAAGGATAAAATAAATACTTAAATGACTTAAAACTGAAATAACCAAATAATAAAACAAATAAACAAAGCACTCCTAATGTCCTCCTTTCTGCAATACTCAAATATTTACATAATCGCATTTTGGCAGTGCTATAAGATTCAATATAACTATCAGTTATACCAGCTGAAAAAGAATATTCTTTTATCAGCTATTGGGAAAAGCAGATAAAAGAATGAAAAGTGACTGTGTAATATTTTGTGTATGGGAGACAGCCTTATTCTAACATATCAGTAATCTTAGGCCTAAGTAATATTATGTGTCTGTAACCTACATTACAAAAGAATAATAGTGTGAAAGCCAGGATCATTTTCTTTTGAAGAGAACTGTTTTGGTTTGTACAAACATGGCATTACAACTGACTTCTCATTACCTGCGATTGTTACTCTGCATTGCATAAATACTTGAGTCAAATTGCTCTGAAATCTGCAATGACTCACAAAATATCTTTGTAAAAAAGAAAAATGGTGAAGAAAAAATACTAAAAGAAAACAAAAAGATAGAGCCAAAATAATGAGAAATTGCAACTTTCTAAATTTGTTTTTTGTTTGTTTTTTTCTTTTTCAACCTCTTGAATTTTTAGATGCCACCTTTTTCTACCATTAGTTCTTTGTAAATTTCAGTTCTAAAAGATCATTTGTTTCTACCTTGTGTAAAGGATGAAAAGAAAGCAAAGGAGAAATGAATAACTTTTTGGCAGTATTTATTACAGTTTGTATACTTTTATCACCAATAATTTTAAAATTCATTAATGATAATGTGATGTAAAAACAAATATTTTCAGAACTACTTATAAAAAGAAATGCATCATCATTTCTACATAGATTTGCTTCACAGAGCAGATAAGTACAAATATTGAAAGACAGCCCACATATATTACATATTTAAGAATACTTGAATATCTAATATGTGTGAAACATGATTATAAATCCCAAGGATATAATAGTAATACAGCACATAAGATCTTTGCGTTATGAATTTTAATTCCATTATGAAAAGATGGACTATTCATATTAGCTAATAATTATACAAGATCGTTTTCATTTGCTACACACTTTTAGTGAGGTGAAAACAAGCATAGAAATGAATAGATGTGCTTTAAATTTGAACTTTGTCAAAAGCCCATGCTAGATTCTAGATTTCACTTTCAAGACAATGGGAATTTAAAGGATAGCTGATATTCTTTGTGTTTAGATGTCACCACAAAGCTTTTGCAAGGTTTGTGATGCGGAAGTTGATTCATGGTGCAATGCTAGGCTCAGGGGCTCTAGAATTAAGGGTGTGAGTGTTACCCACTCTATGTAACCTGAATAAAATAAAAGCCACATAAAGAGGTGTGGTCATCCCTTAGTGCTTTGCTACCCTCAGCCTGCCATGAGTTGCTTTTCTCTCTGCAACCACTTTGCTTTGGAGTCAGCTGATGGACTGAAATCGCTACAAACTGTGAGCTACATAAATCTTTTCCCTTTTAACTTTGGGTGTTGGGTATTGTGTCTCAGCAATGACAGCAAAGAAGCTAAGAAAACAGTTTTAAGTGAAAAGTGAACAAAAGTCATTCTGGATTCCAAAGGATGGGTTCAGTAAGATGATTATGGAGAGGCAACTTTGGGAAAAGGAAGAGAGTTTAAAATTGCTAAGGAAGAGATGAGCAGTGATGCAATGGAGATAGAGGGGTGCAGATCTGGGACATATTTAAAGGATTTTGCAATTAAAATTTACCATTATATTCAGTTTAAAAGTTTGCATTTTGCACACAGTTTCTAACAAAAACAAAAAGCAAAAAAACTCAAATCTATCTTTTGCATTTTGTGTTGATTTTTCTTGAACTTCATATTTTATTAACTGAATATTTGCAGCTTATTTTTGTATTGAGTATATAACTACCTGGAGATGAGCTTTTTCCTTGCTGTGTAAAGACACATTTTGAAGCAGGAAAATACACACTGTGCTGTGAAAAATGGTCTTTTCTCCTCCCTTGTTTCATTATACTCTCTCCTTAATCTACAGTTGCCTAGACTGAGACATTCCTGACTAGTGTTAATTACACAGTGACACATAGCTTTTATATCATTATAAAGCTTTGCAAACACTTACTGAATTCTAAGAAACATTCGAAAATGTGTCAAATGCACAAAACCATGAAGGGTGAGTGTGACAATTAGGTATTGTGAGAAAAGGAAAGCAAATGAGTGAAAATGAACTCCTTGAAAATAAATATGAATTAACCTAATGAGAACCCAACTAAACTTCAGATGCATCTTAGATTTAAAAAAAAAGAAAAGTAGCCAGCCATTTCTATCTGAGAATTTAATGCTCAATCCCAGAATTCCTTGTACTCCTCGTACTTTTGGAGGCCCGAAAGGAGCTCATATTTCCAGGTGCATTTATTTTGCCCTAAAATGAGTTCTAATCTAGTCTTTAAGTATAACTTTGTGTCAGAGGGAGTGTGATTTTCAAATATAAAAACTGCATGACTGTGGCATACAAACCAGATCTTCTAACTGCTGTTTGGTGCCATGGTTTGTGGTGCCATAGTAATAGCTCTAACTGGGGATCTTGCTCTGCTGTTCATCAGTTGTGGACTGGTAAGGAAAATGGTGAACTTTTCTATAAACCTCTGCTTCCCTTTGTGAAAGTTAGATTGCAATGTGTGATGTGTGAGATCTGTGCCAATTCCAAAGGGTTTCATTGTCCTTCACAACATTGTACTGCATATGTAAATACTTTCCAAAAGTTTTAAAGTCTATCATATCATCATTTTAAAATAATTTAACTGACGTGAAAGCCTTCTATGGGTTAATGTTCAGATCTGAACACCACTACATCCTCTGAGATGGATTCTGTTTATAATGAAAAGTGGAGTTAAGCAGATGATTTGCTATCATGTAATCAAGAGCATGGAATAACTGTTAATGGGAAAGGAAATGGGAAGAGCTTCAGGTAATGCACCAGCTCTGGTACATGTGTATGATTTGTGGAAAGCAACTCTGATTATGGGCTGTTGTACACAGGAAAAGTGGTATAACACAATATGAACAACGCTGATAAACAAGTTTTCTACTAATATTTAACATTATTTAACATTATCTGGGCTGTTTCTTCTGGCCCAGATATAGGAGGGGGAACAGTGTGAGTGCCAGTATGGAGCCATTTGTCAATCCTCAGGACTCACCCAGTTAATTGTAATGACAGCTTAATTGTTCTGGACCCTCTTTCAACATCACAAGGACAAATATGTGAGACTTATCAACTACAATTTTTATATTTTGTATCAGACAAGCTCAAATGTAGAATATTAATAGTGACATTATTCCAATGCTTAAAGAAATCTATCCCCAAATCTATGTCTAGTATTTTCTCTCTCCACGTGCAGTCTTTAACATAGCAATATAATTATTGCTGCATCTCGAGAAAAAGGTTAAGCCTGGATAGCAATATCTTTTGGACAGTTGCAACAAATTAAATGAAGACCTAAAAGTCCATAGTGAGACAAAATGGACTATAAATTTCATAAGTAAGAATAATGTGCAGTGGAACAAATAAACCAAAAACTGGTTGATTATTTTCATATCTTAGCTAATTGGGAGAAATTTGCAGTGAGTATGTTAAATTGTTAATCATATTATGTATGCATTTGTGTCTTTATTCTTAAACTTGTGTTATTGTTTTATATCTGCAGAGAGGATGACAAACTAAAATAAATCAAATCATTGATTATAAGATCTAAGAGTTTGCAATTGTCAGAAAATTGAGTTCTGAGTTGCATGTAGTAATATTTGTTCATATGATCTAGGCATAAATGATAGCCACCTTTAAATAATAGTGAATAGAATTTAGATAGAGATGATCATTGACTAAAAAGTACAAGGAAAAAAGAAATGATTGATTTAAATGTTTACTAAGTCTTTACTCCAAATATGATATATCTTAAAATTTCATTTGATCTGTCAAAATTAACTTTAGGATCAACATGTTTAATCAATGACATGTCTACTTCAGAATTTATTTTGAAAAAATAATTACAATAATGTTGAATATTAGTAGAAAACTTGATTATCAGTGTTGTTCATATTGTGTTATACCACAATATATCAGATAAAATGTACTGCACTTATTACATGTAATAGACTATAACCATTTTATTGTGCTTTAGAAATGTATACAATGAAAAAAGTAAATGGATCTCTAAGCAGGTTGCACTTTCATTGGTAGCTTTCATCACTGAATTAGAGCACTTAATACCAATGTTCCAAATTTGTTGAATATGTATATATCTATGGTAAGTAGAATGATGACAATTTTATCTCATTTTTTGCTCATTCTAAAATATTTATCAAACTTCCATTTCATCATGCTTTTTATTAGTATTGACAATATAAAAATGATAGCAATTACACTTTGTATGCTTTAATTTTGTAACGAACAACTAGTTCTAAGATGACAGTATGTAATTTATCAACTAGTGATTTCTTAGTGTTTTTTTTAAATTCTGTATTGCTGCTACCATTTTTCAGTTTTGCCTTTTTTTCTCTTTAAATAAAATTTTAAAAAATGAATGGAAAAATGCATCACGCCAGATTTCTCAGTAAATGTTACAAAGAATTCAACCAGTATCGTCAATGTGGAAATATTGCTCATTGCTAACAACTGAAATGAATAAAAATGAGCAGGTTACTGGTTAGGCAGTGCAAGACAGACACCATGGTAATTATCTACAATTATCAGGATAATTCTATTGAATGAGGCAAAATCTAAATAGACCCCAGAAAATGAAGAAAACAACAGTTGTGCAGAGATCTATACAAGAGTAAATTTGCTTTTATTTTTAGTTTGGTAAATATATATAGTGAGAATCCATCATTTTTAAATAGAAGAAAATCCTCTATAAGTATTGTCTATGATACATTTAAATTCACTTCTTATTAAATACAAAGTAATAATTTTTCTTTAATATAGCATTTAATATTCTCTACAGCTTAATTTCAAGCTTTTATTATGCATCAGACGTCAATAATTCTAGTTTTACTTCTTAAGACATTTAGAAATAAATGCTGTACATTTAGAGACATTTTTCCCTATTTGCTTAGAATTTCTTTCCATCTTTATGTGGGCTACCTCACATTTATTTATTATTTATTTATTTTTGGTACCAGGAATTGAACTCAGCGTGTGCTTGCCAAGCAGGCACTATGCCACTGAGCTCTATCCTCTGCCCAAAATTTATTTAAGGGCCTAACTAAAATATAAAATCTGAATAGAATTCTCATTTTTCTCCTATAACCATAATAGATGTTTTGCCTTTTGATCTTTTAAGTACAGTGTATAACTTTTCTGAATTTATTTCTTTGACAGCGTAACCTACTGATGAATACCTGGCAAATCTATTGTATCTATTTATTCATTGTAACACCTGAAAAAGTCTTCTTCTAGTTGGTTTGTAGTCAGTAAAGTTTTCATTAATGGATAATCTGAAATTTTCAAATATTACCTAGCACATAAGTGGTCACAACATTTAATTCCTTGTAAAATTTTTCAAAGAGGATGTATTCCTCAGTAAGAAAAATGTTTACTTAATGTAATTTCATGTCATTTATTGAAAAATTGGGTTTTATATGGTTCACAATTTATTATCATCACTGTTTTCATATCCTTAAATTTTACATTCTACTATTTCAATGTTGGACAACTTTTCATCTAGCATTTTGAGATACTTCATAAAATTAGATTATAAGGGACTTTGTAATTGAGACAATTTTGATATTGATGAATTTTCTTTATGCCCATATCCAACTATTCCAGTTTTGTAATACTGGAGTATGACTAGATACACGAAATTTGTTCTGAGTTGTAAAACATCATGATGATTTAATGTCATTTAATCATAAATGTATATTCATTTAGGTCATATCCTAGTGAATTTTAAAATACAGAAGACTGCAAAAGTACCTTTTGATCAGAGATTACCAACAAAAAATAAAATAAATAAATATTTGATTTGGAAGTTTATACACTAATGTAGACACAAAAGTGGAAAATCTTTCATACAATGAGAAATAAATGTCAATTGCAATTTCAAGACTGGTAATAAAAATCTTGGCTGTTGCTTGCAAAGAAAGCATATTTATTCTCTCTCTAATTAAGCAACAGAACCAAGAAGGACCAGCTATACCAAGGGACCAGTTCCTTGTCTCAGGCAGCTTTCAGGGACCTTGGGCCTGTACACCTCTGCGCTCCATCACTATTACCCTTTACTTCTCAATATAGAATGCATTGAACACTACAGATATGTGGCTATTTACCCTGGAGAATGCAAAATTGCAATACAAATATTATGAATCTTTCCAAAGCAATGATAAGGGTCTAGAGAGATAGTAAAACAATTTGGCTTAGCTTGGCTGTTAAAATGCTTGTGTTTTTATATGACAAGAAAAATTTGCATAATAAAACATTTCTCGCTCACTAATCTTATATTGATTTTGAGATGTGAAGTAATTTGTTAAATTAAGTAATGTATTTTAATTCATAAACCAGATGGGTTGAAGTAGCAGGATCCTTCAAAGGATACAAAGCAAAGCCATAAAAGAAGATAACTGTTTTTAAAATATATCATTATTTAAATACTCATAAATATTTGAGCTGTGTGCTAGGTTCTTTAGTTACATTTTATCATTTAATTAGCTCTCACAGGTAAGGACCTTGAGAAACAACAGAAGCATCTGAGGTTGCCTGCCAAAACTAGTGTCTTTTTTCCCTGGCAGGGTAAGCAATCTTTGGCAAGGCCAATCCTTGAAACAGCAAGAAAGGAAGAATGTGGAACTTTTCTCTACATTCAAAAAGCTCATGAAAACATGTATTTAGGAAAAGAAATTTATCACATATTAACATATTTTTCTATTATCCTAGTGTCTTAGTTACTTTTTGCTTGTCACTGAGACAAAATACCTGATGCCCAAAGTTGGGAAAGGAAAAGTTTATTTCTCACAGTTTTTGGATTTTTCAGTCCATACTCAGTTGGCTCCAAGGCAGGGTGGCATGGCAGGGCCAGCAGTTCATGGCAGCTGCAAACAGCAAGGCAGAAACCTTCGAGAGAGAGAGAGAGAGAGAGAGAGAGAGAGAAACAAAGAGAGACACACCTTTTTCCTGCCATTACATTGCATGCTGGCTCCATGCTGTTACACCCACCTAGGTGGGTGTAACACTGACATCATCAATCCAAGCACTAGACAATGAACCAGTCACAAATGCACAATGCAAACACATGAGGCTTGGGGGCCACCAATGTAAACCATGACACCTAGCATTAACAATTAAATAAAATTGACTTTCTAGAAAATCATAGTTCATTAAATATCTTAGAAATAATAGAATACATATTATGTTTCTGAGTTTAAATAAGTCCTACAATGGGAAAAAAAACTCAAAGATATTATTTCTACAAATTTTTTAATTATCACTTATCATTTCATTGTAAAAAAAATTTAATTCAGTTTTTTCCTTTAAATTTTCACAGATGATTGAAACCTTGCAATACTGATCCAAAAGTCTATGAAGTATTTAGAAGTTTAAATGAAATAGATTTTGTGTTGCAAATGAGACGAAACTTGGAGGAAATCTCAGAAAGTCACAGGCAATTCACAGAAACATCTCATGAAACAAGTTCTTTAAAAGTCATTCTTTTCATTTAGAGTAAGATATCAGAGTTTACCCCTATCACATCATTGTGCTTTGGCTTTGTGCCCATCTGCCAAAGTGTATTTTAATTCTCATTGAAATTGTTTCCTGAATCCTACCATTGTGCTTTTTTCTTGTGCCGCTTCACTGCTTTGTTCCTTCTCTTACTCTCCCAGTTAGATGTATCTTACTTTGAGTTGTTTAGTGACTTTGGCCTCTGTTTCTATGATTTCCGTGGGTACTTTGTGAAATGCTGCTTTCGTGTTTATCAAGATTCTCTTGATAAACAAGATTCTTGTCTAGATTCTCTTTTTGAGCAAAGTCTTTATTTTTCTGCAAAGTTTAAAAGATAATCTTGCAGGGGTAGTAATACAGTTTGACAACTGCTTTCTTTTAGGACATCAGAAACTGTACTTCAAACTCTCCTAACCTTTAAACCTTGTGTTGAAAATTTTGATGTTACTCTGATAGGCTTACCTTTATGAATTACTGAATTCTTATACTCTAACAACTATTAGTATTCTGTCTGCTGAATTTCTAGGATTTTTGACATGGACTTTCTTTTCTGAGTGTGGCTTTTTTGGTTCTATAGCCAGCATTTACTTATACAATGAATTCTTTCCCTGGATTTACAAAAAAGTTTAGCGCGATTTTAGTGGACAAAGAATAAGGAGAAAGGAAAAAATTCAAAAGGAAGGAATGAAGAAAAAGCACAGAAGCAAATGGAAGAAAAAAGAGACGTGTGATATTTTTATCTGGACATTTTATATCTTGAAGGGAGAGAAGAATATTTAAAATACTATTGCACGGGAGACAGGAACAGGAATTTAACAAAACTGAGGAAGCTGTAGAAAGTTTGGAAACAATGTGCTGATAGAAAGCTCATACTTTGATCTCCATAGATAAGTTTTGATGAGAGAGGAGAGAGAGAGAGAGAGAGAGAGAGAGAGAGAGAGAGAGAGAGAGAGAGAGAGAGACAGAGAGAGACAGGGACAGAGAGACAGAGAGAAACTAAAAGCATTCATACAGCTATCAAAGCACTAAGGGTCTTCCCACTTCTACTTACATTGTCAGAATTGACCAATCTGCTCTTTGCTCTAGGTTCATAGGTAGGCAGAATCATTTCAATTGCAGGGAGCAGAGCTCCACCTTCCAGGGCTCTGATTAGGAGGCTAGATGTGTGCACAGGTGCTTAGCCCATTCCCCTCCTACGCTTGTTCTCTTGCCTACTAGTGAGTGAAGGGGCTGCGGGTTCCACTGACACCGTGACTTCTTGTCTTCTCTGCAGGCAGAACTCTGCCAGATTTCAGTCATGACACTGTGTATGCAACTAGCTGGGGGTTATGTTATGCCTGTCGTATGATCACACGCCTCCAATTGTATGGCAAAGGGGAGGGCAAAGCAGGACAGATCAAATGGCCAGTCCTGCCCTGTACTGTAGTCATAGATTGCAAGAGGAACGACTATATACAGGACACATAATTTACAGTAGTATTTTATGCTAGTCATCCAGAGTCAAACACAAAGAAAGTGCAGGAAACCTGTCCACAAACCAAAGACCTAGAAAATCCAGCCAAACGCCTGGATTCCATAGCGATAATGGGCATGAATTTAGCTAAAAAACCTAGAGCCCATGAAAATGACTCATGCCAGTCTATTCATGGATATGTGCTGAGAAGGCCCGGTAGGGTGAAGGAGCTGTGCTAGCAGGCTGAGAGTTATTTATGTATTGGAACCAGAAAGCAACACTCAAAATAACAGCCAGGGTTCCCCTGAAAAGTACCACAGCCATGTTCAGTGACAGTGAGGTGCTGAGCTCCTTCAATGATAAAAACATCAGTGACAAATTTCTCCTGGAGATTAAGCCAGCATGACAAACTTCTCCTGGAGATTAAACAGCACACTTCTTTCCCTCTGGGGCCAAGAAGAAATGCTCAAAGTAAGGATCGGAGCTCCCCTCAAAGTGAACCACAGTCATTCTCAGCAATAAGGTTCCAGGCTCCTCTGATGATAAAGGTGGACTTCATAACAGGAGAGCCAGCATGACAAACTCCTCCAGGAGAACCAACAGCTCCAAATAACAAGACTTAGGAGAACTGGCAATGCTACTTTCCTTCTCCAGGTCTCCTTTTTAATCTGGCAACAATCCTCAAGTGGATCATTCATGCTCAGAACCATGCTGATTCAGTTCAGTGGGTTACCAGTTACCAGTTACCAGTTACCAGTCCACTATACCCTGCTGTCTGGATGGGATTCCTCATTCTCCATCCCTTTCTCTTTGTGTTCATCTTTGCAGCTGCTTATATCTCTTTCTGCACCTCTGTGTGACATTAAATACCAAACCACACCACCCCTCTACAGTTCACCTTTCACGTCAAACTTTCTATCTAGGCCTCAACCAAGGATCTCCCCCAGCATGCAAATTCTGTAATGCTTGGGGCCCAGTAGGGGAGACTCCCTTCCTCCTGGGAATTCAGTAGCATTTAGGGGATGGAGAGAGAGAAAGAGTCCCCATGGGTTCATTGCACAGCCATCTTGGTGGGCATGCACCAAGCTCTGCAGTGCTAGGAGGGTTACTAGTGGATGAGGTGCATGTGGGTACATAGCCTGGTAGTAACAGACAGGAGCAAAGAGAGAATGCCTGCTCTGCCACTGCCCCAGTGTCTTTTTTCTTTGTTCCCTGGTATTGGAAATTGAACTCAGTGCCTTGCACTGGATGGGAAGGCTCTGTGCCACTGAGCTACATGCCCGGCTCTCCATTGTCTTTTCTCTAGGCCAGAATCACACTGGTTGCTCTTGTGACTCACTACCCTACAGACCCTCAGTTCCTGGTTCTACTCCCTAACCATGATCATGCCCTTTCTCCTGTGTAACCTGTCAGTGCTCACGGGTCACCACCTACCTCAGTCACCACCTCCCAGTGATTCTTTGGCTTATGCTTTCCTCAGGACTTTGATCTAAGGAAACCCTCTCTTGAGAATAACTTCTGTTTCCACTTCCAGTGGGTAGAAAGTTGGAGAATACAAGACAGCCCTAAGTGGTGAGTGCTAGGAAGGGCAGCTTCACAAAATGCAGGGGTTACACCTGTCCTTGGCTTGTTCCCTCAAGGGGCTGGCAGTAAGAGGTGGTTCTGCTTCTTTTGTACAAACACCTATGACACTTGAATGCACTTGATAGGCTTCTCCTGCGAATTGCCTTGTATGTTTGGCTTTTCATTTGCACACTCATTCCTGTGAATCTTTGCCAAGCTTCTCCAAGTGTCTGGTGAGTGCTGCAGCCTCTAACCCAGCAGGATGTCTCTTCCTGTCCTGCTGTTTTGTACTATAAGGAAAACGTTAAAGATTTTCTTTCTCTTCTTGAGAAATCAGTAGAGTAATGTATCCTTTATTGTGATTAATTGCTAAGCCTTCATCAAAAAAAAGCTTTACTGTAAATATATTGACATTGAAAGTTCATATTCCTTTCTGAAAATCTTTACAAAAAATAGTCTACTTAATGCTTTGAAATGCAACGTTTCTTATTCTTAAGGGGAAAATTGCTCATGGAGTCACTGAGAAAATGAAATTTTTATTGCTGTTTTACTTTTCTGTCCACAAATGGCTGTCTGTGGAATATCTCTTTTTATTTACTGGGATTTATGGTTTTTGTGCCCAGATGTCCCTCAGTGCCTCCTGTGGTCATGGGTTATTTCAGAGGTGTCTGGATCTAGAGTGCTGGTAGTAAGGGAGTATGATTAGTAAATCAGCCCACTGACTGGTCTGGCACAGCTCTGGTAGAGACTGGGGGGAGGGCACTGCATATGATATTAAGGACACAAAGAGTCTTGCCTCTCTTTCCTTGTTGTTTTTGTTTATCTCATGGGTGCCATGCTCTGTTCTCCTCTGTGATGGCCCTCTGTAAAGGCCCCTTGCCTTGGAGCCAGCTGATTATGAACTGAAACCTCTACAAACTGTAAGCTATATAAATCTTTCCTCTAGTAACTTTCAGGGTCAGGTGTTTTATCTCAGCAACAAGAAAAGCCACTAAGACATTTGGCTTGATTGGTTTATTGATTTGATTACTGAGTTATTTGGGCTTGATATTTTGTTTGTTCAGTAAGTAATTTCTTAATGTCTTGAATGAGGATATTTCAAGCAATTTTTCTTGTTGTTATAGTCTTTAGACATATGAAGGATGGGACGTTGCATATTCTGAGCAAGAGTAATTTATAACATTTTTCAGAATCCACATTATAAGTAGGCTGACTCATGGTCTTGTAGGAAAAAGAATTTTGTTTCCTCTTACAGGAAAATCATTTCCTGACACTTGACAAAGTCCTCTTCTTTGACAATAAAACTATTCTCCTGAATAAAGTGGTTCTAATTTAGGACTAATCACAAGCTTTTAGAGCAGTGACAGTACAAAGCCAGTAATTCTCAAATATCAGTTGACTTACTCCTCACTATGAAGCCTAAAATATATCCTGATTGATTGTCATTTTAAATAGAGAACTAGAAAAGACTCTCTTTGGCCTGTGATCAGTCCATGTACTAAACACATCCCTACTGGCATCATGTTAGTTAATACATAAAATATAATATTAGCCAGACTATAAACAGTAGAAAAAAAAACAAATAAGAAAGGAGTAGAATTATTAGTATTATCAATTAGTAATACATACTTCATCATTTTAAGATTAGATTTAACTTTTATTAGTCTCTCAGGTTCAAACAATAAGCAGAATCTCATTCAAACATGATCTGAAAAGCTTTGTGTATATGAGTAAATCAACACTCAGGTCTTCTGACAAAAAACAGAAAATACTGATAAATGCTGACTGTTTTTACCTGCTTTTGAAAAAAACCATGATGGCTATTTGTGCGAATTTCAAGGCCTCATTAAAAACATTGATAACCAATAATAAATGCTGGAAGGGATAGGGGGAACCAGGAACTCTTCTCCACTATTGATAAGAATGAGACTGGTACAATCATTGAGAAAATCAGTGTGGAGATTCCTCAAAAAACTAGAACTGGTGGTCCCATCTGATCCAGCTATTCCCCTTTTGGGTATCTTCCCAAAATGATTAAAAACATCATACCACAGTGATAGATATGAACCCATGTTTAGAGCAGCACAGTTTATAATAGCCAGATCTTAGAAACAACATAAATGCCCATCAATTGAGAATGGATAAAAAAAGATGTGATATATCTATACAATGGAATACTACTCCCCATAAAGAATAACAAACTGGACACTTTTATAGGTAAATGGATGCACCTTGGGAATATACTTATTAGTGAAATAAATAAGACACCCATGTGTAAACATTGTATTGTTTCATTAGTATGACAAGTTGCAAGGAAAAAAACATGTATATGTGTATGTATATGTATATAAAAATAGTAAGATAGTTAAAAGAAGAAGCATAATGGCCTCCTTTACCATCTATATAGCCTGTTCAGAAGCTAATTCAATGCCTCCCTTCACTGCACACATCTGTAGCTTCTGCCTTCCCTTCTGTACCTTGTCCCAATCTTTATGTCCCAGAATTATCTCACAGCAACTCAGGTCACACATGCTTTATTTTAACTAAATCACTGTGAGCCATTTTGAGTGGACTTTAAGAAATTTTTGATGTGCTACAAGAGTTGGGGTTTTTGCAGGTGTATATTCAGTTATTCCACTGTATTTATTGAGGGCATAATCCTTTCTCCACTTAGTTGCTATTGCATCTTTGTCAGAAATCAATTGTCTGTTATGTGGGTATCAATTTGGGGACTTCATATTGGTACTTTGGTGGTTTGTCTATCTTGATATCAATGCCACTTTGTCATGATTGGTGTAAATTTATAGTAAGTTTTGGGGTTAGGAAGAACTGGAGCCCCAATTTTGTTCCTTTACCAAAGTTGTTTAGACTATTCTGAGCCTTTTCTATTTCTACAGAAATTTAAGAATTAAAATATTAATTTTTTATGAAAAATGATGTTGCCATTTTGATTTTTAAAAAATGACAAATAAATAAATAAATACATACATACATTGATAAACCCAGCAGAAGGGTAAGAACTCAACCTAACTGGAAGTAAAAAGCTTCATTGTGAGGAGATTGAAATTTTAACTTCTTTTGGAGTAAAAACTAATTAAGCAGATATATGCTATATTAATCTACTTTGTACTGAAAGAGTCTAAAGAGTATCTCACGAATTGAATAGCCTCCAATTCTACAGAATTAGAAATGGATAGATTTAAATGTCAGTAGTAACTTTAAAACTTGTATTTGTATTGGGCATGGTGGCACACTCCTATAGCCCCAGTTACTTATAAAACTAAACAGGAGTATGGCTTGCATCCAAATTTCTAAACCAACTTGGCCAACCAGTGAGACCCTTACTCAAAAAAGAAAAGAAAAAGAAAAAAGAAGAAACAGGCATTCATTTCCCATTGTTGAGTGAGAATTTAGCATTGCCATTAACCTAAAACTTTTAAGATCCTATCACTGTGTGTGGTTCTGGGTAGCTACCACGTAAATAAAACCATGTTTCATGATCTAATGTAATTTTCACTTTGTATAATTTATGCAAATATAGAGACTTGGAAAACTCTTCAAGGTAAAAAATAAAAGCTCTTATGGAGAGAAGTCATTGTTAACTAGACTTGAAAGAGCTAATGAATCATTCACTGGAAAATTTCACTTGAACAGAAATTGCAACAACATTCTGGATATTACCCTTTTCATTTAAATGCAAGAATTAAATGTAGAATGAATCTCACTCATTTCCATTAAGTCACCAAGAAGTGTGGTGTAATGTAGTTTACTGATACTTAAGACAACCAAAGAACAATTTTCACACCTCATTGCCACACATAAATGAGAGATAAAATGAAATCTGAGACATATAATGGGAGCCCTCTAGGTGCTTTGATCACTCATTATGTAGATTTCCCCCCTACAATATCCCATTAGTTTCCCTGCTTTATACACCAGAACAAAAATGATTCAGATCAAATGTAAGTGTTGCAGGTACTTCTAGAACTCTGGTAAACTATTTTGGCTCAGGTGATTGAGATAAAATCTAATTTTTCATTTGAAAAACCTTCATTAAATCATCATTCTCTAGTTTAGTATTTCTTCTTAATGTTAATAAGATCAATACATATCTAATTGAAGAATAATTAGAGTATTTGATTAATATATTTATTTTAATTTCAAAGAGTAACAGCTCAACTGTCTCTGAATTATTGTCTTGCATTTTAAGAAATGAATACATGAAATAATATATTGTCTAGCTATGTTCGCTCATATATGCATTTATACAGATATATAAATTCTGCTTTGTACTAATGCATTAAAAATTATTTCCACACCTTGATGAAATTAGTCATTATAAATTCCATTTCAAAGTCCTTAAATATACTAATATCAAAGTTTCACTGAGTTACTAAAGTAATAGAAAATTATTATACTCCATGTATTATACTCATCAAGAATGTATAGTTTATTCTTATATAAAACAAGCATGAAAACTATTTCTAAGCTAGTTTATAAGTAATTTTGAACAAACTAAATAAAAAAGATGTTTACTTTTGTTATATATTTCTTGTTTCATCTAATATTTTATATGAACATGTCAGTTGAATGTGGGAAAATAATAGTAGTAACACTAATAATAGATCGGTTATGTTTGTTATAATTTATTAACTTCTACATCAACAACAAAATAATTCATTATTAATCTCATACTCAACTATTCATTGTGAAAAAAAGAACATGAAGCAACTTGAAATATGAAATCTCTACCTTCTTATTAAACTGAGAGATTGCAGAACTTTTGGTAGATGGTTTTTAACACACTTCCTCTCTCCTAACGCTTTCCCTCAGTTTTGCAACTGGCTGTTTTGTCACTTTGACAAAATGCCTGACATAAACAGCTTATAGGAAGAAAGATTTCTTTCATTTCATGGTTTCAAAAATTTCTCTCCATGGTAAGCCAGCTCCAAGGCAAAAACTCTGTGAAAAAATGACATAGCAGAAGAAAGCTGCTAGCCTCGTGGCAACCAGGAGACATAGCAGGAGAACCTGTGGAAAAAGAACAGAGAGTAAGGTGTCAGGAAGAAAGAATAGTCCCTGACCTCACACTCTGATGACCCGCTCCCTTCAAATAGTCTCTAGCTCTAGTCTTCATTGCACCAATAAAGATAGTGCTCTCCCCATCCAATTCATTCCAAGAAACCCACCTCTGAACACATTAGCTCTTTGGATAATATCTTAAAATAAGCCTTTATAGTTATCATTTTAAAATAAAAGATTAATGAATTCTGAATATCATTAACATTAATAGAAAATGTTTTAATTTAATGCTTCAAGTAAAGAGAATAAAAGAATTCAATACATTTTTGTATTCCTTCACTGATTTTTTTTCTTCATTCATTAAGGGCATTAAATGTTAAAGATATCAGTTAAGCCTCATTTTATTTTATTTTATTTTATTTTATTTTATTTTACTTTATTTTAATTTTTATTTAAAGAAAGACTAAACAAAACAGAAAATAGATAGAAATAGTGCATACTTTCAGAGAAAAAAATAAATAGTAAGAAATCACTAGTTGATGTTGTTTTACAAATAGTTGTTCAAGGTACAAAAATGAGATGTGTAAAGTGGGAATTCAAACAGAGAGACTGCAAACAGTTCTGTTCAACTGTCCAGCAAAAACTTAGTAACATGGTTATCAATCCTATACACTTAAACATGCATGCAGTTATCCATATCTTCATTTATATTTAGATTAAACAAACTAGAGCAGGTTAAAATCATTCTGAACAAAGAATAATGGTATTGCTGGATTTCACTTCATGACACTCCGTGATCAGCACTGGGTACTGTAATGTCTTCTTTTTCAAAATGAATTTAAAGAAAGACTAAACAAAACAGAAAATGGGTAGAAATAATACATAATTTCAAAGAAAAAAAACAGTAAGAATTCACTAGTTGATGATTAGAAATTGTCTTCTTACAAATAGTTATTCAAGAGTGGAACAGCTGGGCGGATCTGGAGCGCCTGCATCTGCCTCCCCGTGTGTCTGGAGGACTGTGGATTTCTGAGTGGGCAGGTGGGCATCACCAGTTCCAGAAGCCCAGCATCCAGGGGTAAGTGCCCTGTGCACTCTCCCCCCAAGCCCAGCTTGTTCAGGACCCTCGACCCTTCAGGTGCAGTGAAAGAGCTAAGCCTGTCGGATGCTCCTACATCCGCCTCCCTGTTCTGGCAGCACTCAGAGAACTGTGGAGTTCCAAGCAGGCAGGCAGGCACATACTGTCCCTCAGCTTGTTTGGAACCCTCTCACCATCTGGGTGCCTTGGAACTGCTGGGCAGGTCTGGAGCACCTGCATCTGCCTCCCATGTGTCTGGAGGACTGTGGATTTCTGAGCGGGCAGGTGGGCATCACCAGTTCCAGAGGCCTGGCGTCCAGGGGTAAATGCCCCTTGCACTCTCCCCCAGTCCAGCTTGTTCCGGACCGTCGAGCCTCCCAGGTGTGGTAAAGGAGCTAGGCAGGTAGGAGGCACCTACATCTGCCTCCCCATTTGGAGAACTGTGGAGTTCTAAGCAAGCAGGTAGGTGCCCACTGTCCCCGGAACCAGCTTGTTTGGGACTGCAGAGTTCAAAGCAAGCAGGGCAGCACCACAGGTTCCAGAGAACCAGTGGCCAGGGGAAAATGGCTGCCAGAGTCCCAGGAGCTGCAAACATAGAAGTGGATTTCCAACAGACACTGAGGAAGCTTTCAAATAACACTTCAAACACAGAAATATAGGAAAATGACAAAACGAAAGACCAAATTACAACCTCAAACCTCCAGCCCATCTCAAGAAACCCTAGGAGCAATGTATATAGAAGAAAATATATGTAATACACTTCAAATATCAGGCATAATAGCTACTGAAATAAACAAGCAACTCCGGGAAGTTTTAAAGGAATTCAAACTCAAAATAATCTCCCAGGTAAAAGAAGAAATGATAAAAGAAACGAAAGAGATGCTGAACATATTTAAAGAAAACACAGTTAAAAAGTTGGAGGAACTAAACAAAAAGATAGAACCCCTAGATGAGCAATATAAGAAACAATACATAAAGGAGATGCACAGGGATATACAGGAAATCAAAAACTGAAAGCTGTAAAAACCACCTCAATGAAAGTGAAGATAGAATTTCAGACCTTGAAGACAGGATTGCAGCTAGGGAACAGGAAAGGAAAGATCTTTTTAAAATAACAAAGAATCAGGAATTATCAATTCAACCGCTGCAAGATGATGCAAAGAAAAACAACATAAGATTGATAGGGATTAATGAAAAAGGAGACAACATACAGGACGTCAAGAAGATATTTAGAGAAGTAATAGATGAAAATTTCCCAAGCATGAGATCAGAAACTGACATCAGGTTCAGTGACGCATATAGAACTCCAAATACTCATAACCAAAATAAAGCTACACCCATATAATAATCACCATCACAGAAACCAAAACAAGAATAGATTATTAAAAGCTGTCAGAGAGAAAAGACAGATCATTTATAAAGGAAAACCTATCAGAATCACAGCAGACTGCTCAGCACAAACAATAAAGTCAAGAATAGAATGGAGTGAAGTATTCCAGATCCTAAAGGAAAATGATTTCCAACCTAGACTGATGTATCCGGAAACATTATCATTCAAAATCGACGGTGAAATAAGATACTTCCATGACAAAGAACAGCTGAAGAACTTCATGATCGCCAAGCCAACCCTGCAAAAAATATTGAAAGGCAGTTTAGATACAAAAAGGAAAAAACCACAAAGCAAAGCAGATAATTAAACAGAACACAAAGATAAAAATGCAACAGCAGAAAGACAACATGTCAACAATAAACCAACATATAACAGTTATAACCATTAATGTAAATGGTCTCAATGAACCAATTAAAAGAAACAGACTGGCAGAATGGATCAAGAAATAAAATCTAACCATATGCTGTTTACAGGAAACCCATCTAACCCAGAAGGATACTCACAGACTGAAAGTCAAAGGATGGAAAACAATACTTCATGCAACAGGAATCCAAAAAAAAAAAAAAAAAAAAAAAAAAGCAAGATTAGCCATTCTGTTTGCAGACAATGTGAACTTTAAGCCAACAATGATCAGAAAAGACAAAAGTCAATACATACTCATTAGGGGAAAACTCCAAGAGGAAAAGATAACTATCTTAAATATATATGCACCAAATTCCAGACCACCCAGTTATATAAAACAAGTATTAACATAAATGAAAAATCAAATTATCAGTAATGCAATTTTAACAGGAGAACTTAACACACCACTGACACAAAGGGAAAAATCAACCAGACAGAAAATCAGCAAAAAAAATAACAGAACTGAATCACACCTGTGAACAAATGGACTTGATAGACATATACATAGTGTTCCACCCAACAACATCAGAATACACATTCTTCTCAGCAGTACATGGATCATTCTCTAAAATAGACCATATGTTGGCTCACAGATCATATTTAAATAAATGCAAAAGTGTTGAAATCATCCCTTGCATGTTATTGGATCATAGAGCTCTGAAATTAGAAATTAATGATAAAAGATACTGAAAAATTCCCACAAACACATGGAAGCTGAATAACCCACTCTTGAGTAATCAGTGGGTCACAGAGGAAATTAAAGAAGAAATTAAACAATATCTACAAAAAATGAAAATACAGATACAACTTACCGGAATCTGTGGGATGCAATGAAAGCTGTCCTCAGAGGAAAATTTATTTCACTGAGTTCCCACATCAGGAAAACAGAACGAATATAAATAAATAACCTGATGCTATACCTCAAGCAGCTAGAAAAAGAAGACCAAGTCAAGCCCAAAGCCAAAAGAAGAGAGGAAATTATAAAAATCAGCAGAAATCAATGCAATAGAGACTAAGAAAACAATCCAGAGAATCAATGAATCAAAGAATTAATTCTTTGAAAGAATAAATAAAATTGATAAGCCCCTAGCCAACATTATTTTAAAAAGGGAAGAAAAAGCTCAAATTCATGCAATAAGAATGAAAAAGGTGAAATCACTACAGACTCTATAGAAATACAGAAGATCATCAACACCTATTTCAAAAACCTCTACTCTCAAAGGTTTGATAACACAGAAGAAATAGATTCCTAGAAACATATGAAGTACGAAAGCTAGATCAAGGGGATGTAAAACGGCTGAATAACCCAATCTCTGTTAATGAAATTGAAAATGTAATTAAGTCCTTACCTACAAAGAAGAGCCCCGGCCCAGACAGATTCACTGCAGAATTCTATTAGAAATACAAACAAGACCTAATACCGACAATCCTCAAACTATTTAATGAAATTGAAAGGGAAGTAATCTTTACTAAATCATTCCTGGAAGCAAATATTACTCTAGTACCAAAACCTGAGAAAGACCCAACTAAAAAAGGGAACTATAGACCAATTTCCCTAGTGAACGTAGATGCAAAATTTCTCAATAAAACATTGGCAAATAGGATGCAGCAAATCATCAAGAAGATTATACACCATGACCAAGTGGGATTCATCCCAGGCATGCAGGGATGGTTCAACATATGTAAATCAATAAATGTAATCCACTATATCAATAAAGCCAAAAATAAGAATCACATGATCATTTCCACAGATGCACAAAAAGCTTTCAATAAGGTCCAACATTCATTCATGATAAGAACTTTACAGAAAACTGGAATAGATGATCTTTACCTCAATATAATAAAGGTCATCTATGACAAAGCAACACCCAGTATCATACTAAATGGGCAAAACTTGAAGGCTTTTACTTTAAAATCAGACACAAGACAAGGATGTCCTTTATCACCACTCATATTTGGAAATACTAGCCAGAGAAATTAGACAAGAGAGAAATAAAAGGGGTAAATATAGGAAAAGAAGAAGTTAAACTATCATTGTTTGCAGATGACATGATACTCTACATGGAAGACCCTCTAAACTCCATTGAAAGACTCTTAGATATAATAAATAAATTCAGTAATGTAGCTGGATACAAAATCAATACTCAGAAATCAACAGCATTCCTATACACTAACAACAAAATCACAGAGTGAGAAATAAGACAAGCCACACTCTTCATACTAGCAAGCACAAAAATGAAATATTGAGGAATTACTCTCATGAAAGAAGTGAAAGACATATACAGGGAAAATTATAATACACTGAAAAAAGAACTTGAAGATGATCTCAGAAAATGGACTGACATCCCTTGCTCATGGACAGGAAGAATAAACATTGTTAAAATGGCCATCCTCCCCAAAACTCTTATGCAGATTCAATGCAATCCCAATAAAAATACCATCAACATACCTCACAGATCTAGAGAAATCACTCCTAAAATTCATCAGGAGTGAGAAGAGACCTAGAATAGCAAAGACAGTTCTAAGCAACAAAGGCAAGGCAGGAGGCATCACAATCCCTGACTTGAAGTTATACTACAAAGCAACCGTAGTAAAATCAACATGGTATTGGAATCAAAACAGAGCCGAAGATCAGTGGAATAGATTAGAAGATACAACCACAACTACAAACACACTCACCACCTTAACTTTGATAAAGGAGCCAAACAAGTTCACTGGAAGAATGACAGTCTCTTTAATAAATGGTGTTGGAAAAACTGGCCCTCCATTTGCTGAAAACTTAAACTAGACCCATGCCTATCACCATGTACTAAGTCAAAATCTAAGTAGATCAAAGATCTGAATATTAAAACAGAAACACTAAATCTGTTGGAAGACAAATTGGGTAGAAACCTTGAAGACATAGGAGTAGATAGAGAATTCATGAACAGGAGTCAAACTGCATGGGAAATACGTCCCAGAATCAATAACTGGGACCACCTCTTATTAAAAGTTTCTGCATGTCAAAAAAAATCTCCAGCATAGTGAAAAGAAAACCCACAAACTGGGAAACGATCTTAGTGCACTCTCCCTCAGAAAAGGGACTTTTGTCTAAAACATAAAACGAATAAAAAACACTCAGACCCCCAAAATTCAAAGATGCAATCCAAAAATGGGCATCTGAGGTGAATACACACTTCCCAGATAAAGAAATACAAATGGCAAATAAATACATGAAAAAATATTCATCATCATTAGTCATTAGAGAAATGCAAATTAAAACCACACTGAGTTTCATCTCATTCCTGAAAGAATGGCCAGGATCAAGAAAACCAACAACAAATGCTGGAGAGGCTGTGGGGAAAAAGGAACTCTCCTGCACTGTTGGTGGGAGTGTAGACTGGTCCAAGCTCTGTGGAGGTCAGTCTGGAGATTTCTCAAAAAGCTGAAATTGGAAGTCCCATTTAAGCTTATAAAGCTTTTACTCATTAATTGGAATGACTTTATTCTGGGCTGCTTGGTATTATTGCCTGTGATGAAATGAACAGCTATTTTGAAGAAAACAAGACATCATAATAGCTAGTGCTGATTTAATATCATCTTTTTTTGAAGCCCTGCCAAACTGTTGCTCTTCTGTCTCCATTGGTTTAATCATGCTGTGTCTTACTGGATTTTATTATATGTGATAGTATAAACAAAAATTTTTATAGGCAAAGAGATAATATAGCAACCATTGTTCATTTTCTGTTAGCTGGTTCTAAATACCCTGTAATACTTTCATCCACTTGAATAGTTTCACACTGTCTTGATATGTCGGATGCTATAGTATACAAAGTTATATTCAAATACTTCAAGGAAAAAGACACTATGGTAACTACTATTAAGTTGGGTTATTTGGTGCTGAAGCACTACGTTGCTGAAATTGTCATGCTTTGACCTGTATTGTAATGTTGTTATGTTCTTTTATCTCAATCTCGCCTTTACTCATTCAAAATTATTTATTGTTTTATTGTTTATTGTTTTTTTAATTAAGGGGATATTTAAAAAATTAGCAGGATATATTATAGCAACTTTTTTGATTTCCTATTAACTTGATTTGAAGTCCTGTATTACTCCCACTATCTTGTTTTGACTGATTAGACTCTCTTCAGCTCTGTTTGATAGTATCAAGTTTGACGGTATAGGCAACTACTTTGGAGGCAATAAGATTCACTAAGATGCCCATTCTGATTTGACTATTATTTTCTTTTGAAGTCCTGTAATGTTTACAATGTTTAGATTTTATTGGTCTTTTTCTCTATTATACCTAATGATCTAGGCAATTCTTTTTAAGGAAGCAAGTGACTTTATGGTAACCATTGTTGATAACCTTGTACTCTGTTTTTACATCATGTACTATGTCTCTTCTTGGTTTTGATTGACAGCTTTGTTTTGTCATATTTCATTTTGTTTTCTTCCAAAAGGAGAGTATTAAGAACTGTGGGAGTAATAAAACCCAAAATGTGTAAATTTGTTGTTAAAAAAAAAGAGAGAGAAGAAAAAGAGTGCTCTTAAGGATACAACTGCAAGTGTGTTTAGATGTGTTAGGATAGATGACCATAGTATGGAGTTTTTGTTGGATCATTGAACCCAACTGTTTGCAGTCTCGCTGTTTGAATGTCTACTTTGTATGCTTTAATCCTGTGACTTGAGCAACTGTTTCTAAGATGACAACATGTAATCTATTAACTGGTGATTTCTTACTGTTTTTTTTTTTTTTTTGTAGTCCTGTATTACTTGTACCCTTACACTGTTTTGTCTTGTTTTGTTTTGTTTTTTCTTTTAAATAAAATTTTAAAAAATAGCTATTCAAGATACTAAAGTGGAGCATATAAAGTGGGGATTCAAACAGTGAGATTGCAACCAGTTCTGTTCAACTATACAACAAAAACTTAGAAATATGGTTATCAATCCTATACACTTAAACATACATGCAATTACCCATATCTTCAATTATGTTGACATTGAATAAACCCAAGCAGGCTAATATCACTCTGAACAAAGAATAACACTATTGCTGGGTTCCACATTATGATACTCCAGGATCAGCACTGGGTATTTTAGTGTCTTTTTTTCTTCAAAGTATCTGTTCATTACCTCAGTTGTCATAAGATTAGTTCTCATAAACTGTTTATAGATTCTACACGTGCATGAGTCTTAACATTTATTTCTATTTTTTTGATTTTGAAACTAGTAAAAATGCAATAGCACGAGACAGAACTAAGCCAATCGAAACAATGCAGTGAAATTGGTACAGGATTTCACAGTAGGATACTGGGATAGTAGTAATAAGTACTATAGTGTATCTCTTTAACTTAACAGTAGTTGTTCAGTCAATTAGGTATTGTAAAATCAAACCCAAAAAAATGAACATTATAAAACCAATTGAGAATTCTGAATAGAGCAAAAGAAACATAACAAGACAGTGAAAACAACCTACACCTTCAAACAGACGATAGAAAGAAATCCCCCATATTTGTTATAAGATTTTGAAACATCTATCCCCAGTGGCTAAAGGGGGAGGGAGCAGGCAGAAGAAGGGTGCTTGATTTTCAGCCTGTGTGGCAGTAGGTTCACAGGTAATGGTTCTCCTCTAGGCCCAGGCTTCAGGTGCTTACCAAGAGGGCAGGTGAATAAGCTGTCTGAGTCCCTCAATGGCCAGATCTCTGGAGCTATGTTCTCCTGGCCCACATTGCAGACGCTTATCTAGAGGGTGGGTGAATAAGCTGCCTAAGTCCCTCCATGGCCGGGTCTCTGGATCTCTGTTCTCCTCCTGACCCACATTGCAGATGCTCACCAAGAGGGCAGGAGCTGAGTCCCTCCATGGCTAGATCTCTAGAGCTCTGTCCTCTTCCTGGTCCACATTGCAGACACTTATCAAGAGGGCTGGTGAATAAGCTGCCTGAGTCCCTCCGTGGCCGGATCTCTGGAGCTCTGCTTTCCTCCTGGCCTGGAGCCTCATTTTAAATCAAGTTGTAATATAAGATACAAAAACCTGACAGATCACAATTGAGGGATGAAATAGCTTAAAAACTCCACATTCCTAAAAGGGTGTGAAAGGACATAGAGAGTGAAATATGATAATTTTTAGAGTATTATTTAGAGATAGTTTATCTAAAAACTGCAATCTGGGAAAGGTTAAGAAGCCTTGCATCCTAAATAGAATTCAAGAGAAAACTCCCATGAATACCATGTTTGAAGAGCTTAGAGTATTTTATCATTCAGTTTGGAAACAAGGCGACCAGACAAATGAGAGATACAGCTGCCATGGATAAAGCAGCACAAACATGAGCGATGAACATAGAAAGTGGAAAGTGATACATAGAGATGCATGTACTATTTAAAGAGATATAAATATCTATCATTTGTATCTATTTGTTTCTGTAAAATCATATATAAATTTTAGGTTTATTTATATAAATTTTATATATAAATTACATATATTTTGTATAGTATGTATTTATATATTATGTATAACACTCATGTACTTAGCTATTACATATTATATACATATATCTATAAATATAGAATTAAAATATATTATATGTAGTATATTAATTTTGTAATTATGCCATATTCCAGGTCATAAAACAATTTTTTCTCTTATGCTTATCCAGAAAGTTTCAAAAACTGAAGCTATTGATATGGTGGAAGGAAAAAGGAAACTGATGCCAAAATTTTTTCTTAAGAAAATTCTACAGAATTATAAAAAAAAATGACATGACCTAAAACTCAACTTATAAAAGTGGAGTTGAGAAAGATGAGTATCCAGAGAGCCCATAGCAATGGAAGCTGGGCTTACAGAATGGAAGTCAAGACAAGGGTCTCAAGACAGAGGCAGTTATCAGCTATCTGGAGCACAGGGGCATCTAAGATGAGGACTGGCAAGTATCTGTAGTGCTTTCAGTAAAACGGCCCATGCATTCTGTAAATACAAGTAACCTTGAATTGGAAAATGAATTTTATTTTTCCTATTTGGAGACATCCCTTTGTTAATATCTTGGATATTTGAAAATTCTGCCCAAAGTCATAGGAACATTTTCAGACTTTACAGTTTGTTCACTGTATTGCTTGGTGTAAGTTGATAGGCTTATGTGCCTGTGTTCCCTTATGTGTTCAAACAGATAAAAAGATTTTATCTCTGAGATATTTAGAGTTGATAGAAGAAGATAACTGTGAGAATTTCTGACAATGTTTTTTAACTTCAAAGCTTGAACTGATTCTTTCTATCAATATGGGTTAGAGTGACATTTATAATTTTATTGAGAGATATATAGTTATTTCCTTATGCACTTCACGTCATTTAGTAACCTTCAACATGATTAATTTTGTTACAGTAAATATCTCAATTTTCCTTAAAGAAATGCATAAGCAGCAATAAAAATCAATTCAAAAACTGACAATCTTATTTAATATTGTTTTACACTAGATTTTTCTTCCTTAAAATGAATGAGTCAGGATGTGAATCGTTTTGTAAAATTCTAGCACAATATATTTGTATATTACTAATTACCCTATTACTCAGCTATATTTTCAGAAAAGAAGGCTATGGCTCTGCAGTTCTAAGGCCATCCTTATCTCCTTAAAATGCTGCTCAATATGAAAGAGGAAAAAGTAGCTCATAGAAATCTATATTTAGGGGGTCTGGTAAGATGGTGGAACAGTAAGCAGCAAACTAAAACACCTCTCTGAGAGAAACAGTCCAGAGGCTAGAGTATAGCATTCTGGAAAAAGAAAAGCAGGAAAGACATAGGTCTCCTTAACCAAGGAAGAAACTAAAGTGAGGATTGAAGCCCACAGAAAGAATTTTAAAAAAGAAAAAGTTGAACAGAAGAAGGCAGTAGCTAGTGGTGTGCTCATCAGAGCCAGACCCACTGATCCAGAAGCACTTTTGGAACTGGAAATCCATGGGCACAGTGAAGCTGGTGGCTGGCAAGCCTGAAGGCCTTGATGGGGAGATGTGCTGTGCACTAGCAAAAAAAGAGCTTCATTATGTTTGTGTTATGTTTGCCAATGCCCAAGTTATATGACCAAATTACCTGTTAATTCGCTTTGCAAACACAACTATTTTCTACAACTGGACACCCTGGGGCACTGACCACATTGTTGTAAAATAACTGCAATGCCATCATACTGTTCTGTATGTGTCATCTTCCTGGGTGACCTGATTGATTTGTTAACCATTGTTCCTCTCTGCAAGGGACAGATGTTATCTAAAATTAAATGCTGAAATTAGCTGACAAAGGACTGTAAAGTCCTGCAAAACTTCTCTGTCTTCAAGCAAAGGGAAGCAAAGGAGTTCTTCATTCCTGATCCACACCCATAAATCATCTACTTTGTAATTGTCCTTTCTATAAAAGTCTGTCAAAATTTTAAGTGAGTTACACAGCTTTGCAAACTCCAACTGCACTGTGTCACTGGTGCCAGGATAAATAAAAAGCATTCCTTTTTCTTTAAAAACGATGTCATGCCCCATTTTTTTGGACATTTTGGGGTCTCATTTTTGAGATACAAGATGTAAGGGCAGAAGAGAGCAGCAAACCAGAGAACTGCACTGCCCGGTGTGTCCAAACTTGCACGACTGTGAGTCAGTGAACTGCTGGGGTTCCCATTGCTTCCACTCGCTAGACCCTTGGTTGCGCTGGGGTGCAGGTGCAGTCTGGGATCAGCGAGATCAACAGAAAGCAGAGCTGGTAGGGGACCTGCATTGACCTGTGGTGAACGTCAGAAATAAAATCTTTCCATGGGGAAGGGAACGACATCTTGGAACCTGGCAGGACTGGCAGAAATAAGGTACTGCAGAGACCTCAAGCAGTTGCTCCCTTCCCAGATGGGACTCCCTTCCCAGATGTGAGATGTGTTTGACCTAGGTCATGCCCCTGGCTGGGAACCAGTAGGGTATCCCAGACCAATTCCCTATGCACTGCGCACACTAAGGCATGGTGAAGGCATCTGCAGCCTGGATGACCCAGAGGGGAGGGGCCAACATACACTGTCCCTATTTGCACTTTATTAGCACATTGGAGTAGGCAGCATCACCTAGCCAGCATGCTTCAGAAGAACAAGAACCACAACAACAAAAAAAGGGACTGGGGCCTTCTTTATATGCCTGCATGGATGAAACAAAAAATATGAGAAAAGGAAACAATAAGAAAAAGCCCCAACACCCAACACTGAGAACATTGATCGAAGAAAGATAAATACAAGAGATAGAGGACAGCAAACATGCAATATCAGACATAGCATCAATAGACATAAAGAAATATATTCAGGACCTCTTAGACAAGTTCAAAAGTGAAATATTTAATCAAGTAAAGCAAGATATAAATAGATTAATAAAAGAAATGCTAAACACCTCTCCAGAAGACACAGATGGAATAATGGAGGAACACAAACAAAGGAGAGAACTATTATATGAAGAAAATCTAGAATACATGAAGCAGATTCAAAGAGATTACCAGGAAATTAAAAACTCCACTGAAAGCTGGCAAAACTGCTTGAAAGAAACTAAGGATAGATTATCCAAACTGGAGGACAGGTTTGCAATGTGGGATTATGAAAGAAAAACTTTTTAAAAATAACAAGAAAACAAGAAGTAACAAACAAAGGCTAGAAGACAAGAGGATCTATAACTTGAGAATAAAGAATGTGAATGAAGAAGCAGAGGTACAAACAAAAGAACTATAAAGGCTATTGACAGAAATAATTAAGGAAAACTTCCCAAACATAGGACAAGGAAATGATATCCAGATATAAGAGGCATACAGAACTCCAGCCACTTACAACCAAAACAGAGCCCCACCCAGTCATATAATAATCAAGATCCCAGAAATTTAATATAAGAACAGAATATTAAAATCTGCTAGAGATAAGAAACAGATCACCTATGAAGAAAGGCCCATCAGAATTACAGCAGACTTCTCAACACAAACCATTAAGTCAAGTAGAGCTTGGAGCAAAAAGTCCAATCCCTGAAAGAAAGTAACCTCCAGCTCAGATTGATATACCCTGAAAAATTGTCTCTAGAAATTAATAGAGAAACAAGATCCTTCCAAGACAAAGAGGAACTGGGGAAATTCACAACCACCAATATAACTCTACAGAGAATACTTCAGGGCATTTTAGAGAGAGAGAGAAATGTACCAGGTTTCCAGAAACAGTGGCAGAGAGGCCTCAATGAATTTAGCATAAAGTAGAATGAAGAAGACAAGCAGACAACTAATGGCAAACAAAGAGCATAACAGAAATGAGGCAGAGAAGGTTGATTATAAACTCTAATATAGATGACCTTGATACACTAAATTTAAAAAAAGAGAGAATCACAGGTATAGTAGATCAGGAGGTAGGGTCTACTGAGATTCTCTTTATAGGAAATATAATTAACCTGAAAAAGGGTATATAGACTGAAAATCAAATATGGATAAACAATGCTCTATGGGGCAGGGAGCCAGAGAGTAAAAGGGGTAACCAGACCAGTATTTGTGGGTAGGTTGAAAAGACGGGCTTTAATAGGTAAAGGAATATAATTAGAGATCAAGTCCAGGAGGGAGAAAGTTTGGACCACTTAGGTAAACAGCAGGTTGCCCCCCCAATTTAAAACTGAGGGTCTATATGAGACCCAAAAATACACAGTGCACCCTGGGAAAGTGTAAGTGGAGGAATGGTCTTTAAAAGATGGCAGCAGATATTGTTAATAAGTGTATTAAGAATTAAAACTCATATTACTTGCACCACTCTGCTTAGATAGGTTTTATTCTGTCCCAGTTTGTCTACTTGCATTAGATTTGAGGGGACAGAAAGCTATCCCCAAAACAACAGTATATAGCACAGTAATCATCTTTAATTTCCTATTAGCTTAATTTGGAGACCTGTATGTCTTCTACTGGTTTATCATGACTCATCTTAGTTAAATCTGGTTTGTTTGATTGCTGTTTGGTATTGAAAGATATTATTTAAAACATATAATTGATAGTATCAAGTCTGAGAGTTTAGGCAATTACACTGAAGATGACAAGACTCACTAGAATACCCATTCTGGCTTGATTGCTACCTGTTTTTGAAGTTTCATACTACATACAAAATTGTGTTTTTATTAATACTGTTATGTACTGATATATCCAATTATACTATGTCTCATGATATAGCTAGTTCTATTGAACATAACAAGAGACCACACCATAACTATGGTAAAACCTCTTGTACAGAGGTCTTATGTGTCTTTTTCATTTCATGTGTTTATAGGAATATGTTTTGTTTTCTCTTGCTTTTTGTTCCTCCCGCTAATATAGAAAGGATAGAAATACATGTTAAGACTCAGGCATGTATAGAACCAATAAACAGTTTATGAGAACTGATCTTATGACACATAATAAAATGAACAAATACTTTGAAGAAAAAGTCACCTCAGTACCCAGTGCTGATCCAAGAATATCATAATGTGAAACCCAGCAATATCATTATTCTTTGTTCAGTGTGATTTTTTGTTGAACAGAACTGATTGCAGTCTCACTGTTTGAAACCTGACTTTATATGCTCCACTTTTGTATCTTGAAAAACTATTTGTAAGAAGCTTATTTCAGAAAAACACCCTATAAAACAAGTAACACTTGTATAATGATCTGAACACTAAAATAATTTGTGAATTACTGACAGTTTATAGCTAATCAAAATATTTAAATTATAATGATATAAAGCGTGGGGTAAATAGCGCAGACTTATGCTAGCTTAAAAGGAGTTAGTTTATAAGGCCTTAGAGTTTGAAACATTACACAAAGCCATTCTTTATTTAAAATACTAAATTTATCTTCATGAGATTTAAAATTTATTAGGAAGAACTATTAAGTTATTTGTTACTCAGTAAGCCTGAAAAAGTCAAATGTGTCTGACTGTTCATGATGGATGTTCTATCAAAAATCAATTTGATTTAATATTAGTAGATTATCATCTAAAATATGACTTTATATTTAAAGATGTTATTTGCGGAGAGGAATAGCATTGAATTAGCATATTTTAGGCATTCCATAAGAAAGTTCACCCTTGCATCTGTCAATTTAAACTGTTCAGGAACAAAATAAAATACAAGCATAAATGTAATTCCATTTCCTAATTTGGCATATATACTAACCAAAACCAGAATTTATATTTGTTTCTTAGAATGCGTAATAATATATAAGAAAAAAGTAACAAAAGGGAAACATGAGAATACATAATAAAAATAAAATTGAATAACAAACAATACACTAGTAAAATTGTACTTATACATGTATATGTGTTTTATAGCTATGATTATATATACATATATATTTATATCTATCATCAAAATACTTTAAACTTTTAAATTACATTTATAGGGATACAAAGTGAGCAAATAAAGGTTTTAGAACAACTAAAATAAATGTATTCATTTTAAATATTCTGTTTGAGACTGTGGTAGCTTCAAATTGGCTACCAATAATCCACTTCCCATATAATGACTTAAAGATGATAAATGTAAAGAAAGATCTAATTCTGTTTTTTTCTTTGTAATAGCAATATTATAAAGCTGAAATATTTTAGAACTCATACATTTTGTTTCTCACACCTAAATTTTTGGTCAACTTTGTTATTAGATTCACAGATTTCTAGGCATCAATGTATTAATTTATCCACTTATTCTTCTAATACACTAGTAGGTCAGGTAAGAAGTGTTATCCATGACTTTACTTTCTTAAGTTTATGAAAATAGAAATTTGTCAAATATCCTGTCTACATTTTTGAGGAGATTCTACACTTTTGAAGAAGTACTTTATTCACACACACGTTCCCTTTTAGCTTATTCACATATGACAGGTATTAAAATAGTTTAATTAACTTTCACACACATACATACATGTACAGGCCTACAGAATTATGAATACAAAAAGCATCAGAAAGAAACATTCCATAAGTTTTGTTTTTATCTAGGAATCACTTAGAACATAAAATTACAAAGTTATCTATATTTTTCTGTTTTATGTTAAACTTGCATTGCTATTCTTATCCAAATATATCAGGTTCTACAAGTTACTAGTATTTTACTTTTAGAAGCATTTAGTGGAGTCATAGCAGCAAAAAGTCAAAAGTTACCTGTAAGCTAAATGTCAAATATGACAATTTTTGAAAATAAGAAAATGTCCAAATAATGGAAAACAAACATGTGAGATAAGTGACCTTTTTCAAGTGATGACATAATATGTTTCCTTTTGTACCTTAAATACAATACACAAGGTTGGTTGATTAAATTTGCTGCACTTCAAACTGTATTTGCTTTCAATATTTGTAACAAAATATTTAAAGCTATTATGGAATTGTACTTTTAAATGGAATATGTATATTTGTAGTATCTTTTCAGTTGCATTTTAGGAAGCTAAATATTTTCTCAAAGCTTTATTTGTTATAAAAGAGGGTTTTTTGTTAGAAAGACTCTGGAGATTTCAGTAGAGGTAAACGGCCTTGGATTACTTTATTCTTTGGTTAATTCTTATACAACTAAAATTATGAAGAAACTCCATAGAGTATACATTTTACCGTGATATTTAACAATAGTCAGTCTTGAAGACAGTGGCCAAGGAAAAAGGAAGACAAGAAGTTGGCTCCAAGAAATTATGTGATTTTAGGTACATAAGTTAATGAAGTAGAATTCTGTATGCAAAGAAAAGATATGAAAGAAATTCTATGATTGCTACTAAATGAAACATTTCCTAATAGCCACAGATATCTATGATCCTTAATTCTTAAACCTTTTTTCGTTTTTCACAATTTGGCCATAAAAACTTATCCTTGAAGTGACAGCATATGACCTATGATACTAAAGAAAATAGTTATCATTTTTTAGTCATGAAATGCTATTCAAAGCCAGCTGCCATGGAAAAAAAATCTGACTCTTCTAATGGCATCATGCTATATAGAAACCCAAGTCAGAGCATGGAGAGAATCATGATTATAGGAAGATGCCCGGTGTTCTAGTTAGGGGATATCAAGCTAAACAATTATATACTGGACACATAATTTATAGTAATATTTCATGATAGTCACTCGAAGAGTGAAATAAAAAAAGAAAATACAGGAAATCTCTCCACACACTCAAGACTTTGACAATCTAGCTGAGGGCCTGAATCCCATGGCACTAACCTGCATGAGTTCATCTGAAAACCAAGAGTCCATGACAGTGTCCCCCATGAGTCCACCAGGAGGTCTGGAGTAATGACTCATGCAGGTCTGTTTCATCGACCTGTACTGGGAAGTTCCCAAGATCAGCAGTAGAAGCCAGAAGGTCTATGCTAGTGGAGTTAAGGATCTGTGACAGTAGGTTGAGGGTTCTGCACTGGAGCCAAGAAGTGATGCTCAAAATAAGGACCAGGGCTCCCCTGAAAAGTACCATAGTCATCCTCAGCAACAACAAGGTCCTGAGCTTCTCTGACTATGACAACAGCAGAGTTCATATCAGGAAGCCAGTATGACAAGTGTCTCCTTGATATTAAGCAGCACATATCTTCCCTCTGTAGCCAGAAAGCAATGCTGAAATTAAGGACCAGAGCTCCCCGAAAGTGAACCACAGCACAGGGACAAGGTCCCGAGCTCCTCTGATGATAACAACCAAGTTTATATCAGGGAAACTAGCATGACAAGCTTCTCCAGGACAACCAACATCTCCAAAAGTTTCTACAGGTCCAAACAACAACACTACTTAAGAAAATCGACAATACTACACTTTCTCTCCAGGTATTTTTTATATGCTGGTAATTTTCCTCAGGTGCACTATCTACACACAGCACTATGCTGATTCAGTTCAGCCAGTGTTTAAGTTGACCACCATTTTTTAATCCACCACAATCAACACCTCATTAATTTGTTAACCATATACATTTCCTTAAACCATAATCTTTAGTGGCAGATTTATGAAAAGTTAACATGTCTTGGTCTGTTCATCATTGCATTAATACAACAATTACATATATACAATTTTTACTGTATTTATTTCTGCACCAAAAGCCAAATATACAAGGGGTGATCAAAATTCAAGATTAAAACACAATACCTTGATTAATTAACCTGGTTATACGCATATATCTAAAAATGACATTAAAATCAAATTACAAGAACTATTACAATCACAGTCCTTGCTTTCTATTAACTTTTAACCTGACATGGAAAAACTAAAAATCAAGGATCTCCTGTATTCAAATATGCTCTTATCTTCAGGTGAAGGATTTCAGTTCATTTTTCCATTGTCCTGGTCATCTCAGCCATATTCTCCTCAGTTTATCCTTGCAATCTACAGTTCCACTGGAGCAAAATGCTTCAAATCACTCTACTGTCTCTTTGCCCTGAATCCCCAACATAGATATAGTCCAAAGATCCCAGCAGTAACCATGCAACCATCCCAACAGTAGATTGCACTCAAATTTTTCCCACCAGATAATATCTCAAAACACAAGCAAAATGAAGATAAATTTTCAGCCAAAACACATGCTATCTGGGATCCAACAGTCACTGTAGTCCTTCTCATAGAATCCTCCTGAGTTTCATCTTAACCAGCAGCATTTCTTCAGTACTCTGATTTTCTAGGCTCTTGACCAGAGTTTCCAATATAATTTACAGTGTAACATGGGCTGCCTCTTTGGCTAGTCTCTCAAAACCTTTTCAAATTAATTCCTGAGGCTCTTAAATCACATGGCCAGGCAGCATTATAGCAATAACCCCACTCTCTTGATAGCAATTTCTGTCTTGGTTACTTTTCTCTCACTGCTGAGACCAAATATCTGATGCCAAAAATGAAGGAAGGAAAGGTTTATTTAGCTCACAGCTGTGTTAGATGTTTCAGTACATAATCAGCTGGTTGCAAAACAGGGTGGCATGGCTAAGGGGCATCATTCATGCTGGCCACAAAAGCCAAAGGGACAAAAGGGGAGGAGCACGGAGAAAAGACTCTCTCTGTCCCTTATATAATGTGTAAGCCACCCACATGGGTGTAGCATTCACACTGGCATTGCTTGTTAAACTAAGCAGCAGAAGTGACCTATAAACCCAGCATTGGTGAGTCATTCACAAACTCTAGAAGCCCACTTCCATGACTGGATGAGGCTTTGGCAGACATATATACTCAAACCATAACACTCAACCAGCCAGGATATTTGGACACATTTTACCCTCCAGATTAGTTTAAGATACCAGTTAGTTATTTCAGTTGACATTCACAAGATTTTCCAGCCAAGTTTATATCTTTATGAGTTATAAGAATATGGTCGCTTGGTGTTTTTAGCTTTAGAGAAATTTGTTACATAATAATATATAAGAAAAGGTGTCAAAAACCTAAAACATCTGGCATTGCTTGTTAAACTAAGCAGCAGAAGTGACCTAGAAGAGCCTCAGGCTGACATCTAGTAAAAACTGGATGAGCTTATTGGAAATAGTTCATTAGAGCAAAAGGACAGAGTAACTGGACTGGAAATCAATGTCTACGAAAAAATGGAAAGTTTGATTGCACTGTTATATATTATAACAGGAAAATAGGAAAAAGATACAAAACATTCATGAAGCATTTTGTAAAGATTGTCCAGTAAGAAACAAACAAGCAAACAAAGAAAAAACAAAAAATATAGAGAACATATTTGGATCTTTTATATAACTATATTTAAATATTAATAAGGAACAGCAAACACCATAAGGAAATGAACAGTTCTGAAAAGAATTTGGTATGTATACAGAGAAATCATTTCCAAATTGAAAAATGACATGGTTTCTCATTGTCAGTATCTCTTCACAAAATATTATCAAATGAAGAAATGCCTCAGGGCAAAGTTAGTAACAGATGGAGCAGTGAGTTCTATACTTCTTAGGACTTCAGAATGTTATCTCAGCTGAACAAAAGCTTTTCTAAATATTTCTTTTCTTCTGTGTGTGTTTTTCTTTTTTTCTATCGGTACCAAGGATAGAACTCACGTCCACACACTTACAAGGCAGGCACTTATGCCACTGAGCTAAATCCCAGACTTCTGAGACAATATTTCTGAGACATAATTGATCCACCATAAAACTAGACATTTTAAAGTGTATAATGAAGTAGATTTTATATATTCATATTGTTTTTTTATCTTCATTGTTCAATTCCACATTTTTACCACTATAAAAAATGTCCTGTATTTATTAGCAGTCACTCTTCATCCTCCTGCAAGATTCTCTGAGAATAAACCATAGATTTTCTTCTATACAATTTATGTATTTGGATATTTCATGTAAATGAAATCATGCCACATTTGGTCTTTTGTGATGAGCTTCCTTACCTTACATAATGTTCCCAATAGGCATCCATGCTTTAACATGTTATCAGTATTTCACTCATCTTCATGCCTGACAGTTCTATCTTATGAATATATGATATTTTGTCCATGTGCTCATCATTATATGGTCATTTGACATGTTTGTATCTTTTGGCTGTTGTTCATAGTGCTGCCAAGAATATCCTTGTACAAGTTGTTACATCAGTACACACTTCACATTTCTCCTGGATACATCACTTTAAGAATGGAATTATCAAAAATTCTTCCAAAATGTAGAATATAATACTTCCCCATTCATGTTTTTTTTATTTTAAAGAGGGTAAAATTAAACACAAAACAGAACAAATCAGAACATAAGAAAGCAACATAAGAGACATAAATTTCTAAGCAAGATGATCAAAGATCTTCACTACCTATCACATTGTCTCTTGTTTTCTTCCACATTGCTGTCCATACCTTCACATACAGCAAATTCACATGAAACAACATAGTACGTAGAACAAGATGAGAAAGGGGTTTTAGGTCTTTAAGATCAGACAATAGGGAATTCAACAATGGCTGCCATAATGTCTCTCATTCCCTTCAAAATAGCTGTCCATACCTTCACATATGTTGAAATGAAACAAAACCAAACAGGCTAAAATCACTCCAAACAAAGAATAATAATATTGCTGGACTTCACATCATGATCCTATGGAATCAGCACTGAGTACTATAGTGTCTCTTTTTCTTTAAAGTAGTTGCTCATTTCATCATGCATTATATGATCAGTTCTCATAAATTGTTGATAGGTTCTATGTTTGCATGACTCTCTACAGGATATTTCTATCCTTTCTGTATTAGAAAAACAAAACAAAGCAAGATAAAAAGAAAACAAATCCCTGTAAAACATGAAATAAAAAAGTCATATAAAACCACTGTACAAGGTGATCTACAATGGTTATTGTGGAGTTTTTTTTTTTTTTTTGTTATCTTCAATAGAATTGCCTATATCATCAGGCATAGTAAAATTGAATATAGAAGTACATAAAAATATTAATAAAATATTGTAGACAGTGTAAAACTTCAAAAGCAGGTAATAATCAAACCAGAGTAGGTATCCTAATGAATCTTATCATCTTCAGTGTAGTTGCCTATTCTCTTAGGCTTGATACTATCAATCATTACAGATTTGAATAAAATCTGTCAATACAAAACAGCAATCTAATAAACCAGATTCAACTAAGATCAGTCATGATAAAACAGTGTAAGTATATAGGGCTTCAGATTAAGTTAATAGGAAATTAAGGATGGTTCCATACTGTATTCTGATATTTTTGAGATAGCTGTCTGTGCCCTTGAGTCCAGTATGAGTAGACTGACCTGAACAAAATAAAATCATACTAAGCAGAGCGATAAGATTACTATGGCTTTTAAACACCAATTAATTAGATAAAGACTAGCTGCAGGCATTTAATGCCTGTAGTGAAATGCAATATGAATATCTTCTTCTAAGATACTTTGTTGGAAATCACTAAGAAACAGCTCTGAGAATAATTCAAAATTAACTAATTGGCTTTCTATGTTTACCTGTGAATCTGACCTAGGCCTGGTGATGGGAGCTGATTCACAGTAAGTGAACCTCTATGACTCACTCACAGGTCCTGGCTGAGGCCTGCAGTGGCCTGTGAGGTCACAGATACCTCCAAGGGCAAGATAAGGACTCAGCTGAGAACAGCTGACTCAAATTTTTGCCCCATTTTATCACCATTTTCATTGATATAGTTCTCCTTCCAGTTAAGCAGACAGAGACTGCAGCTGCAGGCATCTCATTCTTTGAAGTGACTCCTGCTCATCTCTATTGCTTTCTTCAGTTTCCCTGCTCTTTGTTTTGGACCTAATAAATATGGGCAGTCTAGAGAAGTCTTTATCTTAGCCCTCAGAGTCTCACATGCAGCTAAAGAGTTTTGACCCTCCTGGAGCCCTAAAATCATACCACCTGTCTCATTTATTTAAACCTTTGCTATACAGTCATTTGGGAGATTGGGGATCTAGTCAGGACATAATAGTAATACTAAATTAACATAATTTGTTACTTAGAAAAGTCCTTGAATCACTCCCAAGGTCTGTTTAATTTCCTGCATTTCCACTCCAAACTCCTAAATAAATACAGGCAATCCAGAGACATCCCCCGTCATAGCTACCAGTGTTCCTGGGCTTTACAGAGGGTTTTGATCCTCCTGGAACCCTAAAATTGTACCACTTACCTCATTTATCACTTACCTCATTTACCACTTACCTCATTTATTTAAGCCTTCGCTGTATATTCATTTGGGAGATTGGGGATCTAGGCCTGGTCCTCAATGTACAGTTGATGACAATGATTTCATCTTCTCTTCGTGCTTTCTAGAGTGCCAAGGTCATCCAGAAGGAGAGCTCAATATATCTCCAGATCTTTGCTGACTGCATGCATTGTCCTGAGCATGTTCATGGCATTACTCATTCATGTGGATTTCTAGGTTTCCCAATACTTTTTGAATCTTCACAAAGCCAGTAGCAGCATCTCAGTGCAATAGATGTCTTTTCAAATTGGCTAGCAATTTGCTTTCCTCATTTAAAGCCCACTGCTTCAGGCTATAGTGAAGTTAAAATTTATTTAAACAATTTTTTTATACTTCAGTAAAAGCAATGAAGCTTTTCCAAGTCCAGGGTGACTGAGGTGATTCAGAGAGGCTTAAAAGAGAGATTTCCTAGAAAATCATCAGACACACAAAAAAGAAAGGGCACTTATTTGGGAATGAGACTTAGAAATTGCCCCAGCTCTAATTTTCCTCCCTCTAGTAGCTTCCAGATTCTGGGTTTTCAACACAACTTCTGGCTATTATTTCACCATAATAAAAAGAGGGTGGAACAGGGCAATCGAAAACACCACAAATCTTTTTTTCTTGTTAATAACCGTACTTTTCTTAGGTAAATGCTACCCTGAATCACTTTAACCCTTTGGTTAATTTCCAGAGTTCCAAGAGAATTATCATATCTTGCCAGATTGCTCACTGCTTCTTTATTAGTGCACATTGCATTGTGCAATGCTTGCATTCCTTGTGTGGGGCTGGTGCGTGCACATGGCACACCTTACTTTGTTTTTAAATCTGTTTCCCTTCCCTCAATCCCCTTCCTTCATCTCTTGATCACATTCCTATTTGAGAAAACTTTATCCTCCTACTCCTATTATCTATCTTTTAATTTAGCTTAGTTAGTTTGAAAATTGATTTTCCCCTGTGTAAAAAACAGCCAATGTTTAAGCTTGTATATACAGTTTATTTCACTTAACATTATAGCCTCAGGTTGCATATATTTTTCTACAAATGACTCATGAATTTTATGGAAGAGAAAAATTTTTGCCCCATTTTATCACCATTTTCATTGATATAGTTCTCCTTCCACCATTCTTAAAATTATGCTTCATAGAAACTCAGTTAAACACTAGTGCTTGCAAGAATGTGTTGTCAGAACGCAACCTATTACAAGTATGAAAAGGTCAGTACTCAGGATATTTCTGGGTAAGACTTCACTAAAGAAACAAACATGAGTAAGTTTAAAATGAAATCAAGGGAGATTTTTAAAATAATCATATTGGTGGAGGCACCAATGATTCATTAAGATAATGGTAACAAAGGAGAAAGGGCTTTTGGAACATCAACTTTCTATGAGAAGGAAGAGGCTACAACATCTTAAACAAAATAATAACCCTGGAGACTGCAGATCTGAGACCATAAAAAGCAATTCTCATGATCCACAACTGGGCTTTGATCAACAAACCATTGATGTGTGTCCAATTGGGTTTTAGATTTGCAGTGAGTCACAAAATGTTATGTTTCACAACACTACTTTAAATTTTTTTCTATATTTATTAGTATATATTTGTAGTAAATAATTCTTTGTGTGGAGTGGATATATGCACATAACACAGTTTAATTACCTTTCACCATCCTCCCAGCCTTCTCTATTCATCTTTTGATCCTTTTCCTCTTATTTATTTATTTTTTTACATATTTGCAGTACATAATGTTTCCACTCCTTTTGTGGAGCTGGTAGGATTATTAAGCACAATTTTAATTTTTTCATGCTTTTTTCCCTCCCCTCTTTCCCTGTCCATCTCTTGGTTCTTTTTCCTTTTGAAAAAAAAATCTGCCTCCCTACTTTCTAGTATCTTTCACTCTTTTTCTGTACTTTGGGTTTCTTAAAACCATTTTTGAATCAGCAAGTTTACAGTGATTTTGTTATATGCAAATCACTATTTCACATTAAGAATGTGGATTTTAGACAGTGTGTTCTTCTACTTTCCAGGTCTCAGGCTGAGTTAAGTTGTACTCAAGGACCTCTCCAAGAGGAGACTCTCCCATGCTTTTATTTAACTCAAAAAATATTATCAAAAATTTAAGTTCTGATGATATGATGAAATGTGAGGCCTTCCATATATGTAGTTACATTTGGCACATGAAGGTGAAGTGCATTTTTGACAATTAGAAAGTGCGTTGTAAAAACTAGGGCAACCCTAATGATTATCTTTGTGATGTTTGTATTCATGATGTATGTATTAGTTATGTGGAAAAGCTTCAGTTACCACGTGAGAAGTTTCATGGACACATGAAGGATGAACTCCTAGGTATTTCAGTCAGACATATAAAGTAGGAAAGCATCTGAAAATCTACATAATCAAACATTTTTATATTATTTCAGTGACAAACAACTTCAGTCCACAAACACCAGGAGGATTCCAGAAAAAACAAAACACTCATGCAGAACTATGCCAAATTGCAAAATCATGTTATAATATATATATATTTTTTATGCTGTTGAAGTTTGGCTTTGTTTGGTAAGCATTAATCAGATAGTTGGAATACATTTTTCTTTTGCTCCAAAATTGGAAAAGACAAATATGCTCACCTATGACAGATAAAAAAATTAGCAGAAAATATTTCCTCAACTGCAGGATCAAAACCAAAACCAAAACTCAGAAGAATTTTTACAACATTCAAATAAAAGTAGAGATTCTTAAGTTTAACATGGCTCTATTTCCACTACTGCCATAACGCAATGAGTGCTAAGGTGGCCACAATGAGAGAGGACACAAGGAGAGATACCTGGTAAACCACTAGTAGTAATGTATATATGCTATAAAGTGTTTCAGAATCTAAGACTACATTAGTTTTTGTGAATGCATAGCAGAATTAAAATATGAAAGTGGCTAATAATGTTTAAAATTTTGTGGAAACATTGTACAGTGGATTAAATGTAGGTTTTAGAATTAGCTGACCTAATCCAAATTTTGGATCTACCACTCACCAACTGTGTAACATTGAATATTATTAATATTTAGATGATCATTCTTGATCTCTCAAATGTTGTTTCTTGAGTCCACTCCGAAGTAAACCTTGTTTTGTAATGGTGCAAACTTGTTTATTCCTGAATCATATGTAAATGAAAAATCATATAATACCTATAGTTTTACTCCAAGTTTCCTTCATCCAATATTTGTCAGATTATCAACTTTGTCCTGCAGAGTTATAGTTGGCTTGTTGTGCACTATTTTATTGTATTCGACATATGTATATCATATGCAAGTTCATTAATACGATTTAAACCTAATAGATTTTTCCAGTGTTCCCAGTTTTAGGCTATTATGAACAAAGCTGTCACATCCAGAATTTCCCTATCTGTATGTCTATTGGAATTAAATTTCTGAGCCTTAACTTCAAAACTATAAAAATCCAGAAAATTTCTTGAAGTTTCCCCAGCTGGCCTTGGTTAAAAGTCAATCCTACATTATTTGCTTTCTGGGTCTGAAGGGAACTTATTCTCCTTATCTCAATTATGCATGGTCAGAGACTCCCATAACAACTGATGTCATTAATCTGATGGACTAGTCCGTAGTTTTGCCCAAGGCTTTTTCTCTATTATTCCTGTCTCCAAGTCAGCATCTAGTACTTCTGATAAACACTTATTTGGCCACCTACATTTTACCTCCTTTATTCAACAAAACTTTGGTTTTTTTTTTTTTTTTGTTTGTTTGTTTTTTTAAGACTAGTCAAGTGCAGTAGTGAGAAGCGGGGAAAGAGTAGAACAAGGAGTTCAATTCAACAAAACTTTGAAAAGAAGTATTTTATATGAACAAGAGGGTCACATTTATTGTTCAGTTGTGTAGGGCCACCTTGAAATGACACCTTTTATACTGCAGTATGTACATATCCAAATATATATGCTAACATTCAAGCCTAATTCTTCGCACTGCCTATTCCTAAATAAACAACTTTCAACTCTATCATTTACCCTTTTTCTTCTTCACCTGCACTTTGCTATCTGTACACTGTATGGTGGGCAGTTTTCAAATGTAATATAACCTTTGATTTAGGAACTCCAATCAGAAATATGGCACTCTTTTTTCTTCTTTTCTGTGGTCAGAGCACACAGCAACACACAATGAGGAGGTACAGAGGTAGAATATGTAAATCTATGAGCTCTGTCACGAGCCTAGGGAAGAGTGAAATAAAATGTTCATAAACAGAATCTACTGTCTTCAATTTCTTTTCCTCTTATGCTGCTGAATATAACAGTTACTTTAGCAGTGAGATCTGCTGACCCACTACTCTATCTTTCTCTGTGTGTTCTGTCATTCATAATTGGGGTCACTTTCAACAGTGCCCCCAGTAACAAACTGGCAAGTGTTTTTCAAAAGGTCTGAAAAGGGTCTCTGTGCTAAGCAGTGTTTGCATCCAAATCTCCAGTGATCTTTGTCGAGTACAATATTCAGTTTCTGCCAAAGGCTCTAGTCAGAGCATTCCAGTTGCAGACATGACTGAAATAATCTGTCATTCAGGCTATGAGTTTGAAGTGAGCCTTTTAGTGTTTGTTTTTGCTCAGGGTACCTTTCCAATTCAGTTTCTTTCTGACAGCTTTGTGAACTGGAACTAAAAAAGAATCTTTAAGTAGAGAATAGGTTTTAAAGAAATCCAAAAGATCCACCTGCTTTGGCTTTCTTGTTTAGTGTCAAGGTCACCAACAGGCAGCATTTTTTCCCTCACAGTTTGAGGGATGTCTCTGGTTTTTCATGATGACAAAATTGAACAGTTAGCACGACAGTTCAGTCTTGTGTTTCATCTGTGTCTGTCAGATAGCCTCTACTTGTCGCAAGATAACTTAAATTCACTCTATCATCTACTTCCTCCGGGGAGATGAATCACGTGGTGGCATAATGCAAGGAGTCAACATATTCCTAATTGTTATCAGGCTTAGATTCTACTATAATATATTGTGATGGGAGAAAATAAATTTAAATACTTTAGAGATAATTTATAAATATATGCTGAGAACCATTTCATTAAAACTCAAAGAGATGCAAAAAAGAAACCTTAAAACAAGTCTGCTATGGGATAACTTTGCTCTGTTAATCGTCTCCTGGTATCTTTATTATTTTAATTGTCATTGAAATGATCCTGAAGGGTCTATTGTTGTCGTCTATCAGAATAGAATTTAATATTCTCACTTGTATCATACCTGCCACCCCAGTGCTGGTCATTGCCTCACCTATACTAGGCAAGCATTCAACCACCGAGCTACATCCTCAGCTCTATTTTATTTTGAAACAGGTTCTCACAAAATTTCCCAGTCTAGCCTGAAACTTGTGATCTTCTTGCCTCTGCCTCTCGTGTACCTTGGATTACAGTTAGGAACCACTAGGAACAGTTTTGCTTTCCTAACAGTGCCCTCTTCTACTTTTGGCATTATATATTCTCAGTTATCCTGCAGAAGAACACTTAGGCACTAGAGAGGTTCTCAGCAAGCATGTCCAATTGAAATGAGACAGCATCATCTTCAGATATAATACCAATTCCGGTTAAGCATTCAAGCAATGGCAACAGAATTTTGCAACATATTCTCCAGGAATTTTTTCCAGTCTGTAGATGGCTTACACCCTAAGTGATCTCCATCCTCTGTGTGCCCTCTTGGTTGCACATGTGCCTCATGAAAGGACTCTGTTCCTTTCCTGTGAGACTCACAACCCACTCATAATTCCAAACATTTTGCTCACCACCCATAGATCATCTGGCCCTGCAGCAGTGAGAGGCCTTGAATATCCCGCTGAGGTTTAGGTGAACAGATCTCAGCTCTTCTGTCAGTCATCTTGCATTCTATTTATTTGGGAGAGGAAGTTTAACACCATGTTCAAGTGGTTTCTGTTGTAAATCACTACCCTTGGGGGGAAAAGAGACATATTCATAAAAGTATGGCTATTTAATAAAAATGGGGCCACTTTAGGAAGAGAGGATCACAGAAGTGTAAAAGTATCCGGAATTGAAAGAAATCTCAGTATTTTACTCCAAATTTTCATAATGTGCCATCTAGGGGAAACCCAAACTTTTTTGTCATTTATTTCATTTTTAAAATAATCTCTTGATATTTCCACCTGTTAAAATGCTATCCCACATTCCTTTCCTTCCCCATAACGTCTGTCCTTTGAACAACACAAAATATTTCCCTTCAGGAATTAAACTAGGGAATCAATCTCTGCCCCTTAAATATTTTCTTGGCAATTATTAACATATCCCATGATTGAATGGAGATGGCTGTGTCATAGTATGTTTCCTAGTGTTGTCAACAACAATCCTTAATTACCATACAGCAAATTTAGGGCTGCCATCACCCATTATCGTTCTACTCCTTCAGTCAGTAGATTCTACTTCATTCAACTCAAAAACCAAGCAAGGCAGATTCTTCTCATACAGCACATGTCACAAATCCTACTTCACACCACTGCATTATACCAGTTTTCATAGCATGTACAATGTGTCTCTCACACACGCTTGCAGCCACTTGGCATCTGTTTTCTCCAAAACAATCTTTTCAAATCTGCATTCTCTAGCATTAGAGCTGCAGTCTCCTTCTACATGATCTGTTTTGAAAATTTATGCTGGCAAAGATTTTTGGTCTTCTATTATTTCTTCATGAAATGACTTTTAAAAGAATACTCTGGGATTCTACAGTCTGCAGGAAATCAGTACTTGTAAGTAATTTGCTTTTTCAGATAATGTGTGGGCTAAATAGACAACTGAAGCAAGAGAAATATTCCCACAGCCACAAAATCTCATCTTAATTGTTATCTATCAACACTCAAATTTTCTCCTCTTTTACCAATATAACAACCAGGCCGCAGTACTTTTATTTTTGTTCATTTTTTACTTACATTCCCTGTTTAGCTAATTACTTCAATTTTTTTCTTACAAATTGAGCCACTGGTGAATCAGAAATTACTGGTACTCTTTCCTCTAATCTATTCTCAAAATATACCTTACGCTTCAGGATTTATGGATTTAAAAGACAAGATAGTATTGTCAAGACAAGTTTACATAAATCACAGCCCTCACCTTCACTGGTCTACACTATCCTTGAAAAATACAGCAGTGCTTTATTGCTGAAGTTTTCCTATACGTTTTAATATATGAAGCAGAATGTCATTTAACAATCTTGTTCAAGATGTTGGTGACTAATTTTGGTCTTAGATATACACATAAATTCCACATTTGGTTTGTAAATTTCTGATAAGCTGGCTTTTGAAATAAGATAGTATTGAATGTGGTGAAATTGACATCTTTCTAATATTGACTTTCTCCACTCAAAACCAAGTCATATCTTTTCATTTACTTACATCTTTTAAAATTTGGTTCAATTCATAAATTGAAACATAAATAAGATCAGCTTAATTTTTGCTTTCATATTATGTCTCCTAGATTATGGCTATGTACACTCCCCCCCCCCCACACACACGCATTGTTCTTTTTGTGTGATTCTGTGAAAGAGTTGACAATGGTCAGGGTATGTTTGGATTTTTTTTTGTCTTATGTTTTTTTTTTTACTGTATTATATCATTTACTGATAACAGTGTTAGAATTCACTTTAAATAAAGTATTAAATATCAAATTATGTTTAATTAGTATACAGACATGTATTTTTTCCTTCCATCCTAGAACCTTTCTTCCTCTCTTTCCAAAATTCAGAAATAGTGAAACTTGAACTCTTAGTACTCTAAGTTAATGTTTACTTCATCTCTCCTATCTCTTTCTGATTTTAAATTACATGCATACTTATTTGGTAAGCTGGTTCCATAGTTCATAATATGTGTTTTTAAATTCTTATTATTTTTCTTTTTTGATAGCTTGTTTTGACATGTCTACAACTTCATCAATCTTTTACTTCACAGTGTCTAATCTATCATTAATCCTCTTCATTGTACTTTTCTTTTTTTTATCTCCAGAAGTTCAGTTTAGGCCTTTTCAAAAATAACACCTATCAGAAATTACTGGTACTCTGTCCTCTACCTATTTTTTGGACACATTACATGAAATTTATTTGTGTAACTGTTTTAATGTCCTTATCTGCTAATTCATACCTCTGTCTCTGTTCTAGATCTGTTTCAATTGATTGTTATTATCATTGAAGATTGTGCTTTATACTTCTTTTTAGCCCTAGTAATCTTTGATTGGACAATAGATACTATGACTTTGATGTTGTGGAATAATACATAATTCTGTACTCCCTTTAAGCATCTTTGATTTTCATTCTAGCCTCTGGTTAAGTTTCTTGAAAATAACTTGATCCCTGTGTGTCTGGCTTTTATAGTTTGTTAGGATAAGCAAGAGTAATGCTCAGCTCAGGGACTATTTATTCCCTAATAAGAGATAAAACTTTCTTGATGTTCTATTCAATTCCATGTGAATCACTTTTATGTTTGTTTGTTTTTGCTTTTGTTTATCATTCTAAATGCCAGGAGAAGGCAACATTCTTGGCTTGATATTTCCTTCTAATCTTCTTACTTAGATCCACTCTTACTTAGATCCACTCTTCTATACTCGCAACTACTTTCTCTACATGCATGTGGTCAAAATTCTGTAACTGAATAGTAGATAGGGATGCTCCAGTATTTTGCTGGTCATAATCCAGACTATGAGCTTTACCTAACTTGGGTTTGCTGAACTGTCTATATTGTCATTTCAGCTCAGAAATTTCCAGGTTCCACTGTGCTCTCCTTGTGGTCTTGGAAGCCTCTCAAGGTAATAGAACAGAGGCATTATAGAGTTTACTTCATTGTTTATTCTCAGTTAAGGATTATTTGCTGATATTAGGTGTCTTGAAAATTATTATTTCATATTCTCTTTCTTCACACATTTTACACAGCAGGAAGGTAAATTTAATCTTTGCTATGTATTGGGTTGATGTATCATTCAAAATTTTTATTTTTGAAGTCAAAATTTCAAAACAAAATTTTTGTTAATGTGAAAATTATACTTTTTTGATGTTTACTTCAAGATCTAATGAATTAAGCATATACTGATTTCACTTTTTAACTAAAATGAGATTGTATTTGTTCTTCCTCTTATTTGTTAATCAAGAAGGAATCATGCTGACACACATAGAATATTGAAAATTACATCAAAATCTTCAATTCCCAGTGAATTGCTAGAAACTGTTCACTGCCAAATATTTAGAACCTGTCTGGGTATAGATATTGAACTCTTACCTTGAGTCTATGATCAGGTTATAGCTCAAGAACTTCTAACTTCTTTCATTGTTAAGCCCTCAATGTGAAAAGAAGATTGAAATAAATGTTCCCTCAGCCAACCATCTAGTGTGTTCACATGCAGAGAAATTTTGAATTTATTCCTGTCTTGCCTTCCAAGGATACAAATAAGATGTTAGGCTTGCTGATATTGCCCTTCACGCTGAAGTCTAAGTAACAGCAGGAATGTGGTGAGACTTCCCTTCTCAATTTTGAAAAAAATGTTTCCTTTTAACGCAAGAACGGTTGTATTTATAAAACAAGACTTCTTTCCTAAGTTAATACTGTCTTGTACAACTGGTGCATGTGATGAAAATATCAGTGAAGCAGAATGGCTACAAACCACTCCTCACTGTTAAGCTGCTCAGTGAGGTCTTCACACTGTGTCCATGTCCTCCACCTTCCAGTTAAACACCCCTCTGAGATGTCTTTCTTCACAAGGTGAAGAGTTTCTCATTTTGCATTATGTAAGAAATGTAATCCTTACTTGTTCAGGTTTTCACTTGTTTTTTTTTTTTTTAAAGATACTCTTAGGTGCATTAAACTAAGTTCAATATAATTCACTATTTTGTTGCTTTACTCAGATATTTTTCATTTTATTTCTAATAGCATTTGACACCAGATGTTCTCTATGGAATACACAGTAAGTTTCAGTATTTCTTTTTTGCTCATCTCCCATGTAGTATATCTTTGATGGAACACCATCAAAATACAACCCAACCAAGTTCTTCCAAAAGAAAAGTATTTTTCTGGACTTTAAGAAAAAATACTGAATATGTCTTGGTTAATGGTTGTTTTGATAACTCTTTGGAGCACAGACTACTTTGCTAAATGCCATCATCCTTGTAGATGAGCCTCTGTGACACTTACCAGTGAAATCTGTTAACTCATTTACTTGGTTAGAGAGCTTTTGTTTTCCTATTTGTCACCCAAAACCTTTAAACATCACAGGACATATCAGCAATATGTCAATTTATCATATTTCTTGAGGTTAGAATGTTTCCATTTTCTCATCTTGAACCCTGTCATAATATTTTACTCACTACAATTTTACATGCAGGACAAATGTAGGTTTTCAAGAACTGTGACTTTGCTTTTTTCTTGGCAATAACTTACTTCTAGAGCCCTTTCCCCAGACAGTACTTGGTAAACAAATGACTTCCTTTGTTTGTTTTGAGAAAAGTGACATCATTACTTAGCAAATATTTCTTTGTCACTTCAAATTTCCCAGCCATATTCCTGTATTTGTAGGTCTTTTCCTGCACATTGTCAGTAATGGAAGGGCAATTTGAATTACCATCAAATTCCTCAACAATTAGCTTATTTTGAAGAAAAGGTTTTAGAATTCTGTTGCACTACTGTATTAGTCACCTTTTTGTTGCTGGGTCAAAATATCTGGCATATACAACATAAAGGAGGAAATGAGATTTTCTCTACACAGTTCAAAAAGGTTTTAGTCCATGGTTGGCTGGATCCAAACCACAAGTATGTGACAGAACGACTCAGTCAAACGAAGCTGCTAGCTTCATGGCATCCAGGAAACAGCACAAGGGAAGAGCCCCAGAGGAAGGTCACATCCCAAGGTCTCACCTCACAGTCTCATCCAGACATATTAAAAAGTATGTTTTACCAATCTCCTAAGCATCTCTGAAACCAGTCAAGTAGATGACCAAGATTAACCAGAACTATTTTAGTGAAATGACTTAGAAAGTTATAATTCTTTATCAACCACATGTTTAAAATTTTTCACAGTCCTAAGATTTTGCCTATAGTTTTTCTCTTTCAGCTTACACTTCAACTTTACAAATCATTATGTTGAACTACCCAAACATGGATGGGGATGAGAGAAAATTAATTACATAGAATATTATAAAATTAATGAAAAAAATCACAAAATGTGTAAATAGTTAATAATTCACCTCTAAATTAAACGTTCGAAGTTTTTCAGTCTTAGCAATTAGAGAAAAGTATTGTGAGAAAATAACTAAGTCAATGTGAATAAATATTTTCTTTCTTTTTTCTTTTTCTATCTTTTTGAGATAGGGTGTTGCTATGCAGTTTTGGCTGGGCTTGAACTTACAATTAGCCCAGACTGGTCTTTAACTAGCATTGATCCTCCTGTCTCAGCCACTCAAGTGCTAGACTTACAAGTGTGGGCCACTACATCTGGCAATCTTTCTTTCTCAAAACAGTCATTGTAATTTCTGTTGTATGGGTAAGGTTACTTGCTTCTGTAAGTCACTGATACCTGATTTGAGAGTTGAGGGAGATAATGTGGGAAGCAGAGTGACATAATCAGCCTCCATTCTGTAGCTCAACAATGATCAATGATCACTGTCACCAATAATACATCAAAACAGAGAGGAATCAGGCACGATGGCATATACTTGTTAACTCAGCACGTGCAAAGCTGAGCCAGGTGAAGCATAAATGTGAGGCCATCCCTAGCAATGTAGAGAATTCACAGCCAGAGTATACTAACTACTGAAGCTGTCTTAAAACAAGCAAGCAAACAAAAAGCTGAGAGTGGGAGTATCATGACCACCTTGTTTCTTATCATGGAGACTTAGAAGACCTATAGAGAAAATGTTAAGTGGTTGATAAACATAGAAAGTCTAAAAACCAATAAATTGATTTTGTTTCATTGTGCTTTTGATTTTAGTCATAATCTTTCATTCCTAGTTATCTCTAAGAATTTACCGGTTTGGTGGAGTATTGATTGAGAAACTAAAACCTATACTGCAGACCTTTAAGTTCACAAATTCTGAACCTTGGCTCTCTGAGACCAGCAGAACTTTCTCAACATTGTAAAAATAAGCAGATCAAATGAGTTCTAAACTCTCCTCTGACTTACAGAAGATATTTACAAATATCTTATGTACCTCTTCAGATGATCCTCAACAACTCTGTTCAACTTATGTAGTCTACCACAGTAGATGCAAAATTCACCTTGCCTCTACTACCTTCCTCTTTCTTCTCTTTGGTTGGTATCTAATATAGTTCTATTACATATGCCAAACTTCTTAAATTTGTAATTTCCATGTTTAATTTTCACCTGAACTGAACTACTCATTTGGCATATTCCTTTATATTTTTAAAACTCTTCTGAAATATAACAGTTCTAAAATGGCATTTGAAACCTTCCTCACCCAAATTTGTTTTTCTCTAAATTGGTCATATCTTAGTAAGTGATAACCATTATCTATCTACTTACTCTTGGTTCCTTTAAGATACTTCAACAAGTTACCAAAACTGGAAGTTATTTAAAATACCCAGAAACCTATTTTTCACTATACTTAAGTCTGGAAGTGTAAGACCAAACCACCATCAGATTCAGTGGCAGAAGAAACAACGGCTTCCTGGTTCATAGATGGCGACTCTGCTTGGTCCTCACGTGGTGGAAGGGGCAAGGCAGCTCCCTGAAAGGCACTACCACCTTTCATGAAACAGAGCTTAACCACTTCCACAAAATTGTATGTCTCGTGTTATCCCATGGTGATTAGATGTCAGCATACGCCTTTTGGGGACAGAAATGCTCACCAGTTCAACATATTCAGAATAGAAAGTAGTAATTATTCTTGATTCCTTCTCGTTATCCTCCACCTTCAGTCAGCCACCGAATAACCAACCAACGCCTTCATCCAATGACATTTATTACTCACCATGACACTCTTCCACTTTAAACATCTGATGACTTCGCATTACCTTTTTGTCAATTTGTAATTTTTACTTTACAATGATGTTCAAGTTCCTCATCAAGTTAATTATGGACTTTACTTGGCACATCCTTGCTAACTTTTCATTCAGCAATACTAGCTGACTTTATTTCCTCTAATTTGCCATGAACTTTCTAGTCAAAGTTATAATATTTCATATGTTTTGATATTTGGGATTTTTTTCTCTCTTCCAACAATTCTATTTATTTGGGAAATCATCTTGCAGGCTTCAATTTGTCAATACTTCTTCCTGGTACACAATCTATGGTCCTCTACTTTCTAAGATTTTGCAATATGGAACATGAATATTTCTATTATAATCCATTACATCATAAGTATAAAGGGTTTGGTTATATTTTTGTCCTCATCAATCCAATTCTTGTTACATAGATGCCTTCTCAATATATTTTTGAGTGCATGATTGAATGAGTGAAATTATTTAGAAAAAAGCATAATTGATTTCCATTCTTATTTATTCTACATGATTTCTTTTGATTCATTGGATATTTCAAATTGCTGCTTTTATATTCTAACTTGAAAAACTAACTTATTTGGAGTTATATCATTCTATTTTGTATGAAAAATAAATTAATTTTTCTCCATAATATATTTAAAATCTTATTTCAAACATATATCTTATTTTGTCTAGAACTCCTGGTCAGTTATTTTGTTTCAAAATCTGGTTGTTTCACACTTTTAATATATTGTTTCATTTTTAAGTTTAATGGGGCACAGTTCCCATTATGGCTCTTTCTAAAATGTTATTGCTTCTTTATTTTCCTACATCAAATATTTCAAAATATCTTTAGAGAATATATTTAGGTAGTTACATTTTAAGCTTTGCATTTTAAGAAAAATAATAGCATAATATTTATCCAATATTTAACTAATACAGAAAACATTTTTCCTTAGAAATGATTTTTTTCATTTTTATATCATTTAATTTGTTAAATATGCTTTTATTTTGAAATTGAATTTTTTCATTATGTTTATTTCTTTTGTTTTTTGTTAAACTAGATAATACATTGTAATTTTGCTCATATTTAGAATGAGCAAAATTTTTTACATGTAAATATGTTTTTTGTGCTTTTTGTTTACACTTAATGTTTCACTGCATATGAAATTCTTACCTAATTTTCTTTCACAGGACTTAATCTGTAAATTACCAATGAGATAAAATTTGTTAATTTCTAAATTTAATTTCAGCTTGTTCTATTCTCATGGATTTGATATTATTTACAATTATTCTTCTTTAAAATAATCTCTGTCTCTCCTTTGATAACTATTTTCACAAAATTTCTCTTTTGGTTTTGTTTTCAGTTCTCTTCCTATGAACTTACCCCCTTCTATATTCATCAAATTCTCTTTGATGAATTCATTTTTTAAATACTCATTTTTTTTCTGATTGTGGTCCCTAAGATCTTATTTTTTATCCAAGTATCTTTCTTAATCAGTGACCATCGTTATCATCTGGGTACCTCTGGTCTAAGTGCTCATTGGTGCTCCAGTGTCAAAAGTTAGACATTTATATCTTACTCCTCTAAAATAATACATACAATGTTTTCATTCTGTTCCATTTCATATTTCTCTTTATGTCATCTAAATTATATTTTTTGTCATCTAACATTTCCCTTTCCTCATCTCAATCTTAAACATTACCAAACATAGTCAAATCTTTTGCTTATGCCTCTAAGATTTTTTTTACATTTTTCTTAATTTTAACCACTTAAATGTAACCATTTTTTACCTAGTTCAGTTCTTCAGCATTTTAGAGTAATGGTACTATTGTCATAACTCTCTCAACTGTTTGTTAACAAAAATCCTTCTCTGTATTCTAGTCTCTTCTTTCCAGAACTGCAAAAGAAATCTGTCTAAATGGTGAAATGCTTTACTATTATTGAGAATTCCCTCAATAGTCCAATTCATTGTATTCATGATGTCCAATCTTCAATTGTAAAAGAAAAATGTATCAGCACCTTCTGTCCCACTTCTGCTTTCAGTGACTAAAATGCTGAATGTTTTCTTTAGTATCAGATGGATGTGACATCAGAGTCAGTCTTTGTAATGGATTAAAAATTGGCCATCAACTGAATGCCAGCTGAATTAAATCAGCAGGGTGCTGAGCATGGATGTTCCACCTGAGGAAATTTGCCCAGCATAAATACAGATGTAGAGAAGAAGGGAGTCATTGAGGTATTGAGGCATTGTGTGTTCTCCTGTGTGTTGCTCTTTGAGCCCTTGGTTTTCCTGGAAAAGCTCTGGTCCTTACATTGAGCATTGCTTGCTGGCTCCAGAGGCAAAGACATGTGCTGCTTGGTTTCCAGGATGAACTCATCATGCTGGCTTCCTGGCATGTACTAGACTGTGCTTATCATTGAAGGAGCTCAGGGCTTCTATGTCACTGTGAATGGCTGTGGTGCTTTTCAGGACATCCCTGGTCTTTGATTTGAGTATGACTTCTCAGTTCCAGCATAGAACTCTCAACCTACTGGCACAGCTCCTTCACCCCACTGGCAAAGATTTTCTAGCTTTTACTACCACTCGGCCTTCCCATCATGGATCCATAAGAGACTGGCATAAGTCCTTCTTGTTGGCTCTAGACCTCCAGTTTGACTAGTGGGAGGCATTGTCATGAGCTTTGGGTCTTCATCTGGACTCATGTAGTACACTGCTGTGGGATTTAGGCCCTTGGCTGAATATTCCATGTCTTTGGTGTTGTGGACAGATTTCCTGAAGTTTCTTGTGTTAACTCTGGGTGACCATCATAAAACAATAATATAAGTTCCATGTTCTGATTCTAATTGTTCTGTTCAGATCCCCTGACTACAAGTCTTTTAATATTTTTGATGGATGTATATGATAAGCCATAAATTACTTCACAGTCAGTCAGTTCAATGGGAACAAAAATGAACTCAATTTTCAAATGCAAGTAGGACTTAAATATGCACCAGATAAATTAAAACAAAATATTGCAACTGCTAGACATGGACATAAACCTATGTCCATAAACATAAACATGAGTTATTGAAAAGAATCAAGTAAAATTTTCTCTAAGCACAATATTTTTCACAATGTTTTCAGGTAATTCTAGAATGACTTTGAGCCAGATAAGTGAAAGAATAAGGTGGAAACTTTTTGAGCAGAGAACACCATGATTTATTGAAGTACAAATCAAAAGGCTGAACATATCACAAAAGAAAACAAAAACAGGAATAAAAAGAATTTATATCTACAGATATAATGCATATGATAAGAGAGTACTTGAGATAAAATATCAAAAAAAAAAAACATAGGTAAGACAGTCATCTCTCTTTCATTGAGATTTTTTGGCATGTAATTTACATGCCAGAATATAGAAATATTTGAATTTTGTTAACACTTATTATTGTTCATTTCTGATATTAAAACATATTACATTATTTGTAGCATGTTTTGGTATATTTGATACCATATATAAAAATAGATAATTTAAATTTCAAAGAAGTTATTATATTAATGTCATATTTAAATAAAGACATTGCTTCTAGGATAAAAAAAATCAAAAAGTACATTTTAAGAAAGAAAAAACTAGGTATTCCCAGGTATTCCTTTGAATTGAAAGGTATGTTAAGGCTTGATGAATTTAGAAAACGTGAAGCTTTGTCTATTAGATACATAATTAATTTATTTTAAGAAAGTTTTTATAGCCTTGGTTATTTTATGTACAGTATTCTATCTCATGATCTCACCCTTGGGAAGTATCTGTTCTGTTTTATAAAGAATTAGGTCGTACGGTAGAGGGTTCTTCTGATAACTTCACTCTGTTCCAGAAATTCTTTTGCTCACTTAGTCAATATGATTCCATGGAGATGACTGGGAAATAATTTTTATTTCCTTGAAACAATATTTATTTGATCTATCCTACTCAGTGAAATGAGTACTGAAATAATTCAATGCTGAATACTGTCACACTTCTTTAAATGTATATTTAAATCAGGGTAGGAAAACTCAAATAAATGTCACAGCAATGAATATAGAATTGTTGCTCACTTGCTTCTTTATTTATTTATTTTATTTTATTTTATTTTATTTTGTCTTTTTCTTTTTTTATTGGTACCGGGGATTGAACTCACGACCACACACTTGCAAGGCAGGCGCTTATGCCACTGAGCAAAATCCCCAGCCCCTTGTTTTTTTTTTTTTTTTTTTTTTTTTTAATCTCTTGCTTCTTAATATGCTTAAGAAGAAGTCAAGTGGTATATTTCCTCAAGGTCAGAGGACATAAAGTTCTTCTTCTTGTAACACAGCTGATTTTTTACTGCCAAAAAGCAAAACAAATTAATCAAGTCCATACGTATATAAATATTGCTGCCTCAGGTAGGCAAGTCAACAATTACTTGGGGAAACGATGTAAAACAGGTAGAGAATCCCTCATATGAAAGTCTGTAACCTAAAATGCTCCAAAATATGAAGCTTTGAGTGTCAGTATGATGCCACAAGTGCAAAATTCCACAGCTTAACCTAGTATGCAGGGTTGCAGATAAAACCCAGGAGTCCTATAAATACTGCATATAATTATTTTCAGACTATGTCTGTCAGGTGTATATAAAAATAGATGAATTTCATATTTATATTTCATCTTTCTCTAGATATCTTGTTATATACTCACAAATATACCAAATCAGAAAAAAAGCCTCAACATTTGATGTACTTGTGTTTGTATGAAATGAATAATCAGCTAATACTTTTAAAAATCAAAAAATTAAGAGGTGATTTGTAGCTAAAGAAAAATTTCAAGGTGGTTTAAAGATGGTTACATTTCAGTAGCAATGTTTATTAAATACAAAAATAAATTTATTTAGATAGTCTTCACTTAGATAAAATACACATCCTAGAGCTCAGTATCATTACATTATTTATGAATTATATGAAGAATAAACTTAATTAACAGAAAGTTGTATTACACTAGGAAACATCTAACTGTATAGATCAAAATTTCTGTGTTAATGATTATTGCATTAGTCTGATTTCCTTTGGCTTAGCCAAAATACAGAAACATACAGAATGTAAAGAAATTTAACCTCAAAGATTTCAGTCCAGGGCTGGGTAAATGCAAGAACAGAACATCATGGTGAAAGGGCATTGTAGGGCACACTACAAAGTGGTAACCACAAAGAAACAACCTCCAAAGCCATTCCTTCTGTGCCTGCTTCCTCCTGGCAGTACATTCTGCCATGAAGATCAGTGGCTTGGCCCACAAATGGACACAGTATTCCTGTGACCCAATCAGTCCCCTAGGGTACCCTTAATCTAATCAAGTTGACAATTAAGATTAATTGGCACAATTCTACTCCTTCTCAACTTGACATCTAATTACATCTCATTAAACCAAATTTAATCTCCAAATAAACACAATCTCAATCATAATTCCATCTAATATGATGTAACTACCCTGCATACAACTGAAAATTTAATAATTCCTTCCTCAAACTAAATCATTCCAGCATTTTTCAAAGTCCCATTTTCCAAAGCCTTCTGAAACTCAAAATAAATGTCAAACTATGAATCACTGGATGTTTCAAAAAGCAGGTTATAAATTCCCAGTGTCCAGTGACACAGGGTAAATGTTCCTATTCAGAAAGGGAGAAATAGGCAGACAGAAAAGAATTCAATCAAAATAAGACCAAAAGCTGTAGGGCAAAATTAAATCCTGTAGCTTCACATCCAGTAACTGGGGCACATAATGGTGCAATGTAAATCCAAAAGGCTCGTGCAGCTTCACCTCTTTGACCTGGCTTGTTTCAGCCCCCATGGTCTCCCTTGGGCTGGCTGTGCTTCCTCCTTCATCTGAAGATGGTTCACATTCCTCGCACCTCCAGCTTCCTGGTGACATTGTTACTGCTTCAGCTTCACTCTTAGAGCTTCATGTATTGCCCTCTCAGGGGATCTTGGAAAGGACTGTGACCTTGTCACACTACATTGTCTGGCTTCCCAGAATCTCTCTGAAATCTGAATGGAAGCCTCCATGACCCCATCACTCTTGTATTCTGAAAACCCAGCACCTCATGGATGATACCAACGCCAGTAATAGCCTATGTCCACTGAACTGTGAATGAAAGGCCTTTGAGTGTCACCATGGCTGAAGACTGTGAAATGAATCCTAGGGAACCAGTTCTCCAGGAGGACGTTTTCAATCAGAAACCCCAGGGACTCTCTTCTCCAATGAAAGGTTGACACTCACACCTTTGAGCCAGCCAAAATAATTGACCTTTGAATTCAATTACTCCATGATGTTTGGCTATTTAGGTTCAATTATGAGTTTCATAAGCAATTACAATGAAGTAAAATCAGGTCACGTGTCATGCTTACCTGCAGGTCTTTTGCTAAATTAGCATAGCATAGCAGATAAGTAGCAAACTGTTATTTTCCATACATAGAGCTTTTTCAACATTAAATTGTTACGAGTCTTAGCTCTGAAAAAGAAAACTATTTTGAAAATAAACTGGCTTTGAAGAACTATGATAAAGCATAGGAGCACCACAGGAGGCCGTTTTTTCCACTGGGCAGTGCTATTCAACTCTTTCAAACAGTTGTAGCCACAAGAAAATACATGGTGTACAATTATTTATTGAATTCTTTACTTTGAAACAGGAAAATTTGTGTTTCGTTTCACAATGCTGTTTAATTTCTAATAAGTAAAGGATAAATATTTTTATTGTGGCTTTTTATTTCATCACTAGAGTTCTTCATATATTTTAAATATAGCTGAATGGTATATAATTAATGTTTGGCAGGATAGTTCATATGTTTACAGGGATAGTAAACTCCTTATAATGAAGGCATTTTAATTATTAGTGTAAAAACTTTTGAAAAGACAAATATAATTATTTTCTTTATTATTTTGCTTACTGTTCTCCTAAACAAGAATTTCAGCACAGTTGTGTTCATGTCTCCAAAATACAGAATTATTTAAGATATTTTTTCGTCTTCCTGCAAAGAGGGGATCATTATGTTAAAATATATGTTACTACAAAGTAGTGACCTGTTAGTAAAATGATATTTGCTTTTGCAAAACAATTTAAAGTTTCAAAAGAAAAGCAGCAGAGCAAGCTAAAAAGTTTTTAAAATAAATCTTGAACTATTTAGTATTATCAACTACTATCATGCTAGCATTTTGTTACAAGTCATTCAGTGCAGCAAATCAGAAAGAGAGATAGGATGTGGACAGAAATAAGCATTTGACAAGGTAAATGGATAGAAAGTTGCACCTAAATGTGAGTTAGGGAAAAGAAAATATTTCTCAACACTTACCATCTCCTGAGGCTAATGGTCTCTTACAAGAGCAGCCTTCCAGCACCTGTTTCTTTCCCAGTGTGACTTCTTTGACTACAAGGAGAAATGGATGCTATAAAGGCAAATTGAGATCTATTTTCAGTGGTTCTTTTGACTTCTTTGAGCATTAAATGTATTTTGCTTTTCATTGAGCACAAAATGATTTCCATCACACAATAGCCACCCTTATTGAAAATTCACAAAAAGAACAGTGTGATTTTAAAACACTGTAATGAGAGCATTGCATTTGGTCTGTTAAAATCATCATGAAATTATTTGCATTATTCACCATGATCAAAACCTCTGCATATATACAAATATATTGCTTTAAAAAGAACATCTACAAATAATAATAATAGAGAAAAGAAAAAGAGTATGCTAACGATTCAGGGTCTAAAAAATTCTGTCTTATTTGCTTAACTTGAGAACATTTTGGGGCCTAACTTTCAAAAATATTGCTTAAAATTTCAGAATCACTCATTGAAAAACATATCTCTCCAGGTGTTTTTTTTCTATGTAATACATACAATGTGAAAAAGAATACATAGTTGTCTTATACCTGTATATTCCTATACACATTATATATGCATGTATGCAAATTTTACATGCACATACATTTTATACATATATAAAAGTTTTTCTGTTTTCTCTTTGGATCCTTGCTTGATTGTGCTCTATAAGCCAGAATAGCAGATTGTAGAATTTCTGGTATTTTTTTCTTCCAAAAAATTCAACCCTCAGGTTACTTTTTAAAAAAAAATTTATTTCCTAGTGAGTAAATTAAATGAGGCAGGTGAACATCTGTAAGTGTCTGAATTTAGCTCAGGGCTAAGTGTGACACTTTCTGATAGACAAAAACAGTTTAGAGAGAGATTTATAAACACAAAAGAGTTATTTATCTAAACTTCATCGACGTTTCTTACCTATGAAGGTAAATATTTCTAAAATCTTTCAATATCATCCCCTTATCCTGTTGTATAATGTTGGGAAATTTCATAGTGCTCTTGTGAAAATCAAAACCAAAGCAGTGAGACAATGTATGTGGGCCAGGCAATGAGGCTAGTGTTTAGTAAGTAAATATTGTTTCTGAGGACATGAGAGTGTCTTAAGTAAATTCACAAGAAAAGATATTTCACAGGAAATGAAATGTAAGAGATTTTAAGAGTTTTCTGAAGAGGAACGAAAAACCAAAAGGCAATAATTCCCCAATTGCAGGCAGTAATCAAACAATTCTGAGGGACAAATAATTTGTGTTTGTCAATAGCTATTATTATTATATTTACTGTAAAATGAAAATAGTGATGTTTACTTTTTGAGTCTGTCTTGAAATTTTTTGTACAGATGTATAGAGAGAATATGGAAGAGCTGGAGATACAGCTCAGTGGCACAGAGCCTTCCTGGCAAACACGAAGTTCAGTACCGAAAAGAGAGAGAATACAGTAGTTAGCAACAGTACATAGCCTATAAATATTAGCAATTCAAAATAAAAGCAAGCATTTTTAAACAGCGATTTTTCATTAATAAGAAAATGTATGACAGTTAATTTTCTCTAAAATTATATATAGGGATTAAATATACTGGAGTCTAATTTTTTGAAGCATTCTTAAATTCAAAACACTCATTTCAAATGAGTCTCAATGGAAGAGTGCAATTGCGTTACAGGCATAAAGACTTGTGTGGGTAAAAGCAATACCCTACACCATGGAGCTGTGTTCAGCAACCACTACATAGCTCAAAATTTATCAAACTAATGCCCTCATAATAAATAAAAGTGTTAGCATGTTATCATGCTATATGTTAATTTGTGTTGTATTTTAGTTCCCCCAAAACACTTTTATTTCATGGAGAGCAGTGACATATTCTTTAGCCTTGCAGTATCCTCTATGGCCTATTTAAGTGGTCATTTGTGGTATGAATGAAAAAAAAAATATATATATATATATTAATATATGTATGAATTGTTCATCCTCTTCAGGATATATGTGATGTGGACTAAACAAACAAACTATATTAAAGAAGATTATATATAATTTCAACTCAAGAATATACAAATGATATGAGAGTGAAGAACATGCAATTATCTATGTGTAAAGAAATGCAGGGCTGTATGACAGGCAGAGTAGAGCTTGAAACACCCACTGAAAATTCTTGTGAGGTATGTAACTTGCTGATGTTAACTTGAAGAAATAGTGAGTGAAGAATGCAATGAGAAAACTGTGTCCATTTGTAGATCACAAATTTGTGACAAAAAAAAAAAAGCAGTGACAAAAGACAAAGTCATGCAAAATCAAAATCCATCATGCTCATCAGGCCTCTGGAACCCCACTCATGTCAGATTTCAAGAAGCTCACAGCCAAGAAAGGCATTATTCATTTATAAAGTTAAGTCAGTAAGATCTTGACAGAAAGGCTCATTGAGATATATTTAACAGAAAGTAGAAATGGTGGGGATTCTTAATTTTTGGATATATATATATATATATATATATATATATATATATATATATGAAAATAAATGATGCAGTGAATATTGGTCTGTGTTTCATTGCTTGAATATAGCTTTTACCCTGAGTTTCACATTGATAACTTGATAGGACTTATTTAAGTATCTCACAATATAATTAAGCACACAAATCCTATCCATTATTCCAGTTTTCAGTAGATTGGCATCTCTTGAAAGCAGTACAATACATTTTTGGGGCTTATAGTAAGTACAGTATCCTTTTCCATGGTCAATGTAATGAGTGCTGTGAATATGAACAGCTTAATTGTGTTCCCTTCACTGGGAATTGCTATGCATCATACTTATATAACTTTTGGTGCCTTGCAAAGAATTTGGTCTGTAGTTGATTGACTGACTGGTGTAGGGATGCAATACTTCGCTTAATTTAGGAAGGTCTGTGAGCTCCAGAGCTTCCCATAAAATTAGTCAACACTTTACTTCCAACCACATTGTGTTAGTGCTTCCTTCTCTGTCAGTCATGACTTTTTCCATTTCTTACATGATAAGTGTCTTCAAAGACAGTCCTCAATAAATCGTATGGTCCAATTGTCTCACTCAGTGCTTACTTCTAGAGAATGCAATTTAAAATAAACCAAGGGTAGTGCTGAGAATTTGAACATGGATCCCTTGCTGGCTGGTTTACTCTGAGAAGATATAAACACTACTATAGTAGAATATAGATAGCTTCCTCCATGTTATAGGAACATGATTATTAACAATTCCACTAACGATTAACCAGAATGGTGTATCGGTGGAGGGGGATATCTTGGTTGTAAAACATATTTGCTGCTAGAGGAATATGACAGAATCAGTGAAAAAATACCATGGAATTGCATAAACCATGCTAATTTCCACTGATTAATGAAGATGTGCAATGTCATGGTTGTTGTAACTTATCTAATGTTCCTCCAAAATCTCCTGTAGTCATGAAGGCATCTGAGTCTAGCCCTTGTGACTGGTTCATTTTCAAGCTCTTGGATTGGTGGTGTGACTGCTGTACCCGCCCAGAGGTAGGGAGCCGTCATACAATATGAGGGAGGGAAGGAAGTTTTTCTCTTTTTTACCCTGTTAGCTCTTGTCTTGCAGCTACCATGAACACTTTGCTTTGGAACCAGTTTGAGTAAGGACTGAAGCCTCCAAAAACTATAAAGTAAACAAATCTTTCCTTCCTTAATTTTGGGTGTTCAGTATTTTGTCTCAGGAATGATGGAAAAGTAACCAAGACAAAGGTTAAAAAGAAATCACCAGTTTATGAAATACAGCGTAACTCCCTGGCAATCTTATAGAAACCTTATCTTTTATGTTTGAAAGGCATATAGAGTGGAGAAACAATTAGAACTTAACCACAGCAAAGGAACTTTATGAATGCTAAATTCTCAGTCCCAGAAGGGCTTGTAAATCAAAATCAAGGCTACAATAGGAAATAGTGGAACCATCACATGGAAATGAGGAAAAGTACAATTGAGCACAGCTCTAAAACCTAAAATCTTAGATTCCAATGAAGTCACCAGGCCCAGCGAGGTCACCCATCACATTTCATTAAACAAATACAACTGACTCTGCCTGTAGACCCCAGTGCCTACTCATCCCTTCCTATACCCTAAATAAAAACGGGACTAAATTCACATATAAACCAGCTTCACAGCAAAAAAGAAAAGAGTACATCTCCAAATAACCAGAAGATCTAAGTGATATATGCAAGCTACAACTTAGAGCATGCACAGTGTCTAAGTCTGGCATCTGAGATCCGTAACACTAATTTGATAAATTAGGCTGTACCAAAATGTAACGGTATCCTATTATAACAGCCCAAGATCCAAAGCCAAACATAGCTATAGGATTGCTGTTGAAAGGTGAAAAGGAAAAAAATGTTTGAAAAAGGATGGCATATAACACATTGAATAGAAAAGTTAAGACTGTTGTGGCTAATGGCAAAGAATGGGATTTATAGACTCAAAGAACTGGCCGTCTAAGAGTGTATTAATTACGCAAGGTACCAAATCACACCAGTCAACTAGGCTGGTGAAGCAGGCCTTAGAAGATATGCATGGTCAGTTTGCTAGGAGTCCCTGGTGAGGATACCTTTCATCAGTATTGCTTACATTATCTGTATATTGGTGTCTTGAAATCTTAAAAACCCTCATTGGCTAGTAGGAACCAATTCTTACACATAACAAAGGGCCCGTTATGGAGTGTGCCTTTGATAAGCAAACAAGAAATTCCTGGCTGTGCCTGTTAAATCCAACCTGTACCACTCAAGAGGCAATATTTCTCTTCCTTAATCAACCCAGGGCCAGGTATCAGGCAACTGAATCCATCTGTGTAACTGGAAACCTACATAAATTAGTCAAGCTAGGTATCCTAAACTGTTCACTATATCTTGTCTTCCCTTTGCCACTAAACCCCCAATAAACCTTCCCTTCACGTTTGCCTTCTGCCTTGTGACAGCAAGAAGCTTTGCTGTCTGTCTTTAGGAACTGGGCGTATAATAAATTTGGGGTTCTTTTCTAAGAATTTGTTCTATTTCCTTTTTTGACCACATATAACTATCTTAGAAAAGAATTACAAAATAAAGGGATCTAAATAGCTTTGCAAGCATAATAACATTAACTCTTCTTAGTAAGTCAGATCAAATGGTTTCAAGACTCTTTTACTGAGAACAGTAAAGTTACTGATGGCAAAAGTAACAGAGAACATTGGTTGAATTTACACATCAAAATGGGTGTCATCATAAGGATTCATAGCAAAAGAACACCAGAGGATAAAGTCCACAGAAAATTATAAAAACTGAATTAACCAGATGCTCTTAACATCTGGATTCCTCCATTTTTTGAATTTGGTACTAAGGAAAACTTCCCAGTGACTTGATTTTTTCCAAATTGGATAAACAGGAGCAAATCATTAGTTAGGTAGTCAGGGTCACTGTGTTGCAAGAAAATTCCCAAGCCGAGTCAAAACAAACTGAACCAAGAGGAAAACTCTTCATACTGGGAGATAAGAAAGCAGCATTTAATCTTTAAACCAGTGGACTGTTGGATCTTCATGCCAGTGGACTGTTGCAGGATAGTTTCATAAAGGCCGTGGCCTCGAAATTAGGAAAAGTTTAGTTCATGTAGAATTTAGAAGTGGGAAGTACAAAGCAGACGACCAAACAATGCATCATTGATCATATACATTGAGTCATATATTGACAGGCAGGGCAGTCTTGAAACAACAGAAACACTCCAGGACAAGAAGAGGGTGCCCGTACAGAGTGAGCATAGTTAAGGGCATCACCATATTATAGGAACACTATGTGAGGGGCCCTTGAATTAACCCGGGTGCCTTACGGTATAGACAATTACTCTGACTCTGCTCATCAGAGGTGTGCAGCTGGGCTGAAGACAGCAGTGGAATTTAGCAGCAACAGCAGAACAGTAACTTGATCAGAGACCACCAACTGATCATGAACTATCCATAAATTTGCCATCTCATAAATATGTTCTTACATTACAATTGCAGCTAAGAACACAGTATTTCCATTCACAATGGAGCCAGCCAAATTTCCTCAGTCCTCTGACTCTAAAAACCCAGGGAGCCTAGTCATGTATTGATAGGTGGGTATGAGTCACAAGAGTTTAACCTAAAACATCCACTTTTTCCTGTCTGAGAGAACAACACTACTTGAGGAGCTGTAATATGTATTAATGGTCTCTAAGAGTGAAGCCTACAGAAGGAAATGAGACAATCATAATGTTATAGGTAGCTGAGCTAGTTAGAAATATTAAGGGAAGTCAGACAGTGTACAGCCCTCAAAGGAACCAGAGCAGAAGTTCAGATATCTTGCAGTCTTGGAAGAGACAATCACTCCCTGCTGTGGGCCAGATCTCAAGACAAAAGGCAAAGCAAATACAACCATATCTTCAGGATCCACAGTCCAAATACATCCCACCTCCCTACACGAAGAGTCACTGCTGTTAAGCATGCCCCTTACTGTGTGACCTACTCCTCCATTTGCTCCTAATTTAATCAATTTTACCTGAACAATTAATCTTATTGGTTGAACACAGTTCTGTCCCACCTTATGTCCACCTTACATATTCCCATTTCCTCTAATTTGACCCATCAAACTTCATGATTTTACTCAATAAAAGTCTCTGGAAAAGACAGAGTCCTTGGCAACCTTCTTGGGACCCCTTCTGTCTCTCAGACAGAAACTTTCTTTCCCTCAATAAATATATTCCACTCTTAACCTCTGTTGTTCCTAATAGTCATTCTTTGATTTTAGAGAATGCAAACTGTTACTGGACGTATAGTAGGTTGGGAGTTTCATTCAATAACAAACTTGGTGGTTTGACTGTTGTATCATCTCATACTTAAGAGTATGAATTTTTAGTACTGTGCAGTTTCTTTTCTGCTTCATCTGCCTTAGAAAACAACTAGGACATTTTAATCAGAAGTTGATTGTGCAAGTGCAATGTCACTAACGTCTTGATATTAACAGCATTTCTGAGAGTCCACCAAACCTACAGGTCAGCGACAAGAATTTCTTGAAAGAATAGCTAACAAAATCAAGATTAAAAGCTATGAAAGTTTTTAATTTGTATCTTTATTCCAAATATTATATCTTATATTTTTTGAGAATATGTATTTGTTTTCACATAAATCACATATGTCAGGGAAATGGTATCTGTGAAAAAGCGTTAAATTATCTTTCATTAAGTTTCTGCATGCAACTAAATAAATAAATAACTAAATAAATTAAAAGGTCATTCTTACTGAATTTGTTATTTTTTACTATATTTTTAAAAACAATTTAATATCAGATAAGATTAAAGATTGAAATTAACACAATGTGTAGTTTATATTTAGTATATCTACTCTTTTTCTCACATAGAAGATGTGTGTTTGATTAAACTCTACTATATTATATTTTAATTTTGCTATAATTTTATTATATTTTAGCAGAACTTTGCAAACCTATCTCTGTATTTTTCTTATAATTATTTTTTTTTTGGAAATCTTTATTAACCTGGAATTCTGTCTTTTCTTGAACAAAGTCTATGTAATAGAAAATGTTTTCTATTTTATCTTAGTATCAAGGAGCTTACAATCAATCTTTATATTCAATTGCTGATTTTGACTTTTGATTTTTGCTACTAATATTATCTTTGATTTAATATGAATCATCCTCTTAGCTTCATTTTAATTATCGCCAGAGCTTTTATTGATTTAGATAGGTTATGAATAGTAACAAAGGAAAAAGAGTCAGTTATTTTTCTTTTCTTTAAATAGTTATCTCTGTTATAAAAAAGAGAATTGTAAATTTTAATCCATAAAACTGAATCAAGGAATACGGACAAAGTTCAGAGTTCTAAACTTGTTCACTGTGAGGTAACTCAGAACAGGTCAACAACAAATGGGAGAGAGCACTTAGGAACTACATGAAGAAACTTAACGATGAATCAAAATACGTTTTCTTTTCTGTGAAGACCTTTAGCAAATTAGGATAGATGATTTTTTATTAGCATTTTTTCCAAGGCTAGCATATCTTTTGTCCCAGTGTAGTATGACATTGCCTTTATGTATCACAATGTAGATTTCAGTTATGTAACCTTGCCTCTGAGGCTCAGAAGTCCATTTGGACATCAATTAACCCAATTTAAAATTTCCCTTTTTTAATGGACTGGATGCTTACTTTCCGTTTCACATGCTGAAACTGAATCCCAAATATGTTGGTACTTGTGTGGCCTTTGAGAGTGTAGTAGGTCATAAAGACTGAGTCCTTATACCGGGGTAAGTGCTACAGTGAAAGAGATCCCAGCTTGCCCTCATAACCCTTCTATGTGAATCTGTAGTGAGAAAACAGTAGTGGGTACCTGTAGACAAAGAACATGCCTGCACCTTACTCTTGACCTTGTTACCCTTTGACGTGAGAAACACATTTCTGTTATGAGCCAATTTTAGTCTATGACAATTTATCATAGTAACCTGAAAAAAAAAGTTGGAAATGGTACCAAGAAGTGAGGAGACTCTCTAATGAACCCTGAAAAATCTGGAAGTGGTATGGAACTTAGTAATGAGTACCAACTAGGAGAATTTTGAGGTTATTCTAGAAATAGAAACTTTAACATAATCGGGCCAATAGGGTGATTCTGGAGAAGGAAAAGAATGGGAGTATAGAGAAAGCCTCTTCTTCTTAAAAAAATATTTATGTGAAAATGAGCAGATTGCTGGTAGAAGCACAGATGCTAAAAGCCATTGTGATGAGGTCTGAGAGGAAAATAAAGGTGTCATTGGGATCTGGAGGAAAAAAAACGCTTTTGTTTTAAAGTGGCAAAAACCTTGGCAGAACTGTTTGTGTTCTCTTGTGTTGAGTAGGAGGTCTCGTGAATGATAACACTGGATGTTTAGCTGAAGTTATTCTAAGAAAAATGTTGATAGTACAGCTTAGCTACCTCTGATGGTTACAGTAAAGTGGAAATTATCTAAAATGAAATGGAACTAGGAATTAAAGATATGGAAAATGTTTACCTCATCCATATCCAAAAAGTTAGAAAGCAAGTTCAAAAGAAAGCACGAAGGATGTGACCAAGAATAATTTAAAAAGAAGATTTCATAGCAAAGTGAATCACAGTTCTCATCAGCCATCTCAAGAATAGCCAGGTACTTATTCATCAAACCAAGGCTGGAGTCACTCCAGATAAATCTTCAGAGACAATTGTGATGACCATGGCCTCAGTTTTCTGCCAGCATATATGTTCACAAAAGGATGTGTCCCAAATTGCGAATGAACATTCTTATAACTACTCATTACCTTATGTATGCTTTTCACAAATATCATGTTGATAGATGTCAGAAAAAAATAAAATATAAATGATTTTTTTTTCAGAATGTACTCAACAGGCAATATTAATTTAGAGTATAAGAAGGTGTTGGTGGAGAATTCCAGAATGTTACTGTTATTTGTTTCATGATCTGGGAATGTTTAAATGAAGATATTAAGTTTGTGAGACTTTCTAGCCACACAACTATGATATATTCACTAATTTCCATTCTTTCTCCCCTCTCTGTTATGCATTCCATAAACAGCTATTTTAAAAGTCAAGTCGGAGTGCTTTAGTACATCCTCATATGTGCCACATTGTCATGGATAAAACTAAGCTGCATAACTATGCTACAGGAGTTTCAATATATTTATTGGCTTTTCTGATTTCCTAAAATAGATAATGCTTGCTGACCACTGTTGTTTGGGTACGAATATTTTCTGAATTCCCAATTCTAAGTTTATTTCTTGAAATTTGAAGTCAAAAGTTTCAAAATTATAATATCAGAACTGAGAACATGAAGAATAGGTATGGGGAGAAAAACTTTATACTACAAAAATTAGATAAATGTGGGCAATAAATTCTCAAGAGACTGGGTGTGGTGCTGCATGCTGTAATCCCAGCACTCAGTAAGCTGAGACAGGAGGGTTGCCACAAGTTTAAGGCCAGCCTGGCCTACATAAAGAACTCCAGGCCAACCTGAACTACATATGAGAACCTTTCTCAAAAAAAAAAAAATCACAATTATCAGGGAAGTTTAATAATATTGTCTTCAAATAATTTGTAGTGATAAATGAAGATTTATTGGGATAGGCTTCTGGCTTATTTAATAAACAATAAGGTAATTATATAGGCTTGACTGTTGGTTTAGCTGTGATTGTCTTATTAAGATTTTATATTCTTTACATGACAATTCTTAATGTAAGGTTTTAAACAATACAGTCATAAGGGTTAAGGACATGGAAATACACTTTTCCTTATAGATCATTCAATAAAAATTGTTATTCAGGATTTTAAAATTAGGAATGATGTTAGCATATATTAAGAAATGGAACTTTGAGAAAAAATAACCAGAGATATGAAGGTGTCTGTCGTAGATATCTACTCATCTCTGAGACATAATATCAGACACTGACAATTTAAAAAGAAAAGTAATTTTGGGTCACAGACTGTAAAGACTTCAGTCCACGGTCAGAAGACTCCAAGGCATGGCAACATGGCAGAGAAGTGTGGCAGAGATTCGATCAAAACATGGCAGGCAAAAAGCAGAGATCAAGGAGGAAGGAGGGAGGCAGACTCTTTCAGGGCTCCCCAGGGATTGCTGTCCTCCAACCAGGATTCACCTTCCAACATTACATTTGGCTATAAACTCATCACTGTAGTAATCGCATCTCCACAATCAAACCACCTCACAGAAATCCAACATATGAGCACCTGAGACTTTTGAAGGTACATCAACACAAAACCGTAACAGTATCTATTTCAAAAACAGAAAGAGGAGTATTATTTTTGAAGGATTTACCAAATTTCTACAAATTCCTACTACACATGAGACACTCAAAATAATTTATGTTTTAGTTTCACAGCTCTTCCACAGTTCGTGAGTAGACCAAGCACTTAACCTTGCTATATCTACATTTACAGATTTAGAAGATGTGAGGAATAATAGAACTTCTTTAAGTTTTAAGAATATCTGGCTCCTTAATATGTTTCAAAGAATGGCACTGAGTTTAAAGATGTTTTAAGGTGGTAGGATGTCTTGGCATAAGGATAAAAACATAAATCTTTTTACACAAAACTGTCTGGTTGTTTTCTGAAGCTAGGTCTCTGAAATTAATTTTCCTATGAATTAAATTAAAGCTAGGTCTCTGAAATCAATTTTTCTACACATTAAATTAAATTTTAAAAGACTTGGTCCTTTATTGGCTGTTTCTATAGCACGTACCCTGTGTTCCATATGTACAGTTCTTTAGAGCTAAATAAAAAGTTTTTGAGGTGTGAAAACCAAGAACTTCTTTGTAACTGCATTACAAATACAATTAAACACAACATGTTGCTCAATAAATATTGAATAAATAAAAGAAGTAACTAAGTGAATGACGACCTGCAATTAAAAGGCACTCATGTATGCCACCGACCTTAATTGCCTTTCAGAATCTCAAACTATTTTCACAAAGTACCTGAATTATTGCCATAACACAAGCCTAACAGAAAATATGATGAGGAATGAAATTATATCCACCAGTAAATATAAATACGCAAAACATGACTTTGATAAAAAGATACACTTGTGAGATCTCAGCATTATATGTAAAATTTCTGAGAAGTATTCTTGTAGTCATGCTATGTGTCATGTGACAGTTTACTAGGAAGAACACTCCGTCATTTCAGGTTCATGATGTGACTGAAAAATCTGGTCCATTTACCAAGCAACAAGTCAATTAAGCCTTTAATGATTAAGAAGATCAGTAGCAAAATTAAGTGAATCTTGGAGATTAATCGAAGCTATTAATAGAAACTTTAGCTATAAAAGCTCAGCCACTGGAACACAAGCTATTCTCCTAGTAAACAAGAAAGTAGACACATTAATTCAACTTTTGAATCTTCTGCACTATGTGATAATACATGGCAATAACTGGATTCACCAAATCAATCAAGGATTGTGCACATGAAAAATGTACATATTCTCTCCCAGACTTTCAGATATTCTTTTTTAAAGTTAATAAAACAATGAAGAAAGGAAGATGTTGTACATTTATTTAACTATGGCTAGTACATGAAGGTTATGCAATATGCGACACTTTTGGTTAGCCACTATGTGTTAGCAAGTTGAAAGACAGAAATGTTTTAAAGATTTCTCAGAGTCACAACCTATGGGATTTTCTGTGCTGTCTAAAAAGAAGCAAATATCTCAGAAAAGATTTTCAGACCAACAAACCTCTGTTTCAAGTGTTTTATGACTTAATTTTTATGATTTTTAAAAATTTATTATTATACAGAAATAAACACACCCGCCTTTGTAAAAATGAATGTAATTGCATATATATGTAAATTTACAAAGGTTAATATATAATTATATATTGCAAATTTAAAACATTTTAAAATATACAAATATTTTACATGTGTAATTTATATTCAAATTGTATATGTAAATATGTAAATTATATATATGATTTATGTATATATATATATATATATATATATATATATATATAAAATTTAGCTCATCTGATGAATTTCTTTACCAGACTATTAGGTACTTCTCTGTATATTTTGAAGTAACTGAATTCTTCTTTATGTTTAATATTATTAATGTATCCATGCTTTTTATACATGGAATGAGCAAAAGGAAGAATAAGCATCTGGGATATATACACAACATCAGTGGATATTAGAAAATATATTATTTCTGTGCTCTAATTAATTTCTTTTTTTATTTTAAATAGGGTAAAACTAAACATAACAAAACAAAATAAAGTAGATCAGAAAAAAACAATGTAAGTGACCCAGATTTCAAAGCAAGATAGTAGGGTATCAACCTAATGTCTTATGTTTTCTTCCAAATAATTATTTATATCTTCACACACAATAAATTCATGCAAAACAAAATAGTATTAAACTGATAGGAACATTATAGGCCTTCAAAACCAGACAATAAGAAAATCAACAATGGCTGCCATAATGTCTATTGTTCTGTCCATTAGGTGTCCATATCTTCATGCATTTTGAAATTTAAAAAATACAAAACAGATTAAAATCACGCTGAACAAAAAATAATCGCATTATTGCATTTCACAGCATGATGATATGGTATCCTCAATGGATATCATAATGTCTCTTTTTCTTCATCATGCATAATATAATTGATTCTTGTATACTGTTTAGGAGAAATTCCTTGCATGTAGAAGTTTCTACATGTATACCTATCTTTTCTGTCTTGGAGGGAAAAGCAAACCAAGACAAAATCCATTTATTAGAAAAACACAAAACAAAAAAGACAAATAAATAACAATAGCAAAGAACTCAAAATAATGACCATATGGGCCTTCAAAGCAAGGTGATCGGAGCATAACTAGGGTGTTATTTTATACAATGTTCTTCAAGAGTTCCTCAAATCACAAGACACTAACATGCAAAATTGTTTGACTCCTATGGTTCCAAGAAATTATGGCATTTGTAGCACAGTCATCTTAGCTATCCTAAGTGTGATTATACAATTTTAGATATTTTTTTCTTTTCCCTTCCTTTTTCTTTTTCCTCCTTTTCCCTGAGATACTATTTTTCCCCTTTGAGCAGATTCTTATCCTTTCACTGTATTTATTGAGGATTTTGTATCCTATGTCCTCTTACCATTTCTTACACTAGGCAGACAGCATGGTATTTAACTCATGTGAGTTTGATTTATTTCAATTATGAGTATGATCTGAAGTTGCATCCACTTATTTATAAATATCTCAGTGTGATCATTCTTTATAGATCAGTAGTACTCCACTGTATAAAAATACTACATCTTTCTTATCCATTCCTCAGAAGATGTGCATTTAGATTGTTTCCAAGATCTGGCTATTACAAATTGTGCTGCTATAAACATATGTGTACATATATTACTGTAATATGATGTTTTCAGTTTTTCTAGGAATATGTCCAGAAGTGGAATAGCTGGGTCAAGTGGGACTTCCAACCCCAGGTTTTGCAGAACCTCCAGACTGACCTCCACAGTGGTTGCACCAGTCTACACTCCCACCAATAGTGCATAAGAATTCCTTTTTCCTCCATAGCATCTCCAGCATTTGTTGTTGGTAGTTTTCTTTATCCTGGCCATTTTGCTGAAGTGAGATGGAATCTCAGTGTGGTTTTAATTTGCATTTCTCCATGACCAATGATGCTGAACACTTTTTCATGTATCTGTTTGCCTTTTGTATGTTTGTCTCTGAGAACTATGTGATCATCTCAGATGCCCATTTTTGGATTGGGTCTTTGAATTTTGGGGGTCTAATTTTTTTTAATTCTTTGTATATTCTAGACAAAAGTCCTTTATCTGAGGGATAGTTCACTAAGATTTTTCCCAATCTGTAGGTTTTCTTTTCACTATGCTGGAGATTTCTTTTGACATGCAAAAACTCTTTTGTAAGATGTGATCCCAATTATTGATTTGGGGAAGTATTTCTCCTGCAGTTTGATTTTTGTTCATGAATTCTCTACCTACTCCTATCTCTTCAAGATTTCTACCTAATTTGTCTTCCAACAGACGATCTAATATTCAGATCTTTGATCCATTTAGACTTTCATTTAGTACATGATAGGCATGGGTCTTATTTTAGTTTTTGGCATAAAGAGCCAATTTTTCCAGCACCATTTATTAAATAGACAATCTTTCTTCCAATGAATGTGTTTGGCCCCTTTATCAAAGAGGTGGCTGAGTGTGTTTGTAGTTGTTCCATTCTATTCCATTGATATTTAGGTCTGTTTTTATTCCAATACCATGCTGATTTTATTACAGCAGCTTTATAGTATAATTTCAAATCAGGAATTGTGATGCCTCCTGTCTTGCCTTTGTTGCTTAGGATTGCCTTTACTATTCTAGGTATATTCTGAGTTCAGATGAATTTTAGGAATGATTTCTCTATATATGCTAGTGGTATTTTTTTGGAATTGCATTAAATCTGTAACAGTTTTGGGAGAATGGCCATTTTCACAATACATTTTCTTCCTATCCATAAACAAGGAATGTATTTCCATTTTCTGAGGCCTCTTCAATTTGTTTTTTCAGGGCAGTATAATTTTCAATGAATAGATCTTTTACTTGCTTTGTTAGATTGCTTCCTAAATATTTCAATTTTTTGGATGCTATTGTGAAGGGTGGCTTCTCTTATTTCTCTCTCAGTGATTTTGTTCTTAGTGTATAGGAATGCTATTAATTTTGAGTATTGAATTTGTATCCAGCTACCTTAATGAATGTATTTATTGTACCTAGGAGTTTTTCAATGAAGTGTTGGGGGGTCTTCTATGTAGAGTATCATGTCATCTGGAAATAATGATAGTTTAACTTCTTTTCCTATCTTTACTCCTTTTATTTATCTCATCTAATTTTTTTGGCTAGTATTTCTAGCACTATATTGAATAAGAGTGGTGATAATGGGCATCCTTGTCTTGTTCCTGATTTTAGGATGAAGGCTTTCAGTTTTTGGCCATTTAATATTATCCTAGATGTTGGTTTGTCATGGATGGCTTTTATTATATTGAGGTAAATACCATCTATCCCAATTTTCTGTAAGGTTCTTATCATAAATAAGTATGGGATCTTATCAAAAGTTTTTCTGCATCTATGGAATGATCATGTGATTCTTATTTTTGGCTCTATTGTTATGATGGATTACATTTCTTGTTTGTGCATAATGAACCATTCCTGCACTCCTGGGATGAATCCCACTTGGTCATGGTATATAATCCTCATGATGATTTGCTGCATTCTGTTGCCAATATTTTATTGAGAATTTTTGCATCTATGTTCATTAGGGAGATTGGTCTGTAGTTCTCTTTTTCTGGTTTGGTCTTTCTCAGGTTTTGGTACTAGAGTAATATTTGCTTCCAGGAATCAGTTAGGGAGAATTGCTTCCCTCTCAATTTCACTGAAGAGTTTGATGGGTGTCAGCACTAAATCTTTGAATTTCTTATAGAATGGACCTGGGCTTTTCTTTGTTGGTAAGGTTTTAATTACATCTGTAATTTCATTAATTGAAATTGGATTATTCAGCTGTTTTACATCTTTTTAACTCAGCTCTGGTAATTCTTATGTTTCTAGGAATCTGTGTATTTCTTCTGTATTTTCAAGCCTATGAGAGTAGAGGTTTTGAAATAAATATTGATGATCTTCTGTATTTCCACAGGGTCTGTAGTGATTTCACGCTTTTCATTCCTTATTGCATGGATTTAAGTTTTTACTTTCCTTTTTGTAATAAGATTGGCTATAGGCTTTATCAATTTTATTTGTTCTTTCAAAGAACCAACTCTTTGATTCATTGATTATTGTATTATTTTCTTAGTCTCAATTGCATTGATTTCTGCTCTAATCTTTATAATTTCCTCCCTTCTTTTGTCTTTGGGCTTGACTTGTTCTTTTTTTTTTCCTAGGTGTTTGAGGTATAGCATCAGGTTATTTATTTCTGTCCGTTTGGTTTTCCTGATATGGGAATTCACTGCAACATATTTTCCTCTGAGGACTGCTTTCATTGCGTCCCACAGGTTCCAGTAAGTTGTATTTGTATTTTCATTTGCTTGTAGGCATTGTTTAATTTCTTCTTTAATTTCCTCTGTGACTCACTGATTGCTCAGGAGTGTATTATTCAATTTCCATGTGTTTGTGGGGGTTTTGCAGTTTCTTTTGTCATTAATTTCTAGTTCCTTGCACTATGATTCTATAACATGCATGGGATAATTTCAATTATTTTGCATTTACTTCAGTATGTTTTATGGGCTATTTTATGGTCTATTTTAGAGAATGTCCCATGTGCTGCTGAGAAGAATGTGTATTGCAATGCTATTGGGTGGAATATTCTGTATACATCCACCAAGTCTATTTGTTCACAGGTATGATTCAGTCCTGTTATTTCTTTGCTGATTTTTCTGTTTAGTTGATCTTTCCCTTTGTGTCAATGGTGTGTTAAGGTCTCCTATTATAATTGTGTTATTGCTTATTTGATTTTTTTATTGCTGTTAATATTTGTTTTGTATAGCTGGATACCCTCAAATTTGGTGCATAGATATTGAAGATTGTTATCTCTTCCTCTTGGAGTTTTCCCCTAACTAGTATGTAGTGACCTTCTTTATATCTTTTGATCATTCTAGACTTGAAGTCCACATTGTCTGCAGACAGAGTAGATACCCCTGCTTTTTGAGAGGTTCCTGTTGCATGAAGTATTGTTTTCCATCCATTGACTTTTAGTCTATGAATTTCCTTTTGGGTTAGATGAGCTTCTTGTACATAGCACATGTTTGGATATTGTATCTTGATCCACTCTGGTTGTTTGTTTCTTTTAATTGGTGAATTGAGGCCATGGTTATTGGTTTTAATTGATATATGTTGGTTTATTTTTGACATGTTATCTTTCTGCTGTTGATTCTTTATCCTTCCAGTCTGTTTAAGTGTTTGCATTGCTTAGTGGTTTTTTCCTGTGTCTATCTAGAATGCCTTTCAGTATTCTTTACAGGGTTGGTTTGGTGGTCATAAAGTTCTTCAGCTGTTCTTTGTCATGAAAGTATCTTATTTCTCCTTCCATTTTAAAGGACAGTTTTTCAGGGTACATCAGTCTGGGTTGGAAGTCATTTTCCTTTATGATGTGAAATACTTCACTCCATGCTCTTCTTGACTTCACTGTTGGTGTTGAGAAGTCTACTGTGATTCTGATAGACTTTCCTTTATAGGTGATCTGTCTCTTCTCTCTAGCAGCTTTTAATATTCTGTTATTATGTTGGATTTCTGGCATGGTGATTATTATATGCCTGGTTATAATTTTATTTTGGTTATCGCTATTTGGAGTTCGATATGCTTTGCTGGTATGTATCAGTTTCCAGTCTCATGTTGGGGAAATTTTCAGTTATTATTTCTATAAATAGCCTCTTGATGTCATTTTTGTTGTCACCTTCTTTTTCGTTTATATCTATCAGTCTTATATTGTGTTTCTTGGTATCATATTGTAGCTATTGAATAGTTATTTTTAAAAGATCTTTCCTGTTCACTAGCTACAATCTTGTCTTCAAGGTCTTAAAGTCTGTCTTCACTTTCACTGAGGCAGTTTTGTCAACTTTCAATGGAATTTTTGATTTCCTGTGTATCTCTGCATCTACTTCATGCATTCTGTTTGTTTCTTAGATTGTTCATTAAAGATTTCCATCTTTCTGCATTGTTCCTCTAATTTTTTAACTATGTCTTATTTAGATGTGTTCAGCATTTCTTTCATTGTATTTATCATTTCTTCTTTTACCTACTAGATTACTTCTGTTCTGAGTTCTTTTATAGCTTCCCAGAGTTGTTTCTTTACTTCAGTTGCTAGGTATTTGAGGTCTATTGCTTACATTTTCTTCTATGTCCATGTCTGCTAAGCTTGCTTGGGATGTGTTGACATTTTGAGATTGCATTTTGCTCTTTTGTTTTGTCATTTTCCTGTATTTCTGGGTTCTGAGTGATGTACCAAGGCTTCCCATGCACTGGAAAACACCTCATGCACTTTCCACTGACGTGGGAGTGGGAGGATACAGACAGCTATCTGCAGGGGAGGTCCTTGAGCATGGCCCAGTTAGGCCTGCAGGGGCCTCAGATGTGGCCTCTGGTGATTTGGGAAGCTGGGCAATGTCTTACCAGCTCAGAGTACAGTCCCAAAGCTTCCCTGTGGGCTGGAAATCACCTCTCACAGAAGACTGAATAGAGGCGGCTGTCCTCACCCAGGGGTCTCTGGGCATGACCCAGTTAGACCTGCAGGGACTTCTCCTGTGGCCTCTGATGATTTGGGAGGTGGGGCAGAGTGATGCTCCAAAGCTTCCTTGTGCAGTGGGAATCACCTCCAGTGGGAGAGTCTGAATGCAAGTAACTCTGTGCTCTAATTAATTTCTAATATACAATTACTAAAAACACTTCTTATTGTAAAGTTGATTATTTTGCATATTTTATTCTATGCAGTAGTTTTTTGTGGACTTAGTGAAGATGAAGTAGGCTGATTTAGCGATGTGGTCCTAATGAAATAAATGGCATTTTTTGTCCCAAATAGCAAATCAGAAATGACTGAATTGAAAGCCTACCTGAACTACACCAGTGCTAGAAAACCCAGTCAAAATTATTTCTGGTTTTCTGGGGAAATGTTTTGCAAAAAATAGGTTTTCAGCCTAGCTCAGTAAGGATGATTCTTTTGCGTTACCTCCTTGGATTTCAATCACAGGAATAGAATTTTCATACCTCAGAGACAGCATAAAAACTCCCGGAAGGGTGCCTTTTAATTTCCTCTCTACCCCCCAATGTTTGTTGAAATCATGTTAAATTTTAACTGTATGTTTTTATGATGCCTCATGTGTGGAAATCAATTTTTATTGAATTACATATAGAAAAGTTCACAAATCCTACATTATAAATTGATAATATTTTGCAGGTAAGCATGTTACATTCATACCTATAGAAAAGGCATCCCTTTGTTCAACAGACCTTTGAGTATCTACTATGTGCCCAGCACTGCAATAAATATTAGAAGGGACATGTATGTGGTAAGACATCACTTTCCCTTCCATTTGTGATCTTTGTACATTCTGGTAGGATAAATAAAAGAAATGAACATATAATTGCTGATGATAATAAACAACATATTGTTATCAGAGAAGTTAAAACACGTCCTGTAGGGAGAGTGAGAAACAAAAGGAACTGGAAGAGCCGCATAGGTATCTTGATCTTACCCCTTGGTCACTCGGTGCCAACCACACTGTGTCCTTGCCGTTTCACTGTCTAACCAAGCCCCCATGTCAAAGACTTTAGATTTGCTCTTTTCTCTTCAGAGAATGCTCCATTTCCAAAACACCAGTCAGTTCATTTAAATCCTGTCTTTCAATTTAAATGTCACCCTCTCTGACAGGTTTTCCATGGTCATCTAATGCAGCATCCCAGTTCAGCCTTGTGTTGAACACAAGTGAGACTCTTCTTATCTCCCTTTTCTCCTCTATCTTTTCCTTCTTGTCTCTGCCACATTCTACCAGACTGATGCTTCACTTATCTTAGCACTTATTTGGAGTGCGTGATGCTTTCATTCATTTTATGTAGCAGGCCCATATATTTAACGTATCTTGATTGTGTTTATTTCCCTGACCTTCTTTACCCACCTCCCTCTTCAATCTCTGTACCCACTTTCCCTTTTATTATTATTAGGAGTAGCAGTTCATGTTTGCAGTATCTGAAGATTACATTCATTTTGTGTAGCTGGTACATGCGTTCTGATGTATTTTAATCATTTTATTTCTACTTCCACTTCCTTTCCCTGACTTTCAGTCTCTTGGTCTTTTTCCCATTTACAAAAATCTGTCTCAATTTCCTTTTATCAATCTTATTTATTTGTATACTGGATTGCTCAAATGAGAACAATCATATAACACTTCAGCCTCTGTGTATTATTTATTTCCTGCAATGTTATATATCCAAAGTGTATCTATTTTTCTATAAATATCTCAAATTTATCCTTCTTTATAGCTGAGTTGAATGAATACTTAGACCATGATTGTAGATTTGTTTTGCTTACTTGTATATCCTCAGTATCGCTGTCTTGGCTGAATTTGTACTGAATGTACAAAATTTTCCCTATAATCTTATAGGTTATATATTTTGAATTAGAAAGGAGGCTGGATATTTAGCTCACAAGCATGCACAAGGTTGAGAAACTGATGCTCGGTACCAAAAAATTAATAAATTAGAAAGGAGAAAATAGTTAATATAATTTAGTTGCCTTTTCTATGTTGCTTTGAGATGGTATGAGATGTATTTAAGATAGGATATATGCTATTTTAAACTCTAAGTAGCTTAGTTTCATGATTTAGGTTTAAATATCCCATCAAAGTCACATTTATTTAGAGGTTGGGCTTTTGGAAGGTGATTGGATCTTAGGAGCACTCAATAGATTGATCCATCAATGAGTTCATGAATGTGCTCTTAGGAGGTGAGGCCTAATTGGTGACGGGCCACTGAGCACTTGAAAGGGTATATTCTTAAGTCTAATGTCTAGCTGCCATATAGTCAGCAACTCTTCTCTGCTACACTGTTCGACATTTATGTGTAAGAGCAAATTAACCACTGTTGAATCTTCTGAAACCATGATCCACAAGAACCTCTCCTTTGTTTGCTTTTTTGTTTGTTTTTGTTTAAATTTTAGCTATCAGTTAAATTGTTCCAGTGAGGGAAGAGTGATTAATGGAATTTGACAGAGACATGAATCATTACTTTCACTGTACCTGACTATGTAATTTATGTGATTTAGAAGTCTTCAAAATTGGTTTGTGGGAGAAATTTGGAAAGTTTGGATGTGCTACCTAGAGAAACTGAAAGCAAAGCTCTGGTTGGAGCTTGTAATACCAGAATGGTGAAAAGAATGTGTGCAATAAGTTCAGGCTCATGGCATTTCAGTCAAGAATGAAGAGTCCATTGGAAACTGGACTGGAAGCTATGCATATTTAATTCTGGCAATGAATTTGTATACGCTGTGTCTATATTCTTATACTTTGTGAGAGGCTAAATTTAAGGATAATGGACCAACTGATCAAGTAAGGAAATTGTAAAGCAATCCAATATTGCTGCTTTTGATCATATCTACAGTAAGAATCAGGAGAAAAATCAGGGCTGTGTGACTAGACAATTTACAATTTGGACAGAAAGGGGGCACTTATAAAGTTGGGGCCTAGGAGAACATGGATGCTGAAAATATTAGCATTAAAATTAATCCAAGCATTTTGCAACAAGACAATAGAAGACATGCCTTGAAGATATCTTCAGTATTCACCAGATCTCATCCAAGCAGATTTAAGGATATTAAAGAATAAACTCCTTTAAAATACTTTGCTGAAAAAATAGAACCCCCAAGGCATCCTGTTCATTAAAATCCTATTCATTAGTTCCAATTAAGGAAATATTTCTTCAAGTTCAACTCACATACCTCTGCAGCTATCTCTGGTCCAAGTGGTCCAGCTACTGCTTTAATTGTCAGCAGATTTGGCATCATTCTTGGGGTGCTAGCTGTATAGAAATGCAGAATACAATAGTTTTGAGATGATAGGGGCTTGCACCCAGACTTCAGAAGACCCTGGGAGGCAAAGTAGAAATGTGTGACAGGGTTACTTCCCTGCCAGAAGCTCCTAATAAGGCAATGAATGATGCCACGAGAATGAAGCCAAAGTCTCAGTGGAGAAAACAGAAAGTTGGAAAATGTCAAACCTGAACTCTCTGTGTAGCCCAGGTTGGCCTCAAACTCAGCAAACCTCCTGCCTTAGCCTCCCAGGTGCTGAGATTACAGGTGTGTACTACCACACTCTCCTCAAAATCATAATTTATTATCCAGATGATTTTTCTTTTTAATGCAGAATAGTGCAGTGAACTGCAATGATTCAGAGGTGTTTTTATTCCTTGAGGGTTTATGAGATATTCTGGAAATATTACCACTAGAGTAAGTTTTAGAAAATGAAAGAAAAAAATCATTAATTTTGCAAATCTGATCTAATGGTCTTCACATACAGTTACATTTCCAGCACTTTTTAAATTTTTTATTTCAAATCTGTGACAGGATTTTACTAAATTGTTAAATTGCCCAGACTTGCCTCAAATTTGTGATTATCCTGCCTCAACTTCCAAGAATATTGGGTTTACAGGTATGTACTACTATTGGAGACCACTACCCAGAGGTTCTGAGCAGGATTTAAAATTAACTAACTGACTTTCTATGTTTACCTGTGAGTCTGTCCTAGGCCTAGGCCCCTTACCTGGCGACGCGAGCTGATTCATAGCAAGTGAACCTCTATGAATCACTGGTCCTGGCTGAGGCCTGCAGTGGCCTCTGAGGCCAGAGATACCTCACAGGGCAAGATAAGGCCACAGCTGAAGACATTTTGACTCCAACACTAATTAAGTAAATAGAGACTGCAGCTGAAGGAATTTCACTCCTGCAGTCTCCATCCTACCATAAATGTCATCCTGTAGATGAGTCTCCTGATTTGGCATAATTTACTATTTGGAGAAGTTTGAAATGACTCCCAAGGTCCTGCTCATTTCCCAAGCTTTCTTTAGTTTCCCCACCTTTTGTTATTGGACTTAATAAAGTGGGCGGTCCACAGAAGTCTTTTCCTTAGCCCTCAGAGTCTCGATCTCAGCTAAACGGTTTTGACCCTCTGGAGTCCTACAATCATATCACTTGCCTCATTTTATTTAAGCCTCTACTGTACACTCATTTGGGCGATTAGGGATCTAGGTCACGACCTGATATGCCACCACTCCTAGCTTTAAAGAAAAAAGTCAAAAAGACTTTAGAAGATGGAAAAATATTCTGATCACAGAACAGGATACAATTTTGCTAAAATGAGCACACTATCAAAAGTGTTCTACAGATTGGATACAATTTGTATCAAAATACCAATGATGTTTTTCATGGAACTAGAAAAAAATTCTACAATTTTTATGGAAGCACAAAAAACATTAAATACTCAAAGCAATCCTGATTAATAATATTGGTGGATATATGATGACTGCTGATTTCAAAATACAAGTGGTACCATTGTAACAAAATCAACATAATATTGGCACATAAAGGTCATATAGACCAATGGAATGGAAAAATGGATAAAGAATGTAGGAATAAACTCATAAAAAATATCTATCTGCTTCTTGACAAAGGACCCAAAACATACATTGAAAAAGGGCAGCCCCTTCAAACCTAGTTCCTGGAAAGTATCTACCAATAAAAGACTGATACTAGATCCCTATCTCTAGCCTACAGAAAAAAGAACTCAAAATGTATCAAAGGTCCTAGTATAAGAGGACAAAGTTTCCAATGAACAGAAGAAAACAAAGCAGAAACACTTAAAGATATTGGTCCAAGTGATGATTTTCTGAGCGGTACTCTAGTAGCTCAGGAAATAATGGAGAAATTGATAGACAGATTTACTTCTCCCAAGGAAACAGCAGAGTAAAAAGATAGCAAGAAAATCTTAACAGCTACTCTGGCTAGATTAGTACAAAGAATACATAAAGAATTCAAAAAGCTTAACATTAAAAGAACAAACCATCTAATCAATAAATGAGTATGTAAGCTAAATAGACATTGAGACAAGAAATACAAATAAGCAATAATTGTATGATAAAAGTTCATCTTTATCAAAGAAATGCAAATCAAAAGTACTTCAAGATTCTATCTTATTTCATTGTAATGGCTATTATAATTAAGAAAATAAAAAATAACATGCTGGACAGGGTATGTAGGTAAAGGTATCCTTTTATACCATGTTAGGACGGTAAATTAGTAAGGCTACTATGCAAATCAGAAGAAAATCTGCACACACACACACACACACACACACACACGCACACAATACCACCAAAATATGATTATACCACATCTGGCTCAATAACTGAAGGAATCAAAGTCAGCATATGTAGAGATATAGCTCCCACATCCATGGTTATCACAGCACCATTCTTAACAGTCAAACTATGGAATCAGTCTAGATTATCCAATATCAATGGGAAGATGGATAAAGCAATTAAAGAAAGTAATACCAGAATCAAATGTGATTACATCAAATTAAAATTTGTACAACAAAAACAAAAATAAACAAACAGAGTAAAAAAGCCTACAGAATGTGAAAAGAAATTTTGCCAGCTATTCTTCAGACAGAGGACTAATTATAAAAAAATAATAAATTAGATATGCCAAAATTTAAATGCTCCATCGAAAATAGGCAACTTAAATGAATCAATATACTTTAGAAGTACAAATTACAAATAAATGCATGAAGAAACATTCAACATTTCTGTCATTAGAAAAATGCAAGTTAAGAAGACACTGGGGGCTAGGGATATAGCTCAGTGGCATAAGTGCCTACTTGGCAGGTGCAAGGACCTGAGTTTGATACGTGGTACCAAAAATAAATAAATAAATAAATAAATAATAAGCAAAGACATTGACATTTATGGTCATTCTCAAGAAATCATATAATAAAAAATTCTGGTAAAGCTAGGAGAAAAAGGAACCCTTCTACACTGTTAGCAAGCTGCCATTATAGAAACCATAATGGAGATTTTTCCAAAAACTAAAACTCAAAATTCCATTTGTCACAGATAGTCCTCTTCTAAGTACCTTCCCAAAAGAGTTAAAAATATAATATCACGGTGATACATTCTTACACATGATCACAGCAGCACAGTCCACAATAAGTCTCAGGAGCAATCTGTATGTCCATTAATGACAAATGGATAAAAGAAAATGTGGTATTTATACACAAGAGAGTACTACTGTGCTATAAATAACGATAAACTTCAGTCATTTATAGAAAATGGACACACTTCGGGATCACAATTTTACAAAAACTAAGTGACACACATGAGTGTAAGTATTGCACAGTTTCTCTAAAACCAAAATAGAAAGAGCAAAATAAAACATTATTTTTGTAGGAAGAAGAAAATGGCTCTTTTTCAGATGGGAAAGGAGCTCAAGAGAAGAAAGGAGAGGGGAGAAAGAAAAGAGAAAGACAAAGTAATTAAGATGTGGTACATACTTCCCACAAGGAACATAAACATTGTGTCCTGTAAATAAAATAGTAATACTATCCCAAACTAGAAATTTCAATTATGTGAAAATACTTTAAAGTATTAGCTAGTGATTTCAAATATAAATTTTTATTATCTGATAAATGTAAGCTTTATAAAGATAATTATTTCATTTCTTATCATTGCTAGAAAGTCAGTGCATAGAAAGGAAATTCAAGAAAATCCAAAGTACACACAGATATCGATAATTGAAGGCCCTCAGATAGAGAAGGGGTTAAAATACACAATGCTTCCGGGGAAATTTTTTGAGAATTCCGACAGGAAAAATACTTGCGATTTGTAAAAGAAGAAAGAAGAGATGGTTACATGAGATACAAATTTTGAAATTGTTTTGAAAATTATTTCATGTAATTTCGTAAAGGAAAGCAGTAGTATAAAACACCATATAACTTTAGTAAAGAAAATATAAAATTATCTTCATTTTCTTTACTGATTTTTTGTTGTTGTTGTTGGTACTAGGAATTGAACTCACGACCACGTGCTTACAAGGTAGGCACTTAAGACGCTGAGCTAAATCCCCAGCCCCAACTTTGCTGATTTTTAACCTAAGTATATTAATTTAACTGTAAGATATTTAGAAACCCACAATGCATTTGTCATGCATTTATACATGAATCTGTCTTTAAGAGCATTGCACATAAGTATAGGAGAGATTACTAAGTGCATGTTTTCTACCATGCTCTGCTACCATGATTCTCTGCCCGTCACACAGTGACCGCCTGAGCATCTGTGGTTGTGATGAGTATATTCCCACTTTCATCTTTGCAGTGTCTGGTCCTTCTCTCTGGAATGACCTCTTACAGACCCACACAGAACAATTCCTCTCCCCTAGAGAGTTTTTATTCAAACCTTGCCTCTTTGAAACTTGCACTGGCCAGCCTATGAAATTGTGTATACCAGCAGCATTCTGTTTTCTTAAACTGTTGTGATTGGTTTTCTATCCTTCCTAACATTTGGTAACATTTTATATACCTTGCCTTTTTAATTTTGATTCTCTTTCCAACTAGAATATACATTTACTCAAAAGCTAACAATGTGTTTGTTGTACATAGATCTTTAGTTTTTCATTTTTTTCCCCAGAAATTGTGACTTGTCTGGGACAAAAAAGAACATTTAGTGAATATTCTTGAAAGGTGGACTGAATGAGTAATTACTGAAACTTCTGTGTATCAGGATTTCAGATGATACGTAACTCCACACTTTCTTATTCTTCTGTATTAAGTTTCAAGATGTTGAACAGACATCTTCTCTTTCTTTGACCATAGAGTCTCTCTCAATTGAGTTATAAAAATACCTATGAGATGTTTGCAATTATAACAAGCAAATAATAAGAACAAACAAATCAGTCTACCTCATTCAACCAAAATGTGTATTTAAAAGACTTAACATTATATGTTGTATCTCCATTTGTGTGATTCTCATAGACCATGCAAAGTACTCTCAACAAATATCCTTCAATGGGAAAACCACTTAGTTTCCATGTTTATTTAATTCCTGAAAAAATTTCATTACACAAAGAACAGCAGCAACAAACCCTGGATATTTGGGTATGATCTAAAGTGAAACATATACTTTTCTTTCTTTATTAATTATTAAAATTGTTAAATTTCTTTTATTTATAAACAACTTAGGTATACTTGACATCTAATTATTATTAACCAAGGACCATGATGTAATTTTAGAGTATGTACTATTATTTATCAATAACTATCTTATTATCTGTTATATTTAAACACATGTGCTACTAAAAATAATTTATTAGTTATATACATGTTTTTACCTGCTTAATTTCTTAATCCAAATGTTATCTAGTTTGACATGCTATTAATAAGGAAAACTTATTTAAGGACTGATGTTTTGTACCTCATGTCTTTTTCTCTGTCATGTAACATACACAGTAACTACAGGCTAATACAATCATAAAATTCAGGGGCCAAGGGTTTAGCTCAATGGCATAAACACCTGCCTAGCAAATGCAAGGTCATGAGCTCAATCCCCTGTAACAAAAAAACAAAACAAAAAATTCAGGAGTCTTGTCTTTGAACTGAGGATCAGAAAATTATGAGGCAAGATAGGACCTAACTAAATTAAGCTTTAAAAAAAAAAATCTAATTCCCAGCCAGCTCAGGCAGGGTGGTAAGGCAGACAGGTATCATAGAGGAGAAACAGTGATTGATGGGTAGAACATAGCAAGGAGGAACCTTAACAGCATCTTTCTGACCTTTTCATCTTCAGGCTACCTGCCTTTGGGAGGAGGGCAACATTCACACCCTTAATCCTAGTGTCCTTGAGCCTAGGTGCAGGAATCCCGGAACTACTGCACCAAGAATCAATCTCACATCCTAGTTTCGACCACCTTTGAAAAATCCCCACCTATGACTGCATGAGGCTTTTGAGGGACATCTAGCTGATTTTGGACTGAAACCTCTACAAATCATGAGCTAAATAAATTTTTCTTCTTTAAAAATAAACAAATAAACATCTAATTCTCTTAAGTCTCCATCAAAAACAAGTCAGATGAATGTTTCTTTAGCTAGAATTCTCTCAGACTACTGCAGAATTTCCCAATAACTATTCATTAGCAACATTAAGGTATATTAAAACCACTCTTCTCATCCACATTTCTTTACTTGATATGTAGGTTTTTATTATGTAACTCTGTTACAAGAAAGTTTAGAAATGCATTGTTTTTATTTTTGTTTGGAAATAAATTTTATCTTTTGTCTCAACAGATCAATCACTCCTGAGTGTATCTGAAACAGTTATTGATAGGTGGTATGAGATATACATCTTTCCTAATGAAGGCAATTAATCTATTACCACAGATGGATTCATGCTAAGTATCTTTCCTGCACAGACAGCATCTTCTTCTTTGCCACACTTAAATCTTCATGACCTCATTTGTCATCCAGGGAGAGTAATTTGTTAGCTGCTGACTGCGTTAAGAGCCAATCTACCATCCACCCCCTCTATTAGGATTTATGCATAAGTCTCCTTGCTACACACAGGGCTGACACACAAACTGAAGAGCTCGGGATCCCAGTCATCAAACAGGCGACAGTCTTGACACTAGATCAACATTTCAAAGGAGCTGAATTAACAAACTGATTCTCCACCTGTCTGATCATCATCACCCTGAAGGAAAATGATTTTCCTTGCTTTGTGCATATGAACTTTCTAATTAAAGAAACTTCTCTAATCCTTTTGCTTGAACTGAGGGTGCTTGACTTTCCGAAGGAAAAGTGGTTGATTTCTCAGGAGATGGTAACTTGTTTCTGATGGGTTTTAATCTGTCTCTGGTAATTGCTATTCCACTTTATCAGTTCACTATCCCTAAGCTATTAGCTGACCCAATGCAACTCTCAGTGAGATATAAAGCACTAAGTGAAGTCGTAATTAATGTATGCATATTAAGAATAGAAAATTCTCAAGTTGTTCTACATTAATATTTATACATTTTATGTGACTTTTTTGTCTCATTAACAATCCTAAATATTCTCAACATTTTAGTGAATGGTAACAATTCACAAGTTTGAAGAGTATTAAAGTTAAGATACTCTTAAAGTTCAATAATAAACTAACAATTGGAAATGTTACTTCTAAGCAATTATGCATCTTAACTATATTTTACTATAAACTACTTCTCTTCTTGACAATTTATTATTAGCAGTAAATCAATGAAATGTCACTATATGTGCTCAGAAATGCATCATATTTAATTTCTTTTACTTGCCTTGCCAGCTGCTACCTTTTTTTCTTAGACATTAAACCCAAAAATAGTTGTTCATAGAAATTTGGAAATATCTTTTAGAAAGCAAGCTATGACTTGATATTTAACTTGTGCAGAAGATTCAGTATTTATTTACCATAGTATCAAATAAGTATTTAATAAATAGGAGCTACCATATTTTAAAGATTGCTATTGATCATGCAATCAACTCATAATTGCCTATTGTATTAGTTTTTTAATTTTTCAATAACTTGACAAACTCAAGGATTTGAACAATAATTCTGTAATCTTCTGTTGCAGATTTCTTAATCCAATTTAGTATATTTCAGCTGTTTTTTCATCATATACAGTTTTAAATTTTAAGGATAGCACTGTCCTCTCTATTATTCTGGTAACATTTATTTATTAAATTATCAAATGGTTATACATTGTCCACTTGTTGTCCAGTGTTATGTGGCTTAGCTGTACAGAATCAGAAGACACAGCTGTTCTTCTCAAAGTTCTGTCACAGGAGAATGAAAATACACTGGGATAAATCCCACAAGAAAGGCCAGCCAGAGACAGGTGCTCATTTAAGGGCTCTCAGCACTACTTTGCATGAGACAACTAAAGAATTATTAGCTCAGTAAAGGTAAAACCAAGGAAAAGGATCATTTCATGGAGGAGGGAAGACACAGGTAAGCATCCAGAAGCAAGAACAATTAGCATCTCTGGTCCTTCAGGTTTGTTTTCACTTATGTGGAATGTGTGAATCCGGTAATCTAGATTAGAGTGCAGGGTTAAAATGTGGTGGTTATAATCACCACACCACACTGAGAGGGAAATGGAAAACATTATTGTATTTAAGGATCATTATTTGATGTATAGCCAAAGCTTTCTCTTTCTTCTTGATACTAGCCAATACAAAGGAAGAGATAATACAACTGATGAAGAATTCAGCTAAACTCCCTCCTATTTATTGTATTTATTAGAAAGCAACAAGATATGGTATCTATTAAAAATTACAAGTAAATAAATAGTGACATTAATATGACAATATCATTATATAAATATAGTTTATTTACTCCTCAGTACTCTCTTCTTTTATATAAAAAAGAAAACTAAAGCAATAAATAGTAACACAGTAACCATTACTTATTAATGGAAACATGAAGCAAATAATAACTCCTTATTTGTCATAGAGTATGTTTTAGAAAATAGAATGTCTCAATGCTTATGTTTTCATTAATATTTTTCATTGATTATTATCACTTGACAAATTCTTTTTGGCTACACATATGTATCAGCTGATAAAGTCAATGTGTTTGAAAGTAAATCAGACATAGTCTATTCCATTTTCCTGCCTGTCAGGTAGTCTGTTACTGATTTGTAAGCTCCCTACATAACATGTCACTTATTACATTACAAATATGTTGATCTGAGTTCAGTATTGTGAAATTCCAGCGAAGAGGCATGAGTTCTCACTAGCTGTGTGCCACAGGCAAGTTAATGGACCATTCTGTACTTTTTTTTTTCTCATATATCAATTGAAATCGTGCAGGACTGCTAGTAATTCTTCACGTTCCAAAGGCAAACATTACCTTTGGAGCCACGATTATTTACCCTAATGTACAGTGTTACTTTCAGTGCTATGTAAGCCACATGTTGAGATGGATAAGGGTTGCTTAGAACATACAGTGAACAGTGTGAGAGTGCACAGTGAGTCAGGGTGTGAGGAGAGAACTTGAATTTAAGCCTAATGACAGAACAGCACAATAAAGGCATAAGAGATCATGAACTAGTAAGTACACAGTGAGAAAACATGTTTACCAGAGTATTTAATGAATTAAATGTATGTACTTTATATACAGTTCTACTTACCAAAAGAATAAAGCTGTCTGAGTTTCAAAGAATCTTAATGAATATTAGAAGAATAGTCTTAATGAAATCACTTTGTAAAAATTAGTCATAAGCATTGATCTTAAAAAGAAAAAAAAATGCATCTTTGCACTTAATTATCACGCAGGTAAACAAAAGTTGGCCTGGCCTCTAAGAATAAGAACTACTGTCCTTATAAGAATAAGAACTACTGTCAAAGATCAAGGGCAAACGGGAATGACTATACTAACATAGTCTCAACAAGATAACAGTGGTTAGAAGGAAATTTAAATTTAAATATAGTTTAGATAATGTATATACCTGACCTACATAGTGACATCTTGCTTCAAAAATTAATTAAAAAAAACCATAAAGCCAAAAGACTAGTCTTTGGAAATATTATAAGTAATAACTATTTAACAAGATAAAACCAAATTTAAAAAGAAAATTAATAAGACACATTAAAAATCTCTGAAAAGGAAAAGAGCATATAGATCACAAAACAGTCTCTCAATGAAAAAATATTATGATGTACTTTAAAATTTTAGTTTAAAAAGGGTTTCCTGGCACATAAACTATAACTGGCAAAACAAAAAAATTTAAAGTTTCATATTTATTTGCTAAAAAAATACATTTTTTAAAATCTTTCCTACAAAGAATAATGTCTAGATGAGTTTAAGTGATGAATTCTTCTAACATATTAACAAACAATAGCAGTACTACACGAGCTATTTCACAAAATAATTTATGCCTTCATCAAATGGTTTATAAATAATTTATTGAAACAATTGTCTAAGATATGTGCATTTTCCTGTGTGTCATTTATCTCTTGATGAATACACAATAAAACAAATATGCCAACCGCATAAGTGACTTGGACTAGATTAGTTTTCTATTGCTATGTAACAATGGCCACACACTTAGTGTCTTAAAGCAATTCATTCCTATCTTGTCTCAGTTTCTGTCAGTCCAGAATGTAAGTGCTGCTGCCTGGTTCTTTTAGGGTCTCACACGTTGGCAGCTAAGGCTCAGTTGTCATTCAGGGAGAATTTGCTCTCAGCCCTCTAAGGTTACTGGCAGGTTCGTACCCTTACAGCGGTAAGGTTCGTGAAGGCATCTTTCTTCAAAGCTTGCAAGCAGTGAAAGAAAGTCTGGCAAGACCATGTGTGTACTCTTCTATAATCATAGACTTGCATTCACCAGCAACCCACTGGCTTGTGTTGGGCACTTTACTGCTTGGAAGCAAGAAATAAATCCCACTGACATTCAAGTGAATGGAACTGCACAAGACCTAAACACCGAGGCAGTGGTCATGGGGTCGCATTAACTCTTGTTTAGCAAAATGATTTATACTTACATTACATGCTTAAAAAAAATAGGTAGAGGCTGTATAAAACACGCCTTCCCACCACGTTTGATACAGAATAGAAATAAAACTACACAAATGGAGCAAGACAAAATGAGGTTTCTAGAAAGATACAATCCACAAGTCAGGATCTAATAATCCATTCATCTTGTTTCTTCTTCAGGTCAGAGAGAACTATTCACACAAAAATTTCTTTGTAATAGTAAAAAAAATGATTTTAGCCATAAATTGTGAGTATGGAGAATAGTAAGAATATAGATATATTTAGTCTAAATTAGTCTAAATTTAAACAAAATTTGATGTATACATGCATTGAAACATGAACAATAGTCTATTAATATGTACATTTTGTTTCTGTGTATCAGTTAAATTTAAAAATCAAATTAAATTAAAAATGAATTAAAATTCATTAGTAAATCAACTTTCAATGCTATCAAACATCTGGTATTAAAATGTTTCTGCCTAATACTGTGTTTATTCAAATTAAAACAATTTGGATAATGACAAGAATATGCTAAGAGAAGATTTTAAAAGGCCAAATCATGATTGATGCCTAGCTTACAGGTATAAGGTTTTATCTAGTAAAGTTCGTATTCTGATGTAGCAGATATATAAAAATGAACAAAGTATCATTTAATCCATGATATATGGAATCTGAAAAATTCTTTCTACTAAAGAATTTAATATTTGCATCAGCTTAAAAGAGTATACAGATGGCCCCCAAATTAACAATGGCTTGACTTAATAATTTTTTACTTTATGTTCAGGGAAAACAATATGTATTTCTTAGAAAGAGTATTTTGAATATCGAATGTTGGTCTCTTCTAGAGATAGTGCTGCCTCAGCAGCAGTGAGCTGCTATCACACAATCGTCTACAATGTATTGTTTTGCAGCATTTTTGGATGCAGATATGTAAGAAATAATGTTAAATATTTGACAGTTTAAAATAAAATCAGCCTTTTGTTGCATTACTTTTGCAAATCTAAGGTAATATAAATATTCTGAGCATGATTAATGTAAATTAAGTTAAACTATGATATTTAATAGCTTAGGTATAATAAAGGCATTTTCCACTTATAGTTTGAATTTATTGCAGTTTTATCAGCTTGTAAACCCATATTAATTTGAGAAACATTTCTCTGTTATTTTAAAAATGCTTTATTTAACTAAATATAAATAAGGGCTTCCTAATTATAAATGATCCCATCTACTATAATTGCATAGATATTGCTAAAATGTTTATGTAAATTATATGTAGCTTATTTTTAAATCTAATTTGACTCTTAGGAGGTCTGCAAAATCTTCTTTAAGAAGTGACAGTAAAGGGAGAAGAGTCGATGGAAGTGAATCTACAACACTGTGCATAGTGCTTCACCATGGCTAGACACACAGATTTCCTTCCAACATAGTATGTATCTATAAAAATCAAAGAAAAGCAAATGAACAAACAACAATATAAATATGTTGTATATCAAATGAGACCAATGAACTCCAATGTTCACAAAGTAGTTTTTGTGAAGCCTTCTGTGAATAAAGTCTATTTATGTTAGATCTCTGAAGGCCTTTGCAGTAATGTGAGAGAAAACAGACCACTCTTAAAAAAGCTAGTTCTATCGTCATTAAAGTGTCCTTCTGGTGCAAGAGACAAATACTTAGTGGTTAGTGTCCCTGTGCATTGTACTTGGTATTGCTCTACATACCATCTTATACGTTCGCTGGCAAAGAAACAAAAATAATTTAGGAAACTTTAGTGAGAAAATTTCCAATGCATTAAAGAAAATTAAGCCTCTCCTCACAGTGGGAGCGGAAGTTTTCTGTACTCTTACAAACTATGTATTTGAAGATTTCAATTGCCAGAATAGTTCCACAGCAAAAGATAAGAAACTTCAAAATCAAGAATATTATATTTGAACAATTAACTAGTTACTGACTAGATGAAAAGTATTTTTGTGCAACTATTCTTTTTTCTAGTGAACATAAATATAGAAATAAAATCAGAGGATATAATTAATATAATGTTATGAAGTAGCTTTCTTTCTACATTTTATAGTCTGACATTTTACTAACTTTCTCTCTGGGTGTTTTTGAATTCACTTGGATTCTATATTCTTACCAATATTAAGAGTTTCTCTTAATCCACATCCTCAAGACAGGGCAGCTTGGAATCACTTCCTAATTTGGTCAAGCTAATTTAATTATAATTTTAAAAGTAAGATTTAATGTTAAGTTATAAAATGTCTTTCTAAGTACTAATGTATATATGAAACTATAAATGACTCTATGGTTCATGCCTGAATGATTCAAATTTGAAAATGTTTCAGTTTTATATCTTGTCAAATATAAGTCCCACATTCTTCACTTAATGTTTTAACAATATGTGAAAAAATTTCTAAATCACTTAAGGAAAAAAATCTCAGTAGGAATTTGTTCAGAATAATGTGCAAATGACCGTTAATAAGTTCTTCAAATACATGTAATGTGGTACTGTGCAGGAAAAAGATTCATCAGAAAAAAATGAATGTTTTCCAAAGCAAATATGACAAAGGAATGCAGAAAGAGACGTGGATCCATTATCTTCGGGGTCATTTTCCTATTTCACTTTCTCAGTTTCTTACTATATTTTTATAAATATCTGCACTACAAGTAGGAATATTCTTAGCATTTTGCTTTTAGCAATTTTTGTGTCACAGTAAATTATACAGGATATTTTATCTATGCTGATCACTTCCTCTATATTGTTACCTCTGAAATAACTTTCCACTTAAATTATTTTCTTTTTTATTGTCTGTATCTAAATATATACCATCACCACTGCAGACATGGACAGCTGCTTCCTGACTAAGATTTCTTTCCCTCATCTTTCTCCAGATCTGCCCTTAAAGTGATTTTGCCACAATGTAAAATAAAGACATCATAGCCATGTTTCAAACCAATTAGTGGTTTTCCATTAGTTATAGAATAAATCCAACTTCCTCAGCAAAGCCCAAAACATCCCTATAAGCTAGTAACTTCACTCTTCTTCAGCCTCAGCTCCTATCATTCGTTCTAGATTTATAATCCAACTATATTGAACTAATTTCAGTTGCCTATGCTTGCACTACCGTTGTTAGACTTGAAGGTGGGCAGATATGCTTTCCAATTCCTTTCTGGCAAACTCCCATTCATTCCCTGAAACTTTGTTTGCATAAGCACCTCCTCTAGAAAGTCATTCATTCTCAGAGGAAAAACAGAACAATGACTCTCTTCTCTTTACTAATTCTATATCCTGTGCCTATCTCTATAAGTGCATATTTAATAATTATTTATAACAATATTTTATGTTTTGTTGTTGATATTAATAAAAATACTAAAAATTTATCGTTTGTCTATCTAGGCAGATTATCTACATTAGACAAATTTGTAACAGTTAATTTACATATGGTATAGAGGAAATCGTGTATTTACTTCTGGAAGAGTATATTTGAAATCAATAGCAATTTCATATTGTGAGATTTATTCTTGCAAGTAGGATCCAAATTTATTCCTTTACAATATGAGCTTGAGAAGACAGTTATAAATTCTGATACAGAGGATACATTTCTATCTGAATTCCTAATTAGGTTGTCATGGTGTACAAAAATTTTCCGGAGCCAACCTCTTGTACTCTGGAACTGAGCAGGTTTCCATCCCCTAATCAGCATGGACACAGGAAAGGGTAGCTCAGCACTTTTGTAATGAGGCAGCTGTTCATAAACAGTTTCATGTTTATATTAGTGAAAAGGAAAAACATGTCAAAAAGATCTATACTGAGACAATCAGTTACTATTAACTTACTGAATAGTATTAAATTCAGTATGTACAAGTACATACAGTTGTTGTGTCTCTACTCATGCTAACTTTTGCTCTTCCAGTATTAGTCTTTCTGAAGAAACATTGCTGTCTCTTACATTTTAACTCATATGTGCTTAGAGTTAAAAACAATGATATGATAGGTAGTCTAAAGGGAAAATAAAGGAGATCTAATATATCCAGATAAGACTTACAGGAGTCTCGCTCTGGGCTTTTATGGTTTAGAATTTGAATTTCATAACTGTATCTTTCCCTGAGATCTCAGGTATTGAGTAAAGGTAACCCAAATTACCAAAGAACAGTGCATAAACAAGAATGCAGTATTTATTGGTGACTTCATCTTCCTAATATTTTGAATTCTCATTTCTTCTTTTTACGACATGATCTTCCTGAGTCATATTTCAGGAATGTTTATTTAAATGTCTTAAGTTCCTTAATTAACGCCTTCTGGACACTTGTATCAGACAGACAAAGCAAACACACCCTCCCCTAAACAATATTTTCTTCACTATAAAAGTTAAGCTTGCATTCTGCCTGTCATTCTCTGTTGCAAGCTTCCTCTTTTCCTGGAAGCTGAAATCCTGCCTGGCCTGGCTCAGTTATCATGATGCTTTAAGGAAATCATGCGACATCCTTCAGAAGCCCTGATGATAGATCCACACACAGCACTTTGCTGGAAGTTAACCCTTGGTGTCCTCCTTCCCACACTTGACCCTGAAGTTTTACTATGACAATGGTGGGTGGTGACGAAGATGAGAGGATGGAAATCAGAGTCCCGCCTGCTAGGCAAGCGCTCTACTCCTGTGACCTTTCATCTTTAGAGCCGTGACCCTTCAGGCTTCAGAGCCCTCCTCGGGTCAGCTGCCACCCACCTGCCATCCGTGCACAGCGGAGCCTAAAATGAACTGGAATCTAAGTGAATGCATGAGAATTGTTCAGCTCATAGAAATTGTACTATATTTTGTCTTAAAAGTAGCATATTACAGAAACCCCTAACTATTAACATAGGTGCTGTACATGCATTTCACCACTGAGGTCTGATCATTTAAAGTTTGTCAAATTTCTTATTCCCTCTTTCTCAGCTTTTTAAAATAATATTTTCACAGACTACTTGTCCAATAGATTCTCTGTCAGTTAGACAGTGAAACATTTAGAATGTGTCATTTTAAACTTTATTTTTAGTAGTACATATTCGTCATCATGTTGAATACATTCATATCTGAATTTTTCTCCATTTTCCTCCCCACCCTTGAACCTATCCTCGCCTCCCCAACTGCAAGCGTGTTCTTTCCATTTTTTGCTTCCATTGTTTTTTTCCTTTTATTTTATATCTCTCCTCTCCTCCCTTGTTGCTCTTCTCAGTTGAGCATTTTCTTGCTCCTTCCCTAAGTCTAATCATTCATTTTGGTCCTTAATGTATGTTTTTGGTTTCTCACAGACAGGAAACATTAAGTATTTTTGGCCATTCAAGAAATGCAAGTTAAAATGACTCAGATTCCATTTTGCTTCAGAAAGAATGGCTACCATCAAGAAACCAACCAATAACAAATGCTAGCAGGGCTGTGGAGGAAAGGAACCCTTCTCCACTGTTGTTGGGATTATAAAGTATGTAAGCACCATGAAAATCAGGAAGATTCCTTTTGACTCAGCAATTTCCCTTCTTGGTATCTTCCTAAAAGAATTAACAGCATTATACTATAGAGATGTATGTGCACCCATGTTTATAGCAACACAATTTGTAATAGCCAAATCTTGGAAACAGTCCAGATGCCCATCAACAACTAACTGATTAAAGAAAAAGTGGGTTTTTAATATACAGTGGAGTGTTAGTCTATCATGAAGAAGGATAAACTTGAGACATTTTTAGGTAAATGGATGTACCTTGAACTCTAATTTAAGTGAAATAAATCAGACTCACTTTTTAAAATCTAAAGCAAATATTTCTAAATCCTAAGTCTCCAAATTTACTTTCTCCTTAATTACATATTTCTTCTTAAATGAAAATTACATTTTTCAATCTCAAATTTATAATATTTTTTTCCAACCAAAGCACATAACCTTCTTCCTTGTTGTGCTGTTCAAATGTCCTGGTAAATATTTCTATATAGGATAAATGATGTCCAGGTTAGAACAGCATTATGGAAAATTTAGCATAATCCTGCATGTCTTCAGAGCAGGATTTAATATTGGGTAAAAGAGAAGTCAGGATCTAAGGCTAAAGTGAAACAAAATAATATATCTTCTTAGCCGTACAATAATAGTAGCAATGTCAAGGTATAAAAAAGAACAATCCAATTATGATTTATCAAAAGGAAGTTAAAGAAATTATATGAAAGTAGAGATTTATAAAGTATCCTGGAGTAAATCTGTGGGTTGTGAAAACATACATTCAGTCTATATTTTCTTTTGGAAAATGAACCAAAGACAATTATTAATATAAAGTAAAAATGATGAGATTTTATGGTTTAAATGATATTGAAGTTTATTGTGTGGTAGTCAACATTATATAGCATAAAAATGTTTTGACATATTGAACATGCTTCCATTAAAGATCTGATGGTTTCCTGCAACATGCTAGTGTCTTATTAGGAGACAAATGCTTTCATTATGCTTTAGGACATGCCCATGAAACTTTCCATAATAGGAAATCCATACAGCAATAGAGATCCATACCACTGCCTGTAAGCCAGAGTATGGGTTCAGTAGGAAACATTCTTTAGAAGAGAATTCTGTCTTGAACTGAATTAGTCTTGTACTATAGATCCCAGTGTAGACAACTGTTAAAAAAGGAAAAAGCATCAAATAACCAGTACCATTTCCTTTTTTAGAGCATTTATCATACATTTATTTTAAAGATTCAGTGTTTTTATTATCTGTGTCACTTCCAATTTTTAATATATTGCTATAGAATCATAAATCAGACTTTTGTTTGAAGGGTAGATTATTAAAGAATAATTCACTGAAATGAATACAAAGGTTAAGAATTGTTGGACTAGATGATCTATAAATCACAGACTGACTCTGTTCTCAACATATTCTTCAGTAGAGCTCATGCTACCTTCTGGCTTAATTGTTTGCTAAATTTTATAAATATATTTACTTTCTTGTGCAATTGGTTCTCAAACTACTGTATTTTTCTCATCTCCTAAATTTTCTAGATAATGGGATTAACTTATATACTTTGTTTTTGTAACCACCAAACCATACTTATAGAATGAACAGATTAATAATACAAAGCCTACATAGCTTTTATGATATTAAATTACATTTTATACTTGCTTTATAGTTGATATTATTCTTAAGTATAAATTTTGAATGACAAATATAAAATACACACTGGTAAGTGTTGAAAGAAACTATTATATGGTTTGTTTACACATACAATGTACATTAAATATATAGAATATTTAATACAAATACAGTTATTTAATCTTTTCAGTCTTAATTACATAAAGTACCATTAAACACTCCATAAGAATACTTGAAAAAAAAATTGGGCTAAGATGAATAAGCACATATTCTAAAGCATTTTGGAAATATCTCTTTTATCTCCTGGGTATTGATTCTATATTTTCTAATCATGAAACATGATTAACTACCCTTGAGACAAAGAAAAGAATAAACATGCTTCCTAATGAAATACCAATAAAAAGTGCTATAACAAAAAACTACCAAAAAGATGAATAATAGATAACACTTCCAACAAGAAATGCAAACTATAAAAGCAGACAAAAGGTAAATGAACAACAATTCAAAGGATAAGAAACAAGAGTAATGTGCCAAAAAAAGAAGACTATCTAAATTCAAAGTAGGAAAAATACTTCAACAAAAAGTTTCATAAAGAGGAAATTAAAGTAGCCAATAAACAACACAAACATGTGCCCAGCTTCATTAGTTATCAAGAAAATGCAAATTGAAACGTTAATAATAGACCAGCGCATATCCACCAGAGTAGATCAATGAGAAGATGAAAAACACCAGAATCGTTGATGGTGTGTACCTCAGTCAGCCTTCTGGTCACTAAGCCATGAAAATACACTTGAAAGTAAAACGAGAATTTTATTTAGGCTCACAGTTCATGCTCACCAGTTCAGAGGCAGAAGCAACATTGTGGACCAGTGCTGATCAACCACGGCAGACAGGAAGCAGAGAGAGAGGAAGGGGCCAAGGCCAAGAATGCATCTTTCCACACAATGCTCCCAGCAATGTAGCCCCTTGTTACCAGGTGCCACCTCATACCAGTGCACTCAGCTACCCACACACTGATGGGTTAATCTGCTGGTGAGTACAGCACCCCCATATCTAACAATCTTCTGAAATCTCCACCTCTGAACACATGAGACTTCCAGTGGACATTTTAAGTCTAAACCACAGAACTATGATTCTGTGGACTGTAAATGGCCAGCCATTTACTGATTACTGTGGCCAGCCAACATTGGAAAATAGAGATCATAGTCATCCTCTAACTGCAGAGACAAAATACCCAGTACCTAGTAAACTTAGACTATTTTATTTAAGCTCACAATTTTTAAAGATTTTGGTCTATAGGTTTCATGCTAGAAACAGGGTAATTGAAAAGCCTGGACAGAGGAAAATTTCTCACGTCATATAAGCCAGGAAGCAGAGAGATGGGAGAGGGGCAGGAAGGGGCTATATAGGCCTCCTACCTCAGGACTCACTTCCAATGAGGCCCCACTCCAAACAACTCAGCTGTAGTGCCCACATGATGCAACTGCTTTCCAAATCCTACCCTGCGAGCCCAGGAGAGCTTTGTAGGGATGATTCTTGTTCTATTCCATAACATTTTGACCCATCTCCCAAATGACTCATACTATTGCTTATGCAAAATGCACTTAGACTCTCAGTGTCTCCAAAGATTTAACTGTGCCAGCATTGCTGAAAAATTCATATCCACAGTCCCCTCTGATAATGCAAGCAAACCACTAGCTATTGGCCCTTGCAAAAATCACAAAGAAAGTTAAATACAATCATCTTAAAATGGCAAAGTGTAAATGTTCCTATTTCAAAAGGGAAAAATAAGAGGAAAGAAATGAATAGGAATAAAACAAGACTGAAAGCCAGCAGGGCAAACATTAAATCCTGTATTTCCATGTCTAGCACACAGGGAAAAAGCTGTGATAAGATGTGAACTCCAAATAGCCTGAGAGGCCACCTCCTCTTGGCATTGTTGTTTGCATCCTTTATGGCCCCCCTCTCCAGTTAGCTCATTGCCTGCAGGGTTCCTCAGAAGACATTCCACAGCCTTTCTCTGGTTCCCCAGTTTCCTGTGGGTTATGCAGCACTTTCAATTTCACTCTCACAGCTTTCCTAGCCCACTACCTTCTTTGGTGCAAACTATCTGGCTTCTTAGTCCTTCTTCTGGAGTCACACTGGAAGCCTCCCTAGCTCATAATTTTTGCACCGTGCATCCTAGTAAAATCACCACCATGCAGATGACATCAGTGTCTGCCTACATGATTGCAGAGACCTTTGAGTGTCAGGATGGCTGAGCCCTGTGAACTGAATCTAAGGCAGCCCTTCACATGCCCTTCACAGCCTAGATCACTGTTCTCAAAACACTGTCTTTCACTTTTGCACATTTAAATCTTGCTGATTATGGGGATGCCCTCAAGGCATATTTTGCATTGCTCAGATGCAAATTCTTTGACTGCTTTTTTAATAGTAAGATTTTCAGCAACCAAGCTTTTCTTGGCTAAAACTATGGGCCTCAGCTTTACATGACATGACTTTACATGAGCTTCTTTTCTGACTCTATTAGTCAGAATTTTACTAGAGAGGACAGATATACTATGAGATAGGCAGATATAAAAGAAACAAGATTGGCTTATGATGGTCAGCCACAGAGTCTGATGAGGAAGCGTGCAGAGGTTGTCTACACACTGGAGGCAGAAGGATTCAATCCAAGGTCTGAGTTCACCTTAGTGTCTTGTGCAAGTCCACATCAGCAGACTGATGGGTCTGTGACAGAAGGCCGAAGGCTCCGTGATGAAAGGATGAAGAGTCTATGCTGGAAAGCTGAAGAGTCTACACTGGAAGCCAGGAGAGGACTCCAAACCAGAGGTGAAGACTGGAGCTTCTCCCAAGAATGGAATGTATTTGTCCTTCCTCCTTCCCTTTTATACCTCCAGGTGATGAGCCACCCTAGGGTGGGTCTTCTTCTACATCCTTGGGTGTAGAGTTGTTAAACCCAATTTAGTTAACTTCTAAATGTTTCAAATTGACACAATCAATCAACCACTACATTGACCATCAGCAAAATTTTCAAATTAGGCTGCACTACTTTTGATACTGGCCCTCACAGTAAATATAGACAAAACTCCCATTAGTACAGCCATAAGAGTGGACTACCTTGAAATTCCCTTGCCAGATTAATTGTTCTTCTACCCTTAACCTCAGTCTACAAAAGAATCTCAGAATACAAAGCAAAATGAAGGCAAATTTTGTCCGAGAGCATAACACACATGGTCTTGAGTTCAAAGGCCAATGGAAATGTTTTTTTCCTAACTCACATATCACGAGCAATTTTTCATCATTCTGATCTTCTGAGCTCTAACCAGGATTCCCCCATCAAGATCAGCTTATAGCAATTTAGAGCTTCTCTAGCTAGTATCTCAAAACTCCTTCCATGAACCACATTCAAAGACTTCTGAATCACATGGACAGGTGTAGTCACAGCAATCTACTTCATTTGTCTGGTGGCAACACTTGTCTTGGTTACTTTTTCATTCCTGGAATAAAATACCCAGTACTCACAATTTACAGAACGGATTTATTTTGACTGCTGCCTACACTCCCTGGTTGACTGCCTCCAAGGTCATAAGGACTTACACAGAGGAAAGCTGCTTATACCGTGACAGTCAAGAAACAAAGAGAAAAGGAGGGAGGCAGAGAGACAAATTGTCTTTCCAAATTCTTTCCTCCAGTGATCTGCTTCCAAGGAAACCCTACCTAACAATCATGGCCCAATCAACTTTCAAAGCCCTGCCTCTGACCTCATAACTTTTGGGGCTCATTCTTGATCTAAACCATAACAACAGTTTAGAAAAATCTACTAAAGCTTAACATGTACATACTTTATGTTTCAAATATTTCATTCAAGTTTATAGTCAATATAAAAGTGAATATATTTTTCACCAAAGGATATACACCAGAATATGCACTATAAGTATATCTAGGTTAGCCTAAAATTAATTATGGCAATATAATGGAGAGATGTTTATGTTTACCTAGTGGTATGTACAGAAAAACAACTAGATAATTTGATAATATATTGAATAATGTGGATTTAATAAAAATAATGTTGATGAAAGCATACAAAACAAGATATGCTATATTATTTACATTTTAATAGTAAAAAACACCACAAAATTAGATTGAAAGGGTTTTGGCCCAGACAGGACACTGTAGCCAAGAAAGCCTCAATGGGAAGCAGGAAGCCCCTTTCTCCCCCGCCCCTAGGAATTTACCTGAGACGCCATCTTCCCGCCCCTGGGAATTTACCTATGGCGCCAAACGTAGGACAAATGGGCTACCTGTGCATCCCTAATGGCCGCCTTAGGTTCCACCCCAAACCGAGGCTACTTACATACCCCCACACCATGTGTCCGCCTGAGAGATCATCGGACTCCAGCGGTGGGGGGTGCCGGTCATCTCTCTCCATGTTCTCAGAATAAAGGCCACTTTTTGTTTTATATTTCTCATCTTATGGAAGTATTTTTCATCTTTTGGAAATAATCCTATCATAGATTATATAATTATAAATCATATTAGTGTTTGATTTAGGCCAGGAGAAGTAAAGAGACACTCATAGACTTGGAAGAAAGTATAAGACAGATTTTGGGCGTTTGTAATGGTCAGTTACTTGGTAAACACATCTGGTCATATGATTTTGTTCAATTCATGAAAATTCATCAAGTATTCACTTATGTATTGTGACTCTGTATAATAAAAAATGTATCAAGTTTAAATATATATTGTATTGCATTGTTTGTTAATTCCTGAACAAAATATTGCAAAATGAGTGAGCTAAACAGTAGAAATTTATTTTTTCACGATTAGGAGAGCTAGAAGTAATGATCCGAGTTGTTCACAGGGATGAAGGGATAATTTTTTAAAGAACTTTTTTCTTAAAGATAGCTCTTCTTGTGCCATCACAGTTGTTGTTTTTTTTTTTTTTCCCCTGTGAGTGATTTTGCCCTAACCATCTTCTCTCATAACAGCAACTAGGTTAGATTAGATCTCACCTAATAATGACATTTAACCTTAATTGCCTTTTAAAGGACCAACCACTTCTGAAATATACACATACACCCTGAACTGGACTCAGGGAAGGAAGGTAAGGAAAACCAAGACATCATGTGTATTTTTGGAACACAGTATTTAACCTATAATGATACATCTAAAAAACCAAGAAAGAAAATAACATAGATTGTTAAGAATCTTTAAAATACACTAGAAAATAAACCGATTTTAAAAATTAAAACAAAGGCTGATTCTTTTGGAAAAATAATCTCTAGCAAAACCAATAAAAATACTTAAATATAAAGAAGAAAAAAATAAAAATGACCAATTATCGTAGAGATTTTAAAAATACCACTTAGAAAATTTTCTAATATCTTTGTTAATTTAGATTAATGGAACATTTCTTCAAGAAAAATCACATAAGATAAATACATCAACTTTAAAGGTTGAGAAAGCATTAAGATAAAATAAACTGCAACATTAGAAAGTATTTGTTCACACTCATTTTGAAATATAATGAAAGATAATAAGGAATAAGAATATTAATTTTTTGGCTTTTGCTATAGCAGAGCAAATATATCCCACTAAAATTTGTGAGACTCAGGTCTAAGTTGAAAAAAGAAAGAATAGTTGGTACCTTTGTTTTGTATGTAGGATTCTTTTCAGTTCCAAATCCAATTCTGCTCTTTCAGCAATACAATAGTTAACTATTATTTTTTCAGTATTTTATTTGTCATCTATTCTGATTTTAGTTTACTTAATAGGTTTGCATTTTTCTTTGGGTATTTTGTTTTACTTTTGTGATTTTCATTGGGTATTTTACTTATTTTTCCATTGTGATTTTATTTTATTGAATTAGGCTTTGTGCTTTCACTTTTAGAAGTCCCTAAATTTAGGTCTTTTTAAAAAAAATTTATTTAAAAGAAAAAAAAAGAAAAAACAAAACAAAACAAGACAAAACAGTGTAAGGGTACAAGTAATACAGGACTACAAACAAAAACAGTAAGAAATCATTAGTTAATAGATTACACATTGTCATCTTAGAAATAGTTGCTCAAGTCACAGGATCAAAGCATACAAAGTGGACATTCAAACAGTGAGACTGCAAACAGTTGTGTTCAATGATCCAACCAAGAACATTAATATGGTCATCTATCCTAACACACCTAAACACACTTGCAGTTGTATCCTTTAGAGCACTTTTTCTTCCTCTCTTTTTTTAAAACAAAATTTACATATTTTGAGTACTACTTATTACTTTTTTTTGGAAGAAAATAAAACCAAATATGACAAAGCAAAGCTGTCAGTCAAAATGAAGGATAGACGTAGTACATGATATAAAAACAGAGTACAATGTTATCAGCAATGGTTACCATAATGCCACTTGCTTCCTTAAAAAGAATTGTCTATATTATTAGGTATAATAAATTTGAACAAAACAGTATAGAATGAGACCAATAAAACCTAAACATTGTAAACATTACAGTACTTCAAAAGAAGATAATAGTCAAACCAGAATGGGCATCATAGTGAATCTTATTGCCTTCAAAATAGTTACCTATATCCTCAAACTTGATACTATCAGACAGAATGGAACAGAGTCTAATCAATAAAAACAAGATAGTGGGAGTAATACAGGACTTCAAATCAAGTTAATAGGAAATCAAAAGAGTTATATAATATATCCTGCTAATTTTTTTATTTTTTACCCTTTATTATAAATAAATAAATAAATAAATAAATAAATAAATAAATTTTTTTAATGAAGAAGGGGGAGATTGAGATAAAAGAGGACATAGCAACACAACAATGCAAGTCAAAGCATAACAATTTCAGCAACCTAGTGCTTCACCACCAAATAACCCGACTTAATAGTAGTTACCATAGTGTCTTTTTCCTGGAAGTATTTGAGTATAACTTCATATACGATAGCATCAGACATATCAAGACAGTGTGAAACCATTCAAGTGGAAGAAAGTATTACTGGGAATTTAGAACCAGCTAACAGAAAATGAACAATGGTTTCTATATAATCTCTTTGCCTATAAAAATTGTTGTTTATTCTATCACATAATAAAATCCAGTAAGATACCACATGACAAAACTAGTGGAGACAGAAGAGCAACAGTTTGGTAGGGCTTCACAACAAGATGATATTAAATCAGCACTAGCTATTATGATGTCTTGTTTTCTTCAAAATAGCTGTTGATTTCATCACAGGCAATAATATCAAGCAGCCCAGAATAAAGTCATTCCAACTAATGAGTGAAAGCTTTATAAGACTTCAAGGCCACATAATGGGGAATCATGATTACCACCTACTTTTATATATTTGAATCCTTCCTTACACTAGGGAAACTATTTGGTATTCACAGGTGTGAGTTTGATTTATTTCACTTAGGAGTGTGGTCTCAAGTTGTGCCCATTTATTTATGAATATCTCAACGTGATCCTTCTTTATAGCTGTGTAGTACTCCATTATATAAAAATACCACAACATTTTTATCCATTCCTCATTTGATGGACACTTGGGTTGTTTCCAAGATCTGGCAATTACAAATTACTATTAACAGAATATGTGCATATATCACTGTGGTATGATGCTTTTAGTTCTTCTACGAATATGCCCAGAAGTGGAATAGCTAGAACAAATGGGACTTCCAATCGCAGCTTTTTGAGAAATCTCCAGACTGACCTCCAAAATGATTGCACTAGTCTACACTCCCACCAACAACAGTGCAGGAGAGTTCCTTTTTCCCCACAGCTTCTCCAGCATTTGTTGTTGGTTTTCTTGATCCTGGCCATTCTTTCAGGAGTTAGATGGAATCTCTGTGTGATTTTAATTTGCATTTCTCTAATGACTAATGATGATGAACATGTGTTCATGTATTTATTTTCCATTTGTAATTTCTTCATCTGAGAATTGTGTATTCATCTCAGATGCCCATTGTTGGATTGGATCTTTGAATTTTGGGGGTTTGAGTTTTTTTAATTCTTTATATGTTTTAGATAAAAGTCCCTTGTCTGAGGAGGAGTTCATTAAGATCTTTTCCCAGTTTGTGGGTTTTCATTTCACTACGCTGGAGATATTTTTGACATGCAGAAATTTTTTAATAAGAGGTGGTCCCAGTTATTGATTCTGGGAGGCATTTCCCATGTGGATTGAGTCCTGTTCATGAATTCTCTACCTACCCCTATGTCTTCAAGTTTTCTACCCAATTTGCAATAGATTTAGTGTTTCTGTTTTAATATTCAGATCTTTGATCCATTTAGATTTTAGTTTAGTACATGGTGATAGGCATGTGTCTAGTTTTAGTTTTGGGCAAATGGAGAGCCAGTTTTTCCAACACCATTTACTAAAGAGACTGTCATTCTTCCAGTGAACCTGCTTGGCCCCTTTATCAAAGATCAGGTGGTTGAGTGTGTTTGTAGTTGTGGTTGTATCTTCTAATCTATTCCATTGATCTTCAGCTCTGTTTTTATTCCAGTACCATGTTGGTTTTACTATGGTTGCTTTGTAGTATAACTTCAAGTCAGGGATTGTGATGCCTCCTGACTTGCCTTTGTTGCTTAGAATTGTCTTTGCTATTCTAGGTCTCTTCTCACTCCCGATGAATTTTAGGAGTGATTTCTCTAGATCTGTGAGGTATGTTGATGGTATTTTTATTGGAATTGCATTGAATCTGTATAAGGGTTTTGGGAGAATAGCCATTTTCACAATGTTTATTCTTCCTATCCATGAGCAAGGGATGTCTTTCCATTTTCTGAGATCATCTTCAATTTCTTATTTCAGTGTATTATAATTTTCCCTATATAGGTCTTTCACTTCTTTCATAAGAGTAATTCCTAAATATTTCATTTTTTTTGGTTGCTAGTGTGAAGACTGTGGCTTGTCTTATTTCTCTCTGGGTGATTTTGTTCTTAGTGTATAGGAATGCTATTGATTTCTGAGTATTGATTTTGTATCCAGTTACATTACTGAATTTATTTATTATATCTAAGAGTCTTTCAATGTAGTTTAGGGGGTCTTCTATGTGGAGTATCATGTCATCTGCAAACAATTATAATTTAACTTCTTCTTTTCCTATCTTTGCCCATTTTGTTTCTCTCTCTTGTCTAACTGCTTTGGCTAGTTTTAATAGTACTACATTCAATAGGAGGGGTGACAAACCACATCCCTGTCTTGGGCCTGATTTTAAATTAAAGGCCTTCAATTTTTGACCTTTTATCATTGAGGATTTTTTGCATCTGTGTTCATTAGGGAGATTGGTCTATAGTTCTCTTTTTCAGTTGGATGTTTCTCAGGTTTTGGTAATAGAGTACTATTTGCTTCCAGGAATGGTTCAGGAAGGATTACTTCCCTTTCAATTTCATTGAATAGTTTGAGGAGTGTTGGCATTAGGTCTTCTTTGTGTTTCTTGTAGAATTCTGCAGTGAATCCATCTGGGCCTGGGCTCTTCTTTGTAGGTAAGGACTTAATTACCTTTCAATCTCATTAATAGAGTTTGGGTTATTCAGCAGTTTTAAATCCTCTTGATCTAGCTTTGGTACTTCATGTGTTTCTAGGAATCTATTTCTTCTGTGTTATGTAACCTTTGAGAGTAGAAGTTTTCGAAATAGGTGTTGATGATCTTCTGCATTTCTATAGCATCTGTAGTGATTTCACTTTTTTCATTTCTCATTGCATAGATTTGAGGTTTTTATTCCCTTTTTTAATGAGGTTGGCTAGGGGCTTATCAATTTTATTTATTCTCTCAAAGAACCAACTCTTTGATTCGTTGATTCTTTGGATTGTTTTCTTAGTCTCTATTGCATTGATTTCTGCTCTGATTTTTATAATTTCCTCTCTTCTTTTGGCTTTGGGCTTGACTTGCTCTTCTTTTTCTAGCTGTTTGAGGTGTAGCATCAGGTTCTTTATTTGTATTCATTCTGTTTTCCTGATGTGGGGACTCAGTGCAATAAATTTTCCTCTGAGGACGGCTTTCACTGCATCCCACAGATTCCAGTAAGTTGTATCTATATTTTCATTTTCTTTTAGGTATTGTTTAATGTCTTCTTAAATTTCCCCTGTGACCCACTGATTGCTCAAGAGTGTGTAATTCAGTTTCCATGTTTGTGGAATTTTTGAAGTATCTTTTATCATTAATTTCTAATTTCAAAGTGCTATGATCCAATAACATGCAAGGGATGATTTCAACTGTTTTTGAATTTACTTAAATATGTTCTGTGAGCTAATATATGGTCTATTTTAGAGAATGACTCATGTACTGCTGAGAAGAATGTGTATTCTGATGTTGGGCAGAACACTCTCTATATGTCTATCAAGTCCATTTGTTCACAAGTGTGATTCAGTTCTGTTATTTCTTTGCCTATTTTCTGTCTGGTTGATCTGTCCCTTGGTGTCAATGGTGTGTTAAGGTCTCCTGTTACAATTGTGTTACTGATAATTTGATTTTTCATTTCTGTTAATGCTTGTTTTATATAACTGAGTGCTCTGGAAATTGGTGCACATATATTTAAGATTTTTATCTCTTCCTCTTTGAGTTTTCCCCTAACCAGTATGTAGTGACCTTCTTTGTCTTTTCTGATAATTGGTGGTTTAAAGTTCACATTGTCTGCAAACAGAATGGCTACTCCTGCTTTTTTTTTTTTTTTTTTTTTTTTTTTTTTTTTTGGATTCCTGTTGTGTGAAGTATTGTTTTCCATCCTTTGACTTTCAGTCTGTGAGTATCCGTCTGGGTTAGATGAGTTTCCTACAAACAGTATATGGTTGGATTTTGTTTCTTGATCCATTCTGCCAGTCTGTTTCTTTTAATTGGTGCATTGAGACCATTTACATTAATGGTTATAACTGTTATATGCTGGTTTATTGCTGACATGTGATCTTTCTACTGTTTCATTTTTATCTTTCTGTTCTGTTTAATTATCTGCTTTGCTTAGTGGTTTTTTCCTTTGTGTATCTAAACTGTCTTTCAATATTTTTTGCAGGGTTGCCTTGGTGATCATGAAGTTTTTCAGCTGTTTTTGGCATGGAACTATCTTATTTCACCATTGATTTTGAATGATAGTTTTTCAGGGTACATCAGTCTAGGTTGGAAATCATTTTGCTTTAGGATCTGGAATACTTCACTCCATGCTCTTCTTGACTTTATTGTTTATGCTGAGAAGTCTGCTGTGATTCTGATAGGTTTCCCTTTATAAGTGTTCTGTCTTCTCTCTCTGACAGCTTTTAATAATGTATCCTTGGGTTGGATTTCTGGAATGGTTATTATTATATGCCTGGGTGTAGTTTTATTTTGGTTTTGACTATTTGAAGTTCTATATGCTTCACTGAACCTGATGTCGGTTTCTGATGTCATGCTTGGGAAATTTTCAGCTATTTCTTCTCTAAATATCCTCTTGACATCCTTTATGTTGTCCCCTTCTTTTTCATTAATCCCTATCAATCTTATATTGATTTTCTTTGTGTCATCTTGTAGCTATTGAATTGCTATTTCCTGGTTCTTTGTTATTTTTAAAAGATCTTTCCTTTCCTGTTCACTAGCTGCAATCCTGTCTTCAAGGTCTGAAATTCTATCTTCACTTTCATTGAGGCAATTTTTACAGCTTTCAGTGGAATTTTTGATTTCCTGTATATCTCTGTGCATCTGCTTTATATATTCTGTTTGTTTCTTGTATTGCTCTTCTAGGGATTCTTTTTGTTTAGTTCCTCCAATTTTTTAACTGTGTTTTCTTTAGATATGTTCAGCATCTCTTTCATTTCTTTTATCATTTCTTCTTTTGCCTGGAGGATTATTTCTAGTTTGAATTCCTTTAAAACTTCCTGGAGTTGCTTATTTATTTCAGTTGCTATTATGTTCATTTTTTGAGGTGTATGACATATATTTTCTTCTATATACATCACCCCCAGGGTTTCTTGAGATGGGCTGGAGGTTTGAGGTTGTAATTTGGTCTTTCGTTTTGTCATTTTCCTATATTTCTGTGTTTGAAGTGTTATTCGAAAGCTTCCTCAGGGTCTTTTGGAAATCTGCTTCTATGTTTGCAGCTCCTGGGACTCTGCCACCCAGTTCCCCCAGGCCACTGGGAACCTGGAACCCCTGGCATTCGCCCACTTGCTTTGAAATCCACTTTCCCAAACAAGCTGGGCTCCAGGAACATTGGGCATCTGCCTGCTTGCTTATAACTCCACAGTTCTCCAAGCACAGCTGGAATGGGGAGGCGGATGTAGGCACCTCCAACCCACTTAGCTTGTTTATTTCACCCAGAGGGCTCGAGGGTCCTGAACAAACTGGGCTTGGGGGAGAGTGCGGAGGGCATTTACCCCTGGATGCTGGGCCTCTGGAACTGATGATGCCCCCTGCTTGCTCAGAAATCCACAGTCCTCCAGACACACGGGGAGGCGGAAGTAGGTGCCCCAGACCTGCCCAACTGTTCCATTGCTCCCCGACGGTGCGAGGGTTCCAAACAGGTTGGGCTCCAGGGACAGTCAATTTTAGGTCTTTTAAAGTTAAATATTTTATTACAGATATCAGTTCTAAATGTATTTCTTCTAAATATTTTCTTTTCCATATTTTAATAATTCTTTTAAAATTTATTTCCTCATTATTTTGTTTTTAAATATTTTTCCTTAGTCATCTTTAATTCTAAAACATGATTTTATTTGCTTTTGTGAATTTGAATTTTTCTAGTCATCACAATGTTTTTCATTTTATCTTAACTACTGTTTTCAAACTTGCCAAACATCTTAAGCCTTGTTTTCCTAATCATATTTCTAATAATCTACTTTTAAAATAGCCTATAAATGTGCAAAAAATCAAATAAAGAAGTTAACACAAACATTAAAGGGCAGACTATGGAGAATTTCTCTTGCATGCTAACCTGCCCTTTCCCCTATTAATCTTGGACGGGCCCATTTTCTTCAGTTACGGCTTCTACATTCTCTGTGAGCATGGTTTTCCAGAGAACCGTGAAAGTTCTCTTAACACTTTGGTGATGCAAATTTCACTACACAATCGTGTATTGTGTTTACAGCCTAAAATTGTTCTCTATTTCATGATCCTGTGACAGCCAGTGAAGCACATACCTTCACAATAGGCAAATACAATAAAATATACCAATTAAATGGAAAGGTCAAAATATACTTTTTTTTTTTTTTGTATCAGGTGTTCATAATACCAGCTACTGAGGAAACCAAAGAAGGAAAATCATAGATGAATACTATTCAGCTTTAAAATTAGAAAGAAATCTGACATTCACAGCAACCTGGAAGAACCCAGAGAATAATTATACTAAGTGAAATAAGACAGGCAATGAAAAACAAGTAAGCCATGATTTCACTCATCTGTGGATTCCATGATTAATAATACCCACAACCACAGCAACAAATAAAAAATCAGAGAGTAGACTACTGATTACATAGGGTTGGGAGTGTGTAAGGTTAGGGGGTACAGAGAGAGGGATTCATGAGTGTGAAATTTCAGCTAAATTGGAGGAAAATTTCAAGAGAGCTATTGTACAAGAAAGTAATGATACTTAAAAATAATATTTTGCACTCTTCAAAATTGCTGAGGACTAAATTTAAGTGTTCTCACCACAAAATAAATAAATAAATAAATATGTCAAGTAAGGCCCATCTGTAGCTATCTAAAGGTAGTGGGCATTAGGAGCTTGAATTGGTAATTATACAGTATATTTTTTTAAACTCACATTGTAGTAGTAAGTACATTTGTATTTTTGTCAACTTAAAAGAAATAAATGCACTAAACAGTAGTTGGTGGATGAGGTGTAGCTTAGTGGATCCAGTGCTTGCTTCATATGCACAAGATCCTAAAACCAGTTAAAACAAAGCAGCAATAAAAGCAAAAAAAATATGTTGTTTATACTCAGGGAGAGGTTATTACAACTCTCGTTTGACTATAGTTAGAAATATCTTAATGATGAATTTCACTAGAATGTGATATCTTTCTAAATGTTTTAAATCTTTCTTATATGAATTTTTATCACTGAAAAAACATAACAACATTTAAATTAGCAAAATAATGTATACATATAAATTTCTTATATAGTTCAATCAGCACTTTGTTTTCTGACACTGTAACTGAGAAGAGCATTCACTTTTTTAAATGTGCCTAATGCTGCCACTGATTTACCCTCATATTAAAATTCTCCCTCTCGCCTCTGCTAACCACATGAGTTGAGAAGTAGATTGCACATCAACTTTTTTAAAAAATTTTTCTCTGAGAAGCAACTACTCGGTCACTACAGACTTTTCATTAGATTTCAGCAACTCAATTGCATTTTCTACTCCATTTTTAGATTTGCGTGTTGTGAACGATCCTTGCATCACTGAGATGAATCCCACCTGACCATCAATATATTCATTTTAACATTTTAATATGCTGTTGGATTCAGTATCCTGGGGTTTTACTGAAGAATTTTACTTCCATGTTCGTCAAGGACATTGGCTTACAGTTTTGTGTGTGCATTGTGTTGTCAAATTTGGGCATCAGGGTAGTTTTGGCCTAGTAGAATGTGTTTGGAAAAATATTTTCTTCTTCCTTCCCTTCTTCCTTTCTCCCTTTCTTTCTTCTTTCTTCCTTTCTTTCTTTACTTCTTTCTTTCTTTCTTTCTTTCTTTCTTCTCTCTCCCACCCTCTCTCTCTTCATTTCTTTTACACTTTCTTTTTTCTTAACTTCTCTAGAATTGGTATGAATTCTTCATTTGGTAAAAGCTAGCTATGAATAAGGTTTTGACAGTAATCTTCTCTTTGGTGAGAAACTTACAAGTAACAGGTTCAATTTCATTACCCATTATTGGTGTGCTCAAGTTTCATATTACTTGGGATTTACTTTCTGTAAGAATATGTGCCCAGGAGCTTTTCTATTTCTTTTATGACATTAATTTTGTTGGGGACATGTTTGACGTTTTGCATTATCAGATAATGTCTCCTTTCCCATCTCTGGTTTTATGTCTTCTCTTTCTTTTTTCCTAAGAATTTGCCTTTTTTTCTTTCAAAGAACCAACTCGTTGTTTCATAGATTTCTGTATTATCTTAGTGAAACTTATTTGTGTTGCAACTTTTATTATTTTATACATAAACTAATTTCAGATTTGATTTGTTCTTGTTTTTCTAGTTCCTTGAGATGCAGTGAGAGGTTGCTTATTTGAGATTCTCTCTGTCTCTCTCTCTCTCTCTCTCTCTCTCTCTCTCTCTCTCTCTCTGTCTCTCTCTCTCTCTCTCTCTCTCTCTCTCTCTCTCTCTCTCTTGGTTTCGTTTTTGCTTTAGATAAGAGTTTATGCTCTGTTCTTCCTCTTGCTATTCCTTTGACTGTATTGCTATATTCAGTGCAGCTCCGGAAACTTCAGGGAGAGGTCAGTGAGGGATGAAGAAAACCAGTGAAATCTGAGATCAGGTGGAACCTTCTGCTGATATACAAAGGAACTGCCTGGCACCTACAGCACATTTATTTATGTAATCACATATGAAAAAGTCCACAGAGAGTTTAAAGGGGTGGTAGAATCTGGGACAAGAAGAATATCTAACCTTCAGCAGAACAGCATGCCTCTCGGTGGTTACTCAGGGAAGGAAAGGGAGGTGCCTGTGTTATTTTGGGGGAAGGCCAAGTCACTTTGCATATCAGCTCCCTGAGCTGTGCACACTTCTCACGGGTCTGCCAAACTCATGAGAGGCAGTGGCCTAGTCCTAGATACCCCAGGTACAGAGCCCTTCGCCCCAACACTGTATCCCATAGGTATTGTTACATTGCATCTCTTTTTTCAACTGTTTCAATTTTTTTTAAAATTGCTTCTTAATGTGTACCTCTACCCATTGGTTGTCCAAAAGTAAATTGTTTAATTTTAGTGCATTTTTATAGTCTAAAGTTTGTCTTGTATTTTTGTTTCTAGTTTCATTGCATTATGGTTGAAAAAGATACTCTATGTGATTCCATGCAAATTATTATAAATTCACTGAGACTGTTATCTGTCCTGGGCAATGTTTCATATGATAATAAAAAGAATATCTACTTGTTTGATTTGTTAAAAGTTACTTCTGATTATGTATCAAAGTTCTGTGACTCAGTACTAAAGCCTACGTTTGTATTTCTAGAAGCTCATTGACTTCTTTAAACAAAATAGTTTTAAATTCTCTATCTGGGCTAGGAGTGTAGCTCAGTAGTACAGTACTTACATGCGTTTGATCCCTGGTACTCCAAACATACAAACAAACCTAGCAAATAAATGAATAAATTAAATAATTAATAAAATCTAGATCTACTGGTTTTCCCATGCTGGATATTACCCTTACTGTTTCTGACGACTTCTTTTGACTATTAGTTGAGGAGATAACAGTTTGGTCTTCATTTTTAAGGTATAACATCCCCTAAGAATAGAGGTTTTATGTTATCTATGAAGTAACAGGATCCAGCTGTGTTTGTGTCTGTTTTTTTCAGAAATTCTAAATTAGCAGCTTATTTCCTCACATTCTATATCAGTCTTGTTTTTTCACAGGTTTAATGTTGTCCTAAATCCAGATTTTCTACAAGTCCACTATGGAATGCTGTCTCTGTTTCAGCAGTAGATGGTGTTTCAGGTCTGTCTGAAATCTATAGCAGATGTATTGGGCAGTAAGAACCAAGGGAGTACTTAAAATGGGTACTCCATTCCTCACATTTTTCCTATGGGGATATGTAGGCTCAGATGGCTCCTCAACAATTACTGACCTACAGCCCACACTATGGTATTATTGCCTTGCAATGGAGGGAACAATCTCAGGCTCCTGTGCTGAGCCTGTGGCCAGCAATCCTGCAAACCAAGTCACTTTCTAAACCCACAGCCAACCATGACCAGCACATTATTAGGGAGAGACCAAGACCCACACTGCTGTGGCTGCCTTTTATAGAGATATCCTCATGGCCAAAGATCGCTTCAACTAGACACAATTGATGCTGGACACAGTAGAAATCTAATAGACCAAGGTTGCATGTCTTCTCTAGGGCCAAGGGTATTCCAGAAGTGCTGTCTCTAACTGGAGATTGAGACCACTAGGTTCTGTTCAACATTGCATTAGGTTTTAAGGAAAAGTCCTAGGCTATTTGACATATGCTCAGCAAATGAAGTCTTACAAGGCTGACACTAATCTGGGTTATACAAAGTTCTAGACAGTCTCAGACATGAAACTAAAGCCATAGAGTAGATGATGGTAATACAGGTTAAAAACATGAGTCCCTTTCACTGGAATACAGAGCTTTGTCCAGTGTCAACGTTGGTCTAGAGGCTTCTTCTGAGCGCTCTGGCTTGGAGACATCTGTGCTGCCCACACTCAGGATAATGTGGTTCCTTGGCTACGAAAGCTGTCATAACTGATTTACAACTGAGTCCCATGGCTAAGAAACCTCCACGGCATCAGGAAGAAGAGCACACACATTCCAAGCCTAGCAAAAATGCAGGCCAAAACTCAGATCCATCCCATAGCATGCAGGAGTTTTCTGGATGCCAGGGAAGACCTCAAGATTCCATTTGTGGACACAGCATAGAGGATCTTGGGTTTCTACCTAGTATTGGGTCTCAGCTTGTCACCTAACACTGAGCTCCAGCACCAAGAACTATGAAAGCTTTTGTGTCCAGGTTCCCCATGGATGGATTCTTTTTCTCTGCTCTGCTGCCACAAATGGGAGGAGAATCTGGGGATCAACTTCCTGGTATAATGCAGTTCCAGCAGAAAAAGCTGTGTAGCTCTGACTTAAAGTAAGTTTCACCATAGTAAAACTGGTATTGGCTTTCGAGTCCAAGGTCTGAACTCAGTTCCCTCATACACCTCTAAGCAGTAGATGTCGCCACACTGTTTGCAGTTTCCTGAGTGCTGACACCTGCAACTCCTTCCCTCTTTCTTCATCAGAGTGCCTTTTATAAGCACCATAACACAACCAGGGATTACTACCTCTTACGTGGACACCTTAGCTAGTGTGGGAGCTACTAGGCCACAAACATGCTCCACCTCCCTCTCTTGTTTAGTCCTATGTCATGAATAATTTATTGATAAGCCTATGATAGTATGCTAGAGAACTAGTCACTACCAGTAACATCTGAAATTCAGTGTTTGGCATAAATTGCATGCTTCAGTATCTGCTATTTGAAACACTGTCTATGTTGCAGCAATTTTTAGAATGAGATGATCTATGTGCTAGTATGTCCTTATAAAGAAAAAGTTTCTGGCAAAAGACCTTAAGTCAAAATTCATTGATTTCGCTCTCCTAGCCACGTCTGCAGTGTGATAGATTCCCTCAGCAGTGGTCGTCAAACGATAAGATACAGTGCCTCACAGAATAATTGATGGGAGACACAGAGAGCAATAGATAGGATCTCTCTGTCCTAAAATGAATCTGTTCTTCATGAGATGGGCTATGCTTGAGCAGTACTGGTGGGTACACTGTTTTGAGTGGAAGAAAACCATGCCAGAAGTACGAGGGCTTAATCAGTTCCAGTTTCAGTTCGGGCCTCAGCATCAGTTCTTCTTTCTTCCACCCTGCTTCAAGACTGGGCTCTAATTTACCACTGCAATTTTCCTCCATCCCTTCATTTTCTCTGTAAGCACATTAGGTTAACCCTAATTAAAGTAACCCTGACCAATCGTGATAGAATTCCTAATCATGAATCTCATGGAGAAGGTGCTGGAAACTGCCTTGTGCTAGCACAAGTGCTCTGGATCCCTAAATATTAAATTTCCTCACCTGGAATTCTGTATAACTGTCAGATTCTAGCTTGGGTAAAACCAAAGCTCACTGATTTTTTCTTTGCTCATACACAGGTAACAAATGTTATCACATCATTCCTTTGGCTCACTTTATTTGGTTACTAGTAAGACTTTATATTATTTTTTGCATGTTTAGAATCCGTTTGTGGTTCCTTGTGTGTGAACTTGCTGTGGGCCATTTGTTTTTCCTGTTTGCTTCTATGATCATCTTTATAAGTTCCTCAAATTTTAAAAACAATCCTTGAATGCCACAGCAGCGGTAACTGGAAGTTCTTATACTATGTATTGGCACGTTTTTCTAATAGCATATTGATAACCACATTAATACAAGGACTAATAAATAAATTCTTTTTTATTTATTGTAGGTATGTTTGTAATATTCAGTGCAATAAAAAAACTGAAAATATTTATGGATATTTTGTGTCTACACAAGAGTTATAAGAATGCTAAGATATGGTAAATATCTCATTTTTATTTGAATTTCACTTCCATTTGAAATCTTAGAGTGTGAGTAAAGAAAATAGATAATATAGATGTAGTTCCACATTATAGAGCTTAAAACAGAAAAAAGTGAAAAGCAATTATAAGTATTTTCCCATCAAATTTTAGAAAATAAATTTCCATTGGTTTAAAGAATATTAGAAAATCATTTCATAAAATTATAAATGATCTACTTTAAAATTTATCTATTATCCCATTATACTGTCTCCTGTTTCCTTTACGCATTCTTGAAATTCTATGTTTATAAAATCTCCAACTTTAAAATTTGTGATAATTTTAATATTGCTCATCTCTTCTAATTATGATCACTTGTGATCTCTGAAAACTTCCCAATTGTTTTGCTGAAAATGCTTAAATGTAGTTTGGATTTCCTTTTCATAGTTATTTCTTCAGTGAGGTAAATAATAATTCTTGAACTCTTTGAACTTATAAAGCATTACACAACAAATAACACAGACTTGACGTTTACTCTTATTCCTTTAGATTTTCATTTTTCTAGACTAAACCCTATAGCTATTCTACTGGTCTTGCTTCTCAGTCTCTTCACACAATTCAGCTTTTTGCAGATTTAAAAAAAATTTGAAATAAGTATAATAAAAAACATAGTGCAAGAGATCCTATGTATACAAACTTCACGTAGTTTTCTCCAGTTACTTCCTCCTACATCATTATAGAACACTCTAAACCAGAAAAGTGTCAAAAGAACAGTATGTATCAAGTGTTCTATGGCATATTATGGTATGAGAAGATAAGATCAATTTGATCCCTACTTGAAATACAAAACCAAGGAGGCGCCAACTTCTCTCTTTGCCACCCTCTGGTTTCACATGAATCTCCTATCTCTACTGTCCATAATCCCGGCCAACTGCTGAGCTGTTCTCTATCTCTAGAATGATGTCAGTTTGCATAAGTTACAAACTACAGTATTGAGACTGGGAAAAAAAATGGCGACTTGCTAGGAAGCTGGATGGAGAACCTCTCTGGGGAAAACAGCCCAAGTGCTAGAATCTGACAATAGGGAGAGGGCCAGATGATTGGAGAACAATTCTCAGTAACCCAGGAGGAAACCAAAAGAAAAACAAAATTAGGAAGAGGAAGGAAAAGCACAGGTGGAGGGCTGAAGCCCAACTGAGACCCATTCTGTGCTGTGCTGGGCGCGCTGTTGAATAGGAGGATTCAAGGTCATGCCGAAGGTGCGGCTGCTGATAACAGGAATTGGTGAGTCCCAGGCCCTTGACGGGAGGACACAGTGCATGTGGAGTGGAGCCCAGGTAGAGAGCTTTATTGGTTCTTGGTGAGTGCTGGAAATTGGGTTCCGTGGCGTGGGAGGCTGACTGGAAGACATCTTGGAGTAAGGCCGAGCCAGGTGCTGAGGTGGCATCAGTCAACCACCCCTGGCCCAGAAAGGACTGATGGGAGCAGATTGGGCTGAACCATGCTGCTGGCAGGAACCCATAGCCAGGGATGAAATTGTTCTGACCCTGAAAAGTCTGCCACAGCACACCATAAAGTGCTGATGGCACTTGCAGGTTGACTACCTCAGAGGGTAGAGGCCAACCCACAGCATCCTTGCACACCACCTCAGATATCACAAACTAGAGAGAACAGCAAGCTCACAGCCAGCACACTTTGGAAAAACTGTAAGTAATACAAAGACAGCCTGAGACCACCTCCACACACCTGTCTGAAAGAAACAAGAAACGTGACATGAGCAAAAGATAAGACAAAACCTCCAGCTGCTGACCCTGGGGAAATAAGCTCAGAAGAGGTAAATACAGAAGAGAACCAGTCCAGCAATCATGCAGTGTTAGCCACATCATCAGCAGACATAAAGAAATACATTTGTGACTTCATAGATGAACTTAAAACTGAAATTCTAACCCAAGTGAGACAAGAAATAAAAAGGTTAAAGAAGAAATGCTAAGCCCCTCTCAAGAAAACACAGACGGAAGAAGGGAGGAACCCAGAAAAGGAAGAGAAACCTTTGGTTAAGAATATAAACAAAATTTAGAATACATGAAACAGATCCAAAGAGACTACCAGGAAACCAAAAACTCCATTGAAAGCTGGAAAAATGCCTTGACAGAAACAAAAGTTAGCCTTTCAAAACTTGAAGAGAGATTTACAATGTGTGATCATGAAAAAAAAATCTATTAAAAATAAAAAGGAACTAAGAAATAACAATTCAAAGGCTAGAAGATGGCAAGAGGATTTATAACTTAAGAATAAAAAATGTAAGCAAAGAAGCAGGATGAACCACAAACGAATTACAAAGACTATTCACAGAAATAATTAAGGAAAACTTCCCAAGCATAGGAAAAAGAAATGATATCCAGATAAATAAGGCATACAGAACTCCAGGCAACTATAACCAAAACAGATCTAAACCCAGACATATAATAACCAAGATTCCAGAAATCCACCACAAGAACAGTTAAAAGTGGCCAGATAAAAGAAGCAGATCACTTACAAAGGACAAATCATCAAAATAATGACAGACTTATCAACACAAACTATTAAATTGAGAAGATCCTGGGGGAAATAGTCCATGCCTTGAAAGAAAATAACCTCCAACCAAGATTAATGTACCCTGCAAATCTCTTTCTCAAAATTAATGGAGAAACAAGTTGTTTCTGAGACAAAGAAGAACCGTGCGAGTTCAGGGCCACCAACCCAACCCTACAGAAAATACTGAAGGATATTCTAGAGAGAGAGAAAAAAAATTACCAGCATTCCAGCAACAGTGGCAGAGAGGCCTCAATGAATGAGGAGGACAGTGGAATCAAGGAGAAAAATGGACAAATAATAGCAGAAATATAGAATAGCAGAGTTGAGACAGAGAAGACAGGCTAGAACTACAAAGCTAGAAGGAAGGAAAACCTTGTGGCTGTAGTAAGTAAAAGAGTACAGCTCAAGATCAAGCTCAAGGGTAAAAAGGTTCATCACCACTCAGAGAGATAACAGGTTGCCCCCTTAATCTAAAGTTTAAAGGAATTAGTGGGACCCAAAATATCCAAAGCACCCTGAGAAAAGGAAAGGTGAGGAATTGCCTAAAAAAGGAAGGCAGAAGACATTGTTAATAGCATATCAGGATTTAAAAGCCACAGCAATCTTATCGCTCTGCTTAGTTTGATTTTACTTTGTTCAGGTCAGTCTACTCATAACTAGATTTGAAGGCACAAATAGCTATCCCCAAAATAGCAAGCTATACCATGGTAACTATCCTTAATTTCCTATTAACTTAAACTGAAGCCCTGTATTACTTACATTGTCTTACTATGATGGATCTTATTTGAAGCTGGTTTGTTAAACTGCTGTTTTGCCTTGACTATTTTTATTTGAATTTGGTATGCTTGATAATATTGAGTCTAAGAGTAGAGGCAACCACTCTGAAGATGACAAGATGTAATAACATACCCATTCCAGTTTGATTATTAATTGCTTTGGAAATCCTACAATGTTTCCAAAGTTGTGTTTTTATTAAAATAGCTATGTAATGCTATATTCAATTATTAAATGTCTGATGATGTGGACAACACTATTGAAAATAACAACAGAAAGCATAGTAACTACAGTAGATCACCTAATAATGTGGTTTTATATGTCTTTTTCATTTCATGTTTTTCTAAGAATTGTTTTTTTTTTGTCTTGTTATGATCTGTTTTTCCCTATAATACAGAAAAGATAGATATACATGTAGAGATTCACACATGGGGAGAATTACTAAAGAGTTTACGGGAACAGATTATATAATGCACGATGTAATGAACAGATACTCTGAAGAAGAAGAGACACTAAGAAACCCAATGCTAATTCTGTAACATTATGATATAAAATCTAGCAAAACTATTATTCACTGTTCAGCGTGATATTAGTCTAGTCTCTTATGTTCAATTTCAGTGTATGTAAATATAAGGACAGCTACTATGAAGAGAATGAGGGACATTATGGCAGTCACTATTGACTTCCCCAATGTCAGGTCTTGAAGACCTAAAAAGCCTTCATCATCCTTTAATGATCAGATTAGTTCTATAATGTTCAGTATGTATTCTGTGTGTGAAGATGGGGACAACTATTTGAAAGAAAACTAGAGACAATAGACAGACAGTGAAGATCTCCAGTAGACTTGCTTTGAAATCAGTGTTTCTTAAAATTGTTTCTTTATGGTCTGTTTTGTTCTCTTTTGGTATGTTTAATCTTACCCTCTTTAAGATATGGACAATTCTTTTGAAGATAGCAAGAGGCATTATAGTAGCCACTGTTGATCACCTTGTATTTTGTTTTTACATCATATACTATATTCTTGTTTTAACTGACTCCATTTTGCTTTGTCACATTTGGTTTTATTCTCCTCAAACAAAGTAATAAGAACTATTTAAGTAATAAAACCTAAAATGTGTAATTTTTATTATAAAAAAGAGAGGAAAAGAAAGTACTCTAAAGGATATAACTGCATCTTTGTTTAAATGTGTAAAACAGATAACCATATTACAAAGTTTTATTGGATCATTGAACAGAACTGTTTGCAGTCTCACTGTTTAAATATCCACTTTGTATGCCTTAATTTTGTAACTTGAACAGTGACTTCTAAGATGATAATATCTATCAACTAGTGATTTCTTACTGTTTTTTTAAATTCCTTATTACTTCTACCATTTTTTCTGTTTTGCTTTTTTTCTCTTTAAATAAAATCCTTTATTAAAAAAACAAAATTATAGTATCACAATCTATCATCTGCTGTGACTATTTATTTTAATTGTGCGTATAATGCCCTTGAACATCACTAAGTCATTGCATGGAGGTGGAATTTAAGGTCTGGTAATTCTCAAATGGAAATTTATTGTTTTTCTTTTTGAAAATGCTGTCAGAATGATACATGTGAATGGAACGAGGAAAGCAAAATTGGATAAAGGAAGATTTGAACTGAAACTTTCTGTAGCAGAAGTGGCATCCCTTTCCGCATAGCGCTCTGAAGGTGGAGCTGAGCTATGCAGATGCCTTTGGTTGAAGTAAAGCGGAGCGATCATTGATCATTAGGTCTGGGCTGATCTCTGACAGGAGGCACAGCCTCTAGTGAAAGCCTTCACGTTTATTTAACACTGTGGGCAGACGGAGGGAGGCTGACTCAGTTCAGGAAGAAGAAAAGTTCTGAATGAAAGACCACAAATCCTCTGCAAGCTGATGTTCAACTTCCAAGACTCACTCAAGAGAATAAAATTCCCCATCACGCTGCAGGAAAATGGATAAACTTGAAATTTATTTCTAATTTTATAGGCTGAATTCTAGAATATAAAAAAAAACTATTTAGCTAGTAAATTTTCATTTATTCCAATGTAGAAATGCTTCTTAATATATTAATGACTGCTTAATATATTAATGACAACTTATATGTATTTCTTAAATGTGCACCTGGTATGTTCTGTTTTATAAATATTCAAGTCTATTTTGAATTGTACTAAGCACTTTCCAACATTGTAATGTATTTAAAACTATACTTTAAAAAACTCTTTACCAGTTCCAAAGAGTTCGCAGTCCCTATTAATCTGCTGAGTTTTTAACTCATCAGCATTTTTAAAAACAAACACATTTCTTCATGTAAATTTATCCTACTTTGAATATAAAAGCAACAATTAGACTCAGATGATCTTAACCAATTTAATGTTCTACTGATTAAAAAATGATGCATGTGCACAGAATTTTTGTTGGCTTTTATAACAAATTGCCTCTGGTTTATTTTCTCTCAGAAAATTGGCTTAATTGTACAACAAATAGCAATGCATTATAACCATGACCTTAAAAACTATTTTATCTCCCTCTTACCCAATAGCATTGGCACAGAAATTCAGACTTACGAGTATGAATACTAGAGTACCACTGAATTATTTCGTATTAGCAAAATATTGGCCTCATAATAATTCTTTCTACACAAGTAATTTGCAAGAATAGACCATCACTAACATCAAATCAGCTTATCACATGTTTGTAAGAGGATGAGACAGATCTCAGAGAAATCCACAGAGATGTGCCAATTAAGTCTAGATCACCTCTCAGCCCAAGGACATTCATGTCAGCTTTTCATAAACAAATTCACAAATATTAAGATGCTTTTTAGCCAACTCTTATTGAGTTTTACCAAACTGTACGTCTGTGCTCAAAAAGCAACTTTGTAGCTTCTGTTGTACAGCATGAATTTATTTTTTCCACCAAAACCAAAATGGCCTAGGAAGGAGATAAAAATGTCAATGTCAAGAGTCCTTGGGTTCCTGCTAAACTCATTTCCTGTCCTTGAACTCCGAAGATTGGAAGCAGCTTGAGATTAAAGAGGGAAAGCCTTTCACGAGATTATCCATTTCAATCTGGCCTAAATTAAGAAAAGGGATTATTTCATTTACAACAAAAACCTTCGAAATCTCCAAGACTGGTTTATAACCAACTAGCACTGAGAAGACAGAACTGCCATAGGATTAGGGAGGGGTGATGCTGTTTCCTCCTCAGCCTCTAAGCACAGGTGTTGAGCTACACATGGTAAAATCTATCATAAGAGGAGAGAATGACTTCTTTCATAAATTTGCAGAGACTTTAAAATATTTCTGAAAAATTCAGAGCAGACAGCTCTGTCCCTCTTTATTCATCCTTAGTCTTTAGAAAATTCATTTTAGAGGACCAAGGTATTTTAGAAGTGAGAGAATGCAATATCATTTTCTGAGTATTTTTATATGTTCATATACTTTAAATACTGTTATTAACCATTAACTTTACTTTTTCTTTTTCATTTCTGGAAAAATGAGCCTGTGGCCTCCTGCATACTAAGCCTATGTTCTACTACTAAACCACATTCCCTTTCAAAGATAGGTTCACTATTATGCTCATTTTGGGAATATGAAAACTAAGACATAGATGTAAGAAGAAAGATTCACTACATTGTAGGATGAATAGTTGGCTGAAACCAATGTTTCTCCAATGTTCATGTAGCTCTACATGTTGTTAAAAATATGTTCTTTTGAGTCTACTGCAGATCATAATCTAACCATGTAATACATAATCTTCAGACTGTTTTGTTTGGCCTCCTGAATGTATTTAAAACTAAAAATTGTTTTCCCATCTCCAAAAATTTTATGTAAAATGAAAAAATCTGGAACTTTCCCTTGTCAACAGCCAGCTGGAATCTAGCAGTGGCTGAGCATCTCACTTGAATCAAAGCTTCACACAGGCTCCACAAATCTCCTCTGTACCCCTTTCACTGTTGTGGAGAGATACATGCTTGCAGGACTTTCTTACTTATTGCTATGGACTCACATATACATATCTTTATAATTTATATTGAATCCTTAGTCTCCAGTGTTGCAGTATTCAGAAGAGAGGCTTTAAGGAGGTAATTAAAGCTAAATAAATCACAGGGCGGGGACTTAATCTGATATTACCTGTGATTATAAGAAGCGATAGATTACTCTTATTCTTTGGCCACAGTGCTTGAAGGAAAGGCCACATGAAAGACACATGGACAAGGTGGCAGTCCTTGAGCCAAGAAGAGAAATCTCTCCAGAAACTAGCTCTGCAGTGCTTTGTATTGGATTTCTATTTAAAATAAATGTTTAATTTTAAGCCATTGGATACAGCAGTTCCAGCAGACTAATACACTTAGATTCAACTTTCTTCATTTCATTACTGTTAGTGCCTGATACTTTTCACTGAATTTATTATCGCTATTTCCCTTTTGGAACAGAGAAAGCATCTTGAATTTTAAAATCTCTATTTTAACCTGCAGTTTACCAGATTATAATGAAATGGAAGATCAGAAGATAAATTTATTTCAATGATGATATAGAAAGCCCAGGAAATAAGAATATGCTTATTACATTAAAAATTATGGCTTTAATCCAGGAGTGGTGGTACATGTGTGTAATCTCAGCACTCGGGAGGCTGAGGCAAGAGAAGCACTGTGAGTTATAGATCATCCTGGGCTCCAAAGTGAGTTCAAGTTCAGCCTCAATTATAGAGCAAGACCCTGACTCAAAAAAAGAAAAGAAAAGAAATAGTGGCTTCTATTTTTTGATAAGGTATGCATTGTTTACAAAGTGTGACATTTTTCATACTACATGTTATAAAGTCAAATGCAATATATAAAAGGAAAAAAGAGAAAATATAAAATAGAGAAAGCATCATATTTTCAACTAGAATTTAATATCCATAAGGGCACATCCATTTTCTGGCCTGTTTGCCATTGCATTTCCAAGGCCTTCACACTGCATATGTTCAACAAATACTTTTTAATAAATGCAGGATTTACCCTGACCATAGTGGAAGAGAAAGAAAATGGACCAGATCTAGAAGACTAAATTCACCTCCAAATCCTTCACTAACTCTGCTGTACCAAATAACTACTTAGTTTTATTCTCAGAGTTATTTTTAAATTAGTTAAATGAAAATATTAAATTCATTCTTAAGACTCTAGGACTAAGACTAATGAGAAAAATAAACTTTCACTTGACATTATTGTAATAATAGCAGGCATATTTTCTACACAATAGGAAATAATCCTCTAAACTAGTGTATCAGCAAAAACCATCATCAATTTTAAAAATATTATCATACTAAAAGGATGAAAATATTTATGTGATATCTCTGTGTGCTGTTGTGTCCAGAATAATCAGTAAAATGTAATCATTGTTACTGTATTATTACTTAAGTATTTTTAAAATTTTCACAGAATGGACTAAGAGTTACAAGTAAATTAGATTGCTCTGGCTGGGATTTGATTTTGAAATATGTTTTAAGGAAATTCTTAAAAACAACTTTTTGATACTAGAAATTTAATGAACATTCTCCAGTGCATTTTATGTAATGTTAAAAAGCATAGTTGTAGAAGCATCTAATTTACTCTCTGGGAACAGTTTATATACTTGAGCAGTTAGCACTGCTTAAATAATTTTCCAATGTATCCTTTGATAATGATTTATCAAGTTCATCATATTAATGCCCTTTCCATAAGTATTTACCATGATTTCAAATCCTACAATAGCTAAAAGTTACCGAAAAGTTTTCCTTTGTGCATAAGCAGTTCTTATTTTCTTCCTTTTGCTCCCTTTTTGTATAAGAGAAATACATTTTTAAGCAACAATAATTGTACTCAATGGCAAATGATGACAGTAGCCTAACATTATTTGAGAAAAGGAAACAATGAAAAGCTCATTGATATCATTAACCTTCTAAAAATTGAGAGATTTCTGTGAAGTCTCAATGAAATGCCTGACAGAAGATGGTGGTGGATGAAGCTCCTTTTCAAGGTCCTTAAAAATGAAAGAAATATTTTCAAGAATGCACAACTCAAAGATTTCCAAACATTTAAATGAAGATGGTACATTTAAACTATATTTTATATTTTATTCAATTGAAACTTCATTTGGCATGGAGTTTCACCATAACTATATGAAAACAGGCTATGGTTAGCTTCCCCACTAATGAGAAACATCACTTGGTTTATTTCCATATTTTTCTAAATAGCCTTAAGTGCTATCAAACAGAACTCAGAGCCATACATTGGAAGATGTGTGCTCACTGGCCAGTTGTATATACTCCTGTAAATGTAGTGCATGCTTGTATCACATTGCACTACAAGAAGGAGAAGTATTTTTCACATCATTTGTACACTCCATCAATCCTCCTCTCTGAGGGTGAAATGCTTTCTATTGTCAGTAAAAATCATGCAATCAATATTCAATTAAGTTTTATTCTTCAGTAACTGTGTGCCACAGGATTTTTACTAGACACTAACAATTCAACAGTAAATAAGAAAGACTGGTCCCTGCCCTGTGAAGCCTGTTCTCTAACAGAAAAGGGAATCACCAAGCAAGGAAAGGTCATCCTCATGAGCATTAAAGCAATAGTGGTGTGTGCAGTGCTTCAGAAACTATAAAAGATTTGCTTTACCTACGCAAGCAATGAAATGGTCTCAGAAAGGAACATGTTTAAGATTAGATTCACAGAATTAATGATAGTTAACCAGACAATGATCAGGAAGAATATTTCAGATTGATTGAGAAGCCCAGCAGCAAAGAAAAAGGAAGCTGTGATCAAAACTCTGTCAGTTCTGGAATCAGAGTAAAAAGGGAAGGGCTGAATCTAGAAATGATGCGAGGGCAGATCATGTGTATTTCTGAGTAAATAAAAGGTATTGAAAGATGACAAAATGGATTAAAAGTAGTTCTCAGTATGTAAAAGGTATTTATTTATCTATTTATTTATTTATTTATTTATTTATTTTGGTACTGAGGATCAAACTCGCGACCTCACACTTGCTAGGCAGGTGCTTACGACACTAAGCTAAATCCCCAGCCCTAAAAGAGATTCCTTACACTCAGTAAATTTTAGGCTACTTGTAAAAATATATAACACATACAAAAAACAAGCAGTTATTCATAGGGCACAATGATAAGAAGTAAAATTAATAGGCTTTGGCTTTTGTAAATATATGCAAGCATAAGTATCTAAAAATTTTGCTAATATTTTCTATTTCCACAACTTTTACAATAATGAAGTCATCTTTCATGCCTAATCTTATGCGTCTTGTTTTAATCTCCATAGAAACAGGACATGTTAGGTAAAAGTCTTATAAGGAATTCGGAAAATAACTTATGACAGAAAAAAAGCATGATAAATAAAAGCATAATGAATGATTTTAAAGTAGGAGTTATCAGCAACAATACCGAAAAATTATTTAAGCCATTTCAATGTTTCAAATAAGACATTTTTGTGTTCACTAAAAACTGTAGAGATAACAGATAGTTGAGATGAAATGTAGCTCCTGAGATTGGATCATGTTATATTTTTCTATATATTTTTCCTTTTTGGTGATTAAAAATAAATTAATGTAACACATTACTAATGCAGTTGAGTTTGTTTTCTTGTCCTAGATGCTCAAATGTAAGTAAACTGTATGCAAAGAAAATTCCTCATAACTACATAATCTCATTATATTAAAATGTTATACTATACTGAGAATCTATAACTATACTTGTTTTTTGAAAAGTGTGTGCGTATTGTGAAATGGTTGGTCAATTCCATCTCCTGCTTTTTCAGTGATGAAACAAGCCAGAAATTAAGAACTCAAGCGGACTTATCAGAATGTAAATATCTGAAAGATAGCTCACTGTAGCTCAATTAATAATCTGACTCTTTTCTTTGACACATTGCTGAGAAACCACAGATGTAGAAGCTTGGATTTTTTCCCAGAAATTACTCTGAGAGCAAAGGCAAAATAGGCAACAGTGGTTTTGTTCTAGTTAAGCATGACCTCATCTCCTTTTTGTAAATACTGACATGATAAGCCAAGTCAGAAAATCCTGTGCTATTTAAAGTTGCACCAATGACTTTCAATGACCTACTGAAACATTTTTTCCTTACTGAACCTGGCCACTGTTCATAATCCACAGGAAAGAGTTGGAGATGCTGTGTTTCCTTTCTCTCCCTAACTGCAGAGACTGAAAAGATAACAGCATCAGAAAGGTTTTGTTGTGGCAAGTATCAAGCAACTTAGCAGGTGTACTGCATCTACAAAAACGATTTTCCATTATACCCAAAAGCTTCCCATCTTTTTCTGCAGCAATACAATTACATGAATTTAGAGAAATAAAGTCAACTTATTTACAAGGACCCCCAAAGACTGAATAAAGATCACTTTCTAGGGATAGAAATAATAACAGAGAAGGAGATATAGTTCAATGATAGAATACTTGCTTAGCATGCACAAGGCCCTGAGTTTAATCCTCAGCTCTTAAAAACAAAGCTAACAGAAATAATTATAGAGGGCCGGGGATTTAACTCACTGGCATAAGCGTCTGCCTGGCAAGCACGAAGTTGTGAGTTTGATCCCCGGCACACACACACACACAAAATAGAGTATCGCATATTTTTTTAACAAAATCATAATCAAGCCCATATCAGTTTACTAGAATTTGCCATTACCTGACTAGTGTTGGCAGCATGTCTCAAAATACCTTCCATAATATGCCTCAAAACTAAAAGAAAGACCAAGCTATTGCTTTTTCCTTGAGTTAGGGTTAGGGTTAGGATGCGGGTAAGGACAGGAAATTAATTAACTTTAGCCATTGATTTTTAATTGAACATTTCTATTTTCCATGGAAGAGAAGGAAACAGGTATGTGAATTACAGGATTACACCCTGTGAAGCAGATGTTGTTCATACCTGCTCGTATCTCTTCACCTATCCTGAAATGTCGCTTTCAGAAGCACTCTTGCCCCTGAGGAGGAAGCCAGGCATACAAACAACTGTCTCATAGTGAGACTGTGTAGTTGATCAGAAACTTCCAAAAATGAGTAACCACAGGGCGCCAACTTGGCAATATTGTGTGAGTTTTGCTGCTGCCCTATCCCAGTGCTTCCTGAGATCGCCCCAAGTAAACAATTTGCACCCCAACAATTGTATCAGTCCGACTCTGAGGGACCCAAATCAATAAACACTGATACTGTGATACATAACTAATGATCTTGTGGAATTTCTAATATTCTGAAGCAATATAATGTAAAAATAATCTAGAAGGCTGAGACAAGCAACTTGCAAGTTCAAAACCAACATGAGTAACTTTGAAATGTAATGAGACCCTATTTCAAAAAAAAAAAAAAAAAAACTGGAAAATGTTCTAAGATGTAGCTAGTGGGGAGGCTCTAGTCCATATCCAGTTCTACAAAAAAAAAAATCCTATTTACCTTTCCAGAAACTTGTTTTAGATACATTCTCTTGTCTTCTTTGGCCTTGTCTTTAAAATGACAAATTTTACTTACATTTACCCATGAAAAATAGTAGAGTCCCTTATGAGTTCTAAGACTTGCTTTTGCTGTTGTTTTCTTTGTATTCATGTTGTTTCTCTAATTCTACCTCTGCACAGTGACAGAAAAAAGACAGATTAAAAAATACCAGGAATGAGAGTCTGAACAAACAGAGGCAGAAAGGCTTCAAAAACATGGAATATATGAGCAATGGAGAGTCAATATCACCAAAAAAAAAAATTAATAGGTTGTTGATGATGAAAAGTGTAAGCACACTTAAATAATTTTAAAAAGTAAAGATTGAAAATAAAAAGCATCCTTTCCAATAAAATAAAGGCAGCAGTGTGGCAGTTAGGGTGGCCTTTCAGATTGTTTTGCTTTGGGCTCCACCCCTGTGAGGGGCAGAGCATGCTTGTAGGTTTGGCAAGAGGGTTCTGAAGGTGTGGAGTTGGAGTCTCTACTGGCCCCTAGTTTCTTCCCATCTGGCCGTCTTCCCCTTCTCTGCTTAAATCTACCATGAATGAAGTAGCTTTGCTTTGCCTCACCTTTATAATAAGATCTCTCTGCCCCTGAGCCAGCTGGTCAGGAAAAGAAACCACAGGCAACACAAACCTCTCCTAGTGAAGTTGTGGGTATTGCATGCTGTGTTCCTGAGAGGAAAATAGGTAATACAGGATAGAGGAACTCAAAAATCATCACCACAAATTCTCTTAAAATCTCTTAAAGTCTAAAAGCTATATTCGTCTCCTATTACTTGACCCCATGAGATATTAAGCAGTGGTGAAGGTTGACATTACAGAGATTCTGTAAAATTGAAAAGTATATGTTGATCAGCAATTATACAACAAAGAAACAAGACCATACTCTAAAAGCATGGTTGATCACTTTGTAACAACTGAGCAATTTTACTCACAGGATACCCGACACAACAGAAGCACAGCATTTCCAACCAAATTTGATCTTCTCAGCTGCCTTAGCAAATGTCTTTTTCTTAATATTTCAAGAAAAATGGTATTGTGAGAAGGAAATGAAACATAACAAAATGTGAGAACAGATACACATTTCAAATCCAAAAAAGTATCGAATGATTCTTCAGAATTGGTGTTCAGCTTTGCACAATTCCACTTTCCATGCACACAACACTGAACACAGCATCAACCCCATAGTGAAGTTACAGGCACCTGTAATGCCACACTTGCTATCACAGCTGAACAGGGCGTCAGTGGTTGGAGTGGTAGTTGAACCATCTGTGCTGCCAGTACTGTAAAAAATTTAGATCTGTTCACTACACAGATGGAGGCCTCATTTCAAGTAAATCAGTTTTTCAATGCATAATTTTGATCTTTAGTTCCAGGTTTTAGAAATTCTTCAAAATCTTAACAACAAATACACTGAAAGGCAAAAATTCTACAGGATTGTATTTAAAAATAAAAAGCAAACCATGTGACACTCTCAATCCTGCTTCTTTTCTCACATCTTGAGCATCCAGTTAGTTGGAATTTCTCTTCATAAAATGAATTACCGGGGTTCACACAGGATGCTTAAATAATTTACACACAGGTTGGAAGTTTCATTCCTCATGTTGCATTGTCACAGCTACCAGTACTTTTTACAGTTTCTCTAACAGTTTCTTTCAGATATGGTGTAAATTTTTAAAGGTGGCACAGGATGGAGGAGATAGGCTCTCAACTTTCCTTCATGCTTGGTTTCTGATATTCCAGTAATTTCATATTCCTTTCATATATCGCTCCCTTGGTGTCTTACACATTATCAGAAATTCAAGAATTTGGAAATTACATGGCTTCACTCATACTTTTGGTACAAACTAAATAATTTTAAACTGCTTCTGTTCCACAGCAGGCCTGACTCTAATGGGAAAGCTCAATGATTCTGACCATTCCTTGGTCTGATTTGACAAATATAAGTATATTCTTATATAGTTAAAATACTCAATTATTCCCTTATATGATTAAAATAAAGATAAAAATTTTTACATGGCTCTTGATATTCTTTTCCATCATTCTTAAGGATTTAAGTTGAATAGTTTTTCTTATGAGAAATAACACGTATTACGAAGTCCTTCTATGGCAATCACGTGTATGAGTCCTGTTTCCTCTTTGCCTTCATATTTAAAATACCTTTGGCCCTTTGATTCTAACTTTTAAATACATACAAAATGTATTCAACCATTTTTCCGTCTCCACACTCCAAATCACTTTGATTTCTCAGCAGTGTTACTCAATAGTACTTCCAATTTCTCTCTTTGCCTTGTTACAATCCTTTTTCCACACAGTGACCAGTGAGCTCTAAAATAGAAAATTAGATGATTTCCTATCTATGACAGCTTCTTATCAAATTTAGAAGAAAAAAGAAAATCCCTTATTGCACTCTACCACACATATGTGATCTAATTCCTCCTTACTTCCCAGGTATCATTTCATGTATCTCTCACTTGCTCATTGCATTTTGTCACAACTTCCTCGTTTTTGTCCCATAAGGACCCTCAATTTATTTTCTCAGGATGACTTTCCTTTGAATGAAATGCCATTTCTCCAGATCTTTTACTCCTTTATGTCATTTAGTTCTCAGTTTAATAGTTACCACTCCAGAAAGGTAGCAGAGTTCATTACCTAGCTCAACCACCTGGTACGACTGACTCGAGTATCACGCACACTGTTTTACAATCTCAGCACTCTGCACAATAATTCATCGGATAATTATCCCTGGTGACATTACTGATCTTGAGATCAATCTCAAGGTCTGATCTTGGCACACAGAACAAGTATACAATGGCTTTAAATAAATATTTATTGAAAACTGAAATGAACAAATTGATGAATGAATGGCATTTACTAGAGTTTATACCTCACATATGCAAAGCAATGGTCAGTCATAATAAACACTTAGTTAAATAAATTTTGAAGATATCTGACTTACTGTTAGTTTTTGCAGACACTGAAGAGGACTACTTTCCTCCTTCACTCTAGGAGATTATGCATGCCTCATTTGCATGTCAATACATGTTAGAGACCATTATGAAGCAGCCCTGAGCAGGATTTAAAATTAACTAATTGGCTTTCAGTGTATATCTGTGAGTCTGTCCTAGGCCTAGGCCCATTGCCTGGTGATGGGAGCTAATTCACAATAAGTGAACCTCTATGAATCACTGCTCCTGGCTGAGGGCTGAAGTAGCCTGTGAGGCCAGAGATACATCAAAGGGCAAGATAAGGCCCCAGCTGTGGACACCTGGCTCAAACACCAGTTAAGCACATAGAGATAGCATGCCTCTCCTAAAGTCTCACTTCTACCATAAATGTCATCCTGGAGATAAGAAGGTTCTCCTAAATTGGCATAATTTACTACTTGGAGAAGTTTTGGAAGTGACTCCCAAAGTCCTGCTCACTTCGGGGCTTTCCTCAGTTTCCCTGCCCTTTGTTTTGGACCTAATAGATATGGGTGGTCCAGAGAAGTTTTTGTCTTAGCTCTCAGAGCCTTGAGCTCAGCTAGAAAGTTTTGACCCTCCTGGAGGCTTAAAATCATACCACTTGTCTCATTTTATTTAAGCCTCTGCCATACACTCATTTGGGAGATTGAGAATCTAGGTCAGGACCCGATAAATACATAGTGTGGAAAGAAATAGATGTGAAAAAGAAATGGCTCTGTGGGTGGTCAAGGTTCAGTACAGGATTTTCACTGGCCACAAGTAGATTGCCAATAAAAGGAAGACTGTAGGTACTCAAGTTTTATTAAAAGTGCAAAGAAAGGGATATTTACCTGTGAACAACAGAGAATTTACACTTGTTCTCTAGACAATTAAGAAATATTGAAGTGAATAATTGTAAACAAACTGTATAGCAGAATGGTTACCATTTGAATAATAAAATGGTGAACAAAAAGACAGAACCAGAGAGAAATTTTAGTAGAGATGAAGTTTGGAGAGAAGTAAGGCCAACATAGAACTACATCTTTAAAAAAAAATCTAAATAACTGCAAGAAAATTAGAGCAACTATTAACACAGGCACACGTCCAGAAAAATCATAATATTGATAAAGAAAAGAGAAAAAAGAAATGACAAAGATTTGCCTTCATTGTGTTTCAGGCAGCTGAGTTAGAGATATTACAGGCAGTCAGACAGGGCTGAGTCCTCAAAGAAGCCAATGCAAGGAGTTCAGATACCTTACAGCCTTGGAAGAGACAATCACCTCTTGCTTGGGCCAGATTTTAAAATGAAAGGAAAAGCAAATGCAACCACATCCTAAGGATCTGCAGCCCAAATAGTTCTCTCTCACCCTGAGGAAGTCAGGAGTCAGCATCCCACTCCCTACAGGAAGAGTCACTGCTGTTAAGCCTGTCCACTTAACTACACGACTCACTCCCTCATTTGTTCCTGATTTAATCAATTTTACCTGAGCAGTTAATCTTATTGGTCAACAATAGTTCTGTCCAGCCTTATGCCCACCTTGCAAGTTCCCAGTTTTACTCATCTTGGCCCACCTCACCTTGTGGTTTTACTCTATAAAAGGTCCTAGAAAAAGAGTCCCTGGTGACCCACTCAGGATTCCTTCTGCCTCTCAGACAGACACTTTCTTTCTCTCAATTAATATATTCTGCTCTTAACTTTCATTGTTTCTAAAATTCATTCTTCGATTTTAGAAAACACGAAATCTTACTGGACATATCATACTGGTTGGGAGTTTCATTTCCCTATATCAATTGGAAGATCCTTTAAAAGGAAGCTGTACTCTCTGACTTTAAAGCAATATTTTTGAAAATTAGTCTTACTAGTAATTAGTGTTGGGAAACCTGAATTCTGAGTTGCAAAAGCAAGAACTGGACCCTCCTTGCAAACATTAAAAAGATCAATTCAAACAGATAAAAGATTTAAGTATAAGATAGGCAAAACTATGAAATTGATCGAGATGATGATTTCCTGAATAGGACTCTAAAAATACAGACAGGAAAAAGAGAAAGACAGAAAGAAAAAAAGAAATCAAGATAGAAAGAAAGAAAGAAAATTCTACATCAAACTACAAGCTTTAGCACACCAAAGAAAAGAATAAACAGATGAAGAAAATACTCATACTGGGTGAAAATATGTATAGATCAAGAATCTGTAAGGATCTCAAAAAACTTCACGTCAAGAAAATTACTCAATTTTAAAAATGGCCAAAGAAGTGAATACACATTTCTTAAAAGAAGAGATATGAGTGACTAAGATATGCAAAATATTCCACCTTTATAACTGTTATAGAAATACAAATTAAGACAATACTGAAATAAAATTACATGTCTGTTATCGAAATGACAAATGCAAGAGTTGATGAGGATGAAGAAAGGGGAACCTTGTGCCTTGGTAGGAATGTAAGTCAGGGAACTATTTTGGGACATATATATATATATTTTTTTTTTCCCTCAAAAAACTAAATCATGTCTGCTTGGTGACCCAGCGTTCTGCTCCTTAGCATATGTCCCATATTGTGCAGAGAGGAAGTGTTAGGAAGCTTCTCATTCCCGCCCCCACCCAAGCACAGAAAGCAAGAGTATTTTTCTGAAAAAATAAATTCAGAAAATCCCCTTTCCTTAATTCTAATTCTTCCTTAGCTTTTCAAAGAATATACACAAGTGAGGGGAAGTCTAATGGTATATTTCTCTGCCAAGAGAAGGTGTTCCTTCACTAACAATCAACTATGTGTCTAAAAACACTATCAAGGGTCTCTACATGTGCACTCTGGAAATCGATTCAGCCTGTATCACTGATCCCCAGGAGGTTGCAAATATCAAATAAATGATCCTCTTCATCTTTCATTATTCTTAGTCTTGAATTCTAGTGACTTTTTCATCAATGATGATGAAAGATGTTATTGACATCTGGACCAATTGATTGCTCCATATTGGATCTTATACAGGTTACAAAATTTTAATATTTTATGTGTTTGTGAAACTTTAGAAATCAGTGTTGAAATGCAAAAGATACAAGTGTGTTTATTTGAAGTCTATACATAGGTAGACAACTTCAAAAAATCATGACATACTACATTTTTACATGCTTCATGCGAAGTTTATGCAAATAAAATTAGCTTTAATACCGATGATAACCTAGTATGAAGTATGAGGTTTATATACTGCAGATAACAAGAACGTAAAGATTACCCACCCCTAAAAGATGTTCCTGAAACAAAGAGGGTTTAGTTTGAAAAGCTTCTTCCCAAACTATGTGAAAATCACCTTTTGCAGTATTTCACACTGCAGAACTGAATGATGTGAATTTCCCTCCAGAATGGAATAGGAGGGTGAGAAATAGGTAAGTCTGTCGTTTTATAAAGAAAGCTGTACCAAGCTATCTCTAACGTCTCTAGGGACTCCAGGTCATCAAAACACTTTGTATCATTCAAAAAGCTTTCTTTTCTAAGCATTATTTCTGGCTCAGAAAATTATTTTCAGCTATCAATATAATCTAAAATATATAGAAATATAGACTCAGGAGTTCAAAAAAAACTGATATCTAACAATTCCCACAGAAGATAATGAGCATAACTGTCTGAAATATTCTTTAATACAGCAGGATATGCGGGTGTGAACTCATACCTTGATACCTAGTTTGATGTTAATTTCATCAAATTAAAATGAGATGCACTGATCCAATCAGTCTGCCTGTATCAGACACTTTGCTTATTTGTTTACCTCATTTCTTTGAAACACTATATGTTGGGATGCTTATAAAAACACTGTGACACAGGGAAGTGTTGAGAAGAATTACTAAAGGGAAAGTATAGCTTAAAATACAGATACTATGATGGCTAGATCAAAAAGGAATCACACTGAGGAGAAAACAAGATAATTCCAGCAAGGCGCTACCAACAAGTTTGCTTTATTTCATGCCCAGATAGGACAGAACCCCACTGGCTGTGCTTTTCCCCCAATTGCCTTGAGATTTCAATTTTTAGAACTTGCAACAAAAACAAAATACAGATTATGAGTTAAAATTTATTGAAGCTGTCATGCTGATAAGGTAATAATCCTGAGATCTAAGAAATCCACAGAATTTGTTAATTTAATGTTGCGTCACAATTTAATATAACCCTTTCACCAAAACACTGAAAAATTACCTGCTTCTTTTCCTTAAGAAAAATAATTATACTTGAGTTAGCTAGATTTTCTGCAATTTAATAACATGCCAAATACTGTTATTAATAATTTTCTTCCTGCAAAACACTTTACACATAGTTATTTACTCTTACCTAGGGAAAAATGCTAATAAAACTTTGCCCACATCAACAGGGCATGGTTGGGCATGCCTGTAATCCCAGCACTCAGGAAGCTGAGGCAGGAGGATCACTGCAAGTTTGAAGCCAGTTTGGCCTACAAAGTGAGTTCTAGGCCAGCCTGAATTCAATAGTGAAACCCTACCTCAAAAATACCAAAAAAATTGCCCACTTTAATAATATGTAGATACATTAAATGTCTTACATGTGTGAGATTTCATACATTCTATAAGCATCTCATTTAATTTTCAGTACAGCACTATCATATACCAGTATTATTTAGTAAAAGAAATTAAAGCCTGTACAATTTCATAATGCAGAGAAAAACTGAGATATGAACTCAAAACTTTTGGTACTAGGTGCTTTTGTTTCATTATCATTTTTTATCATTGTATGTGCAACGAATTTCAGTATAAAGAACTAATAACTTGTGTTCATATAGTAAATTGGAAATGATACGAGATGGGAAAGCTAACCATAGTTTTTTCCCAGGGGTACCAGGCTGGTCCAGGCACTGGCAAGAGTGAAGTGCTCGTGAGCTTCTCAAATGAGGAATAGCCCTGAGGGAGGACTGCTCAGGTTGGCTACAGAAATTCACCTCCTGTGAGCACAGGAGAGAGTTCTTCATATCTTTCCTTGCTATTATTTGGGGATCTCTTCTCCTACAAACTAACAACTGTTCTCTGCCTCCTCACTCTTTTCAATGCAGTGAAATATCAGAGATTTTGCTCAAAAGATTTCAAGAACATGAATTTTTTTTTTTTTTTTTTTTTTTTTGTACTGGGTATGGAACCCACAATCTTGCACTTGCCAGGCAGGTTGTTAAGCCACTGTGCTAAATCACCAGACCAAGAATATGAATTCTGGCAGTAACCTGAAAGAGATTAGAAGTGGATCGTTCTTTAGTGGTTCCCCTAGTCAGGATACAACTCGGCTATAAAACTGATTACAGGTTTGTAAGGTCAGAAATAGAGGATTCCCATAGTCCATGAAAATATTCCTGAGCCACAGAAACTTAATTATCCAAACATCTAATGTAGACCAGTTAAATAATGAGACTGTGGAATTTTAATTGATGATATAGTTTGTGAAATTTGCAGAAGTTTGAAATGGAGAATATATTTTGCAGATATGATGGACATAAATTCATGGGGATCAGAAAAAAACTACAGTAGATGTTGGGAGCCGCGTCTGTGATAGCTCGCCTTGCGCAGCGGACGTGCGGCCTGTGGTAAAGAGCAAAGCCTGAGGTAGATTACCCCTCCCATCGAATATGTTAGTTTCCTGCTTACCGCGTAAACAACCCGCTCAACAATATAGTCTGCCTGGCAACTGATGATGTTAGCCAATCAGCTTGCCTTGCTTACTTTAACATGATTGGACACTGTACCCGTATATATACCGGTGCCACCCCTGGGTGGAAGAAGAAGCCAGGTAGAAGCCCAGAAGTAAAAGCCCAAAAGGAGCCGCGGAGAGCAGACCGGTAGAGGCTTTGGGGCAGACTGAAGCACAAAAGGAGCCGCGGGGAGCGGACCAGAGGAGGCTTCAGCTGGGAGAACCCAGGGCAGGCTGTACGGAGAAGAAAAATAAAAAAAAAAGGTTGTCCACTACCAGACTTTGTCGTGTGTCCTTCCTGCCGGCCGGGAGCGGACATCGACATTTGGTGGCCCGTACGGGGACTGATCACCCCCGAGACGTGGAAGTAGACAACGCTCCAGTACAGAGCTGCGAGACAGGTGAGTTGGGGATAAGCCTGGGCTCTGGGTGGCGCGCACCTACAGGGCTTTTAGACTCCCCTCAGGCTCACGCGTAAGTGGCGGATTCCTTGGGCCTCACGCGGTGAGTAACATATTAAAAGATGGGAAACATGTTAGGTAGCAACACTAAGAGCGAGGGTGGTTGTGGAAAAAGCTCTCAAGAGCTTACAAAAGTACGCAGGGTATCTGAGCAGGCCCAGTCAGGGAGCTCCCGAGAGGGGTCCGTCAAGGGGAACAAGGATGCTAAGGAGGAGGACAGGGCTCTAGCCTCGGAGTCGTCTGACTCCGAGGACGAGGGAAAGTTGAATGGCAAGGAGGCCAAAGAGACCAGCTGTCAGGAGCCTAAATCGCTCAATAAGGAGTCGCAGGGTTCTTTTCCAGCGTTGCCCCGCGAATTGCGCTCTGCTCAACCTGGTCTGCGGAGGAGTAGAGAGCTCCTGAGCGCTCCCCGGCGCGAGAGGGAGGCGAAGCCTTCCGCCCCACCTTGGGGGCCGTTTTCGGAGGCGATTCCTCGCCACGAGGCGGCCGCCTGGGAGCTCTCTCCCCTTTCGCCAGAACAGGAAGTGATGCACGGGCCCCCATTTTCCACCCAATCACGGCCGCTGTCTTATGCTCCGCCGCCGGCGGGTCGGTATTTTTACAGGCGGCTTTGGCAGGGGGGACGCTTGTCTCATGAGGTACATCCACCTGGGATAGATAGTGGCCCCTACGGGATATTTCCTGTACAAGTAGCTATGGGCCAGGGACGCAATGCATGGGAGCCTTTTGAGATAAAGCAGATTAGAGAACTTAAAAATGCAGTTACAACCTTTGGGCCGACTGCGCCTTACACCATTGCCATGCTGGAGAACCTGTCTTCTGGGCCCCTCACCCCCGCGGACTGGATTCAGCTGGCAAAGGCGTGTCTGCCCTCGGGCAGTTACCTAGATTGGCGAGCCTGGTACGCAGAGTTCTCTGCAGAGCAGGCTGAGAGAAACGCCAATCAGGGAAACCGGGGGTGGAACAAGGAAATGCTTATGGGAGAAGGTCGGCACGCTGATGACCAGACCCAGTTCCCCGGCGCTGTCTATGAACAAATCAATGCCATAGGGCTCCGCGCCTGAAAACAGGTAAGTGGTGCCGAAACAGCCTCCTTGTGTCTTTCAAAAATAATTCAGGGTACCACAGAGCCATTTGTTGACTTTGTGGCCCGAATGCAAGATGCTGCCGATAAGATATTTCCTGATCCGGGAGTGGCTCAACCGCTGGTAAGACAGCTGATTTTTGAGCAATGTACAAAGGAGTGCAAGGCAGCGATAGCTCCTCATAAGAACAAGGACCTCAACGCCTGGATTAGGATATGCAGAGAGATAGGGGGGCCGCTCTCCAACTCGGGAGTGGCTGCTCTCCTGGCCGCGGCTGTACAGCAGAGGGGACCTCGCGGGTTAGAAGGGGAATGTAAGGCTAAAGGGTGTTTTGCCTGCGGGGAGCCAGGACACATTAAACGTCATTGCCCAAACAATGCAGATGCTAGGCCTCGCCCTAGGAATGAAGAACCATATGTTTGTGGGCGATGCAAAAAGGGATCACACAAAGCTGAGGAGTGTAGGTCGGTCTTTGATGCTCAGGGCAACCGTATTTGTGGACAAGATGTTAGAGGGCCAAAAAACGGCCAGAGGGGGCCCCCTTCACAGGCGGGCCCCCACCCCAGAGACAGGACAGCTCAGGGTGGCAGCCTTCAACAAGGGCCACCCCTGGGTCAGCAGGTGTGGACCTCAGTGTCGCCTCCAGACTTATACAGAAGGTCACCATTAGGACGGATGGCGTTAGGACCCTAAATGACATGCAAAAGCTATTGGGAGACATTAATTGGATTAGGCCATATTTACATATACCAAATTCAGATCTCAAACCCCTGTTCGACCTTCTGAAGGGAGACCCAGATATAGCCTCCCACAGGAGGCTCACTCCTGAGGCAAGAGCTGCCTTACAGAGAGTGAAAAAAGCCTTAGGTGGGGCTACCTTACACAGAATTAAACCAGGGCGACCCTTTGATGTCTGTTTGCTACAGACTAGTCTACAGCCTACAGCGGTGATTTGGCAGAAAGGACCACTACTGTAGATACACCCTAAGGTCTCACCTGCAAAAGTCATAGAGCATTACCCGGAGGCAGTCGCTTCATTGGCCCTTGAAGCGCATGATAGAGCTGTCCAACATTTTGGCTCAGGACCACAAGCCATCCGAGTACCCTATACCGCCAGCCAGATCAAGACCCTGGCTGCCTGCATAGATACCTGGGCCATTCTGAGATGTGTTTTCCATGGAGATATAAACAATCAATACCCTAAAGACCCTATCTTGTCATTTGTCACTCAGCACCCTATAATTTTTCCAAAGGTTACTGCCTCTGAGCCATTAGTCCCAGCAACTACAATATACACAGATGGCTCCAAGACGGGGATAGGTGCCTATGTGATCCTAGGCAAGCCCCCGGTTACCATACAATTTAAACCAGATCAGCCTCAGGTGATAAAACTGCAGATCGTTAAAATGATTCTTGAACGGTTCTCAGAAGCCATTAACATTGTCTCCGATTCTAGGTATGTGGTCAATGCTATGCAAGTGCTTGAGACTGCCAGTTTAATTAGATCCACTTCCACAGTGGCTGGACTGTTCCTGTCTATCCAGACATTGCTTCAGAACAGACACCATAAGGTCTTCACCACCCACATAAGAGCACATACATCCCTGCCGGGGCCCATGGCACAGGGGAATGCGGCTGCTGACACTGCCACTCGCCCGTTATGGATTTTTACCTTACTAACACCAATCGAGCGAGCCCGTGCCTTCCATGATAAATTTCATGTTAATGCCAGGACACTAGCAAACCATTTCCATGTTTCTAGAGCAGATGCACGAGATATCGTGCGACTATGTGACTCCTGTGCCACATACAAACCTGCCATACCGATGGGAGTAAACCCTCGAGGTTTGATCCCTGGTGATGTTTGGCAGATGGACATCACACATATACAGGAGTTTGGGACTCTTAAATATGTTCATGTTTCCACAGACACCTGTTCTCACGTCATATTCGCAACAGCAGAAACAGGTGAAAAAGTGTCTAATGTGATCAATCATTGCCTGGCAGCTTGGGCCACATGGGGCAAACCAAAAATATTAAAAACTGATAATGGACCAGCCTATATAGACAAAGCCTTCAATGAGTTCTGCAAAATGATGGAGGTTCAATTAAAACATGGTATCCCATACAATCCCCAAGGTCAAAAAATCATTGAGAGGGCTCATAGAAGCCTCAAACAAATTTTACAAAAACAAAAAGGGGGAGTAGGCCAAGGCCTGGCCCCAAAGGCACGATTATCCATGGCACTATTCACACACAATTTTTTAAATTTAAATAATGATAATCGCTCCCCAGCTGTGGAGCACTGCAACCCTTCCCCCAACCATAAAGGGTGGGTAAAGTGGAAAGATGTCCTGACAGGACAATGGATGGGCCCGGATCCAGTGGTCAGCTGGAACCGAGGCGCGGTTTGTGTTTTCCCACAGGAACCGGGACGAGAACCACTGTAGATACCGGAGAGACTGACACGGGCAACAAAGCCCTCGACTGAAGATCAGACCTGCCCTACTGGAGATCCATCACAGACCAACCAATAAGATAAATAAAAATAGCGGTAGCCCGAAATAGACAAGAAGATCCTCAGGCATATGCATGGCTTGCTCAATTGGCCCACGACCGAGTCTAGATATGGCGGGCATCCCTCATTCTCCTCCATAAGGTGACAATACACAGCAGGGTAGGTGAGTCAATGACGGGTAAGAGCGTGCCTCCCCAGCACGACTCGACCTAAGCCAGGCCCTACCCCATCCTGCACGTAAGCCGCTGGACTGTTAAATGCTGCCCAGGTCTAAATTTCTCTCCGAGGGGATTTTCTTTACGGAGAGGAAATGAGTGCAAGCTTGTGTGCATCCAGGTTCCGTCCAGTTTGTGCCTGGCCCTAGAAAAAGGACGAGGGCCTCAGGGCCTTGGCAGACCATGGCATGGCCAACCAGGGTCTAAGCCAAGGACCTACGGTGGACCTACACATAGGGCATAAGCCTCTACACCCAGTCCAGGAAGGGCTACGATGCGCACATTCATAAAAAATAAAATAGGGGGAGATGTTGGGAGCCGCGTCTGTGATAGCTCGCCTTGCGCAGCGGACGTGCGGCCTGTGGTAAAGAGCAAAGCCTGAGGTAGATTACCCCTCCCATCGAATATGTTAGTTTCCTGCTTACCGCGTAAACAACCCGCTCAACAATATAGTCTGCCTGGCAACTGATGATGTTAGCCAATCAGCTTGCCTTGCTTACTTTAACATGATTGGACACTGTACCCGTATATATACCGGTGCCACCCCTGGGCGGAAGAAGAAGCCAGGTAGAAGCCCAGAAGTAAAAGCCCAAAAGGAGCCGCGGAGAGCAGACCGGTAGAGGCTTTGGGGCAGACTGAAGCACAAAAGGAGCCGCGGGGAGCGGACCAGAGGAGGCTTCAGCTGGGAGAACCCAGGGCAGGCTGTACGGAGAAGAAAAATAAAAAAAAAAGGTTGTCCACTACCAGACTTTGTCGTGTGTCCTTCCTGCCGGCCGGGAGCGGACATCGACAAGTAGACAAGTACTAAAGTGACCCCAATTACCAATACCCTTGAATACTCTCCTCTCTTTGAACATGACTTGAGGCCCAGTGACTTGCTTCTAATGAACAGAGGACCACATGGTGATGTGAAGTCCCTTGCATTATTGTATGGCATTTTATTATATTTTAATATAGTAATATTCTGTCAGTATAGCAGGTAGAAAAAAACCACTGTTTTTGGTTGTGAAGCAGTAAGATACTTATTTTTAGAGCACCTAGGGAAATGACCACAGAATAAGAAAATTTAGGTGGCTTCCAGATGCTGAGAACAATTTCCAGCCTATGTCCACAGGAACCATCAAACCTGCATGGTTTTTGGTTTGTTTTTGTTTTTTGTTTTGTTTTGTTTTGTTTTTTGTCTTTTTCAGTATCAGGGATTGAACTCATGACTGCACACTTGTAAGGCAGGTGCTTATGCCACTGAGCTAAATCCCCAGCCCCTAAACCTCCATGTTATAACAACAAATGGATAAATTCCTCCAACCATCTGAGGAACTCAGAAGTAGGTCTTTTCTTAATCACATCTCTGATAAGTCTGCAGTGCAAGCCAAAATCAAGATTGCATCCTAAAAGAAAGAATCCAGTCAAATTAAGCCCAGATTTCTGTCCTCTGCTGTGATATTATAGATCTTGGCAGTATCGAAGTCAAGGCGTCATATTACAGAGAGCTGTGTATCCCCATATTTATAACAGTGCTATGAAAAGTAGCCAAATCTTGGAAGCAGTCTGTATGTCCATCTACAGATGAATGGATAAAGAAAAATGTGATATTTAGACACAGTGAAGTACTACTGTACCATAGAGGATAATGATGGTCATTTGTACGAAAATGGGTGTATCGCAAGACCATAATTTTAAGTGAAATAAATCAAGCCTAACCATCACAAGGTTTCTCTTATATGAGAAACCTAAAATAGAAATAAAAATCAAAGTAAAAGGTAGACAATAGGATATAGAGAGATAGATCTTTTGCAAAAGAGAAGGAGATCAAGAGATGGAGGAAGAGGCGGAGAGAAGAGATGAGAGAAGAACTAAGACGTGTGGGGTATGTGTACCCACTTCCCAAGAGGCATGTGATCACCATGCAATGCAAATATAGACAAATAAAAATAAGACTTAAAATCTCAGTCACAGGCCAGATGGGCAGAAAGGGAACAGCAGTACAGGCTGGACCTGGGAGTGGCAGAGGCAGAAGCAGAGAGAGAAAAGTGTTGAGGGGAGCTGGCTATAGAAGTCACGGCAGGGGCAGGCTGGTGGGGACAAAGCAGGAGGATGGTTACGAGTTCAAGGCCAACCTGGGCTGCGTAGCAAGACCCTGCCTCAAAAAATGTACATATATATGAAGTATAGTCTCAGTACAGTCTATGTATCTGTGTTACTTTTGTTTTGTGCTTAATCATAAATTCTCATCCCAAAAGGATATCTAGCTTTGTGTGTTCAAAAATTAGATACGATTCCCTTTGCTATTCTTTTATTCCCTGCTTACATTCTCTTTCTTTCTCTGCTTTCTTTGCATCCTCTTACATTCTTTCTTCTATTTCTCTTTCTCTTGTTTCAAATTTTCCTTATTTTCATCTCCTCTTTATGAATACATATGCATAAATATATTATTACAATTTGTGTTTTTATCATTACTAATTTATCATTACTATGTACTTTTTTGTATCATACTGTGTTCGATTTTTCTGCTCTTTTTGGAGTAGATAAATAGTGCAGATCTTATAAAACAAGTTCTTAGTTACTCAATAACATATGCTTGCCTTGTCAGTTACTGATGTTACTGTGCTTCCTCGCATCTCAAAGCAGTGCTAAGAGCTGATGCACCGTCCAGAAGAGACGGAGTGAATGTGTTCACACAGAGACAAACCACAAACCAGAGCACATCACAAAGGGGAAGCTGCCTACTGACAGACCCCCACGAAGTGCTGAAGAGACATCTCTTACCTGATCCGCAAAACTCAACAGAGAATCACAGAAAACAAGGCAACAGAATACCTCTGAAATACATCATTCTCTAACTGCTAATTCAACATGTACAAAGGATTTTGTACCATACATTGAACTCATGACCTCACGCTTGCCAGGCAGGCACTTATGCCACTGAGCTAAATCCCCAGCCCCCTTATAATTTTTTAAATGATGAATAAAAGTAAAAAGAGACAAGTATCTGAAGGAAACAGTGTCTTAGTTACTTTTTACTCCTCGCTGAGACAAAATACCTGATGACCAAAGTTAGGAAAGGTTTATTTTTTACAGTTTTTGGAGGTTTCAGTCCATACCCAGGTGGCTCCGAGGCAGGGTGGCATGGCTGGACTGCAGTTCATGATGGCTGCAAACAGCAAGGCAGAAAGTGGCAAGAGAGAGCAAGGCACACCTTCTTCCTGCCACTACATTACATCCTTGCTCCACTCCAAGGCCAGGGACAATGAATCAACACAAATGCATAATGCAAATCATGAGGCCTGGAGGCCACAGACATAAACCATGACAAGCAGTAACTGAAATTAATGATGAGGTCAAAAAAATACAAATAAGCAGGTAAATGAACTGTGGGAAGCAATGCAGATACAAAAAAATCTGTGAAAGGGCAGATGTTCCATAGAAAGATCAAGTAGATGTCATAGAAATGAAAATCCAGTAAGTCAAATAAAAGAATCAGCTAAAAGTCTCAGTAATAAACAAGATCAATCGGAAATAAATAATGCCAGATTGAAGATGAGGTACAGTACTAGAAAACTCAGATAGCTCAAGAAGAAAAAAGATAAGAAAGTGGGCAGATTAGCCAAGAGCTCAAGGAAACAGCTAAAAGAAAAAAAAAAAAATTAAGGATCATTGGGCTAGGAGTCGGTTTAATGACTTTTAGAATTCTATTCATTGAAATTGTTGCAGAAATTTTCCCAAACATAAGGAATGAGAATAAAATTAAAATAACGGAAATAATTAGGACCCCAAACAGACATGACTAAAGTGCACAAAAATTCAGTCAAAATGCCAAATATTCAGAACAAAAAAAAATTATTAAAAACTGTTAAAGAGCCAAACTACTTAATACAGTTAGTCCATCATAAAAACAACAGATTTCTCCACAAAACCTCAAAATTCAGCAGTCTTTAAAATAAGGTTTTACAAGACCTAAAAAAAAAAAAAACAATTTCCAATCCAGATTATATTCCATCAAAGCCATCTTCAAAAATCAAAGAAAAATAAAGACCTTTCATGGGAAGTATAAACTAAAGAATTTCATGTCTGTTGAGCCAATGGTACAGAAAATGCGTAAGAGGATCCTAAACATGTATAACAAAAACAAGAACAGCTAGGAGGTCAAGGAAAAAAATAAGTCTCTCTTGGAAAGTAGTTAGGAATGAGAAATAAAATTAAAGAGTGGAAAACCAATATAACTATAGTGATTACTTGTTACTGTACAGTCATAACATGAACAATAAGTAGTCTTAACTTTCCAAATAAAAGACACAGACTAACAAACCAAACAGAAGAGACACAGGTGACTGCTACATACTGGTAAAGAGAAAAATTCAACAAGAAGAGAAAACAGGCTCAGAAATATATGCATTGAATGTCAATATACATAATTTTTTAAACAAACACTATTTGTCATAAAAGGACAGTGGTACACCAATGCAATTCCTGTGGGGGACATAAATACTTGACACTCAAAAGTAAGTCAGTCAGATCCTCTACATACAAAGAAATATCATATTTATACTAGAGGTGATGTGAAGCTAACATACATTTACAGAGTTTTCCCTTTAACAACAGAACGCATATCATTTCAGCAGCCCAAAATAGACCATATTTTAGGCTATAAATCATCTTAATAGACACAGAATTGAGATAATCTCATGCATCATGTTAGATCATACTCAAAACTAGAAACAACATATACACAGAAACTACACAAATACATAGATACTGTCTAATACACCCTTTATCAGTTAAGCAAAGAAGAAAACAGAAGAAATTTCAAAAGTCTGAAAGTCAAATGATAATGGAAATTAAATACATTAGAATTTGTGAGAGCCGGTGAGAGCTATTCCAGGAGGGAAGTTTATAGCTATCAGTATTTCCATAGAAAAATTGATCCTAACGTAATAAACTAAAGATCACCTCAGTCTCCCTAGAAAGACAAGACCAATGCAAAACAAAATTGTTAGAAGAAATAAAGATTAAAGTGGAAATAAATAAAACTGAAACTATAAACTATGCAAAGGATAAATAAATTATGAGTTGGTTCTTTGAAAATGTAAATAAGAATGGTAAGCTCTCAGGTAAAACTCATCAAAAGAAAGAAAAAACTTAATAAAGTTACAGATTCAAAAGTTGAAATTATAACACATGTCAACAAAATCCAGATTATCTAAAATTTCTTTGGGAGTTTATATTTCAATAAATTGGATAATCAAAAAGAGACATATAAACTCTTCGTCAAACGTGACTTACCAACATAGAATCCAAAATGTATTCTAGAAAACTTTCCTTTTTGTAATCCCATCAAGTGATGCTGCATATTTCTACTCTCTTGTGACAGTCTTACTACTTAACTGTTGTATCTTTCTTTTATTAAGGAGAGAAAGAAAAAAAAAGCAGAAATAGGGTACAAGTTATAAACTAATCAGTAACTATGTATACTATAACCAAGGTACGAGGCATACACAGTCCTTTGTTTTATAAAGAAAATTTTAAATATTGTTGCAATCTAATGAGTTACACCATTTTTACATTTTTTTCCACCTTGCTTTTGGTGCCCACAAATAGTATAATAATGCTTGGTTAGTCAAAGAAGAGACACTCAACAAGGGTAAAAATTTTAGCAGTACAGAATTTGCCATTATTCCATTGTCTACATTCTGTTTATGTTCTAAGATGCAAAAGAAGCCAGTGGCTTTTAACTGTTTACAAGTAGAAGGTGATTGTAAAATGTACAGTTTGGTTGTCTTGAATTATGAAACTTCCTCTCGGTATAATAAGCCATGACTTCTACAATTGATGTGGAATGCTAAAGACTCAAAACGTGAAAGTAATTCCAAGTTAAAAAAAAAAAAAAAAAAAGCAGTGCTTCAGGCATCACAGTACCAGATTTCAAGCTAAATTATAAAACCATAATCATAGAAACACTATGGCACTGGCACAAAAGCAGACATTATAGACTAAGAGAATAGAAAGGAAGACTAAGAGAAAAAAAAAAGTCCATGCAACTACGGACTGATATTTGCAAAAGATCGTAAACAAAGATACCAACCCCCAATATCCAGATGCAAAAGACTAAAATTAAAATAAAATCTAAATGAATCAAAGATATTAATGATGGTAGCACATGAATGTAACTCCCAGGTTCTGGAAAGTTAAACTAGAAATACCTGTTGTTTGAACCCAGCCTGGGAAACTTAACATACTTAGCAAAATCATGTCTAAAAATAAAAAGTTGCTAGTGACACAGCTCCGTGCAGAAACACTGGGATCAATTGCTGGTACAAAAGAAGAAAAATAAAGTGGCTCAAAACCTAGATATCAAACCAGAAACTGAAACTGCTGGAACATAGCATAGAAAAACACAGTTGAAGCCACAAGCACAGGGAATGACTTTCTTAAAAGGACTCTGAAAGCTAGGGCTGGGGATTTAGCTTAGCAGCATAAGTGCCTGCCTTACAAGCAGGCAGTGGTGAGTTGTGAGTTCGATCACCAGTACCGATAATAAAGGAAAAAGCCAAAAAAAAAAAGGACTCTGAAATCCCAGAAAAATTTTCAAGAATCAACAAATGGGATTATTTCCTTCTTCCTTGAAAAGGAAATAATTAATTGAATGAAAAGACAACCTACTGAATAAGAGAGAATCTTTGGTAACTACTCTATAGACAATAACCACAAAAACTCAAAAGATTAACCCCAAAGAATAAATTATCCAAAGTAGGAAAGCAAGCTGAATCGATAGATAGATATGTCTTAAAATAAGTAGAATGAAATCAAAACTACTTTGAGATTCTACCTCAACACAGTCAGAAAGATGACCATCAGGAATAAGAAGACAAAACAAGACAAAACAACAAAATAAAACAAAAACATTCAATGCTGGTAAGGACTTGAGGATAACAGGAAATCACCCATATCTGTACTGGAAAAAACAATGCTGACTACTCCTGCAAGAACCCAGACTGGAGACTTTGATACAAAAGACAGTGTGAGAAGGTAATACATATCAATATGGGCTTTAAGGTCAGACTAGTCGGCATTTGACTTCTAACTATAAATTTTTAACACCATGATCTTCAGCTATTTTGTTCACCTTTAGATTTTCACCCCCATAAACACAACATATTTGTAACTGAAGGTTGTGCTAAGAAATAAACCTTGTAAAAATCCCAGAACATGACAAGACTTGCCAGATAGTTAATCATGTTTCTCAAAGTCAAAGAAACCTAGAAGTTTTTTTGTTGTTGTTGTTCCAACTTTCCTCCTGGGAACCTTCACTCAGTTACACACAAGACAAAAAATATAGAGTGACTTGCTTGAGAAGTGTAGAGATGGAAGTTACAGAACATTGTTACACACACGCACACACACACACACACATAATGAAACTTTCTGATAGGGTTTTGGCCCAGACAGGACACTGTAGCCAGGAAAGCCACAACCGGAAGCAGGAAGCCTCTCTCTCCCCCGCCCCTAGGAAGTTACCTGTGATGCCATCTTCCCGCCCCTGGAAATTTACATATGGTGCCAAATCTAGGACCAATGGGCTACCTGTGCATCCCTAATGCTGGCCTTAGGTTCCACCCCAAACCTAGGCTATTTACATGACCCCACGCCACGTGTCCACCAGAGAGATCGCTGGACGCCAGCGGTGGGGGTGCTGGTCATCTCTCTCCATGTTCTCAGAATAAAGGTCGCTTTTTATTTTATACTTCTCATCTTTTGGAAATATTTTTCATCTTTTGGAAATAATCCTAGCACTTTCCATAACCTTTACAAGTAGAAGAATTTTGCCTTGAAATTTGTATTTCACTTAACATAACACTTTTGAAATTAATTGACATTTAATTCCAATATGCAAAGTGAAAGTTAATTTTACTTTCTAAAATTGTAGCTAGAGTACAGCCAAATGCAAAAATCACTTTTTCTGAAATTTTCATCTAAGCGATAATATCTTACAGTTGATACATAAATACTATTCCTGCCATTGCAACATTTTGTGTAATACAATCGGCATCACAGGATAATTGTTACTTTAAGTAATGTATTATTGTGGAAATGTAATCGTTGTAAAGGGTGAGGAATACATTAGAAAGCAATTGAGTTTAATTGCATCCTTGGGACCACTTTGTTGAGCCTGCAGCTGTTTTTTTGCATTAAAAAAAAAAAAAAAAGCACGAGGTCTGAATGTATTTTTCTAAAAGGGTAGAGTGATTCCATGGCTAGCCTTCAACTGCTGGATAATATTTAAAGATGAAAGGACTTTGAAATCAATTTGTCTAAAACACTGAGATTTTACCCAGCAACAATATGACCGTGTTCAGTTGTTATTTGTCTGTTGTTTTGTCTCATCCCTTCCAATCCTGCCCTCCACAACGAGCAGCAAGGGTATCAAACGGTATTAATACAGAACAAGAGTCGGGGGAATGTAGCCCTTATATATAATTTTAGCAACACAAATAGAAAGTGACTACAAACAAATTGTATTGAATTTCAAAAGTGTGTACCAAAGAGTTACGCTTAGGTGGATCAATACAGCCTGCATAAAAACAATTCTACAGATTTCCTTTGTTAATAAGATCCAAATGCAGAATCTCCCTTCCAAAAGCCTAAGGCATTCTGTATCCATGAAAGAGTTCTCAACATGCTACTTTAAGGAAAAGGCTGGAAGCTGTTAATATTCCAGCAGCAAATGAGAAGAGAGCCTTACAGTGAAGCAGACTGTCTCTGGTAGGAGCAAACCAAAGGAAGACCTCATGGGAGCAGAGCAAACCTGAGCGTGGTGCCCACTGGAGTCTCACTCCCTGGTCAACAACTGTGCTTCAGACTCTTTCATGGGGAAATAAGCCCGATGGGCACCAGCAATAAATCTCAAAAACTTAAAAAATAATATCCCAGATCGTGTTTTCCAAAGAATAACAACTACTTTTAAATACTTGTCCCAGACTTCATGATTATTTGGGGAAATGAGGAAGAATTGTTTCAAATCAATCTGTTTATAAAGCAGAAAAATAATGAACTCTATCCAGTGGATATTTATTCTCCTCCCCATCTGTAAGATACAAATGTGCTACCAAGAATACATGACTTTTCTAAATACAAAGCACTGTCAGGAATGCAGTATTGTCACTGTGTTAAAGAAGTTCCTCAGGAAAGACTGCCAAGACCTTGACCTTCACATCCTTGATACTCTTCTGAGTTTGATTTGACCTTAGGAAATCTCCTAACAGGGATTTCTCTTGCATCATTTACTTTAGAAAGCCAGTAACTGCAAATGCTTTCTCTGTCTCTTTGAAATGTAGATAAATTCTCTAGCCTTTCATCAAATTTACAATCTAGGAATGTCTTTTTCCAAGGACTTGGGATATAAGCCTTAAAACAGAAACCCAAGGAAACAGTGTCCTATCTCCCAATCACTGGGAGAGAGTAAAAGCCAACTGGGAAGCCGGGAATCCAACTGCTTTTAAGCACCAGTTAGAGACTACAAATGGTCTAATCACATCCACCAACCTCCTCCCTAGTGTTCTCCAACATTTTCTCCAGTGCATCAGTCATGGAAACTCTCCCCATGGTTTATGAGAACTGAGTTGAATCTTCCCAACAGCCAAAACTGGGATTTTTTTTTTTTTCAGTTTTCTTGCTTGTGCATATTTTCTTTTAAACATTTTTAAAGTTTATTTTCACAACCATCTTGGATAATTTATTTCTTGACTGTTTCATTATGTCCACTGCAATTTTTTCCACAATATGTGGATTCCATAGAAACTGAATTACAGAGAGAATTTCATATTTTTGAAAGATTGGAAATTATCAGTTGCAGTAATCTGAAAGGAGATGAGCAGTTAGGAAACTTGGGTCACTAGTTGCAAAACATATCTGTTTCTACTTGAATGTAAGGTATAGATAGTTAGCAGCCTTAGATTTCCAGCTCATGAATAACCCTACCATTTGGAGTTACTGTGGAACGAATAGTGAAGAAGACATGTCTAGAACACAGCTCAAGTTTAGAAAATAAAAGCAAGTGGAGAGAATGGAATTGGGGTGGGAAAAGAGATGTATCAGGAAACAGAAAGGAGCTGACATAACTAGACTGTCAAGGTTTTGTTTTTCTGGGAATGGTGGATTTTATTATACGTAAATCATAGAGTATCTTTAATTTTTTTGGTTAGCACAGTTCACAGTACATAGTGATTGCATTCTTTGTGGGGAGTTGATATATGTACATAAGGAAAATTTAAAAACAAAAGTTGTTACTTGTGAAAATCTATTTGTAGGAAAGTTTTAAAATAGTCTCTTTTTAAAAGCCCTTTAAAAAGAAATAGATTTGATTTTTTATTTTTTTAGAAATAGATTTTTAATAAAAATTCTTTAATGTTGCAGGCTTTATTAAGAAACAGCATAGTTTTGCTTTAAATTTGAGGTAAAAGCCTTTTCTTTTAATGTCCTCAAACTTAAATCATAATTGATCCTTTGGTGACTGTTTAAAAGACATTCTTGCATTGTGTTCTTTCTCTATTAAAATCTTACCACCTAGGCAAAGAAGCATATGTTTTGATTTATGTCAAAATTATATTTAATTTAATTAATTAATTATAATTAATTTAACTGATATGAGCATTTGGCTCAATAATTAATCCTCTCCTAATTAATATATCAATATTAATTAATATATCATGATGTAACTGCAATATTGCACATTGGCCATTCTTTCTTTTCATTATGATACTCTCTCAGTTTTTTACAGTTAGAAACTAAAAGAACTGGGTGTGGAGGAACCCCTGTAATCCTAGCGTTCTGGGAGACAAGACGATGGCAAGTGTGAGCCCAGCAAGGACACTTGGTGACTTAGCAAAATCATGCCTCAAAAAAATATTTTTTTGAAGTTTGGAGACACAGATCACTGTGAAGACCCTGGGTTCAGTACATCACAGTATAGCAAAAGAAAGCAAGAAGAAGAAAAAAAAAGAAAAAGAAAACGAAAAGGAAGAGGGGAAGAGGGAGGCCAAGCGGGAGCTAGAGCTGGAGCAACAGAAACACCTGCGGCTTAATAATTTGGATTTTAATACTGACACTTTATCCTCTGCTTCCAAAGCTAACATCTAATTTTCTTTTGAGATTTCCCCCATAAAACCTCAACACTCCCGCATTTATTTCTGCAATCCTATTCTGACAAATGAGTTCTATCTCTAGCTTTCTGGTGTCTAGGCAATCTTCTAAGTGTTTGGTGAAGACTCAACAGAAGCCAATAGGAATTTTTCAGAGAAAATTTCTGAGATAAAAATGGCTCAAAGGTGAATAGAGTGCCATTTATATACTTAAATGTTTATTAGGCATCTACAATGTTCCATATAATCACCTTGGTCACAAACATACAAAAAGAAATGAAATATGATTCACCTTCTAATATGAAGAAAGCAAACAAAATGAAGAAATACACTAATATTGTAGCAAAATTACTACTTGTCAAATAATTATTCCCTTTATTCCATACATCCTTCAAGTTTTCAACTCTCATGGGTGACATCTCAGATACCAGTTGATAATATGAATAATAAATACCATTAGGTCAAAAATATTTCTAAATTACTTCTCTCAAAATAGGTTAAGATGTTAAACAAGAATCCAGTAAGAAAAGAACATGAGTGCCAAGAAATTAAGTATAGAAACATACATAATACAATAGAAAATTAAGAAGCAATGAACCTTATACATGTACAAAGAGACACGGACCACAGCAAGGTACTCTCTATTAGACATTCCTTACCCTCGTGAATCTCTTCCTTGTGTATTTCCACAGGGGCTCAAAGTACATAGTAGGGCAAGTGTAGAAATTCATAAAAATAAATGAAAATTAATAGGTTAAAGTACAAATGGGGTCAGGTTGTGTGTTTTGACTCACTAACTTGATACTTCATACATGCTTAGAAACCAGTTTGTTTACAATAAATATATGTACTACAGTTTGCTTGTTTGTTTGTTTTTACCGGTACCAGAATCGAACTCATGACTGCCTGCTTGCAAGGCAGGGCTTATGCCGCTGAGCTAAATCCCCAGCCCCTCTACAGTTTGTTTTTAAATTACTGCACTATCAAATTTTTCCCAATATGAAGACTGTAAGTGATAAGAATAATGTAGAAATCAATGTTATTCTTTCTTGATATTTTATAAATACCTAATATTACACTTCAGTAGTAAGATAGTTGTGTTTTAGTTACTTTAAACCAAGATAAATGTTAGGGGATGGGGGCCCAGAATAGTAATGTTCCAGTTTCTGGCTGAAACTCTGCAGCTATATTTCAGTTTCTCTCATTCTGAAAAAACAGTAAGAAAAATTGTGAGTGTACTTCCTTTCTTAAGCAGCTTAGAATAACATCATTTAGCTCAGGCAAAGCTATCATTTATTTAGAATCAATAATTTAGAATAAACTTGTGGTAATTAAATTCATAGCCAACAGTACTTTTTCCACTATTAGAACTGCTGAAGGGAGATAAATATATAAAATGATTTGTATCATTTGGCCCCTGGTTTATAAATTGCAGTAGTCATTTTAACAGATATTTAGATTATTGAGGAAAACATTAGACATTTGTAGTAAAGAAACTTTGAATTTAAGAATATCATTTAAAAATCTATCTCCCAATCAAAGGTCATTTCATTTCATAATACTTCGTTTCATAATGCTTCATTGCTTGTACCCTTGGTAAGGAGAACTGTACATGACTCAAATATGTCACTCAAGTCAGGATCCTGTCCCTAAAATTCTCCTACCAAATGTGGCTCAGGTTTTCTGGATGTCCCATCTTTTAAGGGTCATGACTAAAGGGCTGAGTTTGAATGATAACTCACAGAAAGCAACTTGCTTTTCTTCACTCTCTTTTGTCTGCCATCAATAATGACAATGATTCTTGGTGACTGAATTTCAAATCATGGTTACATGTCTGTGTGTACTTGGTACAGGTTTCACATTTGTGTGTACATGGTAGTTTCTATGTCTGTGTGTATATGGTAAAGTTTTCATTGCAGCAGCAATCAGCAGAGGATGTCCTTTGGAAAAAAGTAAAACCAAAGCGGGATGATACACATTCTCACAAATACTAAGATATCAATTCAGTCACAGAAGTATCAATGACAAACAATAACTTGAGTAATAAGACTGTGGAGTAACATTTGCAGGCAATATTAAGAGGAAAGAAAGTTATTTCTTTTTAAAAAAAGCAGCTGAGAAAGACTGAAAATATACCCTCAAATATGAATAAAGTTATTTTCTGAGGTGAGGCCTTGATATAAAGCACACAAAAACAAACATATAAAAAATCAAAACTATAAGTAATCATAATCAACTACACCATAACAGCCATTCCTAAGAATCAGCTCTTCCTGTGTCTGGCATTCCAAGTTATTTTTATACATATCACTGTATCATGTAAACTTTACTCATCTACAAATCTAAATTAATGACATTAAGCTAACAAGAAACTTTTGCATATAAATGATAAAGAGTGTCAAGCAGAATACAGTCAACACCAGATTGTCTGGTCTCCAGATTTGACCGTTTCATCCAATATGGCAGCAGAAAGTGGCCCACAAACGTAAAGTGACCCTGGGACCAAACCAGGCAAAGGAAGCCCATGAGAGTTAGCAAATCTATGACTTTTCATAGTTAGGGGTCCAGGAGACTATTGCAGACTTGGTTCTTGATGCAATTGGAAATTGAAGAAGAACTTCACGACAGGTGAAGAAACCTGTTTTGACAACAGAGAAGCAGGTAAAAGTGTGCCATTCCGCAAATGGAAAGGCAAGTGAAAATGAGGTACGCGCAGCCAAGCAAAAGACAATTAAGTCTATTTATAGTGAGAAAAAAAGCAGCAGCAGCAGCAGCAAAAACAACAACAAACCAAGAAAGTTCAGGGACAGGAGCTGAAAAGCCAAAGGCAGTTGTGATAATTTCCTGGGAAAATGGCAAAAGCTACATGATAAACCAGAGCATCCTGAATGAAGGCATTAGTGGTATATTGAGCAACAATAAATCCAATTCAATAAATGTACTCAATGCACATACAGTGTCAGAAATTAAGTTTGGGGTTAGAGAAAGGAGTGAAAATTATGGCAACACTCCATCATTGGCCACATGAGAGAGGTGGTGATGTTCTCAACTGCGAATGGAAATCTACATTTTAATCTTCATGCTATGAGTAGTGGTTTTCCTGTGACTTAATCCTAATGTCATTGACTGTTTGAGAAATACTTATTGTTGGCTGCCAAAAAGAAGGCATTTTCAAGTGCAATTTCAATCCTCTCAAGCTTGCTAGCAAATTGAATGTTAAAGTCAATAGAATTTGCATTTATGAAGATTAATAAGCATGGATGTGGATTTTTCAAAATGTTTCTATTTATATCAACCCTAGAAAATGAAAAAAATGAGACATCAGACTGAGCCTTGCAGCCCACCTCCTCCGTCATTTACGAAACCTGATTCTGTATCTTGCAAAAATCAGAGTTCAGTGTCAGAAAACATTTGGGTGACATTTGGAAAAAATATTAAACGATGCTGTTATTGATGTACAAATGTTAGAACCAAATAATATGGCGCTGTTCTGCTCCTGGACCTGAGCATTTCCTATCCACAGTTGCTATCAACCAGGTAAAATGCAAGAGGAGAATTTTATTGTATCCCATCTTAGGCATTCTTGAAGCCCTATTTGCAAAGTTAAACTCCTTGTGTTACAATATTATAAACCTTTTTAGATGTAAAATTAGTAACTCTAAAGGCACTAAATCCCTTAGAAATTATTTAAATTATCCCTGTCTAAAAGAGGTGGTTTTGATGTCTAGTATTAGAAAGTAAAACTCCTTGTCTCTAATATTGCATCTCCCATTTTCTTACGGGAAATAGCTGTCTTTATAAAGTGTTTTACATTGTACTTCACCAAAATTAAAAGACCACAGCTTTATTTACCATGATAAGCCACCACAGCCTTGACACAGGCTTGGGGCAGTAGACAAGGAAATTTTTTAAACAACCACATTGTTTCAACTTAGGATGTAGATCTGTACACCTTGAAAGCTTGGACATCATAATTAGAAGGTATTTTGCCTTTTTGGTCATTAATAAATTTCAGTGTGTGTCAGATTTGATGAAATGTCCTAAAACCAATACTGCACTGATATCCAGCAATAACTCCCTAGCGTACTCTTGTATTTGTTACCCAATGAGAAATCTAATACCATTAAGTCCTCAACTTAGGAACAAGCACCATTTGGAGTGCACATTAAGTCAAATTCATTCATAAATCAAACAAAGTGAGTCTTACTCATCTTTGAAGCAAATATAAAATATAAAGCCAAAAAATACGCAAATATTGGAAATAAACTATTTTTATTTCTACAGTTACCTTAAAATAGTGTATTATACCGTACAACAAGTAACCTCGGCTCAGTCTGTCAATTGTTTTCACTTTTCTTTCGTGGTTATTGCTCTGTGCTTGCTCTGTGCTTGCTTTTCCTCTTGCTTCGAGACCTCCTGGACTCTGACTGAGGCCGGTGCCACTGCACACGGTGGCACCACACGGTGAGCCCACAGCAGCACAACTGTGACAGCGACCTGCGAACAGGTGAGGTCCTTAGGGATTTGTTCATTCCTACCAATGTTGGTAAGTGAGATCAGTTCCTATCTGTGAAAGTTCGCAATTAGAATATTTGATAGTTAGAAATTTACTGCATGGGGCATGAGAAAAGTGAGGAGATTCTTGCAGGACCTTTGAAATTTACATTTAGGATGTGGTAACCAAATCATCAGTGGCAAAATCTTTGCTCAGTGACTCTTTGCATAGCCAGTAATTCACTTAAAATGGCTACTTTCACCTTCAGTTGGATGCATACTCTAATTCCTCAGAGATAGGTATAGCTTCTTAGGTAATTAAACAGTTTGTTTTAGTTAATGTTTGGGGGAAAAACAAATGCCTGACAATGTGAAGGTAGCAACCTTAATTATTATTTCTAGAGCTACTGCAAATCACCTTCATGACCATTCTATCTTAATTACATAGCAGAATGAAATGGTACCACTGCCCAAGACAGAATGCTTGCTGTAAAACCTGCCACAGGGGGAGATGAAATGCTAAAGTGAGTGCCACATTAATGGATAACACGCCAGCTTGAGAATCCAGAAACTATTTCTGTTTAATCTATTCCCCTTATTACCTTTCAGGGCCAACACTCCCTCCTGCTGTAAAAAGGAAATTATTATGTTTTCAATCTTTGTAAAATAATGTGCAAACAAAACAATCAAAATAGGTCGCTTTCTAGCTTCTTTTAGAAGGAAAAGATTATTCCAATATACATATTTAAAATATTTAGTGTGGTCAATAGGTGAAAATTACTGCTTATTAAGATGAATAGCAATTTGATTTATGGATTTCTTGACTTACAAGTCATAAGTGATTTTCCTAACTAAGAAATATTTACAACTTCAAAGGGTTCACTCTCTGTAACTCTGGGGAGTTTAGGATTTTTAGTACTATTCTCCTGAAAAGTCTTGGCTTTACCCCCTACCGCACTTGGTGAGGTGTTCACAGACTTATAAACAGGGGCCGCCGGATGCACTACCTCTAGGAAACAGAACTGGTACTTGGCAAACTTGGCACTTGTTCAGGCAGGTGGTCTATAAATACACGTGGTCTCCTAAGCAAGTTTCATTTCTGTTGTAATGCCAATAGATACAGGCAGAACAATACAGGAAAATATTCAGTATAGTTACATTTTTAGGATATGAAGTGGAAATATTCTTTAAAAACATTTTCAAAGCCCCCAAGGAGACAAAACTTGTAGATACATTGGAACTTGGATGTCTTGAATAGGGGACATGGTTTTGTGATCATTTTATGAGCCATAAGCTGTGTATACTGTAGCTCTTTATCATTTTACAACTGGAGAGAAACCTCGAAATGCTTAATTGAATCTCTTCACTTTCAAAATGTAGCCATTGAGTTTCAGAGAGAGTAAAGGACTTACTAATAACCTCAGATGCTGGAAGGGACATAAACAATGTCTGTAATCTTGGCAACCTACCAGGCTGAGGCAGGAGGATCACAAGTTTGAATCCAAACTGGAAAATTAATAACAGTTTAAAAAAACATGAAAAAGAACTTGGGGTATAGTTCACTGCAATGATTCTGGATCTAATCCCTGATCATACCACCCCATTTCCAAAAAGGCATGGAAACTCAGTCTGAAAATCTTGTCACTATACTATTATATATACCACGCAGCTCCTTCTCACCTAAAAAGAGCAGTGGGTAAGTTGAATTATTTCTACAGACGATTAGATTACTTCCAGCATCCCTTATCATTTCTAAAATTGTGCATTCCCTCTTTTAAAGCATACCAAGACTGGAGCAGTCTGCACAGAATACAATTTTAAACTGCAATTTAAGTTAAAAATAGAAGAGAAAGTATTGCTTGTTCATCTATATCAAATTTCATGATCAGTCTTTAGCATTTGTCCAGAAGCATTTACACTTCTCTGATGTTTCATTTATTGTTCCTATTTACAAAAATTACTGTTTAAAAGTTCCATTTGCCCATAACAAGATCACATTAAGCTAAGTAATAAAATGCCATTCTTCGAGTGACAGGAGTCTTCACTACCTGAGGTCCTAATGCCTGCTCCCCTACCTGGAGGGATGTTGTGAGGATTAATGAGATATTTAGAAAGCACTTTACACATACAGAGAAAAGAGACTCATAAATGCAAAGGAGAAATAGTAGTAGTTTATCTTCCTTACCAACAGAGGAAACGTGTCTCAACAGATGGGCATGCAGAGGTGTCAAGACATCGAGAAACACCACTTACGTTAGTGGAAGCTTAGAATAAAGAGTTTTTTGAGAAAACAAATATGCCTCAAGCAGGAAAGATTCTATTCTCCAAGCTTCTGCTTAAAGTGACTGGGGAATCTTCATTTTCTAGGTACTGGGCTGTTTCTCCAGATGCCAAAGTTCTAGGAAAAGTAAGACAGTGAATATTTCTCTGTGCACAATAGTGTAGCTGAGGTATAAAATGGCTTCCAAAGGTCTCCTGTGTTCAGAGGTGGGGCTTTTGGAAAGTGATTAGCTGGTGCTGACAGAAGTGAGATTTCTATGGGCAAGTGGAGTTGGAGGAGGTGGGTCCCTGGTCCCTGGGCATGCCTTTATTTTATACCCTAGCTCCTCTCTCTCTCTCTCTCTCTCTCTCTCTCTCTCTCTCTCTCTCTCTCTCTCTCTCTCTCTCTCTCCTTGACTGATGCTGTTGAATTGAATAGCTTTCCCCTGTCACATCCTCCCACAATGTCATTTCTGCCTTGGACCTAGTATACTATGGTCCCCAAACAGTGAACCCTTAAGCTAAAATAAACCTCTCCTCTTTTAGGTTTCAGGTATCAGGAATCTTGTGCCACCAGTGGACAGATGACTAACACATCAGGTTTTTCTTTTAAACAGTTGATACTTTCTATTTTTTGACAGCTCTGATAACTTCACTTTCTAATGATCTGAGTTATTTAATATAGCAAGATGATGGCACATTTTGGGCAAGAGTTTGGGACAAAAATTGTAATACTTAAAAGTGAGTTTCATCTTTGTTTCCCAAGAGTGTAGCCTTAGAACATTCAGCTTTGGGCTCGTTTCTGTGACTGAGGGAACTGCAGTGTTGTTTTAGACCAGTCTATATCACCTAGCTTAACTGTGGTATCAGCACCACTGTAGCCTGTCTGCCTAAAATAAGAAGTTCATGTTGATTTTTAACATCATTTTCTACAATAGCACTGGATTTTTCACAGCTGAACCAGAAATCCTCCGGGTCAGGCAGCAGAGATGGTTTCCCAAGGGAAAGGACTCCTCAAGGTTCTGTGGGCTGCCCAACCATTAATGGGATCCAGTGTTCTCAGACAGACAGAACAGCTTTCAGAATGAACATTGTCAAGCACAATTCTCAATAATTTTTGAAAGTGGCAAAGTACTTTTCTTCTATCAATCATGGGTCTCCTTTTTATCTTTTCCTTTCTTTCCCTTCATATCTTTGTATTGTCTTTCTTTTTTTTTTTTTTTTTTGGTTTTCTATGGAACTCTGATGTCTAAGTTACTCTAGAAAAACCAATGGCATAAAGTATTTCATAATATTTTGGAACACTGATTTTCCATGCCATTAAGAAGACTCCAATTCTGAAGATAATAGGAAGAAGGCTTTGAGGGGTATAAGGGATTCTGCAAAAGTAAATGTCACACAGCTCAAAATATTACTCTATTGTAAACTGCATCAGCAATTTCTTTTCTTTCTTTTTTAGAAAATACAGGACCATAAAAAACTTAAATGGTCCAGGTAATTCTTACTCTTTTACAGATGCAAGGACAACAATGAAATCAAACAATAGAAATATTACATAGTTACTCCTTCTCTGTCATCAACACGTTTCTTTTCTTTACACTGTAAAAATGTAAACTGTATTTCCTCTTTATGTTTCTAAATTTATCAGGACAATTTGACAAACCACATATTACCAGAGAAGTAGAAAATAGCTTCAGAACTTTAATTCATAGTTACCTTGCTCCATATCAATCATTTATGAATAAATATAATGAAACACTTTTACCCATCCACCTCATCCTAGTTTTGGTATACTAATAGTCTAAATAGTGTTACAGCTGCTTTCTTTCCTCTAGTGTCTTTCATTAAGGCTAGTTAGCTGCACTGCTTCCTTTCTTTTTATTTGTGTTTTGAAACGTAGTATCTGGACATCTTTATGGGAAACATTATGCACACCTGTACACATTGTGTCATAATCAAATCAGAGCTTATAAGCATTTCCATCTTTTCCAGTATAATTTTTATGTGGGAAATTTTGTACTTTTAACATTTTGAAATATATCATAGATAATTTTATGTATAGTTACCCTTTCTGCTGTAGAAAAACTAAAGCTTATTTCCTTTCCGTGTGTATAGTGCTCCATATTGAACTAGTGAGGGGAGGGTTTTAAGTGAATAGGGTTTTCTTCCTGTTATGGATTTCTCTAAATCTGTCTCTGCCTCTGCCTCTGTTTCTCTTTCTTATCTCTGTCTCTGTCTCTGTCTCTGTCTGTCTCTCTCTCTGTCTCTCTCTCTCTCTCTCTTTCTCTCTGCCTCTCTCTTTCTCCCTGCCCTTGCCAATCCTAGTGACCAACATTTTGTGGCTTAATAATTTCTACAACTGAGTGAAAAAATTGTCTTTGAATGTCTAATTTACTTTGCTTAATATAGTGACTTTCAGTTCAATCTCTATATCTGTGAGTGACAGAATTTCATTTTTTAGTGGTTCATAATGCTCCACTGTGTATTTATGATTTTTTTCTTTACTCGTCCACTGATAGACATCTATGTTGATTCCTTCCATGTTTTAGTTATTTTGAGTAGTACTGCAATTAATACTGGAGCACAAGTATCCTTTTTTATTTGTTTTGTTTTTTGTCTTTTTCATTTTTATCGGTTCCAGGATCGAACTCATGACCGCCTGCTTACAAGGCAGGTGCTTATGCTTCTGAGCTAAATCCTCAGCCCCAAGTGTCTTTTTTGATATGACTTATTTTCCTGAAAACCCTGGATTATGAAGTAGCTGTAATTTTAGATTTTGGGCCACAAAAAAATCTGAATAACTTTCCAGTAGTGGCTATTCTACTTTATATTTGTACCATCAACACATAAGACTTTTCCTTTTTCAGGATTTCTTATTTTTTGTCTTTTTGATATTGGTCAATCTAACCGGAGTAAGATGCTATCTCTTCCTGGCTTTTATTTGTAGTTTCTTGATGATTGCTGAAACAAAGCATTTTGTCCTTTACTTGTTGGACAATTATGTCTTATTTTGTAAAGTATCTATATAGATCTTTAGTCCCATTGCAATTGAATTACTTGGTATTCTGAGATGTTCAATTTTTTAGTTCCTCATATATTCTGGAGATTAATCTCTTGTTGTATGGATAGTTTGCAGGTACCTTCACTCATTCTGTAAGTTGTCTCTTGACTGTGTTGATTGTTTTCCTTGATATTCAGAAGTTTGTTAATGTCATACAATCTGATTTGTCTGTTTACACTTTGATGCCTGTGCCTTTGGAGTCCTACCTTAAGGGAAAAAAAAAATAGTTGCCTCCTCTAATGTCTTGAAGTGATTTGATTTCTCTATGTTTAAGAATAAGGTTTTTATCCATCTTGTGTTTACTTTTATGTACAGTGAGAGGCAGAGATCTGGTTTTGTTGTTATATAGAGATGTTTCTAGTTTTGATAATGACCTATAACGAAACCCTTTTGTCAGGTTGGTTGTATAAACATAGGTTAATTTTTTACGCTTTCTCTCATTTAGTATGTCTGTTTTTATTCTTGTACTGTGATATTTTGTTAGCATAACTTCTTATGTTATTTTGAAATCAGGTATTATAATTCATGCCTGTACCTTTAGTTTTCCATTGTTTGTGTGTTTGGTTTGGTTTTGCCCAGGATGACTTTAGTTCTCTCATTTTTTTTTCACAAGAATCTTAAAATTGCTTTTCCTACTCTGTGAAGAAAGTCATTTGTTTTGTTGGGGGAATGGATGGGAATTGCATTGGATTCATAGATGGCTTTAGGTGATATGATCATCTTAGCAATATTAATTCTCCTGATCCATGAATATGGTCTATGTTTCTATTTTGTTGTGTCCTTTATGACAGAAATCTTGAGGTTTTGGGCACAAGGAACTGGTTTTCTGGAAGATAATTTTTTCATGAAGAGGGAAAGGAAAGTTTAGGGATGCTTCTCAGGAGCACAGTTCAGAGTAGGGTGCATGGTTCCATGAAACTCTAATGTCTGCACTGAGCTGGGAAGACCTGGATCATGGGTAGTAATTCTGGCAGTGGGAAGCAGTTGTATTTTCTTACTAGAAGTCTTCCACTTTTTTTTTGGTTAAACCTATTTCTAAATATTTTATACTTATAGCTATTGTCAATAGAATCCCTTTAATAATTAATTTTCTGCAAGTTTTTGTATATTCAATTTATATGCTGCAAATTTATTGAATTTATCAGTTTTAACATCTTTCTGATGATGTATTTAGGTTTATCTATGTTATCACTCACAAATGGATAATTTGATCTCTTTATTACTAATTTTGATGCCCTGTATTTCTTTCTCTTGAGTAGCTGCTCTTACTAAGACTCTCATTACAGAAGAGCGGTAAAAGTAGATATACTTGTCATGTTCCTGATCACTAATAAACCATTTTCTGAAGCCATAAGGCAGGATGTCTTTGTTACTTACTTGTTGCTGAGACATAATACCTGACTCTCAAAGTTTAAATGAGGTTTATTTTGGCTTGTATTTCCTTCAGTACTGGCTAACTTCAAGGCAAGGTCAAATGACACCGGCAGCAAAAAAGCTGCTCATGGGAAGCCTAGAGAGAAAGGAGGACACAAAACCCTTCCAAGACACAGCCTCCATGAGCTGTGTCCTCTAACTAAACCAAGCCTGGCAAAGGTAAGCCAGCTACACTGCCCCGTAATCCAACTACCTCTCCAAAACTTCACCTGTGACCACATGAGACTTTAAGGGAATACCTAGATATAACCATAACATAAAAACATTTTATAATGTTAATTTCAGCCCTTTATACAGTACACCTTTGTATTTTTCCTGTCGCTTGATCGGTGTAGCTAGTAGTGGCCACACAGCAGGAAACGCTTCCCAGGATCTTACTGAAGATGGAACCATTCTTAAGATGCGCCTCGAGTGCCATGATTGCAGAAAGCTTCCTTTTAGTGGAAGTCTTCCCTGCATCACTCTATCATGATTCCATGACAGTCATCTGGTTTACCCTAGCTATCTGCAAGTAGCAAAAGTGGTAAATAAAGTAAAAACAAAAATACAAATTAAGAATTTGGATTTTTTTTTTTTTTTGGCTACTTGTTTCCATGAGTAAGTTTCTCCTGGACTGATGTTTACCCTAAAATGTTACTCCCAGATTTTCTTTCATTATTTAAGTAAGCATTCATGACTTTTAAAGTTGAAAGTAAAGAGAGAAAAAGGAAAAAAAAAAAAACCCAGGGAGAATATATAGGAATAAAACATATTAGAAAGCCAAGCAGAACCACCAAAATACATGCTAGATTCGAAATCCTGTGGAAAAAAAAATGGTCAAATTTACCTGGAAATTAACAAATATCATTATATTTGTGCATGTGTATAGACATAAATATATATAAATTAGAGATGTAAGTTTATCATTCACTTAATTCAATCATTTCAAATAGAGAACCTTACAATTATTTTGATTAAGCAGTCAAACTATTATTTATTCTGAAATTAATTCAATCTCATGTCAAGATAGTTTATATAATCACAAAAAATATAATTTGAGAAAATAAAATATAACCTTGAAAAGAGATAAACACTAATTTAAACAGACTTAAACTGGTCTTTACAGTAATGTTCTTTTACAGAACAGTCCTTAGCACAGTAATATGTAGTGTAGAAAGACTAAAGTAAGACAAACTGTCTTATAATTCCCCAAATTAATTGAGGAATCTTGTTGCTCTACTGAACAAAGTTTGGGAAATATTGTTCCGGACTTTGAAGATAAAAGTCCAAGAAATTTCAGAGATTCAGAAGGCTGTGCAATTACTGTGTGAAATTTGATGAAAGAAATTTCACATTTCAAAGTGAACCATATCAGTTATTACATGAAGACATGAAAAAGAAATACAGCATAACTAGATGGTAAAGTTTTCGTACTATCCATACAGAATGAGAAAGGCATTCCTTTCATGAAATTCTCTACTAAAATAACACCACAATGAAAACATGAACGTACAGTACAAGTGAAGCACAGATTACCCTGAACTGATAATATAGTTTTATATTTAATAAACAGAAAACAGTTCACTCATATCTTTGCAGTGATTTCCCCAAAAATGAGTATATCAATTAAAATTTAAGTGTCCTTTGTATTCTGACTTTGGAAATAGACAAGTCAGATAATAACTCCAATTATGAGAAGAAGCCTGAACTGGTGCTTTGTTGTTTGAAGAAACCACACATGACCACAGCATTTTAGTGAGAAAAAAATCCAACTAAAGTTTGGATAACCACAATAAAAAGCGAAGATACGTTGGACACAAACTTCTTTCACGTTTTGACAATAGAAAGGATATTTTCAATCAGAAGATGAAAATATAACCAGCCACTCAGCCAAAAATGGCAAAATATCAAAATATAGAAATGCTTGTTGCTTTTGTTTTTGAGTACTCTTTTTCTATTGGAATAATTTTAGAAAAGCAGAATCCTGTCTGTTTTGAGTTGATATATAGCACAGAAAACATAATTTGATAAAGGACAGCAGTTGAACATGGGTCAAAAATTTCAATTAACAGACATTTAAGGATCATACAATTGTCACACCATTTAAAAAGGCAGCTCATTTTATGTTTATTTTGTATCTAATTCTTCTTTCATGGCAAGAGTAAAAATTCTATAAAGCTATGAGACTAGGAAAGTAACTTTTGAATGGTAGCAATGTGAACAGATTTGATAAACAGATTTAAGTTTAAAACAGTACAAAGACTGGATACAAAAAATAAGTAAATGGGAAAAAGCTGATTTAAAGAATTCTTTTATCAATATTTATTTTAAAAGTTCAACCAATGGCTGAACTTAAAGAGCTTTTATCGGTGGAAAAGCGTGATTGCAAATAAAGTCATTTGTGTGGCCACAGAAGATGAAAGATATGGAAAGGAAATTAAATTTTCAGTGAAGCCATTGCAAACCACTTTGCCATTTAAAATAGTTTGAACTAAGAGATGCACAAACTATTTTTATAATATTTCTGACCTTCAGAAGTCATACTATTTTTGATAAGATGATACATAATACTCTGACCAAATAACAGTAATAATCACTGTAAATCAAGCTTTATCATTATAAAATGTAGTCAGTTCTATTGCTTTGGCTGGTTATATAACTGGAATTTTTATTTGTTATTGAAAACTTCCCATTACTTTTTTGAACAGATAATAAAATATATTGGAAAGTCTCACAGTTATCTAAGATATCAAATTTATGCCTTTAGGAAGAAAATTAGTATTCTAATGTCATTAGTATGTCCGGATTTCTTGCCTCTCAGAACTTTAGAAACCTGATATTATTCCAAAACAAAGGAATTCTTTAATAGATCTTCTCTAGTCATTAGTTATGTGTAACACTTGATCAGAAGAGCATTTTAAAAATTGACACCTCATAAATGTATCAGTTTCTCTGTGTAGCTTCTTTAATATCTGACAGCTTTAATTCATTTTATATTTACAGGTTTACAAGAAAGGTAATACATTTATTCTGAATTTATAAATGAGAAAACTCAGAAACAAAGAGTTGAAATAACTTCCCCAAAGCTGTAGTTAGCAAATGACAATCTCAAAAATTCACCCCAGCAATTAGGTTCTAGACTAAATCCTCAATGCTTGTCATGCTGTAACACTTGGAATAACCTCATAATTCACTTATGATTTTCCAATATTGAAACAAAACTAATCTTATTTCTACAAGATAATTCACTTATTTAAAAGGTACCATTAACCAGGCACCGTGAAGCATGTCTATAATTCCAACACCCAGGAGGCTAAGGCAGGAGAATCTCCATGAGCTTGAGGCCAGCTTTGGCTGTACAGTGAATTCAGAGTCAGCCTGAACTGCATAGAAAGATCTTGTCTCAAAAAAAATAACATTAGCTTTAAATTGAGAAATTTGTATATTGTCTTAAAATAAATTTGACAGTGTCTTCATAATCATTATAAAGTATTATGATAAAATAGGGTATCTGATCAGGAAGTTTGGACTCATATTAATTGATTACTGATGAAGGAGGAAGCCTAAACAGTACAAACTTTAACATTAACCATGCTGCTTATTACCATATGACCCATTTCCTTATCTATAACCACAGATGTTAAATCATACAAGCTAGATAGATAAGGCTATGTCAATGCAACAATAATAGCTGAAATTATTTCTCTTCCCATTTTGTCTCAGGGTCCATTTACATCAAATATATTGTTTAAATTTGGCTGACTCACATGAAATATTATTGCCCTATGCCAGTAAAAACAAGTAATTTCATCAGGTTTCATTTCTTTCCAGACAGTGACTGGTATCTGAGAGGAAGATATTGACAGGTAGTTCGTGTAAGTAAAAAACTTCCCTCTTCCATCAATTCCATGAGGTTTCTGTCCTATTTGTGCTCCCAAGTGACTGATGGAAAAAATCTCACCTGGCGGCAAACAGAATTAAACCCGGGAGGTTATAAAATCCTACCAGAGACACCTGAAAAGGGACCAGATGTTGAAATCATTTCTAAGGATGATGTAAAAGACCAGCGCTGAATCATAATGCAACATCTTGCAGTGAGCCAAATAAATAACCCACAAAAGTAATAGAAACGAAGTGAATTCTGAAAATCCAAAACATGTTTTGGAGAAATTGGAAGTACAGGAAATCTGTGGCAAATCTGAGAACCGATCTTCAAATGTGTCTACAGAATACACTGTAGATGCTTAATACTGATGAAATGTTCACAAACCCACACTTTCTCCTCCTGCCAGTCCTGGATAGCACAAGGGTTCTTTGAGGCTCTTCTGTGGGAACGTGTCATTCTTCAAGACAGCCTACGAACGTGGGGTGAAGTGGTACTTAGTGGCCACACATATTGTGAGGCTATGTTAGCCACACTTTTGAATATAGTAAAATGTCAAAACTGGCTTGATGGCTTCACAAACCAGAAAACAGATTAGAAGTTGCAGGTTTAGGTAAAAGTCCTGGATTTATATTCAAGATAGACCATAGACCGTGGAAGACAGATCATGTGACTTTAGGGAATATGAGAAGAAAGGTAAAGAGTCCACAGAAAAGAAATGAGTATTGTATGTTAGGCTTTAATATAATTTTGTACAGAAACTCGTAAATAGTAAAGTGTAAGGATTTCAGTGGTAACAAAGAAACATAAAACATCATTCTGGAAGCATAAATTGCTTCATCAGAAGTCAGAAATTAAGAACTATATATTAAAATTCTTTTCTGCAAATATCAAAGCTGTAGTACTGATAAGGCATTTATTCACTTGAAACCTGTTTTTCTGTGTCTTACCATCTGCTTTTGCTGTCTCTACTACTTCTTGAAAGTGCTACTCATTGCAATGTTGTAGTTTTACATCATACCATATGAACTGGACGGGCACTCAAGTCCCTAATTATTTATTCATTTATTCAAAAATGTTTACAGAGCGCTGATTTTGATGATACCATGAGTGGCACTGGAGATTCATCTCCTCTCCATTCATATTTACACTGTCATCATTCATTATCTTATTTTTCCAACTAAATCTTTGGAGTAGCAGCTGTGTGCTGCCTGATTCTAATTATGCCCTTTTCAATCTTGTCTCTTTATTATTCCTTGAATGATCATTTTAATACATGAACCTGATTGTGTCAAGTGCCCGACATACTCAGACTCTTTAGCATGACACAGAAATCCCATCATGATGTTTCCTGCTTGCCTTTGCACTCTCTTTTCCTGCTGCTCAATTACATCTAATCTCCATCTCTTAAACCAATCACATCCAAGAATGTGAATTTCTCTTCTCCACACTGAACTTCAGCTCACTCTGATATTACCCCATCCATCATCCATTGTTTTTAAGGACTCATTTATAACACCTCTCTTTGGAAGCTTTCTCTCACTATCATTTCCAATCAAGTCTTGTCGAAAAATTCCTCCAATGGGTTTTAATAAACACCTGCATTCACTTTTATTCTAAAGCTTCAACATAGCAAAATTATTATCTATTGTCTGTCTCCTCTCATGCATTAATCAAGCATCAGTCTTTTGGTAGCAGGAAAAATACCTTATTTGTGTTTGCTGTATATGTCTCTTGAAAGTTCTGATGAAAGAATATATAGGAGCATATCACTTTTGGATAAATATCAAACACCTGAAAAAGTTGACAGGTTGAAAATTATATGTGGCAGAAAATGTAAGAAGTAACAAAGAATGCTGCATCTCTTGGCAAAAAAAAAAAAATTGATGTAAAAGTAAGTTCTCGTGATGCAAGAAGTAATTAAAGGAAACTTCAGTTGAAGACACCTTGTTTGCTTAGAGTTATTCACAATAAAGTAACTTGGGCAGTCAGTGCTAAAAGTGCAAAGATGAAAAATGAAGGTAGCCCAGCCTTCAAAATAAAGTTGTGATTGAGGACCATGAGTAACTACATTTAATAAAGCAAAATACCTATGTTTAAAGAGATAGATAAGGCTACATAAAATACTTTATGGAAAAGCGATATATAAAATAAGTGCAAAAAGATAAGAAAAGTAAAATTGTATAAATCTACAGTTTATTCCAACCGTAGTCCATAGTGGATATGAGTGTGTGCACGTTTCTGCAGCTTCAGTCCACACTTACAGAGGTTAATAAAGATAATGGGAAACACATACTCCATGGTACGTACAGCTCTGAACATAACAAGCTTTAACAAGCATTTTGACTATGTGAGAATTTTTGATAAAGAGAATATTGCATGTTAGAAATTGGGTTTATTGATTAAATAGTCGTTCAAGATATGTTGAATTGCTAAAAAAAAAAGCAAATCACTACAAATAAAAGAAATGGTTTTCTTTTATAGGATTGTCCTTTAAAATAAATACATAAATTTATTAAGCATATAATACATGCATAGTTGTGTAAATACTTAAAGCCTTATCTTGATACCTAGATGCTTATGTGTGTGTCATAATTTGTTAGTTTTTCTCTAGCATCTTTTTCTTTCTGGGATCTCATTCAAGACATCACATTACTTTGAGTTGTAGTATCCTTTTGTCTGTACTGTGAATATTTCTCAAATTTTATGTGTTAGATGGTCTTGGGGATAGTGGCCAAGTATTGTATTGAACATTCTTCAATTTTGTCTTTTTTTGATTCCCACATGTAATGCTTAAGGAACGAGAAAGTTATGCTCCATTTCTTTTGGCAAAGAATCTATCTACATAAAGAAGGATCACATTGAGATATTTATCAATAAATGGGTGCAGCTTGAGACCATACTCATAAGTGAAATAAATCAATCTCACATGTGTGAATACCGAATAGTTTCCCTAATGTAAGTAATGATTCAAATATATAAAAATATGTGGTAATCATGATTCCCCATTATGTGGCCTTGAAGCCTTATAAAGTTTTCACTTATTAATTGGAAAGGCTTTATTCTGGGCTTGATATGGAAATATTTGAAGCTATAGTATATGAAGTTTTATCCAAATATTTCAAGGAAAAAGACAGACACTAGGTAACTACTATTAAGTCGGGTTATTTGGTGGTGAAGCACTAGGTTGCTGAAACAGTCATGCTTTGACCTGTATTGTTATATTGTTATGTCCTCTTTTATCTCAATCTCTCCCTTATTCTTTAAAAAAATATTTAGTTATTTCTTATGTTTGCTTTAATTAAGGGGAAAAATTTAAAAAATTAGCAGGATATATAATAGTAACTTTTTTTGATTTCCTATTAACTTGTTTTGAAGTCCTGGAATTCTTCCATGATCTTGTTTTGACTGATTAGACTCTGTTCCATTCTGTATGATAGTATCAAGTTTGAGGGTATAGGCAACTACTTTGAAGGCAATAAGATTCACTAAGATGCCCATTCTGGTTTGACTATTGTCTCCTTTGGAAGTCCTGTAATGTTTACAATGCTTAAGTTTTATTGGTCTTTTTCTCTACTGTTTTATTCAACTTTATAATATATAATGAGATAGACAATTCTTTTTAAGGAAACAAGAGACATCTTTGATAACCATTGTTGATAACCTTGTACTCTGTTCTTACATCATGTGCTATGTCTATCCTTGGTTTTGACTGACAGCTTTGTTTTGCCGTATTTGACTTTATTCTCTCCCCCGCTCAAAAGTAATAAGAACTAAAGGAGTAATAAAATCCAAAATGTGTAAATTTTGTTGTAAAAAAGAGAGGGGAAAAAAAAGAGCTCTAACGGATATAACAGCAAGTGTGTTTAGGGGTGTTAAATAGCTGACTATATTAATGTTTTTGGATCATTGAACACAGCTGTTTGCAGTGACACTGTTTGAATGTCCACTTTGTATTCTTTGATACTGTGATTTGAGCAACTATTTCTAAGATGATAATATGTAAGCTATTAACAGGTGATTTCTTACTGTTCTTTTTTGTAGTTCTGTATTACATGTACCCTTACACCGCTTTGTTTTGTTTTGTGTTTTTCTCTTTTTCCTTTTAAATAAAATTTTTTTAAAAATAAAAAAAAAATAAAATTGCTCCAGCAAAGAAAAAAAAAAAAGAATCTATCTACATAATTTTTGATTCATTCTTAATAGGAAATCAGTCCTTTTTTCTTATTTAACCATTTGTTTATATCACTCTGGACTTATAAATATTTATTTTTATAATTTTGGTGGTATTCCATTCTTGCAGCATTTATTGCTCTGTTTAAATTCTTTTAACTTTGGCCTTGGGAGCTCTCTGGGTTGGCTCCTGCTTGTCCATGTCCATATAGACTTTCTTTTCTTCTTTATTTCTTATTCTTGGCTTCTGTGAGCTGAGTAGCTTTTTTCACCATTATTTTCTTCTATGCCATTTCTGCCTTGCAGCCAACAACCCAGGGATTGAATCTTCTAAAACTCTGAGCCAAAATAAACTTATTTTTCCTGTAAGTTGTGAGTATCTGTTACTATGTCTGTTTTGGAAAGTGACTAATGCAAACATTCAAATACGAATTGTGTGATACAGTTTCATAGAGGGAGAGAAAAAAATTGCATAATACTGACACAAAATAAACTCATTTTTGTTCTGAATAGTTCTCAGCTTTTTAGAGGTGATCTTACCAGTATCAAAATATATATATATATATATATATATATATATATATATATATATATATATATCTTAAATATAGGTCTTATAAATGAATTTTACACTCTATGTTCTAAAATGAGCAACTGAGGACAGGAACAATAAATTCCACGGTAAATCTATATGACAGGATTTAAGAATTCTTCAAATACACAGTTCTCTGTTATGCCTTATTGCCATCATCAGTTGAGAAGAAAGTTGTGTCATCATATAAAAGTAAGTGTGGGAAACCAAACAAACTAAAAGAAAAACTTATCTAATCCAAATATCATTTTTATATCTCTCTCCTCAGGACAAGTAATAATTACAGAGATTTGGAAAAGAACAGAAATAAATAAAGTAATTTCTGCGTAGAAGGTCCTAGAGGTCGCACAATACAAATTGCCATCTCAATCTATAATAAAACTGAAACCTGCAAGGTAAAATGTTTTCTCTGAGATTCTCTAACTAGTTATGAAATTGTATTGATTTTGGAGTCTTTGCATCCAGTTCTTCTCAATCTTCTCAGCCCACAGTTTACTTTACTAATGGTATTCTTTTTTCTTTTCATAATGAAAAGTGATTGCACATTGCTCTTCAAACTGCGATAATGTTTGAAATAAACTTCATCCAAGACCTTTGTAAGGCCTCAGCTTCAAAATAATCAATTAATGCTTCAAGATAATGAAATTATATCTGAAAAAATACCAGCTGAAAAGCTATAAGCCGAGATGTAGAAGAAAAATGCTTTACCTCTAGTGTCATTTAATCTTTATGTACTGCTTCAAATAGATCAACTTGGTGATAAAGAAAAGAAATCAATTTAGCTATGTTTTATGTCCAAAGGTGATAGTAAACTTGTGAAGTATTTACCAGAAAAAGGAGGTGTATATGGCTGTCTAGCACCAAAGTAAGTAAAACCATAGCTGTAAACTTACTGTTCTTTCCAGGACCTTGTTTCATTATTCATTTATGAATCTATCCAGTAAGTGAAAGAAAATAGTTCAGAGGATAAGGGAAAGGAAAGGAAGAAGTCATGAAGGAACTTCCGAAAATTCTAAAATTTAATTTTTGCACTTTGTCAGAACAAATTCATTTTCCCTCTTGCGTCAAACAAACTTGTGGAGTGGTAGATTAAATACTGTGAAATTAAAGAAAAAGTATTCCATAGTCATTGAAGGAAGTTTTTAGCACTGAGAATGTAATAAATAACTTAAGCTATTACTTCTTTTAACTTGAAATATTTGCAGAAAAACAGGGGAATTGTCTTTAACTGGCTGCATAAAATAATTAATGACATCTACCAAAAAAGCTACTTTCATAGAGGCATAGCTACACCATCAAAAATGGATGAGGGACAAAGAAAATGTAGGGCTCATTGCTTTTCTTGTCAAGGATACCTTCAGTAATCAGCTACCCACTGTAAACTGTCCTGCTTTTCTCTCTCACCTGGGCAAGAGCCACTGTCTCCATTTAATGCACCAAACACATAAGAATTTTTTGTTTCAACTTTCCCTTAGTTTCCCTTGCATATGCCTTGACTATTAACTTCTTATTTAGCTCTTGAAATGATGAAATGGACTCTGAGTTCTATATAATCTTTCATTCCCAACTCCTGTACAATGGTTTGTAGTGATCTTTGTTATCTGTGTCCTTGCTACATTTGTATGGTTTCCTCAAATGGATCCCTATTCAAAATATAACCTTATTTATCCCAATTGTGTATTCTTCCTCCTACACCTCTGGCATTTATTTCCACTCACAGCTTCTATGTAGGAAGAGGTTTTCTTGACATTCGTTTTTATCATAGAATGTAATAATTAAACAAAATTTTAACATTTTGTTACTGTCTTGATTACTTTTCTCTAGTTGTGAAAACAAAGTACCTGACACTCAAAATGAAGGAAGCAAAGGTTTATTTAGCTCACAGTTTGTGGAGGTTTCAGTTCATAATCAGCTGGCTCCACGGCCAAGTGGAATACGGCAGAGGGAAGAGTTCATGGTAGCAGAAAATAGCACAAGCAACAAGAGCAAAAGGGAAAGAGCACAAAGAGAAGACTCTGTCCCTTGTCCTGTATGCAGTGCTACACTTAGAGACAGCGCTCAATCCCATAATCCCAGCATTGGACCTTGAGTCATTCACACAAGAAGCCCTCCTCTATGACTGCATGACACGGTGGGGAGATATCCAGGCTCAAACTCTAACAGTCAGTTATTTTTAAATAAAGTTCTCAAAATGTGTAATGTTTCCAAATATTGTCTTCAAAATTTCTTGAGTTGTTTCTCTAAATGTAATAAATTCATCATGGGTCAACCCAAATTAAATAGTATTTCAGTGATCAGATGGATAATTTGGCTAATTTAGAGAAAATTTATTTTAAATGTTAATGATTTTAGAGATTACACTGCAGGTGAATATTCTAATTGTAGGTTTTAAAAAGAAATATACTGATGATGATTATATTATGATAATACAATATATATAATTTTATTATACTATTAACTATTATTATCATTCTCTTTTTATTCCTACCTAAATCTATATGATACTGAAGCTTGAAAAATGTATATTTAATAAATGTTTCTGAAGCATTTACTCCTGGACTTACCAACGGGAAAACTAACACATAATTTATGTAGTTTACTCCAGTCACACATGAATTAAATGAAATAGCTCAAATCCTAAGTTGATCTTTTATAGCATTACAACTAGTGCTTTTAGGCATTATGCTAAGCTCCTTATAAGTTGGCTGCCTTGGTTACTTTTTCCTCACTGCTGGGACAAAATATTCAATACTCAAAATGAAGGCAGGAAAGGTTTATTTAGTTCACTGTTTATGGAGGTTTCAGTTCATCATTAACTGGTTCTAAGGCAGAGTAGCGTGGCACCAGGGCAACACTTCAAAGCAGCAGCCAGCAAAAGCAGACAGAGCAAAAGAGGCAGAAAAGAAAGGCTCTTTTCCTCCCTTATATTGTTTGCAGGCCCCCTCCCAACCCCCAGGACAGGTATAGCATTGGCAAAATCTCTGTGCCCTCCTCTTGCACAGGATGGGAATGTTTACAAAATAAGAACTCTGGCTCCCTTAGTATCTTAGTTAAACCTCTAAATTTCTCAAGTTGACACAATGTGTTCACCGTAACAATGGCCAACTTTGAGTTTCCTGAAAAATTAATGAAAAAGAAAATAAATCCAATTGATAATTCCAAGACTGTTTTTAAAGACATTGTTTTCTTTTTACCTTTAAGAAGGTTCCCATGATGGTTAGTTGTGTCTACCTAAGTAAACAAATAGGCGTCCAGATTAATCCTTTTTTCTGCATGTTTTGTGAGAGTTTCTGAATATATTTGTTGGCTTTCTAAATAAGATCAGCATTTCAACTTGTGCAATCAAAAATAGACTCCCTACCTGAGTAAGCATCACTATTTGAGCATCATTTGGTCTATTTAGTGCCTAAATAAAACAAAAGTAAAGTAAAGGAAGGAGTTTGATTCTTTTTCCTCTCTTACTGCGTGACCTAGGACATCTCATCCTAGGCTTCCCTGGCTTCAGACTGCTATTTCTGTCATCAACTTTTCAGAGTCCTCATCCTTCCAACTCTGAATTATGGAAGCTTTTTTGATGACTGCAAATTATAGGATTTCTCGGCTTCCATAAGCACATGAGTTAATTACACACACACACACACACACACACACACACACACACACACGGTTTTATTTTCTAGATAACCTAGTATACAATGCCTACAAAGAAAAAAATGAAATTATTCTCAACCTGCTGGTATCATCATAAAGTGGTATAAAACCCTCCAAAATTATTTTATAGTCTACTAAAATGAAAGATGGTTGTACCCTGTCACTAGAAATTTTATTGCTAAGTTTATACAGAAAAGAAATATGAATATGAAGAAAGAAAGAAAGTGAATATTTCTACTAAAAGACGGGAATATGAATGTTCATTCTGGCTTTATTCATAATAGCCTAAAATTCAAGGTAATTTAAAAAGCCATAATGAATAAAATGGATAGATTGTGATATACTCATATAAGAGTACTCCACAGAAGCAGAAAAAATACAACTATGAATGACTCTCAGATATAAAATTAAGCCAAAGAACACTGCATGTAATAACAAATGGTATGGCTCCCTAAAGATCAAAACAGAATAAAACACCCCTGACCCATGAAGGTTGTGGTGCATAAAGAGATTTCCTTTGAAAAGGTACTGTTAACTGAAAGGATACAGATTAGAGAGTGCTCAAACAGTCAGTGAGCTGGATATTGGTTAAACTCTTATGCAGCCATAAACATTCACTGCAAAATAACATGTTTGCATTTTAACCTATATAGTTCAATTTTTTAAAAGAGAAATATTCTTGGATGAAATTAAAATAAAGCTCTTTTATAAAAGTATAACAATCTAGAAAACACATAATTTGAAATGGATTTTGGTCTTCCTTCGCACCATGTTTATAACTATCCCTTCTTTCCAAATTGCAGGACTCAATGAAAGATTAGTAAATAATTGGTGATAAGAAAATTACATCACTTTGTGGAGAAAAATAATAAATTTATATACTGTCAAAAACATTTTGACAGTATATAAATACAAATCCAAGATGCAATTAAAAGTTAAACATAACGACAAAGAAAATATAAGATATACATATAGAGAGATAGAGATAGAGATAGAGATATACACACATAATGTAATATCATCCAGACATAAAGAAAAACAAAATCAATCAATCCTTCTGCTTTTTAGGAAATGGATGGAACTCAAGAGCATCACATAAAGCAAAAAAAAAAAAAAAAACAACAGATTCAGAAAGACAAATATCACATGTTTTTTCTCAACATTGGTGTTTAGAAAAAAAAAAAGAAAAAGACAGAAACTAAAAGGGAGACTGTTAGCAAAGAGGAAGAGGGTTGGGGGAAGAGAAATGGAGGTAAGCGTAGATAAGACTAAAAGTATGCCACATGCATGTATGAGAATGTGACCATAAAACCCATTGCTCTGTATAACTAATATGCACTAATAAAAATAGTATCTACAGTTAAAAGGATAGAACTGGAAATATGTTAATAGGTTGAAAATAGACTAGACCATTGCAAGACAAGTACTGTATATTCTCTTATATGGAAGATTAAAAAATCTACTAAAAATAGAATAGAGTTGACTACAGATTGGGTAAGGATGAGGAAGAATACAAATAAGAAAGTTTGATTTATTCACCCTGTGTTCATATATGAAAATATCACAGTAACCCTGGCTAATAAGTGCAATTAATATATGTTAAAAAGCATGAAAAGCAAAATATCCTGAACATAAAAAGTTAAGTATAGCAAAAAATGGAGTAGATTCTCTTTCTGTAATTCAGTTGAGTGAGTCTGCTATGAAACTCTACTACAAAGAAAGAAATATTAATGTAACTTATTTCAAAATTTAAAATTTCCCCTTTTCAAAATTTTAAAAGCAGAATTTGAAGAAAAGCAATATTATAGGAGAGGTATTTCATAATCACTGGCAGGAAAAATTTTATCCATAGTAGACAGTGTCCTAAAAGCTTTTTTTATTTATTTAAGTCTTTCACAAAATGAAAAATACCATAATAGAATAAATACAGAAAATATACACATAAAAGATAAGATACACAATGAACACATATATAGAAAATGCTCAGTTTCTTTAACTCACTAACTTATTAGTCCAAAAGATACAAATAAGAAGTACAATGAAAAAATACTTGTTCCATAAAACTGACCAAGGTAAAAAATATAAAAGGTAGAAGAGGGTAAAAGGTACAATGAAATAGACAACACTACACGTGCTAATTCAGTAGGAAAATGCACAAAAAGCTTGAATCTAACAATAGTGTCAAAACTTTTTAATGCTTGTGCTTTTTGATTCAGTAACTCCACTAGGAATCCATTCAAAAGTATGCAAAATAAGCTATTGGAAATGTATGGTAGTTATTCTGTTTGAGAAGTATATATCATTTTACTTTTGTCTGACAAATATTTTTAAAGTCACACTGTCATCTAGGCAATGCATTATTAAGATACAACAGTGAACAGAATTTAAAATTTCTATGTTAGTCAACATGGATAGTGAACAAATAATTATGAGCACAATTGTGGTAAGTAGAAAATACCACTGTGATATGAATATGTGTAAGAGATTTGAATATTAAGGACTTATAAAAGCTCTGAGAAAATTATGTTTAAAACAAGACCCTAGACTCGATAGAATACCATTGCTCTTTGACTCAGGCAAAGGGTCCTTGCCTGGCCATCTCTTCAGGTGACTCTATCTGTGTTTCACACAGACTCCTCTGTCCATTAGGTTCTGCTACAGAGACATCTGTCACCCTAAACATCTGTCATAGTCAACATCATGAAGATCCAAGGACATGTTTGCTGTTTGTGTCTCTGAAGCAAAGATATCTGTCTCCAAGCTTTGTGCATGATAGAGAGCTGTGTACCTGTCAACAGTAGAGAAAAGGACCTTTACAGTGTAAAAAGTATCTGAGTGATTCCAGGAAAAGCCATATCAATATGCTTCAGAAATCTTTTTCTCAATAATTCCTGACAGCATAAATGCAATCAATTCTTGCATAAGTAAAACAGCATTACCTAGTGATCTCCTGTTCCTCCATGAGGTCTAAATTTTGGTCTTGAGATACACAGGATTAAGCACAATATATGCGAGAGTGGTTTACACTGGAAAACTGCAAAATATTTTGAAATCATATAATAAGTAATTGAATTTAAATCTGCATATAGATATCCTGGATTTCATATGTAGGAATTATAGAAGTCATCATATCAAAAATTAGATGCAAATGGATAATTAGAAGTACTGGTTTTTTACTATAGCAAATGTTAAATAAATTTAATGAAGTGGCTAAAAATGTTATAAAAAATTTTGTATCTAAAAAAGTAACATTGATTTCTAGTTCTCTGGAAAATGAGTAAGTAGGATCACAAGGTCAAGCACATCCTGGAAAATTTAGCAACATAGCAAACTCTTGTTTTAAAATAAGAATAAATAAACATAAATAAAATTAAAAGACTAAGGATGTAGCCTAGGGTGAAGGTGAAGACTTTGTGTTCAATCCTTAGAACCACAAAAACATTTTTTCATTTATATCTCTGTGTTCATTCTTTTTCTCACTTAATTTTAGTAGTTTTGAACATTTTATAAGAAAAATACCTTTGAGCAGTACTTGGAAAATAACTACAATTGTTCAAGTTTTAATTCTTGATTAATTTCCATTTGTATAAAATAAATTTGAAATTATACACTTTGCTTACACATAACATAGTTACTACATTTAATTTTCAATCTTTTTGGAAATTGAGTAAAAAATAAAGACCACAGGAGAGATATGTAACTCAAAAGTAGAGTTTAGAGAAAGGGAAAAAATATGTAACAAAAAAATTCTACACAATCTGCTTAAATTTTTAAATCCCAAAACAATGAAAGTGAGCAGCTTTCTGTTAAGCATTATTCCCATAATGTTTATGAACAGAACAATATTACAACTTCAGCAGGTCATATGCTCTCTGCATTTCATATGAGTTCTTAGGATTTTTGCATCCACTTTAGAACATCGCTTATTTTCAAAAGACACAAAAGCATTTGTTAGAACAAGCTTTAAAATCAAATAGAACAAAACTGAATAGTTCTCAGCCAAAAAAGTGGTTGCTAATATGTTTTTGTAATTATATTCAATCCTTGTCATTACTTGATCAACATTTAGATAAGTATGTTTCTGTAAAACTATCTTTAAAATTTATTAAAGATTATGCCTATCTCCCACATTTAGGAGAAAAGAGTTCTAAATCATTTCTTAGAGTTACTGATTATAAACTTAAAACACTTTAAAATAATAAAGTGAATGACAACAAAGACAAAAACTTCAAAATGAGATTACTAATGGACTGAAAATAAGAAAACAAATAATACATTTTAGAAAGTGAAATAATAAAAACAAAAATCATGTCAACTAATATTTATTATTGGCATTATTAGGGGAGAACAAAATTTGACAACTTTACTAGTTTTAAACAGTTGTAGAATGTATGTCTAACTACTGATTTAAGTGAAAAACTAACAAATATTTTTCAATTATACAGTGTAAGACACTGAGGAGAAATCTATGATTATATTCCTGACACAGGTAGTGAAGAAAAAGTAACTAAAGCTAAATTTTAGTAACTGAGCTAAAATTCTGATTGAAAATGCATTTCTTGGATTGGAATTAGTTCATGGCACAAGCACCTGCCTGGCAAGCACAAAGTCGAGTTTGATCCCCACACCAAAAAAACAACAACAACAACAAAAAACAAAAACAAAAAACAAACAAACAAAAAAAGAATTTCTTTGCAGGATAGGGTACATGTTTTACAAGAAATGGCCTCAAAGAAATTGAGAATAGAGACATTTTTATATAGAACAAGAAGATATTACATTTGATATTTTTAGGTCTTTTCTATATAGAATATTTTAGTGTTTTATTTTCTTTTTAATTGGCAAGTAACAATGCATACATCTACATTATACAAAATGATGTTTTATTCCATGTATACTTTTTTAATTTTAAAGAGGAAAGAATAAAACAAAACTTCAAAACACAAAAATTAGGTGGTATATACACTGAACATTATTATCTTCCAAACAGTTACTCAGAGTACAAGACATCTGTATTTAATCTTCTGAACAATACTAGTGCAAAACTTTCTCCTCAATGAGCTTAGAGAAATTAGTAGTATAACTATCTTAGCTATCTTTTATGTACATAGTTTCTTTCAGCTTCTCACACTGGTATACTTTGTAACCAAGTCAGGCTCATTTGCATCTATTATCTCATATAATTATCATTGCTTTGTGGTTAGAATATTTTAAATCCACCTTCCTAGCATTTGAAACATACAATGTATCATTTATTAACTAGGTCACCATTATTTATAATACATCACCAGAAATATTTTGATGAAACTTTTGTCAAATATTAACCCAAGAACCTCATCAAAACATACTGCAAATATGACTATGTGTTATTAATGCCATAAGATTTCATTTAGTCATGATGCAATGCAACAGAAGAGTTAATGACAACCAAATACATACAATAAAGAGTAAAGCATGATCTAACAAAAAAAAGAAACTTTAAAACTTCAAATATTCACCTATATGTGAATGAAAGTTTGTCCTGGTAAAAGGAATATTAACAACCCCTTTTAAAAAGTATATCTAGTTTGTCACTTTTTTTAAAGAATTAAAAATGCTTTCTATTTGTTTGTTAAAATTAACTGCACATGCAATTTAAAATAAGACAGTCTGGTAAAATAAATTAACACAAAAAATAATTGCTAGAAGGAAAAATTTCACATACAAAAACATCAGTTTACTTACTAATCTATTTTTGTGATAATAGACAGACATAATGCTTATTAAATTCAATTGAGCAAACAAATCATACTTTTTCTAAAAAGGTTTTTCAACATTTCAACATTAAAATATTTCAAAATATTTTCAAAAAAGAACTGAAGAAAATGCCTAAGGATCTACATACTGCTATAGGAGATTATGCATATTATGATGTTTCTTACTCTAATTTTGATGTTCTAAGAAATTTATTGACAATTCCTTTTGCCATTGTGCTAGCAAAAATTAATATTTCCAAATTTAAATTTATAAACACATACTTCAGAAAATTTATAAACATTAAAGAGAAGTTAATTAGTTTGGAATTCAAATTGTGTAAAAATATCCATTGTGACAACAGGATTAGTGACCGACTTGGTTGAAATGAAATAAGACAAATTTCATAAATCAAATATTAAAAGTATTATATTGTTTCCAATTATCTTCATCATAATAAGGAAGGCAAGATGGGCAGTACCAAAAAATGTCTCATCTTGATTCCTTGCCAATGCTTAGTAATATAAGAATTGTCTTCTTATGTTTGTATTTATGAAGATATATGGGTAGATACCCAGAACAGGTTTAACATACTGACTTGATATATACTTTTATATGCTTAAACACATCTGAGATCCCAGAGCTGCCACTAGTTTTGGTCCTGTATAACTAGAAAGCAGTGCTGGAGAAAATCTTAGAAAAATAGTGTGTTAATGATTTACTGTTACAAAATTAATTGCCCCAAATTTTTGACCTAGAACAATCACCATTCCCTTCCCAGAGTTCCACATTGGCTACTTGGAGAGAGCTTGGCTAGTAGAATGAGTTCTAGTCATGCATGGATAGGAGTTTGAAGTAGCCACATGTCAAATGATTTGCCTTAAAACAAACTCCACTAAGACTCTTGAAACAGGATACCAGTTTCTGCATAATTTTTCCAGGAGAATAATTGAGACTTTTTTTTAACATGGTCTTTTTTTTAAAACATTTTTTAAGCCCCAACATTTTTTAAGTCCCAATCTCAAGTGGAGATTTATCTAATCTCCACTTGAATTATATGTTTGACATCCGTTTGACCAAAGCTTGCCACTATAAGCTCAGAATGGGTAGGAAAAAAAATGACCAAGACTGCAGAGGAAGAATATTTAGGAGAACTTCTAGAAAGATCCTAAATATTTTAGAATTGTACAAAAATGATGTTTGTACATTGTAGATATATTAAATGCTAGTAATTTCACATTTGAAATAGATAATTTAGACTACCTCATGGGATCTGGGAATTCCAGGAAATATCATACATGACAACAGGCTAGACCTGGGCTCTTCCCACGACCCCCACCCACCCAATAGACCATCTTATGGGACCCGAGAACTCCAGCCAGTTCATGCACAGGCCCGGCTCTTCTTACAACCCTTGCCTTCCCAGTAGAGCACGTTGCGGGACTCAGGAACTCCAGCCAGAAGCATGCACAGGAATAGGCTAGACCCGAGCCCCTCCTGTGATCCCTGCCATCCTGGCAGACCACCTGGCAGGACCCAGAACTCCAGCCAGCAGTGCACATGGACTGAGCCAAAATCAGACCCCATGTGTCCCCCCAGTCCTGGCCACCCACCTCAGAACCTAGGAACTCCAGCCTGCAACATGTGCCCCAAAGTCCCACCACTGCCATCAGGGACCCCTCCTCACCTCCTGAACCTAGTATTGCTGTTGATCTTTGGCTCCCACATCTCCCCCAGAACCTTGGACTGTAGTGGATTAATCATGCAGAATTGAGGGGAGATTAGATAAACCCTCATACAAACAGAAGAACTCAGTAGGCTTCCATCAGTGAGGTGAGTTTGCCCCTAAAACAGGAATATAATTTGCCAAATTTAGTGGGTAAACAGGAGCAAAGCCCCCTCCAGAAGTAGGCCAATGGCGAGCTTGGCAAATGGGTGGGTGAGTCCTTCCTCTATACAGAGAATATCAGGTAGGTTGAGGAGTATGCCGATAAGGCCCCCAGAACCTGAAGAAAATCAGAAGGTCCGGTGGGACACCCAGAGACACAGTAGGATCCCAGTGGAGACAAACACTACAGACAGGGAGAACAACCTGAAGATATAATAACACCATCAATATTCCTAGGCATGTCAGCCTAGAAAGAATATAGTACTCACCAACAGGCCCAGCAGGGGAGATTCAGATGACTGGTCTACCTCTTCATTGTGGGACCCAGCAAATGGACAAACATCAACCTTACAGTAGGACCCCATGGTACACAAACACACTACCAACAGTTGACACTAGTGGGATTGAAGGACCAAATATTAACCAAAATTGGAAAATGGCATAATGAAAAAGCAAAATGCAATCTCAAATGTCTAGTCCATCAGGAGCAAGTACAAGAGGCATTGAATTAGAGGACTTCAAAAGTAACACACTGGAAAACTCTGAAAAGATAGAAAGTGAAATTTAAAAAAAACTCCATGAAGCTATAAAGGAAATCAAATTAGAAATAATCTCTCATTTAAAGACAGAAATAGCAACCATAGTAAAGGAGTTGCTCAGCACAGTAAGAGAAGAAATAGATAAAAAAAAAAAATACAGGAGACTGGGAAACTGATTGAAACCTTGAAGGAACAATATAAAAACAAGCAGAATTAAACAGAATTAAACAAATTCAGAGACATCCAAGAAACAAAAAATTCTACTGAAAGCTGGAAAAACCATTTAAATGAAGCTGAAGATAGAATTTCAGACCTTGAGGACAGGATCGCAATTAGCAATCATGAAAGGATAGAACTTTTAAAAATAAAGCAGCATGAAATGGAAGTACAGCAGCTTCAAGATGAGGCCAAGGGAAACAATATAAGATTAATAAGCATCAGTGAAGATGTAGGAATAAATGCAAATGACATAACTATTCACAGAAGCAATAGGAGAAAATTTCCCAAACATGGGGAAAAACCTGATATGCAGGTAAGTGAGGCATATACAATGCCAAACAATCACAACCAACATAAATCTATACCCAGACATATAATAATTAAGATTCCATATGTGCAACATAAAAACAGAATACTAAAATCTCTTAGAGAAAAGACACAATTTATCTGTCAAGGAAAGCCTATTAGAATCACAGTAGACTTTTCAGCACAAACCCTTAAGTCAAGAAGAGCTTGGAGTGAGGTATTTCAAGCCTTGAAAGAAAACAACTTTCAACTAAGACTGATGTACCCAATAAAACTTTCATTTAAATTTAATGGGGAAACAAGATATTTCCATGACAAAGAACAATGGAAGAAATTTATGTCCACCAAACCAACCCTAGAAAGAGTATTAAAAGACATATTAGATAGAGATAAAAATGACCACAATCTCCAGAACAACAGGAAGAAACCACCAGATAGGACAAGCAATTAAACAAGGGGAAAAAGCAGAAAGCAAACAACTGTAGCATAACATGGCAAAGTTAAGCCAGTACATATCAATTATATCCATAAATGTAAATGGGCTCAATTCTCCTATCAAAAGAAATAAATTGACAGAATGGATCAAGAATCATGATCTCACAATATGCTGTATACAAGAAACACATCTGACTCAAAAGAAAACTCATAGATTAAAAATCAAAGGATGGCAAACAGTATTCCCTGCAACAGGAACACAGGAAAAATCAGGGGTAACTATTCTATTTGCAGACAACATGAACTTCAAATCTAAAATGATTAAAAAGAGATAAAGAAGATCACTACATACTCATTAGTGGAAAAATTCAAGAGAAAGAACTAACAATTATAAACATATGCACCAAATACATGAGTATACAACTACATAAGACAAACACTAATGGACATGAAAAACCAAATACACTATTAACACAATTATAAAAAGGGACCTTTATAACCACCTTGTCACAAAGAGATAGATCAACTAGAAAAAAAGTCAGCAAAGAAATCATAGAACTGAGTCTCACCTGTGAGCAATTGGGCTTGGTAGATGTTTACAGAGTGTTCCACCCAACCGCATCAGAATACACATTCTTCTCAGCTGTGCATGGGACATTCTCCAAAATAGACCAAATATTATCCCATAAAACATTCTTAAGTAACTGCAAAGGTATTGAAATTATCCCATAATATCTGACCATAACATACTGAAACTGGAAATTAATGGCAAAAGAAATAGCAAAACCTGCATAAATACATGGAAGTTAAATAACAACCTTCTGAACAACCAGTGGACTTCAGATGAAATTAAAGAAGAAATAAAGCAATGCCTACAATTCAATGAAAATCTGGAAACAACATACTGTAATCTGTGGGATGCAATGAAAGTGGTCTTAAGAGGGAAATATATAGTAATAAATTGGAATATCAAGAAAAACAGAATGAGCACAAATAAATAACCTAATGCTTCATCTCAAGTTTCTACAAAAAGAAGAGCAAGTTTAACCCAAAGCTCATAGAAGGGAAGAAACTGTAAAGATTAGAGCAGAAATCAATGCAACTGAACCTAAGAAAAATACAAAGAATTAATGAATCAAAAAGCTGATCTTTGAGAAAATAAAATTGATAAACTTCTAGTTAACCTTATCAAGAAAAAGAAAGAAAAAACCCAAATTCATAAAATAAGGACTGAAAAGCGGGAAATTACTGTAGATTCCATGGAAATTCAAAAGATCACGAATACCTACTTTGAAAATCTCTACTCACATAGAGTGGAAAGCACAGAGGAAATGGACAGATTTATAGAAACATATGAACTACCAAAGCTCAAACCAGAAGTTATAGCAATTTTGAATAACCCAATATCAACTATTGAAATTGAAAACATAATTAAAAACTTACCAACAAAGAAAAGCCCAGGTTCTGATGGATTCAAGGCTGAATTCTGTAAGACATTTAGAGAAGATCTGATGCCGATACTCCTTAAACACTTCAATGAAATTGAGAAGGAAACTAGATCCATGTCTATCACCATGCACAAAACTAAAGTCTAAATGGATCAAAGACCTAAATATTAAAATGAAAACACTAAATCTACTGGAAGACAAGATAGGTAGAAGTCTTGGAGACATAGGGGCAGGCAGAGAATTCATGAGCAAAATGCAAACTGCATGGGAAGTACTTCAAAGAATCAGCAACTGGGATCTCATATTATTGAAATGTTTCTTTACCAACAGAGTGAAAGGAAAATCCACAGAATGGGACAGAATTCTAGCCAGCAACCTCTCAGACAAAGGACTTTTATTCAGAACACACAAAGAATTGAAAAACATCAAGCCCCCCAAATTCTAAGACCCTCTCCAAAAATGGCCATCTGAGACGAATACACAGTTCTCAGATGAAGATATACAAATAGCAAATAAATACATGAAGAAATGTTCACCATCTCTGATCATTTGAGAAGTGCAAATTAAAACAGCACTGAGATTTCATCTCACTCCAGAAAGAATAGTTGTCATCAAGAAATCAACTGATAACAAATGTTGGCGAGGCTGCGGGGTAAAAGGGAACACTGCTCCACTGTTGGTGGGAGTGTAGACTGCGGAGCCACTATGCATATCAGCACGGAGATTTCTGAAAAGACTAGGATTGGAAGTTCCATTCAATCCAGCTATTCCTGTCCTGGAGGTTTTCCCAGAAAAACTGAAAAGGTCGTTTCATAGTGATATATGTGCACCCATGTTCATAGCAGCACAATTCGTAATAGCTAACTCTTGGAAACAACCAAAATACCCATCAGCCGCAGAGTGGATGAAAAAGATGTGGTATTTTTATACAACAGAGTATTACTTAGCTATAAAAAGGATGATCTTGAGATCTTCCTAGGTAAATGGCAGCAATTTGAGGCTATCCTTATAAGTGAAATAAATAAGAATCATATTTATAAATATCACCTTGTAACTCTAGTGTAAAAAGATAATAAATGTAGGAGCAATAAAACCCAAATTGTGTAATAGTATTGTAAAAAGAGAGGAAAAGAAAGTACTCTAAAGAATATAGTTGCATGTATGTTTAAGTGTGTAGGATTGATAAACACATTAAGTTTTTGTTGGATCATTGGACAGAACTGTTTGCATTCTCACTGTTAGAATGGCCACTTTGTCCGCTTTACTTTTGTAACTTGACTATTTCTAAGAGAACCGTATGTAATTTATCAACTAGTGATTTCTTATTGTGTATTTTTTGAAATTTTATATTATCTCTACCCTTTTTTATTTTCTTCTTTAAATAAAAAATAGCGAATTTATTGTAATATAGATTTTGCTTCAATAAAGGAATAAATATTCTAAATTATTTCTTTAATTAAGACAATATATACCATACACATATATACATAAAGGATTTTTATCATTCATATCAATAAATTGTGCAAATATCTACCTAAATGTTAAAGTGACCTCTAACAGATGTTGACAAAAGACTTTTACCAGTCAAAACCCCTGTGACTGTTAAATAGGTAAAGAGACGCACTTGTTAAATGGAATTGTTTTGTAACTTTTTTCTTCTGTTTCTTTTTCTCTGTTGCTGGTCATTGAATCCAGAGAATTGCACATTCCAAACAAATACATTACTAATGAGATAAACCCCCATTCTGTCTTTGAAATTTTTTAAAATTTTCTTTTATTTACTACTTGTTTGAAAACTAAATTGTTCTGAAGAGATAAAAGCTGACATTTTTTACAGAAGAAACATCAAATGCACATCTTATTTCAAAGTTACTTTTGCTTCTTTTAAAGAAACAAAATTTCTTTCTCTTAAAAATAATGCCTAGGATGATTCTGGTTTCACTGAGAGTGGCCTGTGGTTGTTGTTATTACTTTTATTAATTTGAGGACAAGTTGAGTTTTAGTATTAGTTATGAGGGTTCAGGGATAGGTGGAACGTGATGGATGTGGTCAGCAGGAAGAAAACCTTTGTGTAAACGAGGACATCTGTGACTCAATTATAAAACTGACTACAAAAATCTACACATGTGCCTGGGCACAGTGGCATCCACCTGTATTCTGGCTAGAAAAAACAAAGGATACACATGTAATTAGCTAGCACAGAGTAAAGATACATTGATAAAATGATATTGTATCAATATTAGTTTCCCCATTCTGATAATTATGTTATCATTGTGTAAGAACCAACCATTGAGCAAAAGTGGATAATTGGTGCAATGCAGTTTTCTATTCTAATCTGTAATTTTCAATGAATCAATGTGTATTTACAAATTCAATGTTAGGAAAAAAAACCTACCAAGATGTGACTCCTTGTGTCTCTGTCTATCGGCCCCTTTGTGTTGCTTCTAGTTAGTGATTAGTGAAATATAATGGAAACCTTAATAATACTTTAATTTTCTTGCACACTCTCTGCTTTTTACTTTTTCCACTTCCTTCCATTATTTCTTCCTTTTTTTTCTTTCATAGCTCACTACTTCCTTCCTCCCATCTTCTGCCTAATTTTCTTTTCTTCATTCCTTGTTTCCTACCTTTCTTCCTAAATTGCCAACTACAATAATTCTGCCACAATATTTTCAATTCCTTTTGCTTTTTATTGTTTATATGATACAGCCTTGGAGCAGAGAAAGCGATAAGGGTATTCTGATTGGAACAGCATTAATTATGAAATTGTACGACTACACAGGAAACACACGCTTCTTCTCTAGTCAAAGATGGGGCACTGAAATAATGTGTAAAGGAACACCTTCAGTGTAAGTTTTGATAATCCCCCCAAAATTTGTTAATGAACATGTGTTATAAACTTCACAATGAAGATACGAAATTTTAACATGTATTCCAGCAACTGTGAATAATCCTAGAATGCTGGGGAAAGAATTTTCAAAAACTCAGAAAGTTTATAGAACAATTGTTTTAAAAATAAGTCCTTCCATGGATCTAAAGTCCCCAGAACAGAAGGGAGTATGTTTCTACTCTACCTCACTTCCGCTTTAGACTATACAGACAAAGTGAAGCCTTCTTTTGACTCCAGATAATTTGGTTGGATCAGAGAGTTTTAAAAAATTAAAAGCTTGCCTGTAGTTCTTCATCCAGTGAAGCTTCATGAGAAGGGGAATGAAATGTAGAATATTTAGATACCTGGGCACCTGTGATTTTTACTTACCGGCCTATTGTTCAAGAACTCACGGAGTATGCTTCCTACCAAGATAAAACCATCACTGCTTATACTTCAAAACTGAGTTACTATGACAAACAACTTTGTTCACAAAAGCTTCGGGATAGCAGGGAAGCCTTCATTACAGTGTTTATTTGTGGATATTTTCCTAATTTTATGTGTTGTTCACAACTGGCAAATTTGTTTCTTGATGTTTATGTTAAAGGGTACCAAAAAGGTGGTTTACTTGTGGTCTTTAAAAAAATAAATAAATAAGTCCTTCCTAAATCATTTAACATCTTATGGTTATGTAAATCATAGCTCATTGACTTAGCTTTAAATGTAACTTTAGCATTTAGATAAAATAGGCTCCACTATGGTAATATTTGACAAGAGTACTTATCTCCTCTTATTATTGTCTGGTAAACCACTTAAGAGAAAAATCTGTCATTTCTAACCAGACAACAGGAAAAAAAAGCTAAAATAAATTTTCCTGGGGTGTTCAACTTTATTTTGAGTAAGCAACAGGAAATTAATCAGTTCTTTGTTTCCTTAAAATACCAGTTGTTTTTGTTTTCATTTCTATGCAGATCGAAAATATTCTTTAGAATGTAACAATTGATATAGTCATACAAAGACGTTATTTCATGTTTTTTAAATTAGATATATTTTCAAAGTCAAAAGAATGGCATTTTTGATTTATTATTTTCTACTCTCAAAGGATACATTATTGTGCTACCAAAATATTTGAAGTTAAGATTTATCAGAATCTATTTAATTTCATATTGAATATTCTCTTATTTTCTTGAGCCTTTAAAAACATTAGGACTACAGAGAACACTGAAGGAGTCTTTGTCCTAATTTTGTAATAAAGCAAGTTGTATCAAAGAGAAAATCAAATGGAGCTATTTTTTATGAACAATTTATTTTTAATAATCTTTTCATCTACATAACATGTATTAATATACTGTGAAAAATACATTTTCCTCAATATGAATATATTAACTTGTTTTCATACATCTAAATTATTAATAAAAATGAATTTAAATGCAACCACATGTATCTCTAGTCACCCTACACTTTCAGATAATTCTAAAATCCCAATTACATAATTCCAAACTTCTAATTATAGCTCATTATTTGAGGCTGAGACTTAATAAAATAGACAAAAGGCAAAACAAAAAAATTAAATATAGTATCAACTATGATAAAGGAGATTTGAAAGAATTTCGTTTCTATTTTGTAACTTAGCTAGCAGAGAGTAATGTACATGGATTATGGAAGATCGATGCCAATGCATATCTATTTATTTACAAGAAGTGTATCTTTGGCACATTGTTGCCTGGAAAGGCAGGTGATTTTCTTTATCTGCAGTCTTAGCTCTATTGAATAGGGTCTAGTGCAGTTAAGACTGATGTTCATGCTAAAAATGGAGCAGAAAGCTTTGCATGGTCGCAAGCGTCTTATCTCCACCCTAACACTTCTATTGGAAGAATCTGTCCAAATCCCCACTGCAAGAGAGAGTAGAAAATGTAAATCTCTGGTTTCTACATCTTCTTTATATGGGCAACATGGAAGCCTATGGCTATTAAATTATTTTACAAATCACAAAATAATGTTGGAACCACATCTTATTGAATGTTTACTCTTCTGGAAGGAAACGTTGATCAAGCAGAGAAATAATGAAAAATTGTATCGGCTACTATTACTATGATAGAGAGATTACTATGATAGATGTTGCTATAAGACCATAAGGTATGAAGAAGTTGTTCTAAAAAGGAAAGAAGAAGGGGCTCCAGATGCAGCTCAGTGGTACAGTGCTTGCCTGGCATGCACAAGGACATGAATTCAAGCCCTAGTACCACCAAATAAAATAAAAATAAAAAAGGACAGAAGATTCCTCTGAGAAAATTGAAGTTAGCTGAGATTTGAATGTGTTATTCTTACTAACTTGGAAAAATAAAGAGGGAAAACCCTGGATAGAAAAAATTCCTGTAAGGTAGTATGGAATATAAGGTGTCTACAACATGGTGGGATCAAAAAGCCCATGGGTAGGGGCAGTACAGTGCAAGTAACAAAGGTAAATAGGATACAAAGAGGGGCTTTTTTGTCTGTGAGAAGTGCTCAGAGTAATATCTTTATTATTCTTTTAAAATAATGATACACTACCTATTAGTCATTGTTCTTTAATTATTTTATTATGAAACTGTGCATTACTTTTTCATACAGTAGAAGTAAAAAGAATGTTTCATATATTTTCTTCATTAACACTACTTGTGTTTTTTAAAATAAAAATAGAACAAAATATGTAAAATAGTATTATACTTCTATGAAACCTAGATACACAATATTAAAAAAAATTTAAGAAATCAAAGAGGAATTTTCCTTGAAATAACAGAATTAATTTTGCACAATAATATGTTTTCTTTTTTTAAGCTGCCTTCTTTCTCACTTCCCTTGTTCCTGCCTTCCTTAGTTTAGTTTAAAACTTTTTTCAACAGCAATATATATTTGTCAAAAATCTTCACTTGGAGAAAATAACATTCTTTTAAATCTAATTCCAAGTGGCATGTGTTCAACAAAAAATAATATCCAGGTTTTATGCACAATTTTGTATTTGCTTCACTCATTTTCAAAAAAATGAGAATGATAAAATGATAAGAAAAATCAAGGTATTCAAATGGTTGCAATTCATGTAAATAAACAGACTCTTTTTACCATTATTCTAAGTTTTATGAAGGCTAAAGTCTATGTTTCTATAAATATTCATCTGTATTTGTCCAATACAAATATGTTAACGTGAAAATAGGTTCTAATACTCAAAGATCCCACACTTTAATAACATGGTTGATAATGAAGAAAAGGTCATTTTTTGCTCTTAGTCTCCTCTGGTCAATAGGAATCTGGTTGAAGTCTTTGCTTGAGTTTAGTGCTGTATAATAGGAACATGGGTGTGTTTCCTTGACATATCCAGGATTTGTGCCAACAGTGCCCCACCCTTTTCTACAATGATCCACATGTGCTTGAGAATCAGGCTGAATCAGACATTGCATTTTCCCTGGAGGCCTGTTTCTGGCTGGGATTATGTATCTACATGTTTTGTAACAAATGTTAAATGCTCATAAATTAAATCTGTTACAGAAAATTTCAACTTTAATCATGTTTCTATTTCCTATTCATATGTTTCAATAAAAGTCCTATTATAAAAAGTTCTACTCCTTTCTTTGATGGTTTCTTTAGATTCCTTTACACTTTTTTTATTTTTCAAATTTTCTCCATATTATTCTTAGTTTTAGGTCTTATTATGTATAAATGCATGCTTTCTGGTTCATATTGATCTTATATTATTGATGGAAATTTATCCTACTTACATTCATAGTTTGGATCACTGAGATTTTATTTTACATTTATTGTGCTATGATTACTTTTGTTTGGTTGCTTATTTTTCTATTACAATATTTCACCAAGACTGATATGTTATCTTGAAAACATTTCCTATGTTTTTGACACATTTTCAGCAAATAAAACACAATTGAGGATTACTTTTGACGCATCCCTAACCTTAATTTGAACAAGTACTGTACTATATTGTGGACATAGCTTTCTTATTTTCCTTTCTAATTTTGTTTGAAATTTTTAGTTATGTCGCTTTAGATTGTTGTGTTGTAGACAGTATTTTCTCTTTCTGAACTAAGGGAAGTGAATACAAGAAGTTATACTTGTGAGTTTTCTCTGAAGTTTGTGTTTACTTATAATTTCTCAACTCAACAAATGCTTACAGTGAATGCTTTAAGGCTTCTTGCTTCTCAAGCAGGGCTGAGTTGCTGAGATTTCATTTCAAGTAGAATTGAATCCAAAGCACTTATAAAAACCCTCCAGAGAATCGATTCTCTCTTTCCTACCACCCAGAAAAGGGAAAATAAATAAGCAAAACTTACAGGTTTTGACCAATATTGCCATAAATCAAAAGAACTGGAGAACCTGTGATGAAATTTTTCATAACCAGTGAATGTTTTATTTCTATTTTTCTTCATATTTATCTTTACATTTTACTCTGAGGGATCATTTTGTAGATTATCATATTAATTTCTACTTGCCAGATAGAAACAAAATGATGAATTCTTCTATTTAACCCACTCCCCAATTTTTGAAAATAATGATTTATCACCTGTGGTATAAAGAACTATCAGTGTGGTGTTATTCTGTATCATTTCCCCTTTGATTAACTTCAAACTTACTTTAATTTGTCTGGTAGGTTAAGCCAGTCTCTTCAATGCCACTGACTTTCTTGGACATTAACTCTTCCCCATAACTTATTCTGGGTCAGTTTATACTATGCATTTATAAAGTACATTCCGTTTTATCTATTCTCACAGGTAAGTGGTTTTTCTCTAAGGAAAGCAGGATAGCTTTTCACCTGCACTTTATTTTCTTTAGTTCAAGAGTTAAGATGGATTGCAGAGAATTCTGAAACTGTAATCAGAATTCCTTATGGTTAAGTCTTGGCACATTTAGAAAAACAAGTGAGGGTTTGTTCTTCTAAGTCAAGTGTCTTCATGGCATATGATGGTGATGGTAAGCAGTAGTAGAAGTAGTCATACTGGAAGGATGGCTGAGATGATAGCTAGTCACATGATGGTAGCAGTGCTGGTATTTTGCCATTGGGTGTGTTGATGCTACCTAGAAATAGTAAATGCCCTTTCATGGCTATGATGAGGGAAATTACAGCGGTGCTGGGAGGTCTTTTGCTGGTGATCACGCTGTAGTAGAGATGGTGGTTTCAGAGTTATGGTGACTAATGCGTCATTATAGAAAAGCTTTCCTACCACTAAACCCATACCTCTAACTTTACTCCTTCTACCTAATCATGTTTCCATTAGTGACTAATGATTGGATATTATTCCCCAGCACCACTTATTAAAAATAAATTTCCACCCTAACCCCTTGTTACACCTGAAGAATGAATGATATACCCTTAAATTTTTAGGTAGAGCCTGAAAAATGTATTATTGAGTATAACAGAACATTCATAAAATACAAATCCATTTTCTCAGATACTGCAAAGGCATTACAATTGCTCCACATTTGATTATGAGAGTTGTAAGAAAACATCATTTTATCAAATAGTAAAAATGACACATAATAACATTCAAGAACACTTTTCTTTTTCTCTTTTTGTCTTTTATTTTGTGGGCCAACATGGTAAGAAATTAATATTTTGCTTTGAAAATCTCACTTATACAGAAAAATCAGTTCTAGGTTTTAAGAAGTAGGTATGTAGACTGACGTTCAACAAGTGATTATACAGCGGGAATTGTCTGGTTCGGATATTTGTCCAAATACCCAAGCAGTGGTTCCAGAACAACTACCCTCACAGTAATGATGTTATGCTTTGTTTTATGAACCCTCAAAGACAAGCAGGAGAAATCTCTGTTGCATTTCTGTATTATTAGTATTTGACATAATTTGTGTCAAGCACACAAAATGCTGACCACAAAAGACAAAGATGTAGCTAAGAGCACTCAGATTGGAACGCCATGACATCCCAGAAACAGAACATTGCCCTCTAATGAGTGGCTGTAATTACACATTAGGAGTATTAAAGCAAGAGAGCTTTAGTACAACCCGCCAAACACTACTTTACCAAAACAGTTGCAAGTCCAAAAAACAGGCTACTTCTTGCAACGGAAAAGGACTGAAACACACTCAGACTCCTCTGCCAGTACGTTCCTGATTCTAAGGCTGGAGCTATTGTTTGAAGAAATTAAAGAAATGCATTCCATTTTTCAACCTTTTGCTTTTGAATTATTTGACAGATACTAAATATTCTTAGAATAAAGGCAGTATTTTTTCTATCTTTTTCTGTTTGTTTTTTTTTTTAAGACAGGATCTTGCTACATACTTCAAACCAGCTTGTTTTTTTTCTTTATTTTTTGTTTGTTTTTTTTTAAGAATCTGTCATGTACTTCAAGCTGGCCTTGAACTCATTATGTAGTCCAAAGCAGTCTCCAATTTGTGGCAATCCCCCCTGCCTCACCCTCCCATGTGCTGAGATCACAAGCATGTATCATCACACCAGCATAAACAGGATTCTTTAACATGCCCAAGAGGTCTAGAGTGGCCTCAGTGAAGTCACTTTATGACCCTAACCATCACTTTACACCATTCTCCATTCAGTTTCTACCTTAACCACCTCAGTTTTTTCATTTTCTCTCAAATAGTTTGCTGTCTCTATCCAACATGCAGTCTTCACATGTTCTACTCCTGCTATCTAGAATATTTCCCTTCCCTAATCACCCTTCACCTCTCAGTGGCCAAAAAATTTCCTCAGGGACCCTCCCCCCAACTCCCTATAGTATGCCAGATCACCCAATGGGCCTTTATTACATACCTTCCTAGGTAGCATTATTTACAAAATCAGCTGTAGCATTTTTTAAAAATCTGAATACTGTTTTAAAATTATATTCCAAACTGCATGTCCTGTGACTGTTATTTTCCATTACTTTAAACTTCCAGTACCTAGCATAATGCTATCATGAACCAGACACAAAATAATTGTTATCCATTAAAAAACAATCTTTCTCTGTCAAATCAGCTGGAGGGAATCCACGAGATGCATAGAAAGTCATTAAAATCTAAAAGAAAAAGAATCAAGCCCTTAGTCATAAAGGCTAACACATTCCACTATTTTCTTATTGAGGAAGAAATAAAATATATCTCAAATCATATACCATTTATTTTTGACAAATGAATATAATCATGACTGAATGTGTATATTTATATGTGTATATGTTAATTCTCATTTTTAAATAAAATTTTGACAGCATAAAAATATTTTGCTTTTTACAAAACATGTAGTAAAAATATTCATCCCAATACTTTGTATCAAAGTGCTGGAATTGGTAACCATATCTTTAACTAATAGGTAATAATGAAGTTTCTGTTTCCAAAGGACAGAAAAATGAGATAAATGTACTCCATACAAGATGTTGCTCTTCTGACTAGTAATCCTTTAGAGCTTGACTACACTCAAGTTTGATTGACAGTAGGAGATTTTACTTGAACCACATGATATACTTCTACTCACAGTACTATTCAGAGACATTGTGACTCTTGATTCTTACTACCTCTGAGCCCTACACATCTTACTCAAAGTCCTAAACATCAATGGACCACACATAATTGTCTCATTCAAGCTTTCATATTTTAATCCTTGTATATTATGTCCAGAACCAATTTTCTGATTAATAACATAGAGATATGTCCTGTATTAAGTTCTAAGGATTCATAAAATTACCAGTCTTTTACCCAATATCTGGTCCACAAGGAAAGGTTTGTCTCAGAAAAACCAATGGTCATGGAAGTCTAACTGCTAATGCCTGAATGCCCATGAATATACTAGTATCTCCTAGTTAAATGGACAAAGTCTCAGATTTAATGCACTCATAGGCAAGCTCTGGAATAGAATGTCTAAACCCATCCTTATCAGCTTCAAATAACAGCAAATGCACACAGCATGGAAAAAATCGCCCAGACGTAGCCTCCAGCGCTTGAGGGGAACAGGCAATTCTCTGTCTACACCCGATTCTAGACCTGCTGACTGGGATCTGTGTCTGTAGACTCCAGTCCCTGGTCTTGCCATATCTTCCAGTGTCCCTGATACTGGTCTTCAGAAAAAAATTACAATTGCACTATCTAGTTTGTATTTGATCACAAGTCACCCTCTGATGCTGCCCTCTGAATTTCCCTCAGGTTCTCATTGCATATCTCACAGCCTCCACATTTCACTTTGCTGGTTCTTAGAATTTATTTTTCTCGGCCCAGTGTCTTGAGCTCAATTCTTGGAAAGGAATTTTAAATAAATGTAATAGATTGGTTCATAATTGCCCTCTAAAGGATCAGAAAAAGCAGCAGACATGTAAGAGTTTACTAATCCTGGTGAAGAGACAAAAGCATTAAAAATTATGCCCTGTAGCTGCTTTTGCAATTTCCTGTATCAGTACACTAATTGATAAAAATCAAGTTATGCTTACAGAATTGTGGCTTCAGATGTTATCCATAGCAGAACATTATATATTCCTTCCCTACCCTTCTAACTCGTTCCCCATACACATAGAGTTCATATATAAAAATGTTTACCTTATGATTCATTGAGGCAGAAAAATATTTAAAACCCATAATGAATCTATAACAAATTTTACTAGTTAAAATGAAAAAATGGAAGATGGTTAGGTCACAGCCTCCTTTTAAAGTTTTTAATATTTTAATTTAATTCTTCCAAATAGGATTTTGCTCCCAGAGAGTAATTGCTGATCATTCTGCTTCTTGTGAAAGAATTCTGACAGAAAATCGGAAGAAGCCTTCAGAGGTGAGTATCAATATTGAAACTGTAAAGACAAGCACATAAACAGTTCTTGATTTTGTGATGAAAAGCCAATAATAAAAACCACAGCAAGTTTTATGTTTCACTGATTTTTACATGAGAGGAAACCGAGTGTCCATAATAGAGTTGTGAGACATTAACCCTGCTTTTCCTCTGTGTGATGTTGATTTCTACATTTTCACTTACAGCATAGTGGATGACAAGCCAGCAAGGGTTATTTGATGATATCTACATGACTATAAAGTTTATTTATTGGAATGGGCTTCCTTATTCAACATTTATGTTGAATAAAATTATGTTGAATAAAATTCTAGATAGCAAGTTGTACCTACTTGAGTAAGAATGTCACCACAGCACAATAGCTCACTCATTTTAATATAGAAAATCTGATTATTTGTGTTTACAAAAGAGGCATATAAGTCTTTGTATTCTCAGGCACATGTAAGCTGAAATGTCACAGTGGCTGTATTAATTTTTCTCCAGCAACCAAGACAGCAAGTCTCTCAATAGACTGAAAGCGACTTTATCATTTGTGTGTGAGCCTCTGTGTCATAGGCAACTTCTTGCCATTTGCCAAGTGCTGGCTTCCTCTGCAAGAGCAGCAGTCTCCGGAGCATCCAGAGTCTCACTAATTTTCTAGGGATAGAAGCATTTTAAAAATCAAAGGGATTAAAGTAGTGTTAACTAAAGCATACACTAACCTATAAAATCACAGACATACAGAAGCATCAAGCCACAGGAGAAAGGACAATAAATGACAGGAAACAATAGGTGGTCTGTAGACTACTACCTCGTATGGCTTACCTGGTATTAGCTGGAGAGGGAGAGCACAGGAACCATAGACAGAAATCCACCACCCTGAAGGAGAAAAGGAAGAGGCTTCACAGTGGACGAGACGGTGGTGTCGCAAAGATTGAATATTTACTACATTGCTGTGTAATGCAAATAATACTGTAAGAAGATTAAAAAGTGGACCACCATCTGTTCTGTGCTTGTTCAATACCTGTAACTCCATTCAGGAAGAGCAAAAGTCCTTCCCCTTCAAGTAATTGAAACTAATGCAAATATTACCTTATCACCTAGAGTATTCTGCCACTTAAAATGCTACTTCTAGTATCCTAGTAACAATAGAATATTACTTGCAAATAAGCATTTTAAATTCCTCAGCTTATTTTTAACCACATGAAATTTAATAGAAGAAGAGAATCCATTTTATTTTGAATTATCAGGTCCCCAAAACTGATAGCTTAAGACAGCAACTTTTAGTTTTAGTGCCTGATGGATACACAGAGACATACAATCTCTTTCTCTGGGTCTTGTAAAGGGCTTGAGTCAGATAAATACATTTTTGAGGCCCTACAGCAAAGGTATATTTCTATTGGAAAGCCTCCAAATGGCCTCGGCCCAGACAATCCATCCTTGGAGGCACTGAAGGACTTTTCCTGGTCACTTGTCTTCTCTGTTTTAATTAGACATTAATTAATCCTTTTATAAAACAATAAAATACACTAACATATGAAAAGATTACATTTAACATATCATGGGCCCATTAGAAATAAAAGTGTATTTATTATCTGTTAGTGGACATTGATGTGGGAAGAAAAAAAAGAGTACTTACCTAGAGTGTTAAATATTATTTCTCTACTCACATCACACTTTTACTTTCTTCTTTTTTTGTTACACTTTTATCCGTGCTTAAAAGGTGAACTGAGTATGCAAATCTTGAATAAGAAATTAATAAGATCAATCTTGAATAAGAAATTAATTATTCTTGTGGATGTATCTTTTCTGTATTTCATTATTATGATTTAAAAATTATAAATTAATAATTACAAGCAACTTTATTTTTAGAAAATTATAAATGTTTGTGCTTTTCATTTATTGAATCATAAGGCATCGGCTTCAAGAAAGTAGCTTATGACTTTTATAGCATGTCTAAATGCTTAAATTCAACTTTGAATTCAAAAACAATTTTCCCAAAGAAGCTGAACAGCTCTTTTCTCTCCAGAAGAAAAGTAAAATCTAATAGTTGGAGCTAGAGAAAACAGTAAACTAGTTTTATTTCCAGTCAGATAATTAACATAAGCACGTGTTTTAAAAAAAAAAAATCTAAGTGTTTCTTCTTAGATGGTTCAGGCCATGGTACTTGACAGAAAGACTGAAAAGTCAGCTGAATAAAACAAAATGTACACATTTTCAAAAGAGATAATGTAGATCTGATGACTGAACCACAAGCTGATCTCTACTATAATTGTGCTAGATGCCATTATTTTTGCTTATATTCACAAAATTATAGGAATATTTCCACCAGAAATATGGCTTACATATGTCAAGCAAGGGGATTTTATTCATAATACTAACAGCTATCATAGTCTAAAATTCCTGTGTTTGATGACAGAAAAACATGCATTTTTCCAGTGCATAAAGATTTATTTGTTTTTGTGCACATCTGTCAATGGTCAGAATTTTTTGTCATATTTATAATATCAATAGTCACAATTCAGCTGATATTCTGAAAGTATTTTATACTGTTAATCTGTTAATTTTATACAATACCAAAAGAAAGACCTAATGAAATGCAATGTAATACTTTTATGCAGCTCCTTCACAGGCACAATAATCCTTCTTTTCTAATAATCCTTATAATTAATTTCCATCTTGTGTTTTTCAATTATTTGAAATTCTTTTACAGAAATCATGACACTGCCTTTTTCTACGATGTCTACTTTATTGAACACAATTTTTTCTAGCCACTAGTAATATTATCCTAGTGCTTATGTTACTTTTGAATTACTTTCTATGAAAGTCATATTCCCTCATAAAGTATTTCTATATACAAAAGGGTGGGTGTTTTTATAGTTTTAAGAAATGAGCAAAAAAAAAAAAGGATACTGAAAGAGATTTTGTGACAATGATGCATACTGACATACCATCACAATGTTTTCCAAAGAAACATAAAATTCTCTCACTCTAAAACAATACATTTCCTGTCAGCAGCTACCACCCAGCACAACACCTGCTGCCTCCAGGCTACATAAGAAGTAAGGAGGCTGTCCCCCCAGTTCACAGTACCACCATATCTGAGAGAATTACATTTAACATAGTCTTTACCTTTTCTTCTGCTACAAAATATTATTGGTTTTCTTGTTACATAAGTTTCCTTTCATTAAATTTCACCTGTTTGGACTACAGGGGAAGAGAACAAGAAGTCAACAAGAAGCAAGCCCTCCTTGGGAGTTGACACCATGTGCGGGCCACCGAAGGGGAGAACCAAACACCAGCCCCTTCTGGTACATGGGCTGGGAGATAAGAAAAGCCAACTCCGACAGCCTTCCACCATCATTGACCAGCTGGTCCACAGAAACACAGGCTACTGTGATAACTATTAAGGTAGAATGAAATTTAATACTTGTAGTGTTTAGTGTTTCACTGACTCTGCAAGTCTAAAACTGGTAGTCTGATTGCTTATTCAGAGGAAAACAATACTCAATGTGGCATCTATGGAGGATCTCCTTTCTGAAAGTGGTAGCCATTGTTAGTTCCCTAATATCGTGCTTTGAAGTGCTGTAGCATTTTCATGTTTTGTTGGATTAGGTTTTATTTGTTTTGTTTTGTTTTGTTTTGTTTTGTTTTGTTTGATTTTATCTGATGGTGTGGGCAACTATTTCAAAGATAAGATATATTATGGTAGCCATTTTGGATTTACTGTTATCTTGTTCTGAAGTTCTTTATTGCATTCACAATTTTGTTTTTATTGACGCCTTTCTGTTGTGTTTTGTTTGAATTTTACTAAGTCTGAAGGTATTTGCAGCTAATTTGAAAACAACAAAAGGTACTATGGTTACCATTAATGATTTCATATTGCTTTGAAGTCCTGAGTCACTTACACTGTTTTTTGTTTGTTTGTTTGTTTGGTTGGTTGGTTGACTGGCTTTATTCTGTTTTATTTTGCTGGTTTTATTCTCCTTAAAATAAAAAAAAATTCATGTATGAATTTTACCTGCTCTATTATATGGAAAGTAGGACAATTATTGTACAGAAACAAATATCAAACACAAAGCACTAACCTCAAAATATTGGTTCAGGATCAAATGAGACATGATGACTATGTTTGGCTCAAGGTTGCTCTTACTTTGATAACTACTGAACTGCAAAGAAAAGAAGCTGTGAAAGTGGCAGACACTCAGCTTGCACCTGAGTGAGTGGGTTCACCACCCTAGAGGAGTCTCCCTGGAAATTCTCTGCTCAGTGTGGGGAACAGAAGACCTGCAGGCTGAGACACACAGGACCATGGACTCAGTTCCTCATGTGTGCTTACTACGAGGACAAAGACAGAACAACACAGAGCTCTGCTTATGGTGAAGACAGCCACCTCCAGTGCATTGCAGTGTTCTCCATGCTATTTCTATTGAATCAAGTAAGTTTATAACAGCCTAGGGTCAGTCTACTCTTGGCACTGTGCAGAAAAAGAAGTGAAGTATGTGTGACACATACAAATATGACATATGCAGAGCGTGTAACTTTACTTATAGTTTTTCAGGGACTAGTACTATAATCAGTTTAGGTTTGAATATGTTTTTAATGTTCTAACCAAATAAGATGATGAGATAATTGATCAGTTAACTAGCTGGACTGGATAATCCCACAGTATTTATATAAATGAATATATCACATTGTATATACACCATCAATGTACACAAATGTTTGTCAGAAAAAAATAAATTAAAAAAATTCAATCTATTCTAGCTATATATTTTTGAGTAAGTAACTAAATACCTGAACTAAACACCATGTACTGGTCATTTAGAACGACACTTCACACACATGAAGTACTCTCTGCTAGCTATCATTACTTTTATAATGCTTTAATTTTTGTATTGGTTTCCATGCAGTTTGTGGGGTGGGAAGGTGTAGTGTAGTCCAGAAAGGTCCCCAGCCTTCTTCCCGGAGCAATAGAAGCAGAAAATTGAGGATAATCTTTCCCATTTATATCTGAATTAAAAATAAAGAAATGCATTACTGAAAAAAATACACCTCTTTGGGATAAATATAGCTTTCATTTTATAACTCTGAGATCTCTGGCCTATTGGTTTAGCCTTTGGAAAACCATGACTGATTACACAATTTGTACTTTGGCTCATACCACATTGTTCTCTTCAATCAAGAAACAGAGAAACTGGGCTCTTTGAAGAGGAGAAATGAAAAAGGAATAAGTCTAGGGAGAAAATAGAGGAGCATTATGTATCATTTCATACCTCAAACTAACAGTCTGCTGTTATAGATTTCATAAATTGTTTCGTGTACCAAAAAATTTCCCTAAAAGTTCTTCAAATATTTCACATATCAGCAAAAGCCTGGTAAAAGACCTTTGCATTTCATCAAGAATTTCAGCTATCCGCTACACATTATTTTTTATTAATAATAGTGTAGTTAAAGCAGTGCTTCTCAAACTTTAATGTGCACATGAATCACCTGGGGATCTTGTTAAAAGGCAGAATACCATTAAGTAGTTTGGTGATGGAACTTGTGGTTCTGCATTTCTAACATATTCTTGGAAGATACTGATGCCTCTGTTCCAAGGATCATAATCCGAGTTTGGTTCTGAGTATGTCTTTCTTAACAGAGTTGATATAATTGTTCCATACAAGTCATTTTAAAGTATCCATTCAAAACTAATTAGAAAATTAAGAAGCTAACAAATTTGCATTTGGTTTACCTAGGAACTCAGTAGCCATACATTTATCTGTAGATTTACATAGTGGTCCCAATATCACAATCTAGCTTATTCAATTCTGATTTACCAATAACATATGTACTAGAACTGTGCATACTTTGAAGAGATACTCCTACTTGGGTGTTTTGTTTTAAAGAAAGTATTTTAGTTCTTACCTATGTAAAAAGAATAATAAAAAGAATGTCTGCAGTAACATTGGCACACACACACACACACACACACACACACACATACACCTTTTAGTGGAAGAAAGAGGCTAAAAAATTTTCCCATAAAACTTTGAAACTACTTGAGATTACTTAATTTTGCAGTCAAAAAATAGTATACTAGGATATAAAAGTTAAAATAAGATGAAAATATATATTTTTCAATATCTTTTAAAAATAATATTTGTTTTAATTATTAGCTATTAAATATTAAAGTAAAATTCAACCAAAAATTAAAAAATAAAAATTGGGATGTGCTGTGTACATGTACCTACTCCACAAAAGGAACTTAACTATTATGAACTAAAACCATGCACAAAAAAAGAGGAAAGAAATCAAGAGATAACTAGAGAGAGAAGGGAAAGAAAACATGTCTCATGTCTCATGTGCATGTGTCAATGCCACACAAAGAATGCAAACATTATCTACTACACATATGTGCTAATAAACTAAAATAACATTTTAAAAATTTTGAAAATAAGAGTTGTATTTTCTAAGTATTTAAAAATAACTACAAATCCCTAACAGCACACATTTGGTTATAAACAAGAGTATTTAATCAGCTTTTCATCTTAAATTACTTACTGAATTATCTCCATGAAGGAGACCCCTTTGATTTCTCTCCCTTCCCCTAGAAGTACAACCACTAGAAATACAGTATAGAAGGGCTCAAAGAAAATTTGCCTAGAAGAATGGACTCCTGAAAGGAAAATCTTTTAAAGTTAAATGTTCCTCAAGCAAATCTTTACAAATAAAATGCTAGATACCAATAGAAAACTGAGTTAAGATAGCCAGTAGGATTTTTTCCAATGTCTCAGACCATAGAACACTCTAGAACCACCATACCCTTTCCAGTGGCCTTGCTCTAAATATCTTATAAAGAAGCCAGAGAAAGATCAACAAGTGAAAATAAGATGAAACTAAAATCTACTGTGCAACTAGATGCACAGCAACAACAATAGGATTAGTACTTTTTATTTCTTGTTTATTTAATCACACAATCCTAAAATTGGAAATAGGGGTGATTATGTGAGGGACAAAGATATAAACGTATCCACTTTACATGACAACTAGCAGATTTGTTGGACTTACCAATAGGTGAAATTTTAAAAATTAAATAAAAACAAGTTCTTACTAACTCCTTAGGGAAACTGTCTAATAAAACAACTTAATTTTGTAAAGTTGATAGAAAATAGAATCATGACCTCTGCTAGCATATCTTTTTATTTCCACAATCAAAAGCCGTACTGTTCACTAAATATTTGCCTAATAAGGAATAACTCAGGCTAGGATGCATACTTTTATTACATAAAATACAATCAAACAATTGGAGCAGTTTGTATCTACCCAATTCCTAATAGGGAGAAGCAATCAACTGCTCCATTTGAGCTAAGAAGGGGCCCAGATTAAGAGTTTGAAAGAAGTTTTAATTTTTTGTTATTTGAGCAAATCTTGTGAACAGTGGAAATATCACAAAAGGTTTTGATTTTGATTCTATGGCTGTCCAGTATTCTCCAAACTGCATCTAATTTTAGGTATTATGCATAGAAACTTAGAATGTTTTTATGTTTTGCTTTGTTTTGTTCTCATTACCAGGAATGTCCAGGACACTACAACCTTGTTCATGTGACTCCATTCTTCATCAGTGTTCTAGACTAAAATGCCATCTTTCCATGAAGCCCTTTTGTATTGTTCATGTATCAGCTAACATTTTTCTTTTCTCTGACCACACTGACACCTCATATATACTTCATTGAATTCTGCTGGATGTTCAGCATACATCCTCAACTTCTGATCTTCACTAGGTCACTGGTGGAGCCCAGTTCCAATTTCTACCTCTTGTATATACTGTAGTCCTTGGCTAAAGTATAGACTTTGTCATAATAGTAGATTAGTTGAAGGAAAACATAGATAAATAACACTTTCTCTTACACCTGAATGGAGGAACAATAAAATTACCCTTACTTTTTGAATATTCAAAGAAGGACATCATCTGAATTTAAAATTTTATTTATGTGGTACCATACCACATTTCCTAGACAGAGATACAACTGTCAATTTTACCTAACTAATGGGTAAACTGGTGCTTAAATTGGTTGATTAAAGTATTCAAGATGATATAACTAGTACATGATGAATTTGAATGTGGGCATCGTGGATTACACATTCACCACGTGATCGAAATATAGAGTGAGCATTTAAATGTTTTAAAAATTAGAGTAAAAGAAACATTGTCATAAATCCCCCTCAAAACAGTCCTCTTGCTTTAAACACATTTTATCTCACCTTTCTTGCTAATTTCTAAAGCAGTTCTGCAAATCCTCTTTTGTGAGTGTTGTTAGTTGGGTTGTGTGGAAGTTTTATTGTCTTGAATTGAAAAAAATCTTTACCTTTCATAAGCATTTTGATGTTTGAGAAAAGGCAGAAGTTATGCAGTACTATATCCAGTGGATACAATGGATTAGTACGCACCATAATATTTTCATGAGCCTGCCTTTGCATTGGGTGCAGCTCAGCTCAGAGGAAGCATTCACTGTACTTTTTGATAAACTTTCATAAAGACGCAGAAGAAAACATCAAGAAAATGGCAAGAAAAATGAGATAAATATGTTCAGAATGATACAGAGTATTCTAAGGAGGATTAATGGCAATCTGTCTTTTACTGTAGTAATTGATTTTTAATTTAAATATTTACCATATATTTTGGTCACCCTTGTGTATGTGCTGGTGAGTCACCAAAACCTAGACAGAAGAATATACAGAAGAAATTTTCAGGCTTCATCAATCTTATCCTTAGATTTTAAATCTGAGCTGAGCTTACAGCTTTGCTCTCATGTGAATTTTGACATTTATATTCCTGTCCATATTATATTACCTCATACTGCATAAATGAGGTTCAAGTTTTCTTTCTAAGTTTAAAATTTATAAACTGTCAAAATAGCTCCAGTTTTGAATTCATAATACAATATGAACCAAATAAGTGTACCTAAGACACTAAGGAAATGAAGAAAAACTAGATAAAAAATATACTGATATAAGTTAGAGTTTCATGCTTTATTCTATATTTTTACATTATAATTTCCAGTATTTATAAACTGATGAACTATAATTGAAAGTTGATAAACACATTCCATATAACTAAAATTAGTTATAATATATATGCATATATTAATTTATCCTCATTTTTGATGCATACTATATCCACAAAGATAAATAAAGAGGGAATATTTGGACTTAAAATGTTATTAATTTTCTGCTTTGTTTTACATATATTAAACGCTTTTGGAGATTTAAATAACTAATGTATCCCTATTTTTACATACTGGGTTTTCACTTAAAGGAAAACGGCAGTGAAAAATTCTGCTTATCATGATTTATTTAATAAGGCAAAAGTGCATGAACAGAATACAAAGATCACTAATGTGTGGTTCCCAGTTTCACACTATTGATGAAAGAATTATTGATCATCTAAAATAATTAACACAATTGCCAGTCAGAAGCACTTCAATTTACATTCCAGTAATAGTGAAGAGTTTTAGGACAGTCTTTTGAACTTAATCTTATGGTACCTTATTAACAATATAAACAATAATGTTGATATTTATTTAGGTCGTACTGGTATTATTTTGTTTCTCACTATGATCTACTAGCTTTGTTTTATACCAGAATTTATGGGAAGAAGGAAATTCACAGACCAAGGAAATACAGTCTTCTATGCCTTAGTCACAATGATTAAAATCAGTCAAGTTCCTTAGGGTTAACAGCATATGTCAAGCTTCAGTATGTCTCATGCGACTTGAGAGAACCCAAAGAAGACAAAAATAAGTGCCCTGACTATGAGAAGCTTGAGCAGTACAATCAGAGAGAACAAATACAAACACCAAGAGTGGCAGAACCATGCAGGAGAAGCTCGGAAGCCGGAATGTAGACACACAAGCAGCGTAGCCCTCCTGGCATCCATTCAGTTGCCCTTGGTGCTTGAGAAGGGCGGTCAGGGTTCTGCACACATTCACGGCATACAACTCCTCCGTGACCTTAGCTCTCCTAGTCAAATGTTCCAGTCAAATTAAGTCTCCATTTTGAGTAATTCAAATATTTAGGAAAAAATTTTCATTTCAAAGACAAATAGAAGAGAAGAATAGTCATCAAATTACTTATGTCCTCTGGAAGGTACACAGTTTTAAATAGAATCTCAGACCAAAAAAATTTTAAACCTTCCATCTTTAACTCATTATTTAGTAAAGATGCAGTGGTGGGAGGCTTTGGTGAAGCTTCCCATTCAGACTTTATTACCTTAATAAAACAATTTCTGTGCATTTACTATTCTAAAGCATTATTTTATTATGAGTTACAGGAAGTAAATTGCCCTTGTACAGATAAATAAAGCAAGTACATCTTAGGATTCCTCATTCCTGACTTTATATTGTTGCTTTTTATTGTTCATCACTACTCATTTGTACAATTTAGGTATCTCTCAGGGATTCTCAAGTCATTAGTGTGAATTAGTATAGTATTAACTACAAAATGACAGATACTTCCAAAAATTTTAAAAGAAACGCACTCATTGGCACAGATTAATGAGAAGTAATTTATCTCTTTCTCCATTTACAGCTCCCACAATGGAAGCAGATGGGCCACAAATATGCTTTTCCTAAGTGGTTATTTTTAGTGGCAGAACTGCTAACACAGCACTATTCTAGGTCCATATCTCCAAAACAAACTCACAGAGAAAGCCTGTATTCTGTAGTGGAGAGAACCCTGAACTAAGAGACACTAAGAAAAATCCACGATCCTCTCCTGGCACTGTCAGACTGATACCACTTGTCATGGGGTGCCATTGCACATGGAGGAAAAGTGATCCTCTAAGAAGTTAGATTATCCAAGGTCATATTTCCTGGATCTGTCACCATCTGATCATCTTCTATGCCCTCACGGGTGGAGAGTTAAATAAGAAGCACTCACAGTTCATCATGTATAGAGATTTTTACAGGCTAGACGGGCAGAGGCAAGAGTGAAGGAAGGCACTCGATAAATATTTCCTCCTTATGTATATGTTCTTCTCTCCATACAAATCTATGTTTTGTATAGTCCTTCAGGATACTCTTCTTTTGGAGTAACAACTTCTAGGGTTACCCTGGGCTAGTATTGATATAGGGGAATGAAACTACCAACATACTAGATGTCTGGCACAAGTCTGTGTTCTCTAAAATTGAAGAAATAATTTTAGAAACAAGGGAGGTTAAGAGTAGACTATATCGAAAGAGAGCTTCTGTCTGAAGAGAGATCAAAGGCGTTCCAAGTGATTGCCAAGGACTGTCTTTTCTGGGGACTTTTATAGAGGAAAGCTACAAGGTGAGGTGGGTCCAAGGTAGGGAAAAATGGGAACTTGAAAGGCAGGTGGGATGAGGTGGGACAAAACTATGGTTATCCAATGAGTTTATGAGTGTAATTGCTCAGGTAAAATTGATTAAATTTAGATCAAACAGGAAGGCCAGTCACATAAGCAAATTGACATGAATACAGAATAGGGTCTTTGCTGATTAATGACTCCTTCTGGCTTCCTCAAGATAGATGGATACCTATCTATAATATCAACACCTGATGTTTATGCTTAGGGTGTGGTTGCATTTGTTTTGCCTTTTATCTTGAGATCGGACCCACAGCAGTGCTGCCTGTGTCCTCCAAGGTTACAGGTATCTGGTCTTCTGCACTTGCTCTTTGGAGGGACTAGCCCTGTCTGACTGCCTATAATACTGCTAACTAACTCAGCTGCCTATACCATTATTTCTCTGCTTTTGCTAACTCTAAGAGAATAGCACTTGTGAACTCACTTTGAAGGAGACATTGTGACACCACCCCCAAAAAAACTTATTTTAACCACAAAAATGCTAAGCCATCAATGTATTGTGTATTCACTTTAGCTAAAATAATGGTATTTAAATTATGTAACCCAACTGAAAAAACTGTGAAGCTGTATGTTTGTCATTAATTATATACTAAGCTATTGCTATTAAATAGGAGAGAAAATCAAAGGAGAGTTTTAAGTTAAATATGAGCATCAAATATAAAATACAAAAAAAAGCACTTTATTTGTGTTATTCTTAACTCAGAGGAAATGTTATGCTTCTACTTTTAGGGCTCTATCTCATCTTTAACTCAATTTAAGACCACTTTGTGCCTGATCACTTTGCATAGGTTTCAGCTATATATCAGCTTTTGTTTGTGACATTCCTAGATGATTTAAACAAATTTTGTTGATTCTTGTCCTACCATGATCCAATGTATTACATTTCTTTTCCAATGATTTCTAGTTTGTGTTATAGTTATTTTATGTCACTGTTCCTCCTCTTGGTCTCTGAGTCATTGAGGTCAAAGACATTTGTTTTTACTCATTCATTCATTTTTTTTCATTTATATTTGTGAAACAGTGAGGGTAAAAAGAAATTCAGTGAGGATCTGATGTAAATAAGTGAGATAAAACTACAGAAAGAATCTTAAATTTGGTGACTAATAAGAAGTCCAGGCAGTGGAATCAAAGTAGAATTTCTTTATAGCTTATCTCTAATATGCTATAATGACAGGTATAAAATTCAAATTCGAAGATCAATAGGTAAAAATATCAGCATGATTTCTTACCTTGGGAAGTGACTAGAGGTAAAGTAAGTTATCATGATCCATCAAGAGTATTGCCTTCTCATTTCAAGTACTATCCTTTATCTTAGCATAATCAAATGGGTTCACTAATTCACATTAATGAACAGAAATCCTTGAGTAAATCATTAATTTCTCCTTGAAAGGATTCTAAATTAACACGAAGATGGGTCAAAGTTAGACCTCAGACTTCAAAAGTGAGTGTTTAATTGAATAGATTTAACTTATCTTCCTATGATAATTGATAGTGAAAGCATTCATTTAATTGAAAATCACTACAAAATGAAGCAAGACATACTAAAACCCCATTCCACATTTGTGATGAATCACTTATCTTTAAAGAAAAATGAAGTTGTTGATATATTTAGCAATTAATTTCAGCTGACACATAATTTAAATCTTTGACAAGAAAAATTGGGTAACTTTGATGTTTAACTCCTAAAATTAACAAAGAATGCCGAATTTATGCATAGTTTAAGTTATCATTGTAAATAAACAGACTCTTTATCTTAAATGATTAGTTATACAGAAAGTTGCCATATGAAATTCTTTAGCTTTTGAGGTGCTTATCCCAGACATGAGCTAAAGAGATCAATGAATTTTAATGAAGACATATGGAATAAAACAGAAATTATAATGGACACTGTAAAACAAAATAACAAAAATGCAAAATAACTTTCAATTTATGATCTTTAGTTTAAAGCCTGTGAAGGGAGGGGGTGCACATTTATAGGAGTTTAAACTAAACATACTAGATATGAATGTCAAGAATGACTCTTGTTATTCTGTCAACCAGGAGAAATAGTATGACTGCAGAAATGAAGCTCAACATTCTGTACTTGCCATCAATTGTGTGGAAAGCCAGTTTCCTCAAAGAAGTACTGTCTCCTCGACAGTGTAAAATCATTAGGGGTTAAAAACTGGCAGAGACATCACCTTCTGGGAATGCAGTAAAAAAAAAAAAAAAGCCCTTTATTCTACAAGTCCAGAGGTAAAAGCAAAACAAGACCAAATAGAGGCCCACTTTGCACAGCAAAAATGGTTGATGTTTACCGACACAGGCAGTAGCCAGGGAGCTTTTGAGAGTAGAGGAGACATCCGAGCTATAGATGAGTGCCGGATGTGCCCAAGAGGGGACAGAAGCAACTGCAGCTTCATAATTTGGATGAACCCTGGGACAGACATCAATGCAGATAGGCTTTCACCTCCTAGTTCCATGTGGTGCTCAAGTAATGAGACTCATCAAGGTTGCTTCCTTAAGTGAAGAACAACAGTATCCATGCCAAGTGTGAAGAACTCTTATCAGAGTTTGGCTAAGAAAAAAAAAAACGAATAAACAAAAAACAACAACAAAAAACAAAGCCATTTTAGGCTCTCAGCATTAAGCATCTAACACAAAGAAGCAGAGAATTAATTACTCAACCCCTGGAAAAGGTGGAGAGTAAAGACCAAGTGGATCCATCACCATGACCTCAGTTGGAAGTACTCACCCAGAGTTTCTTCTGAGCTCAAAGGGAAACTGCTGCAATTCCTACAAATACAGGAAACTTCACCGATTTGTTCTGCCTCCATCATTGAAAGAGATGGTTTTCTGAAGCTAGTCAAGAAACCTGTGTGAATCTCTCATCTACACAGCATCTGAAGGAAACTATATTAACCTCCCCTTTCTTCCAACTTCCCAACCAGTAGAAATGCTTTTTGACAGCATAGCACAGTCTGTAATACATAGGAAGGGAAATTCATAGGCGTGAGGGTCCTGACCTCTCTGCACCAGGATGAAACCTTAGAAAAATGTGATCATGATATAATTCTGCAGCATCAATGAAAATTTGAATTAAATTTCATTACCTATAAGAAGAGTACAGTAAATGCTACCTCATTACTATAAGTACTGTGAAGTACAAATAATCTGTTTTACAACATTGACTATGAAAGAGAAAGAATCAGTATCTTGTTCCAGGCACAGAGAGACTCTTCATAGAGCAGGGATTGGTGGTTTTTCAGGGAAGGAAGAATAAACTAGGCAGTTTACTTCCCAAAATAATTTTGATGAAGCTATGTGTTAAATCCTCAGAATTTAAGCAAAATTTTTGGTCTGGGGGATAAATAAGGAGAAGGAACAAAGGTAGTTGGGTCTGAAGACAGGAAAGAAGGAAGGAAGAAAGGGAAGGAGGTAGGAGGAAGGGAAGTAGAGAAAAAAGGAAAGAAAGAAGGAAAGGAAGAAAAACACATATTTCAATAATTACACTAATACTATTTGGTTCAAATCAAAAACTTTTGCATATTGTTCCAGGTAACTCAAACTGATGTGCTCTGTTTCTTCAGTCTAGTGAATGAATATGCACCTGTGAGCTCACAAAAAATACTGAGTACTTCAGGCTGAAGTCATGGTGGTGGCTCTTCTGGACCTCCACTCCTCAGATTTTCCAGTAGTTGAATAAATCTCTACTCCCCTGTATTAAACCCTTCAGGCTGAAACCTAACATGTCTCTGTATTTTTCTTAGCAAACCATGATAAGAATTCTTTGCATTTCGTATTGAGACGCTTACTCTTCCGTTAAGGAAACAGGCTTGATGAGTCACAAAACAGTAGGGAACATGGCATTGAGCAAGGCAGTTTTAGTTAGCAGTAGCTGATAAAAGAGATTCAGCATAAAGAAAGGAGCAATCCAAATGGGAAAATTATTACTGATGATTCAGGAACTTAATAAATTCACATAGCACTTGCTTAAAGTGGTACAAATCACAATACAACCAAATAAATGAAACTTCACACCAATATAACTGTGGTTCATCAACAAAAACAAAGATGTATTGAGTCTCTGCAATCTGCAGCACTCTGTACGTACAGAGGTTAAAGCAATCGCCCAAAACCAGAGGCAAAAAATTGAACTCAGACACACAATAGCCCAAGAGCATTCATGCAAAGCACCTACCCAACGCACAGTGAGGTTTTCAAACAAGGATGTAATAGACAAAGTGGTACTGTATGAGACACAGTCAAAGCAAGAAGTAAAAAAATAAAAATAAGCCAAACTTCCTGTTTTAAAAAGAGCTGGAAACAAGAGGAAACAAAATGAAAGTGGTTGGAAATAGTCCTAGAATTCCATGAACCATAAAGCGGTTCACATATACACCCCACAAGGTTAGTCATTGGGAGGGCTGTCATCAATCTTTATGGTCACACTGAAAGACTCCCTCACAGAAAGCTGCAGAAAAACAAAGACCTAAACAATGCAATACATCAAACCCATAAATCCAGGAACACGGTGGTAATAGATGCATTTATGATACAAGTCAATCTAAATGACCAAGGTGGGCAAATGTTTTCTATATGTGTATTGTGTATCGTAAAGTATCTTGTGACCCTGCATAAAACTGTGCACATTGTGCTGGAAAAGTTGTCTTGTTTATTCTATCTGTTCAAAGCCTATCCATGCAGACTTGCAGCCTGTCACTGTACTCAACATTACGAGCAACATTAAGACATTGAATTTATGTCAGTTCTCTGGACCTTTGAAGAAATGCGGTGTCATGGTGGATTCTGTTGTTTTCTCCCTAATGAGTAAACTTCAAGAAGTGAGGCTTCACTAGGTGGCCATGTCTGAGAAATGAGAAAAATCTCTAATCATTCACTCAGTGCCTTCCAAGTTAGCATTGCTCTTCTGGTTTCTGCATGGCAGTGAATTTATGCCACTTCCCTAAACAGACACTGCTAGTTTTCCATTGCCTTTTGAGTGGAATACGAATGTCTCATCGTGGATTTAATACTTGTCTACAACATGACCTTAATCCATCTTGCAGTCACATTTTGCACAAAGCCTCAAATACAACTTTTTTCAAGAACATTTTTATATTTCTAACAAAAATATCCTTTCCTTATTATCTTATAGAGCATTATGTATTTTCTGTAGTTAAATATCATTCTGTGCCAACTCCCTGCATTCCTCAGTGAATAACAACAGTGGCAATTTATTATTTCTCATGTTTCTAAGAATTTCCGGGGGAGGTTCCTGTGCTGATTTGACCTGTGTTCTCTTGTGAGTCTGCATCCAGCTGGAAGGTAAGCCCTTACCTTCTTACGAAGGGCCCAGAGAGTTTCATTCATGTCTGGCCTTTGGTGATAGATGGCAACTGGTGTGCTTCACCCTCTTCTAGCCTTCTGTTGCTAGGACCACTTAATGATGTCATGGCCTCAGAGTTATGTTCTAAGTGGAAAAGGAGGAAGTTGCAAAACCTCTTCAAGCACAAACTTTGGAACTTCCTTTGTGACGTTAGCTATATTCTCTTAGCCAAAGTGAGTCACAAAGACAGCTTTGAGCTCAAAATTTATTATAATAAATCTATCAAGAATTTAAGGTTATATAAAATTTATTTCTTTTCATGCTTAACTACAATTATTTATAATCCTACATGCAACACATTTATTCTTTTTCAAGGCTTCTAAAAGTCTTACTCATAGCAATATTTGACTAAAAATTCAATATATGATTGTCTGCAGCTCATCCAGAGATCTATAAGAAGAGTGAGAAGCAGCATAAGCACACACGCACACATCACTCACACACATATGCACACACATCCAATACATCCAACTGTATTGGTAAGATAGGAACACAATAGCTTTAATAGACCTCAGTAGAAAAATACAGTACAACCTTAATAGATTTGAAAAGAATTTCAATAACCCCCAACAGAAAAGAGTCATAGTTTATCAATTCAGAGTAATTCTGAAATTTATCCCATCATTTGTTACCAGTTCTCTAACTCTAGAGACAGAGAATATTTCTTTAAAAGAATGATATATGTTTGTGACACATAATAATTGGGTTTGTTTGGGGGAATTTGTATATGGGTACCATCTCTTGACCATTTTTATTCTCTTTCTCTTGGTCTGGTCAAATCCACTTTCTAGGAAGAGTTCTGTATTCCTTTGTGTATCATATTCCACAGTAGAGTTTAATATTTGTCTTTTAATTCCTAAGCAAAATGAGCATTGAATATTCTAGGAAAAAAATACATTTCATTGAAAGTCAGATATTGTAGTAGTGCTTTGTATTCTAACTGACTGTGTGGCAGTGAGAAAATTACTTAATTTTCTTGAGTCTCTATTTCTTTGTATATAAAATAGTAAATAAAAATTCAGACCTAAGAGATCTCAGACACGATAGTTCTCCTTATTACTTCTGGCTAACAAACCAATGAAAAACTGAAAGACCCATTAGATGTTTTTTCACTATCCATCAGTTTCATTAACAAGGCTTTTACTACCTAGCAGGGAGAGAAGTGTAGAAGATGATTAATGAACCAGATCGTCAGCCTAAATATATACTCCCACACTGCCCAGCATACCGATAAACCAAGCAAGGAAAAATCATTGATTGAGATTGGTTGCTCAAATCTCTAGTGGTAGCAGTTTTTATTTTTCACCATTAATAAAGTTAGTACCTGGAGACTCAATAAGAAAAATAGATAATAAATATGTAAATGTCTGAAAAATGAGGCAATATAAAATTAAAATATAAGGGAATAGGCAAGATTAGAAAAAAAGATTAAAGATAACTTGTAAATGACTTTATAAAATCTGCAACATTCTTGTTTTTCTATTTATGCAACTATCTTCTGATCACGTTGTTGTTTCTTCTCAGTTATTCTTTTGTCTAAATACAACAAAGTCAAGATACTGGGAACTACAAGTTCTAATACTGCTTAGTTCACTGGCAGGAACCAAAGCTGCTTCAGAGTTGGCTGACTTCAGGTTGGCTAGGTAATTTACAGAAGAGAGCTGAGGGTCCCAGCTTCCACAGAACACAAAAATCTTTATTTTAAAACACAGGAATTAACCCAAGACAAACCTCCACTGTCCAGAGATGGAACTGTTTCAAAGCTGTGTTATACATAGTATGTTAAAGTTTAATAAGTTAATAACAGCATTATTAAACTTATGAATTATCACAGTAACCAGAGTACTCAATCACTGTTCTGACAAATTGGTAAATATCCAGGAATAACTAGACATTTATCCCAATTGGGATGCTATCAGGGAGCAGTTGTTGCCCGGGACAGTATGGGTGTAAGGTGGACCAATATCTTATTGAAGAGGGGGAAGAGGAAGGGAGAGAGAAAAAGAGAAAGATGTGAAAAAAGGAAATGGATATCAAGGAAAAAGTACTGAAATGGAGAAGAAAATGGCAGATTTAATGGCTTCCTCACTGTATTAATCAAGTTAAACTGTTTGTGCCTGATTTTTCTGTCCACTCGAGCTGTGACTATTAAAAATATGTTACAAGCCATAATTTATTATCTCAGACCTTTCAGAATATAATTAGCTTTGCTACAATTAAATACTATCCACAGCTCTTCAGCTCTTCTTATCAGCTCCCAACTGACTATAAAGTGTCGCCAAAGGAATCCTTTGGGTGAGATTACTCAGTTGTAAAACTGTGAAAAAAACACTCACTAGAGAAGTGTGCTTTAGTGCTTTAACATCAAAGTGATCTATGATCCTTGTTCTTTTCATTTTACTTTCTTCTCATGACTGTTATTTTCATTATTATTTACTAATATATATTTGTGATATGTAGTATTTAAATTTATTTTGGAGTAAAAAATATAATAAGTATATACATATGAATATGTTGTATATATACATATATAAAAATCAGTATATATTTTAATATAATATATACAATATATTTTATGGAAAATAAAATATATCTGTATATTTTATAATAAATAGTTATAAGTATATTAAGTATATAAGTATATAAATAAATATAATATATATATATATATATATATATATATATATATATATAATATTTATAAAGAAAGGCTTCAAATTCATGGTGGCCAGGAAGCAGAGAGCAAGGGAGGAGATGGACAGGAGATTCAGTCTTCCAGGTCATATATCCAGTGACCAACTCTTTCCAACCAGGGTCGTCCTCCTAACAATGCATTCAGCTATGGATTCATTGGTGGATCACCCCCTGATAATACAGTACTCTACCACCTCCAGACAAAGGAGTCTGTTGGAAACATGGAATTTTTTCTTTTGGCAGCATCTCACTTTGTAATGAAGGCTGGTTTGGACTCGCTTATGTAGCCCAGGCTGATCTTGAATTCATGGTAATCCTCCTGCCTCAGCCTCCAAGTCTGAGATTACATGTATGCATCATCATGCCCAGCTCTTTACGTACAAAGCAGAGCAAACATATATTATTTTCTCTACCCATTTCCTACTCATTCACGTCCCCCCCCCCGCCCTTTCTCTTCATCTTCTTCACAATAACTAAAACAGCCTAGGTGCCCATCAACAGAGGAATGGATAAAGGAAAGGTAATATACAGCTAAATATAGGTAACAGATGCATATTATATTTTCTTTTCATATTCGGCTATGAAGAATTAATTCATGTCCTTTGCAGTAAATTGACAAATCTGGAGTTTATGGTCTTTGTTAGAGTGTGGATTGTAAATCAGGTCTGGTGGCACATTCCTGTAGTCCCAGCAAGCTGAGATGCTGAGGCAAGCTCATAAATTCTAGCCCAGTCTGAAAAAATTAGCAAGTTGGGGGGCCCTGTCTCCATGCATCAATAATGACAATACTGATAACAATATTAATTTTTGAAGGACTGGTAATGTAACTCAATGCAAAGGCATTGGGTTCAATTTTCAGCACAGAAAAAGAATAAGATTCTTGACTGTTGTGAGAATGCACTAAATCCGAATTTCTGAAAGTGGGATCCAGGGAATTACCCTTTTAACATGAATCTTAGGTGTCCCTTACAACAATAAAGTTTCTGCTGCTCTGATAAATACAGCACGGAGCAGGCTAGGATAATTTTCGAATTTCTAACAGTATTCAATCCGATATCTTTCAGAAGGAAAAATAAACCAGAAAGTTCCCTGTGACCCCTGCTCGTTTGCAAGGTGATCTCCGCAAAACACCATTCTGCTCTGAATTGCTAGGCTGCTTATTTTTTTTTCCCGACTGACCTATAAAAGTAAAAATGGGAATCTTTAAGTTTAAAAGAAAATTAAGATGGTGGGGGGGGGGACAAGAAGCCAATCCCTCCCCGTGAGTTGGTGCCATTCTCCGGTGACTATGGAGAGAACTAGATGGCAGCTCTTTCTGGCACACTGGCTGGGAAACAAGTAAAACCAAGAGCGCCCCCAACTATAAGCAACCAGCTGATCCAAAGAAATACAGGTAAAACGATAGCTATCGAGGTAAAATACAATTTAATGCTCATAGTTTTTAGTGTTTCTCTGACTTTGCAGGTCTAAAGCTGGTAGTCTGATCATGTATTCAGAGGATAACAATACACCATGTAGCCTCTACAGGCAGTTCTGAAGGTAGTGGCCATTTTTATCTTGTTTTGAAGTCCTGTATCTTTTTTTTTGTTTTGTTTTGTTTTTGTCTTGTTTGATTTTATTATTTCTAATGGCATGGGCAGCTAATCCAAAGATAACAAGATATATTATGGTTGTCATTTTGGATTTACTATCTTGCTTTGAATTCCTTCATTGCATTCACTATTTTGCTTTTATTAGTTCTCTTCTGTTCTGTTTTATTTGATTTTTACTATGTCTGAAGGTATGGGAAGCTATTTTGATGACAACAAGAAGCATTATGGTAACCACTGTTGATTGCATATTGTTTTGTTTCCTATTAATTTAAAGTCCTGTATCATATAATTTTGTTTTGATGGGCTTTATTCTGTTTTATGTTGCTTGGTTTTATTCTCTTTAAAATAAAAATTATAAAAAATAAAGGAAAAGAAAACTAAGCAGTAAAATTAAGTAAGGAAAAATAGCACCTACTCGTGTGACTCTTGTTTTCTTCTTAGGCAGTCGTTTTTTATTTTTCTTACTTATCAAACATGGGAAAGATTAAAATAAGAGATAAATTCCTCATTTTGTTCTCAATAGTTGCAATGGCTGAGTCCCCATTCCTGGACCTTGTGTCTTCTAACTAATTTTTGGTTTAATTGTCACTTACATTTTCTTGTTTTGCTTTTAATATCCTCGAATTCAGTTTTTCTCAGAGATGATCATTTACATCATCCCCTGACGAGCTTCTGAGACCAAATAATGCTTTCCTTATGCTATCTGATACTCTCTAGATATCTAAAACCTTTTGATTTTCCCAGGAACTATTATTTCCTAAAACTGCTAAAGGAAGTGGAGATTCCAGGGATCATCCAAAGAATAGAAAATGTGGAACTTTAATGTTCTCTGGCTTTTTGTTTGTTTTAATATATACTCATATATCTTTGAAGTTGGTTTAAAAGACTTAGTTTTAGTTGGCCTTGGGTTTCTGATTCTTGTTCACTCTGTACATTGTTGAATTGACAAATGCACACATAATGATTGAATGAATTGGTGACGGTACAAAGGATGTTTATATTGCTTTATTTCTTATTCTTACACATGAATGCTATTTAGTCATTTGTTTTAATAAGATTAAGGAAAAGTATCAAACAGAACTCTTCATTATCATAAATGTCTTTGAATGAAATTTCAGTCAGTGAGCTAGGAAAGCAGTGCTGCTCGGTACACACACTCCTCAACAGTGTGTTTCTCTATGACAGCTCCTTGAGATTCCCATCCTGAGGCAGGCTCTGCTCCAATCCTGGGTGAAATTCAGTGACTACTTGGTCACCCTTAACCACTAAGAGTTCCCCAGTCACATCCGTAGAGACGAACATTTTCATGTCAGTAAGTAATTAACATGATCATCTTTCTATAACATTTTTTAAAATATGAAACTTCCTTCAAATGACTTAGAATATTCCAAACAAACTGATGAAGTCTTAAGCACAAGCCATGAAGCTCAGTGTCACTATTCCTGAGGGAAATGCAAATTAAATGCACTACATGCCACCATCACCAACAAATATGGCTGTAATCAAAAGAACAGACAATACTACGTTGGCCAAATTGTGGATAAACCAGAATGTTTACATAGTTCTGGGAGTATATAAAATAGGAGAGTCACTTTGGGAAACAACTTCTCACATAGCTTATCCATCCCACTTCTAAGGACTTCCCCAGAGAAACAGAACATATGTTCATGCAAACACTTGCACATGGGATGTTCATAAAAACGTTATTCATCATAACCTAAGAATGAATATTTTTTATGAATTCATCAACTGATGAATAAAATAACATATTCTGGTGTCATAGGCTGGAAAAATATTTAGGTGTCATAAGTAACTGTAGACAACATGTAACAATATGGAAGAACCTCAAAATTATTGTACTATGAAAGAAGACCTACACAATTACATATTGGATGATTCCATTGAGGCTCCTAGGAAAAAACAAGTGTACAGAGACATAAAAATGAGAGGTTATCAGGCTGGATATGAGAACACGGATTGACAAAAAAAAATAGAAGTGAGTTTGTTTGTTATCATCCATTTTCATGAATCTTCAGCAAACTAAGGCAGAAAGTGTCATTTTAACATATCATTATGCTATAATTTACTTTTTCTTAAAAAGGGAAAATGCTATTTTAGACTCATTATATTTTGAATTTTAACAATCACCTAAACTCATGATTGCCAGGCAGGTTCTTATGACACTGAGCTAAATCCCTGGCCCCAGGAGAGAGTTTTTTGAGTTGACAGAAATGTTCTAAGTTTTACAAAAATCTAAGGCTCTTAAAAATCAAGGAAAAGTGCACATTTGATGCATAAATATTTAGGTATGTAAATAGGATATGAACTGTTAAAATTTATGTTAAATTGCATAGAAAAATAGAGACAAAGCTTTTATCTCAATACAGCTGTCTCAAAATCAAACTAAAACTTTCCTTATTACTTCCTAATTACTACCATCAACACTTTTAACTAGTTCTTGAAGTTGCTGACCTTTCTGATAGAAAATAGGAAACAATATGACATACTGTCCCCATAGGAGACTAGAAACACTCACCTAATATGTTAGGCTCTAACTTTTACGTGGTTGAGTGTAATTATTTATCTGTATGTCACAAAAAATTTTAGACATCTTTACAATATTTTTATTAAGACTTAGAGCCTTACTTTGAAGTATAAGATTATCATCCACTTTCATGAAACTTCAGCAAAGTAAGGCAGAAAGTGTCATTTTAACATATCACTATACTATAATTTACTTTTCTTAAAAAGGGAAAATGCTATTTTAGACTCATTATATTTTGAAATTTAACAGTCCCCTAAACTGGGCATGGTGATACATGGCTGTAATTTCCACACTCAGGAGGCTGAGGCAGAAGGATCATTGGAAGTTTGAAACCAGCCTGGGCTACTGTGTGAGCTCAAAGCAAGCCTAAATTGTATAGAAAGACCTTGTCTCAAAAATACAACAACAACAACAAAAGTCTCCTAAAGAAGATATTCTAAAGGCTTGACCACCAATTGCCAGCCTGGCACTGCTGGGAAGTGTTGAGGCCTGTCAGGGATGGAGTCCAGGGAAATGGGGATATAGGTTTTGGTCACTGGAGGATCAGCCCCTGAAGGACATTGTTGGACCGCAGCTCCATCCTCTCTCCCTCCTCTTTCCCAGCTACCATGAGGTGGGAAGTTTTCTACACCATGTTGTACATTGTGCTACCACAAGCCCAAAAGCAACAAGGCCAGATGCATGTGGATGGAGACCTCTAAAACCATGAGCAAACATAAACTTTCCCTCATTTTAAACTAATTTTCAGTTATTTTATTACAGCAACAGAAACCTAACTAGCACGTCTTGCTGAAACATATAGAATATACATTTATCTATACTTCATTTAGGTATGTATGCACATGTGTTGACATCTGTTTCATGCCATCACATGTGTTTTATTGAATAGTAGGCTATCCTATTAAAATAAACAGTTTACTTGGACAGTTTTAAAGAAATTTTGCTTTACAGTCAAGAAAGACCAGGGAAACTTCACTCCCTTATATAAATAAAAGCCTCATCGAAACCCATTTTCAAAGCAGATGTGTAGTGCAATCCAGCAGGGCTTTGCATCTGTCACACTTGTGCTGGCCTTTCTCGCTCACTGCTCTCAGCTGTATAATCAAACACGCTTTTACTCACTTGAGAGCATAGATCCATATGCTTCACTTACTGCTTGTTCTTGGACAGAATCCTGATGGTAGCCATGTGACAGACCAAACAGCTGTGGATTGTAAGCTGATTGGTTGAATATGATCCACTAGATTATATGAAAATAGTCATTGCCTCAGAAATCTTGGAATAAAAGTGCCAGAAAACATCTCACTTATATAGTCCAGTGTGTTGACAAAACCAAGTGACTTCTACTTTATACATGCTTGAAAATTTCCATATAAGACCCAAGTGATGTAATGTTGCATAAACTCAGAAATCCTGAAAGTGACTGAACTTATCCAATTACTTATTACATCTAAAATTTCACTAAGCTATAAAGAAACAGTAAGCAAAATACCCTCTTGGTGTTCTTATAGGCTCATTCATCTATTTATCCTGACATGAAATAAGATTACCTAGCTATCTAGTTCTAGTACCTCTTGAGTAATTGTTGGCATTATTTAAATTCTAAGAAAATTCTCTAAAAGCATGAACTATAAGGTAGAATTATGCTACAGATTTCAAGATAGTTGATCTCAAGATCTTTGTATTCATAAAACTTCATTAGAATAATTTAAATTTTGCAACTGTGTTTAGGAGACTTATAAAATTAATTGCAAGAAGCCAGCTATTGTTCTTTAGACATCTGTGTATTTCCTATTCCTTGTCACACGTCTCACTTACATGCAGGGAAACTGCAGACTTCAATGGTATCCCACTAACTCCTGTAATTTACTATCTCTAATTATGCAAGATGACAACACAGTAATACAAGGCCTTTTAAATTATGCATGTGGACATTTGTGCTGTTAATTGTTGTGCTATCAATATAAGGAAGATGTGAAAATTGCTTTTACTCTTCATGTTTCTCAGATGTAATGATTTCCCTTTTTTCTCTTTTTCAATATGAAATTAAGAATGTCAACAATCATCTACAGCAGTTTATATAGGATTTTCTCACATAGATTTCCACATGTTAACTATTGTGAAGATGACAGTATAATGTAGTACAATAGCTCTCTTTACATGATTTTTATGTTTGAAGTCTGTTATTCCTTGAAAGCCTAGAGTAGATAACTATTGTTATTTCCATATTTTGTGTAGCATGAGGTTAAGTAACACATAGGCCTCACAGCCATTCAGTGGCAGAACCCAGATTTTGCCGGTTTAGGAATCCTATAGTTGAGTTATTTCAAGACCTGCAAACAGCAGAGATCAACACGGGAATTAGAACCCAAGGATTTTATTTGCATAAGTGCCTCTGGTGGAATGAGGAAGAAGCTAGGAAAAGAAAAGTAGGGGAGAAAAGTTGTCCAAACACTACATGCTTCACTTCAGAAGTGAAAATGGAAGGAAAGGGACTGGGTGGAAGGACATACAATGCAGCATGGGACAATAAAATTTTGGCAAGCCCATCAGAGAGTACTCAGGCCAAAGTTGCCATCCTACACACAATTTTTTAGGAACCACACTCCCACCCAACATTCAGTGACAAATTAGGAACAGCTACTGCCTGAGGAGCCCTAGATGCAAATGCAGCCATGGCTTTAGCACTGTCTTTGGGACACCTGGTCCTTACCGTAGCCTATCGCTGGAGCTCTGCATAGCACATTCTGGGGCTGCCTACACACTCTTAAACACTATGCTCTACCATCCAGTAGTCTCAAGTCATGAATAATACAGAAGACAAACTGCAGATAGCAGTCCTCCTGCTAAGTTCTAAGATGGAGCTTAGTGAAGATCGAGTGTACCAATGGTATATCACAGACTCTAGGTAGCCTTTCACATTTCTCCAAGATTACTGTAGACTTTCCTCTAAAACTCTTAGACAGCTATAAATGAATGAAAGTAATTGCCAGCTGTTTGATTCACTCATATGGGGCTATGAGAAGTTTTTATTGCATTTGAGAAAAATAATCTTTCAGAGCTCAGTAATGTGCCAGGATGCTCACCATTACTGACGTCTAGCAAACAATGAAGCACATCTCTAGAAACTTCAAAGTGTTGGACAAGAAGAAGATTCAAAAATTCCCTCTTGAATGGTAAGCTGATAGTAAGCATTTCTTGGGACCTTCGCCCCATCAGATGGATCTTCTGTCCAGGAAATATGTGAGACCTTAGGAGCCAGGAGGAACTTAAAGGTGAGATTGTGCCGGAGTCTTTTCCATTCATGGTGATCTAAACATAGTAAACTATACAATTTTTTTAAAATGTTAAATATAAAAATCAATAAAAATGACACAAAATTTCAAGACACGATAGGAAAATAACAATTGTTAATACACTGCGTGTTTTATCTTCAAAGAAGTTAGCTTATTAAAAAAAAGGAAAGACTAAAGAACTGAAGAGTGAAAGGGTAAAATCATTACAGATGCTATGGAAATCAGAAGATCATCAGTACCTATTTTGAAAATCTTTTCTTGTGCAGGATGGAAAATAAAGAAAAAATGGACAGATTCTTAGATATATATGCATTATCAAAGCTGAATCAGAATGTATAAAATTCTGAATAACTCAATATTAGTTAATGATATTCAAAATATAATTAAAAACTTACCAACAAAGAAAATCCTAGATCTTGACAGATTCTCAGCTGATTTCTAAATGAAATTTAAAGAAAATTTAATACCAATATGCCTTAAACTGTTGAATGAAATTGAAAGGCAAGCCATATTCCCTAACTCATTCCCAGAGGCAAATATTATCCTGATAAGAAAAAAAAAAAAAAAAACAGAGAAGGACCCAAACAAAAAAGAGACCAGCAATTCAATATCCCTAATGAACATAGATACAAAAATCCTCAAGAAGATACTAGCAAACAGCATATAGAAAATCATCCAGAAGATTATGCACCATGACTAAGTGGGATTCATCCAAGAAATGCAGGGATGGCTCAACATAATACCCAAATCAATAAATGTAATAGATCACATTAACAGAGCCAAAGACAAAAACCACATGATCATCTTAATAGGTACAAAAAAAGTTTTTGAGAAAGTCCAACACTCATATATTTTATTTTAGAGAACAACCCAGTGCAGCTGAGAAGAATGTGTATTCTGATGTTATTGAGAGCAATTCACTGTGTGAATGTCTATTAAGTCCATTTGTTCACAGGTTTGGTTAAGTTCTGATATTTCTTTGCTGATTTTTGTCTAGTTGATCTGTCTCTCTGTGATAGTGGAATATTAAAGCTATTGATTAGTTGATTTGCTATTCTATTAATAATTGTCTTATATAGTTGAGTGCTCCCTTATTTGGTGCATACTTACTTATTATTGTTATGTCTTCCTCTTGAACTTTTCCCCTGCAAGTATGTAGTTACTTTCTTTATCTCTTTTGATCATTCTTCATTTGAAGTTCACGTTGGCTTCCATCAGAAGAGTTACCCCTGCTTTTATTTGGGTTCCTGTTGCATGAAATATTGCTTTCCATCCTTTGACTTTAAGTCCAGCAATTTCTTTTGAGTTAAATGTGCTTCTTTACAGATTATTGTTGGGTCTTGTTTCTTGATGCAATCTGCCAGTCTGTTTCTTTTGATTGGTGAATTAAGGGCATTTAATGATGGTTATAACTGATATGCACTGACTCCCTTTTGTCATGATGTTTTCCTGCTTCTAGTTACCAGCTTTTCCCCTCTGTTTAATTACTTGCACTGCGTGGTGATTTCTTTCTGCCGTTGTTTTTGTAATTGTGGTTATTTTTGTCTCTGTCTAGAATATCTTTCAGTATTCTTTGTAGGGTTAGTTTGGTGGTTATGAGTCTCTTCAGTTGTTCTTTGTCATGGAAGTATTGTATTTCCCCATTAATTTTGTAAGATGGCTTTGCAAGATATATCAATCTGGTTTGGAAGTTGTTTTCTTTCAGGACTTGAAATACTTCACTCCAAGCCCTTCTTGACTTGAGGGTTTGTATTGAGAAGTCTGCTGTGATTCTGATGGGTTTTCCTTTATAGGTGATTTATTTCTTTTCTCTAACAGCTGCTATTTTTGTGCTGAATTTCTGGAATCTTGATTATTGTATGTGTTGGTGTAGTTTTATTTTGATTATGGCTGTTTGCAGTTCTATATACTTCATTTATTTGTGTGTCAAATTTTTTATCCATGCTTAGGAAGTTTTCTGCCATTACTTCTGTGAAGAGATTTTTCAATGAAATTTGCACTGTCTTCAGCTTGCTCATTGATACCAATCAATCTAATGTTATTCTTCTTTACTCCATCTTGTAGCTGTTGGACTGATTTTCCATGGTCTTTTTCTATTTTTAAGATATCTTTCTTTTCATGATCACTAGTTGCAATTTGCCTTCAAGATCTACAATTCTATCCTCTCCTTCTTTGAACCCATGGTATACAATTTTGATGGAAGTTTTAATTTCTTAGATTTGTTTGAATCTGTTTCACGGATTCCATGTTTTCTCCATGTTAGACATTTTTTGTTTGTATCATTTTTCTATGCTCATCTATTCTTTTGTGTCTTGTCTAATATCATTGTTTTGAAGCATCATTTATTTTTGTACCTGGGAGATTTTCTCTATAGCTTTTTCCACTAATTTTTGCACTTCTGTTGCTATCATTTCAGCAAGTTTCAGCATCTGACTTCCAATTTTATCTACCTCATTGAGCTCCAGGCTTGTCCTGGGTGGATTGGGTGTCTAGGGCTGCATTTTGCTTCTGTATCGTGTGATTTTCCATTTTCTCTTTTTTACTTTATTTTGCTTTCTGTGTTAATGCTTGCCAATGTCTTATGATAGATAGCTTTATTATTAGTATTGAGGCTTCCTGAGGAGATGTCTGCTTTTTAGAGGTGTTCTCTAGGAATAGGTAGTTCTTTATAGCTTTTACAACCTACCTTCCCAATTTGTAAAGGATGCAAAGCTACTATTTGGCTCAGCACCCAGTCCCTTGGTACTGAGCTGCAGTGATGTTTATGACCCTATACATTTACAATATTATCATACAGGGGAGAAAAACTGATTGTAACATTATGATAGCCTTACTAAAGTAATACAGTTAGTATTAACAATAGTTTCAAGTACAGATTAACTACTGACAAATTATGGTAAGCATTAACCTGCTATATCTGACCACAGGAGCAAACTTTAAAGTTATGTAATGAAATCAATCATATACCATGTACTTGTAGGCAGTGATTTTATTCAGGCTGGAGTGATTTTACCCATCTGTGTGGAGCAAGGAAGTTAAGATGGGCAGGGAACAGAATAAAATAAGGTCAAGTATAGTACAGTTAAAGCTCTAGGTCAAAAGATCATCTGAGTTTGAGAAACCAGAGGACACAGTAGGAAAAGAATGAAACAGAATGCAAAGGGAAATCAGAAATGGAAGAGACAGTGTTTACTCACTTGAAAGTTTAAATTCAAGGAGTAGCTCAGGAAAGAAAATGTATGACAGAAGGAAATGAAAAAGAAATGTAAGAAAATTAAAAGTGAAAAAAGGAATAAAGAGAGCATGAACAGAAAAGTAAAAAAGAAAAGAAAGAGAGAATAAAAAGAAGGAAGACCAAAGAAAGAGAAGAGAAAAAAAATCCCCAAAACAAAAATAAACACAAAATACAAAACAAAGACAGATAACATCCAACCAGACAGGAAAGGGGTAGACAATCAGACAAACAAGGGAGAATAAAAGTAGGAAAATACCTCTAGCTTTTACAGTTCTGTGATAGTGTCCATGTTACATCCCAGATGTGCTCAATACGGAGTTGATCTTAGCCTCTGGATGCGCCACCAGGACTGTTCTTCTGTTGGTAGAGTTCTCCAGAGCCCAACAGCTGGCTTCTCACTGCAGCTTCAGAGGCTTCTGTGTTGCTGGTTTCCCTGATCACTCCACCTTCCAAGGTGTTTGTGTGTGTGTGCTGGCACTCCCAGGGCTGACTGTCCTGGGTCTCCATATTCTTTATAGGTTTGTGAGATGTTTCATTTTAAAAATGACTCAATTGGCAGGTTCCTATCAATTATTTTCACCATGTAACAGAACCTCTAACAATTGTGAATTCTCATAGTAACAACCTAAACTTGGAAGAAAAAGCTCAGAGTCATGCAGGAAATATCTGTGTAGTTAGGTGTTTTAGAAGCCTATTTCCTTGCCCTTGATTCCCTCTCATAATATCTGATTAGGCATCCCTACTGGAGCCTCACCTCTCCTACAGACTGTGCTACATACTGTGCCTAGGTGAATCTTCAAAAGCATGTAAAGGAAACTAAACAACACATAGATTTTAATTGCAAGCTTTTCTGCTCCTTCATGTGGCTCAGAGGCTCACAAAAGTCTAACATTGAATTTTCTAATTTATACTATGAAACCCAATGGATCTATTACTAATCTTTAGTCTTTTAGCTTCAAATTTGCCTTTTGTTGCCTGTTACAACTCCTAGATGTGGTTTCTTCTCTGCCATCTGTGAAGCTTTACCAGTGGAAGGCACCCAATGGAAAATGGAGGTTATAGGCTGTCACTAGGTTCTGCCATATCATCCCAATTCCTGTGGCACACATGGCTCCAAGTGCTGCCCAGCCCCTTTGGCAAGTGGTAGCTGAAGTTGTATCTTATGTTTAGCAGCAAGAAGCACCTCTACACAGACATTTACATTTGGCACTCAAGTGACTTTGTACAAGGTGCAACTATGCCCACAGATTTCTGTGAGCAGCTTTCCCTGATGGTTACCCTACCATGGCTTTCTAAGGTTATAAAAAGGTCTAGATCTCAATCTGTGAAAATTTCTTTCTTTGGTGTTGAGTTTCATCCATAGAATAAAAGCTTATTCCTGTACCTTACTCTCTGCTCTTTATTGCTGAGCATATAGTGTAAAGAGTAATTCTTTGTATTTAACTTTCTTTGTTGAAATGACCATGTGTCTTTTATCTCCTGTTTGGGAACTGATTTAAACAAAAGTGTTAACCACTGACACAGAATTATTTTTCATTAAGTGAATGATGTAAATTACAAAGTGTAACGCTGGTTATAGAAAGAGCACTTACTAAATTTTAACTATAACATTACTAATAAAATTGTTTGCTGACAGTGATAGATGCTAAACCAGCCTTAGTATTTTATAAACTCACTGTTTCTTCTTTACATTGTGAACCACCTCTCGTGCCACAAGGAGATCATACCAAGCACAAGGAGATCTTGGTTTCAAAATAAATGCTCTCAGTGGCAATAAATTGACTTCACTGTCACACACATTTTAACATTTCCTCTGCTAAGCATCATGCGAGGTACATTGGATGCTAAGGGAGAATAATCCATCTTTGTGCTCTCACGTCACCCATATCACAATAGGATATACAGTATCAATAACAGAAAGCTGCAATGTAACTCTAAGCGAGTCACACATTTACTTACACTGGACACACAAAACCTGCAACTGATCTGACTTTCTCAGTGGCTCCTATGATACTGAGTAGTGACGTAAATATGAATATAAGTTTGCCTGTCAAAATTTGCTTTAACTTCATTTCTTCTAAAGCCTATCCTCTTATTTGTCTGAATAATATTCTACTTTGTATTCACTCTACCCTCGGAAGACATCCAGATGTAGTAAAGAGGGAAACACCCTCGCCATCTGCTGATTCTTGTGTCTGCGTTGGCAGAGGTTTGTCAACTGTTGACCCTCATGTTCCTATCACTGCACAACATGTTGGTTCCTGCTGCTCAGAGTCTTCCCAGAATGACCCATAGCATTTGTCTCTCTCTATTGGGTTGCAGCTCCGTGGCACTTTCTCTGACTGGGCTCCCCTTTGCAGTCGTGCTGTCTTTACGTGTCTCATCCCGATTGTCTTCCCTGCTCACCATGGGCTCCTAGACTTAGTTAATCTATCTTAGTTAATCTATCCCCATCCCCATGGGTCATCCTTGCTCTAACCATGGCATTCCTTCAGACCCTCACTTTCCTTTAGGATTCCTGGATCTAGAACATCAAAGAAATGTGAGGTGTCTCATAAACAAAGAGAACCAAGAGAGACTCAAGCATGCTAAAGAGGCTGTCTCCAACAGACCATGCCACTCTGCTCCCTGCAGTATGATACTGGCTTATTTTCAGACCACTGTGACCTCATCAGTGTTACAAACTGGAAGAAGAGCCAACTTCCCTGTGGCTTCAGTGACCCTTCAATCATCTAAGATTATTTTCTAGTACTGGAGATTGTACCCAGGTACTGAAGGAGCCTTGAACTACACCATCAGCCTTTTTGTTTTTCAGATAGAAACTTCTTGCTAAAGCATCACTCTAAAACTTGCAATACTCCAGCCTCAGACTCCGGAGGCTGAGATTTTAGGTGTTTGCTACTATAACCAGTTCATCTGAGATTTTATACTATAAGAGTTCATTTGAAAGGGACTGAGATTGAGTTTCACATATCTCAACCAGGTTTTTATTGGCCTTTTCCCCTCTCATCAGCATAACGGGAGAGGGGCAAAAGTAGCAGATTTTTATTTTACTTTGTCTTCCTCTCAAATTAAAGTTTCTTCTGCACAGTACTTTTCCTTGTTTATCTCATTTCACATAGAAAAATCTAGTGGTAGGTGGAAAAACTGACTTACTAACAAGAAAATTCTACAAACTACATCGTTTTCATGTTTCAAAATTGATCATGACATTCTCTTCCTAATATTTCCTGAAAATTCCAAAAATGACTTTGGAAACAATGCTTTAAAATATATCTGAGCCTGCTGTTCCTTCCTGATGGCCTACCTCGTCCAGTTAGATACATTCCAGCCCCTGGCTCCAAGTTACGGTTCAGTCACCAATATTCCTTTCCTTGTTTTCTGCTAGTAAAAACATCTTCATTTCTGTCTGCTTTATGTGTAGAAAAGAGACTATCTTGGACATCAAACTTAAGTGGTGTCTCAAATAGTTAAAATATGATAGATCTATTTCACAGAAACAGAAAAATGTAGTGCTTAATGACTGCAACACAGACTGTAAGATAATTTGATACAATGTGGGAAAAGATGTGCTGTAAAAGAACTCACAATGGAGATGGATTTAGCCTGGAGAGAAATGTCCTTGAAGTCACAAATCATATTTTCTTTCTGTATTCTTCATTACACATAATGTGGTTCCTTTCATAGGAAAAACATAAAAGTATTTGTTGAGTGGAACTTAATGGAATTCATACTTAGCTTCATATTCAATATAAAGAAATGAAATTTGCTCACTTATCCTGTAGTGATATAAAAGCTGACTAATTTGGAGAACATTCCCATGAAACCTCAGGCAGAACCTGAGATATTTTGGAAGCTGGGCTAATTTTCATTTCTACTAAAAATAGATGCATTGGGGCTGGGGATACAGTGCAGTGGCACCGCTCCTGGTAGAGTAGTGCAAGGTTCCGAGTTCGATCCCCAGTACCGAAAAACAAAAAATGCATTTACATTTAAAAGATTTGCATGGATATCACTAGGTTTGATTTCTACATTCGATTTCATAAACATTTTCAGGAACTATTGCTTCTGTTTGCTTTTTGTTGAAGGGAGTCTAGGGTTTTTTTTTTTTTTTTTTGAAAATAAGAAGTCATTATTGTGTGTACAGTTCAAAACAGCCTTCTCTCCCTGACTGATTCTGTAGTCACAACAACCATATCACTGCAGGTGACTTTGAGTCTGTGATTCAGCTGGAGGGAGACTAGATCAATAATTCACTTTAAGGAAAAATAACTAGCTTTAGGCAAAAAATAAAATCAGGGCAATAAATGAAAACAGTATATATCATATTTGAAAATTGTATTAGTGACAACAAGGAGCTGAGAAAACCAACACTGTGTGTTTTAGTGTCTGATCTTTCATCTAAGATTTCGTTGTCTGAATCAGTGTTTATAGAGCTAAGAGAGAAGTGAAACCCCCATAAAGCAATTTAATCAAAGCTCTGCCACACCTATCAGAATAAATATCTACATAAGACACAATGGGTATGACTTAACTGTGTCAATTACACGCCACGAAGACTGACCCAACTAAAGATTATTCTAGGAATGGTACTCAGAAGAATTTAATTAATGCATTTAGGAAGCCATTCAGGTACAATTTCCAAATATATCAAAACAAGGTAGCAGAATTGCATATTTACTTTAGCATTGCAATAGTGTCAAGGAATAAATGGAGAAATACATACTTTGAAGCAAAAGGTAGCAGAAATATTTATGAGACCAGAAGCAATATAAATTACGAGTAAGAGAAAACACTATAAAATAATGGAAGAGCAGGGCTTTTCATTTGGGTTGATGTAAGTATACTAAGTGCTACAATTGTCAAAACCAAAAGCTGGATTCTCTTGGTGAGACTAAAATCAAAGGACCGCTGATACAGTGTTAAGAGAAAATTTTCTCTTTATAAAAATATTTCCCTTGGGAAATAAACAAGGATTAATAGAATTAGAATATAATAATTTTACATCACTTGATTAAATAATCATTGATTGATTCAAAGTGAGGAAATTAAGGAAAAATATTATCCAATTTATTTAATTAGCATATGAAAGAATCTTTACAAATATAAAATTCCTTCATGGTCAATCTAAATTGAGTGCTCATGTGAGAGAAGTTGCAAAGATAACGTAGACACACACCTGCAACCCCATCACTCAGCAGACTGAAGCAGGTGGATCACCCAGAGGTCAAAGCCAGCCTGGGTTACATAGTGAGCTCAAGGCCAGACTTGTAATGAGCCCCTGTCTCAACAACCACCTCATCAAAGAAAAAATATAATGATAGAGCTGCATTTGAAATAACACAAGAAATTTGTAACTAGAGTTGAAAATCCATGCAGTAAAATCATTACTTCAATAACTGAACTGCAAGAAAAATAGAAAGGAAGGGGAATTTTGGTTAAATAGACCAACTGTATTAATCAATTTTTATGTATAGAGCTCAAAATCCTAATTCAAACAAATACATTTTAAAAATGAGATAGGAAGCTGAGTTTTTTTAAAATAATATTTTAACTTTAGGATATTTTAATTTGAAGTGTAACCACAGTATTTCTGGAAATTTATTTATTATTTCTTCTTTTTGACATAGAAATTTTGATATTTGTTTTATTTTTAAAACATCAGAAGATGTTTTCATCTCTTCTGAGAAGTGGTAAGGAGTGTATATTAAAGAAGATTGGACAAGAACTGATACATTTTAAACTTAAAATGGGCGCATCTAGGCTTATATGACCTTTTCCAGTTTTGCTTATGTTCAAATTGTTTGTCAATATCAATGTCCAAGTAGGCCATTTGACCCCTACTGTCTAAAAAATGAACAATACCCTTTCCTTGGGGTGGCTTAACAGCAGTCTAACGACTGCTGACCAGGGATTCTGATTTCCTTGACATCTTAATCAAAGGCACTGGATACAGCTATTTGGCATCTAGCATGAAACTCACGTCTCCTTCAATTAAATAAAATACAAACTCATCCTGTGATAGTAATGTAGAAACAATCAAATTTGGTATGGTTTCTTATGACAAGTTTAAGGTTTAAATTGAAAAAAAAAAGGACATCATAAAAATTTAAATGTGATTAGTTTAGTTTCTCAAATTTTAGTATCCCTTTCTGTTTCATTTAAGACAAAAAAGTGATGAAGGACAAGAAATAAGTACCATGGGTAGCACTAGAGTTGTTTAATGTATTTGAAGTCTGTTATTTTGCAACACACACACCTCTGAGACTTCTACCTAAAATTGCTGTACATACTGAATCTGTGTGTGAGACACAATGATTTGTTATAAGCTGTGCCAGAGGGAAAGGCAATGGAGGCACCCTTAACAAAGTGTGCATTTTAAACTATACTAACCCTAGAGAAGTCACAGGATCCTGTCAGAGACAAAATTTTTAAGGGCATGAGAACAATAGTAAAGCAGGCTGTGGCTCCCCTGTGACATTTTCACAGCAGCTCATCCTAATTATTAATGCACAAGGTGCTGAGTCAGTGAGTCCTGTAAGTTAATGGCAGAAATACCAAAAGAAAATCCTCCTGTCCCTCCCTCAGGTGATCTGAGGCAGCATGGTTCTACTATATTTTCCACCATTTTGTCAGTCACAGATTTTATTTCAAACTAAAATCTAATTTCCTGTGAACATGCACGCCACTTACCCTATAATCCAAAAGATTCACCCTTCCAAGATTATTTTTCAAAGGATAATCAAAATAGTAATAACTAAAAGTAGCATTATTTTAAGTCTTCTCCTTTTAGGGGAACAGAAAGTTTTGTGAATCCTTTGGTTTTCACAAACCAAAGGATTTTGTTTTGTTCACTTAAGTCTTTCTTATAGAAACCAATTTCTGGGAACTTTTTCCAATTTTAAAGGAAACTGAATGGGCTATTTATTAGAAAATGTGACAACACATAACAACAAGCTAAAGTAAAATTCAGGTACTAGATATGTGCTGAATAAAAGTTTCTGACAAGTGGAGGAGATAACACAAATTAATAAAGGGATGTAACCACCTATGATCAAAATTTGCTGGTTCTTGCTTCCAGACTTGCAAAAATTAGCAGAAACTACACTGGGGACACAGATGTCTGTGAATAACACACTGAGCAGCTTATTTGATTAGAAAGTCTCAGAATGAGGGAAGGACATTACATATGTGTTGAAATTAAACCTGCAACAGATATCTTCCCATTGTTTTCTTTTGCAATCTCAAGCTAGAAAATATTTCTTATTAAGAAGGAAGTAAACATGTTTTTATAAGGAATACTACAACATTCAGCAATAAATTTATAATGGTAATAAAAGTTAAATGAACTTGTGTAATGCCACAAAATGATTATTTATCAACCTGTGATAGTTAATTGTGGTGTCAGCTTAAACAGATCAACAAATGCCTGGTGGATTTGTAGAGCACAGTTCTGGGTGTGCAATCAATTCACACACCTAATGCAACATGGAAGACCTTCCCTGCTTGTGAGTGGCACCAGCCAATAGGCTCCATGCTTGGCTGAAGTAAAACAGAGTGAAATAAGAGAGTCTTCCATTTTGTTTCTGAGGAGCTTCAGTCTTCACCATCACCTTTCGATGATCCTCTTTGGCTTCCGGTGCAGACTTCAGATTTCCAGCAAAGACCATTTGGTTTTCCAATGGGGATTTGCACAGATGTCTACAGTGAGCTCCAGGCCTCTAGCTTTCCACTGGATCCTCCTGCCTTCCAGGCTGCAGACGTCACTCAGAAGGGTTTTAACTAACAAAATTCCACCTCGCAAAGAATTAATTTTATTGATTAAAGCTAGCAACTCATTGTATCCAAAATCCAGATGGGTTTTCTCTTCCTACGGCTTTTGATTTACATATGACTAAAATATTCCCAAATCTACATTGTTACTGCGTCTCCCCAGTGAATCCTGTATTCCCATCTTGAAATTTCCTCTTCTCAAACTTAACATATCTAAATCCAAAGTCAGTGTTTGTTAAAATCACAGTCATGACCTGTCTGCTATTACTCACCTTCCTGGTGTCTGAGGCAAAATCTTTAAAGACAACTTTATCCCTTTTATCCTGTCAGCCCTCAAAGTGCTACTGCATACTCCTTTGAAATGTCTGTCATATATAACCCTCATTTTCATTCTAACTGGCACCGCTCCATTTCCTGCCCTTGTCAAGTTGGTCTAGATCAATTTCAATTGCAGTGATCAAAATTTCATTAGGTTACTGTCTTCGGTGAGCCATTCTCATCCTCACAAATGGCCAAATACATCCAAGTCCATTACTACCTCTCTAAGTATTTAAGCTTTGCTTCCCACCCCAACTGGCTCCAAGCAGTTTTTTGATGTTATGTTTGTGTGGTTGTTTGTTTGTTTTCAGTCTCTAATACTTCTAATTGGATCTTCCATTTCAGAAGCAATCTAGCTTGCTATTTTCCACATTTTTCACCTCTTTAGCTGTGTTGACTCCTTAGACACTCTAAGAAGTGTCTAAGAAAAGAATTCTTAAGATGTTGTAGACAGTAATGTGTCTTTTGAATTTGCTTAAACTAAGCAAATTATAGACGGTATCATCAACAACTCAAGATTCAGGAAAACGATCTTACTATTTGTTTTAAACAGATGGAGAGACCAAAGCACAACAAAATGATTTAAACAAACTACATAAAAAGGCAGGGTCTGCAAGAGTGTTAGGGAATATAATGAAAAGTTATAAATCGGTACTAGTGGTCTTAGTGGAAAGAAACAGATCTATCTTATGAAACATTTCATCAAGGCATCTGTTTGAAATAAATATATTCTTCTAAGTAAGAGAAGTGCTGAAACCTACATGTTTCATCAAGGATTTTTGGAAACAGTAAGCATTATTACAAGTTCCCATCTCTACGAGTTTAGTTTAAAGAGATCATGAAAGAAGACAGATACTTTATCTCAGAAGCATGTTTTTTTTGTAACACCTGCTCATTCCATCACCACTTTGATATACAACTTAATGGAAATGCTACCATGCTGTAAAATACTTGGGGCAAATAATTCACATAGTGGCTTCATGGAAACACATTGTGTAAGAGGTAAAGACAGAAAACTATGCACAGAGCCCTCTTGTCTCTCCGTTGTCACGACCTTAAGGTCAGGTTAGATGCGTTTTTATTTTCACTCAGTCCAACAAGGCCTGGTCCTTATTTTATCTTCCCATCATTCATGAGAAAAGTCTTACTTTTCTCCTTCATAGTTAAATTGTTCATAAATTTTTTCCTTACCAAGTCTGGCAATCAGTTGCCATGATTTGAGGATTCGAAAAGCTCTCTAAGGGGCTGGGGATTTAGCTCAGTGGCATAAGCACCTGCCTTGCAAGCAGGCAGTCGTGAGTTCAATCCCTGGTACTGATAAAAAACGAAAAAAGACAAAAAAAAAAAAAAAAAAAAGAAAGAAAGAAAGAAAGGAAAAGCTATCTAAACATCGCATACATTTTAGGAAGTAATGAACATAAAGTTCCTTCAATATCTTTCCTTTAAAAAATATAACACCCTACTTTTGCTTCTTTTTCTCTAATTCTCTTGTAGCTTATGGTTCTAGTTTTCACTAGAAAAATAAGTGCAGACAGCTTTAACATGAGTCAGAACAGGAAGTTCAGTGTAGAACTATGAAATCTTACTTAGGAAATGAATTTCAATGCTGACTATCTCCCCAAAATTCCATTTTATACTTATGAAAGTGTGAATTTCATCCATTTAAAAATTACAAAATTTAAAACTATAAATTCTTGAAAAAAAGTACTTAAAAATTCACATTCGTTTGCCTCAGATATCAACACAAACCTATACACCTAAAGCTCAGAAGAGCATTTTATTCATTAATATTCTGGTTATCTTTATTCATACTGAAAATAAGAAAAAACACAGACAAATTAGTATGTATAATCACAGATACAAGTATGATTATATAATTTGAACATATATCAGTTTGTTTTTCAAAACTTTGTGATTGACGTATATAAGTAAACATATTTCTGATATTACAGCATGGTGCTTCAGCACACGTACACTGTGTATTAGTATCAAATCAGAATAATCACCTTATCTAGCACTATAAACATTTATCATTTCTTTGTGGTCAGAATATTCAAAGCTCATTCTTCTACCTATATATATACATTATTAGCTGCAGTATTCTTACTTGCAAAGAACACACAATACACTCACATTTACTCCTCTTATCTGACTATAAATTAATGTTGGTTAATCAACATTTGCACACACACAAAGCACTCTGACCTACCCTTCACAACCTCTGGTAACTGATGCTCTGCTCTTTGCTTCTAGGAGAACAAGGCTTTCAAAGTTCTAAAGTTTTGAGTAATGCCTTCAACTCTAAATGAAATATAAAGTATGCAATACATGTTTTCATATCTCTAAACATACGTCATACAACCTTTCATTAATAGTTTAATTTAGCCTCATTCAGATCATTTAAATCAACTGTTTTGTTATTTAGGTAGTTAAATTTTTACTATGTAAAGTTCATAAATGAAGTAGTAGACAACAGGTTTCAAGAAACATCACTATGTAGCCCACTACAAACCCACTTTCTAAGAAATTCCATTATAAGCAGGAGTAGAAAGCAAGGACCATTTGGTTGGCATGAGGTCTGATTATCATATAAAATTTTTGATGACCCGGTCAAGAGATTAGAAGTTAATAATGCAGAAGAAGCCACAAAAGCATAAGCAGGTAACTATGTAGCAATGAGACTGAGATTTAGGGTGTGGAAGATGGACAGGAGAGAAAGTAAAAAGGATCAAGATGTGACATTTATTTGTACCAGCTCCTCATGAAGATTGCATATTATGCATTGCAAGCATAAACTAAAAAAGAAAAACGAATGTATTTTAAATTTTGGGGGCGAAAGGATCCGAGAGTCAGGTGGAACACACCAGTGGTAGATGTGCCAGGGAGGCTTTGCACAGCATCCCAGCGTCCCTATGAAGTGAATATTTAGTTTATTAGGTACATTTCCTATTCCAGACTGTGATCAGATTCCCTGGGGTCCTCTTCACTCCTGTTTTCTTCATTCAGTGTCACTTTTCATGTTGGAATGTTTATAGGTGTTTCTTGCAAAAGGTATTTGAAAAGTGTAAGAATTATGTGTGGAACACTCAGCTCTTCAGAGGAAAGATGCCATAAAATCTAATACATAAATAATAAATCAACTCAACAGATGTTGACTTTTTCTTTTCAGACAGTGACTTTAAACTTGTGATTCAGAATCTTTGACAGAATAAATAAACTAAAACCTGAAACTCAATTTGTCTACCTTACCCAAGGACAAAAGATAAAATCTTGGATTAAACAGAATTATTTTTATCTTATCAAACAAAATGGGACAAGAAGTACTATTCATATCTTCAAAGGTCTTATAGTAAAACATTGTTTGCAGGGATCTCAAGTTGAATAGTGTACATTAAATGGAAATTAATAAACCCAAATCGTATTAGTCCTTTAATTATATTTCAAGAATATTTTAGCTTTTCTTTATTAAAGGAAACAAACATTGAATATTAACCAAGAAGTATTAAAATCTAAGCACAAATTGGTCATCAACTTGCAATTTCTTAGCCAGAAAAGCACTGCTTTTTGATGTTAAAAATTGCAATATCAATAAAGAAGGAGGCATAATTTGAGTATCAAAAAATGAGATAAACCCTCTAGAATTCCATGTTAACTATGTACAGTTATTGAAATTAAATATTTGCTATGATGTTATTTTTACCATGGTAATATGAATACTTCTTAAAATTCTCAATTCTTGTCTAATGACAATGTCTCAATAGTCTAATGACAACATAATGTCATTACACTATAGTACATGGTACCTATCAAAAACACTTTGAATCTCACACTCTAAAGCATGATCAACATAGTGGCCATATAGACATCCCTCTGGGATCTGATAGGCATTCAGAACTGAGGCTGCAACCCTAGATCTATGGAGTGGAACCAGAATTTGGATAGAACTTCAAGAATTTTATATGCACAGTTTTGAGACAGAACTTCACTGGGTAGTGCAGACTCCCTTGAACTTACTTATGTGGCCCAGACTGGCTTTATTTATTCATGAATGAAAAACAGTTCATCAAATATACTTGTCCCAAAAATGTATTACATGGCCCTTATTTAGTGAATAGAAATAATTGCAAGTTCTCTCTCTCTCTCTGTCTCTCTCTCTGTCTCTCTGTCTCTCTCTCTCTCTCTCTCTCTCTCTCTCTCTCTCTCTCTCTCTATATATATATATATATATATATATATATATATATATAAAACCATAGGTCTGCTATACATATGCTGTAAACATGCCTTTCCAATAACAGACTATTGACAGAGATAAGAAAGAGTCTTTCTCTACAGGTATAGTTTAATACTAAAATAAGAATTCTTCAGATGCATATAAAGTTTATAGTTGAAACTTATTGTTTAGAGTTTCACATGTATGTGAAGAAAAATGGACTTTAGAAAAAGACGTTTTGGAATATTTTAATATTTGTCATCCTAAAAAGAAAAACCTTGGGTCTTTTAAAGAATAGGCAGGCATACACCCATGAAGATACTGTGATACCAAACTGATCTACAATGCCTTTTTTTATGTGAGTGAAGGGCCCTAACCTCCTGATAGTGTCCTATGGAATACTTGAACCCAATCTGCGTTCTAAGCACCACAATGGAGGTCAACAAACAAAACAAGAAAGCTTGCAAAAGGTCTTAGGTGTCTGTAGTGAGACCAAACACTCATGGAAGAAGTCAAGAAAAACATATTTGTTACTTAAAAACAAGCAGCAAGAATAAGCTGGAGCCCAGGACCCATGGCAAGCCTATGCCATCAGCTTAGGAAAGCTGCACAGGGTAGACAGAGTCTCATCTGCTCATGCCCCTCATTGCGACACAGCTGAGAGAACCTAACATGGTCTTTCCTGGATTCTACATACTGTGCAGAAACAGCTCAGAGTGTCTCGTTCCAGGAGAAATGAGGACACAGCCTTGATTGTTCCAGATATTTCCCTCTTCTCTCAAGATTTGGGATTCTCAGTACATTTGGCCAGAGTATTGCAAGTGTTATAAAGAAAGAGCCAAGGACGTCTGGGGAAGCTGTCTCATTGTACTATTTCAGGGTACAGTGAAGCATAAACTAAGCACTTTAAAATGTTTTAAACTCCTTTGCATGAAAGTGAATAGGGTCCTTGAATTGGGGCAAGGAAATGGAAGTTAGAAAATGATAGGAACAATGCATGTGGCTAGAGACTGTGAAAATGGTGAAGAAAAAACGTACTGTTGTCAAAGTAGGTTGCTGCTTGCCAATGCTGGCTTCCTATAGGTCAAGCAGTTAGTGGGCAGGGAGAGAAAGAGAGCAGCCAGTGTTAATAGTTAATGTCTGTGTAGGAAGTGGAGTCAGCAAGTGGGTTGCCCAAGAACCATTTATTGGTATAGTTGTATTACATGACATCAATACAACCTTCAGAAATGGAAAATAATTCTTATAAATATAACATACTAAATTTACAGAGACCTTGAATGGAAGGTGATGTTAGAGGCCTGAGTGCTAAGAACAAGTTGGTAAGATTTCACTTCAGAATTACTGTAAATCGAATATCGACAGCATTGCTGGAATCTTCAGAAATGTAACTACAAAGACATTCTGAATAATATATCACTTGGTTCTTAGTTCTTCTAAAAATTTAGGACCATATAAATATTAAGGGTACCAAATACTTCATCCAAGTGAATTTTCTACGTTTCACTTGGTTTGGCTCTACTGTGCATGCATGTGCAAGTGTGTGTATGTGTTTGTGCATCTAAGTAACATTCCCTATGATTCAGAAAAATATTATTTAGCTGAGCCAATAGAGATATTTTTAGATTTCTTCATTGCAATGAAACAGGACACATGAAATATACTGACTTCATTTTAGAATACTATGTCATTCATGGCTTTTCAAATGGATCTATTTGAGTAGATTATAATTCTTTTTCTTTTCCAATGCTTTAATTTTACAGCCTGTGTATGAGAGAGCACTTTTCTTGTTGGCTTTTGTGACTCTTTAAATGATGTCATTAATGTGCTTTGACACAAACATGACTTTCTATTTATGCTATTTTAACTCCTAACACAGAACCTATCTTATCTTCAAGGAACTCTGACTTGCCGGTCATACTGTTAGCCATGAACATTCAGGTGCTGTCCTTCACCATGCCATTTTGTCTTGTTGAAGGCTTCAATGGAGAGAGCCAGAAAAGACTAATTTTTTCCTTAAAAAAGCATCAATTCGTGGTCATATTTCCAGCAAAGTTCTCACAGTAAGTAGTTCCCACTTAACTTTCAAGTTGTTTCTGTATTGCATTTTTACCTTCCGTCTTTTGTACTGAAAATAGATATTCAAGGAAAAAATTCTTTGCCTACTTGTTTTAAGTGTCAATGCAAGAAAATAAATTCAAAAGTATATAACATTAAAACAAATAATGAAATCATTTAAGAAAATTCGAGATTTTTTCTATGCAATTTCTTTTATTTACTGAGAATTTTTGTCATTAGTTATATTCAATCAAGTTATTGTGTTCCAGAGTTTATCTAAATCCTTTATTCTGTGTTGATATATGATTATTATGTTATGGTCAGATTTTTTTTTATTTTAACTTTTTCTCTTTTTAAAAAAGATATTCAATTTGAAAATGTTGGCATTTTTCTAAATTCCTAAAATATTAAGACTTCTAGCAATTCAGTCTCCAAATTATTGCTTAGTGGTTATATCAGTAATGATTTAACAGAGTCAAAGGAATAAGATTAAGACATTTACCAACTCTAACTCCTGGTCTTTTCAGTGATATTCAAAATCAAAATTCATATGGTTCACTTTAACTTAAATGACTACCATTCTGGTCTTGAAACTTTTTATCTTAATTGTTTTCCTAAAGTATAAGATCGTCTTCAACTTATAATAAACACTTCCTTAGAAACAAGACATCTTGGGTAGTGCTAAAACAAGATTTACTGCAGATAAATATAGATTATTTTCAATAATGGTCATCTACTTTACTTTTCCCATAGGATGGAAAAATGCACACATAATTTTGAAATACCTTTCAATTAGCAATAAGAACAGGCACCTGAGGTGTTACCTTTATATTTTCTTATGACTCATAATCAAAATTAAGATCTTATTCCATATATAATGCCAATATTCTTGTTTTAATTACTAACAAATCTAGAGCATACCTACTATTTTTAAGACCCTATGGATAGTAAATGCACATTTTTGCTTTTTACACACTATATAAATTCAAATCCCCAATACCAATGAGGAATTTTAGAAACTGCAACAAGTATGTATCAAAAAATTTAATAAATATTTTAAAAACACAGGGACAGAGAAACACAGAGACAGAGACAAAAAGAGAAGGTAAAGGGCTAAAGAAAACAATTAAAATACAGTGTTTTGCGTAAAAACGAGCAGAAAATCTGTCATAGAGATCATCTCAGGTGGAACAATTCCAAGTCATTCAGACAATGAGTCTAACATACTGCAATGATCTAAGCAGGAGTAGGACAATTTTCTCAAGTTTGGATTAAAAAGTTCTCACAGTAAACTAATTTACTGGAGGAGCTAAAGCAGTTTTTTAGGGTTGGTTTTTTTTTTTTTTTTTTTTTAGTCTCAGGTGGGGAGATGAAATACAGAAGTTAAATAGGTGAGTGGACAGACAAACAGATATAGCTCATGATTCTCTTCAAAGCAAAACTTTGAAATAGAAAATTGTCATGGAAATGATAAATCCTTCTGAAACACAAAGCCATCAAAAATAAACAATCATAGAATCAACAGGCCCTGGGGTGGGAGGGAGGAAGACTGCATAACAGTGAAGCTCTGTGTATGCTGTGTTCACCTCCAGCCCACGTCTGCACTGCTCTACATGGGACTACACAACTTCTAGAGAAAACAGAACAGACAGTTTCTTAAAAATAGTACTTTTAAGAATGTTGCAAAAGCACAGACTCACCCACTCACCAGCTAGGGCAATTACATTTTAATATAACCACATGTGTTGATGAATTATACATATATTGTTTTATGTTGAGTTACTCTTCTATTTTTAAAATTTCATGATTATCATAATAAGTGACTATAGCTTCTCTTATTGTGATTGGAAATATTTCAACTTTAATGAAGTTTACCTGCTGAAGATGATATGTAATTGATCTCAACAAGTCCTAGTTGTCTCATTTCATTAATTAATGGTTTCAGTTGTCAGTCTCCCCTTGATTTACAGTTGGACACATGATAAAGTTTTAATGAATATGAAATTATTAATTTTTCCATAAAGAGCTCTTTATCCAAATAAAAAAGAAAATTCTCAAAAGTAGAATCTGATAGTACTGAGAATATAATACTTTTAATCATGAAAATCATCACAAAATTTTAAAGATCTCAATTACGCTGAAGTAATCTTCATCATAAATCTATGAAAAAAAGCAAAATTATTTTGCACTTGCAAATATATTTCCAATAATTTCTTTAAATCCATATTGTATGGTTATCTTTTCCCTCTTATGAAATAGTACATTTTCACATTTTTACTGTGCATTTTGTCCCTATTTCATATCTATCTTTGTTGCAAGTTACAGCAGAGGAACTGATATGGTTTATAGCTAGATGTTCCCTCAAAGCTTCATGCACTCATACTTGGGCTTTGAGAGGTGATTGGATCATAGAGGTGTGACATGCATCAGATTAGTCCACTGACAGACTTATAGCTAAATGTGACATTGGGAGGCGGGGGCTGGTTGGAGGAGGCTTCCTTCCTCCCCTGCCTCTCCCTTCTTGCTCTCTGTCTGCCTTTCCCCTCTACCTAGCTGTCCTGCCTTGGATCACTGGACTATAGACTGAAACTCTACAAGCTATGAGCCAAAATATACCTCTCTTTTAAATTTCAGGTGCTGAATTTTGTTTCCTAGAAATCAGGAAAGTAACTAACACAGGAATCAAGGTCTAGTTAAGTATTAAAATACAAAATCTGATAAAAATGTAAAAATCAATCTAAAGATTAGTTTAGTTTAATGTAAATAAGGCATCCAAAATCAGTTTGCCTTAATTTTTAACATCAGATATCTAAGATAAAAGGAATACATATTTTGCTTATTGATATAAGAAGAAATTCTGAATGGGACAAGGCCATTATTGTATGATCAGCTTTTATTATAACCTCAAGCTCAACTTGAAAAAGAAAAGTCCTTTTGTTAAGTCCTTATTTTGTTTTCTTACATTTCAAACCACGATTTTTATTTTATTTTGCATTAGACTATGTTTATATAGAAAAATCTAACCGTAACATTTAATATATTTGTGATTTAGATATTTATCCTTGATCAGTCATCTTACCATTTAGCAACTTTACGTTCTCAGTACCATAATCTATATCCTTGCAAAATAGACAATATACCTAGTAGATACTTAAAATTTTAAGAATTTATTATATAAAAAATTTCCATTAATACATTTCAAAATAGTCTGTATCATTTTAAACATACTTAACTCATTCTTACCATGTTTAGGGGCAGTTGTAGAAGATTTTTCCACCTGTGTGTTTATGACACATGATCATTAATGCTATGAATACTGCTACTAAGGGTTATCCAATAGTAAGCAGGCTTGTAAAAACATTACGGTGTGTCTTCATCCACTTATTCTCCAGATCTGAAACCATGAAACTTCTAGATCTTCCCTAAAGGCCAAATGACTATAAACAGTAAATTCTCTACCTTAATTCAGGACATTGAAGCAGCCAAAATGAGCAACTAAAGATACTTTGATAATAGACTTCTAGAACTGCTTCAATAAGTGTCAAGAATAATGGGATAATTGTGTTCAAAGTGAAGGAGAATATTCTGCACCTCTTATTGTAATCAATTCTTAAATTTTAACCATTCACCATATTTTTTATCAAACTATCTGTTTCAGAGCTACAAAACAGAGTTCTAAAAAATATATGTTGGGGCTGGGGATTTAGCTCAGTGGCATAAACGCCTGCCTTGCAAGCAGGCAGTCATGAGTTCGATCCCTGGTACTGATAAAAAGGAAAAGGAAAAAAAAAAAAAAGACATGTTAGTAACAGAGAGATCATATTCCTCCATCTCGGAGAGTCATCACATAACATTCACTGTGTATCTCTTGAATATTATCCGAAGTAATTTTTAGTATCTAAGGAATATTTTCTGTGGATTAATTATTGCTCTTGGAGGCTATTTGAAGAGTGCTTTGGTTCTAAGAATTAGTAGAGATATTTCTGTCGTCTGCATCAAAAATATCCACACTAAGGCTCATAGTTTCAGAGGTGAAAGTCCCAAGAGATAAGTGGATCCTGAGGACACTAACCTCACTGATAGATTAATCCACTGATGAGGTCATAGCTTGTGAGCTTATTAGAAGTGGGGCCTAACTGTATAAATCATACCAATGGGAGCATGCCTTTAAAGGAAATGTGTTATCTCTGGTCCCTTCCTCTCTTACTCTTTGAAATTCATTCTTCCTCATGACAGCCATAAGGTAAGCACTTTTGTTCCACCATAATCTTCTGCTGTGATATTTCCTCCTTGAAACTTGTTGACCATAGACTAAACCCTTAAAAACCATAAGCCAATAATAATAATAATAATAATAATAATAATAATAATAAGTATGGCTCATGTTGTGAATGTCAAGTATTTTGTATCAGCAACAGAAAGGTGTTTAATATAGTTATTCATTCAGAATACTGTCATTGGTAGGATGATTCTGAAAGATCCTTTAATTTGTAGAGAAAATTCTGTATAAATGTTTCAGCAAGAAAGAAAGTTGTTTTAAAAGGAAGATGTGCCATCTCATTGAATTTTATAATGATAGGCCTTGTAATTTTTTTAAATATCTGAGCAATTATGTGGTTTTCAAAATATTCAAAGAAATAGCTAATTTATATACATGTGGGTTTCTAAATGGCTAAATCATATCACTGAAAAGATATTTATTACAGTTTTAAAAGAGTAGATTTTGCCTGGCAAGCATGAGGTTGTGAGTTCAATCCCCAGGGCCAAAAAAAAAAAGAGTAGATTTTAAGATTACCCAGAGTTAAATATGTGTTGTTTTAAAGCAAATGATTGAATATAAATTTCTGTTCCTTCATCTGAAATATAGATATAATTAATAGTGTTCAGTTTATGAAATACTTGAGAAATTTAAGAGTTTATCTAGACATATGCAAATGTGTATGCATAATATCATACAGAAATTATGGTATTTTACAAGTAATATAAATGTATTTGAGGTGGATAAAATTTTTTATTCCTTCCAAGACATACTGTGTTTTTTTAATGGAAATATTAAAAAATCATCAGGAAAATAAAATTACCAACTTGGATATTTTCTAGAATTCATTAAGAGCTAGAGTTTTGATGTTTTCATAATGTTCATAATAAAACTAGGAAGAATACAGTGACAATAGTTATTTGACCCAAGGCAAATAGTGAGTCAGTAAATCTTAAGTCTACAGACCACCTGCCTGCCAAAGATCGGCTTAACTGGAAAAAATCAATTTAAATCTGCTGTGTGTGTGTTTGGTATGTGTGCAATTGCAAATATCACTGAAAGAAATTTAACCAGCAGGTGCCTGTTATTAAAGTCAGACACTGACAGTATGTTATGCATCTAGCTGACCTCCTCTGAGGTAAACAAGCCAGTGAATGTGTGAAAATCCAGTTATGAATCTCCATGGAGCTCTAAGACCCATGGATGAATACAGAGTGAGGTATGTAATCCAAATAGGTGACATTTTGATAATGTACTTTTTTGTAAGCAGCATCAAGAAAAGAAGACCTTTACCACCTCTATCTTGGAACATCAGGGTGGTTCTTCAGGGATTCACTGAACTCCTTATCCTCTTGATCTTTTAACCTTCATTGAACAAAAGTTCTTGTTCTAAGACAAAAAAGTTACCTTTCTCTGACAAATTCCTCAAGGAGAAACAGACGTACAGTCATAAATATTTCATTCTCTGTCTTTTAAAAATGGAAAAAGTGTCATTTGGTGCAATGTCCACAATCTCATCATTTTTTAATATTTTCTTCACACTACCTCAGAATTATCATACAGCAATGAGATTAGGAATTCATACTAAGAAACTTAATAGAAATAGAGGAGGTTGGGAAAATCAGACTTGCACTGGTAAAGGATTCGTTTTTTAAAATGGATGTCAAAGCTAAATTTGACGGACAGGTAAGTGCAATGTGATCCAGAAGTTGCTGGTCACCTTTAATGAATTTGGCCAATTGAATTGAAATATGATTTATAAATAAAACTATTGATTGGTACAACTAGTATTGAGCCACAATTTCTATTTTAAGTGAAGTATGTCTTTCTTACTATTCTTAAACTAAGTAATACTATGTGTATTTAAGATATAAAATATAATTATATCTAGATAATTAAATGATTATGAAACAAGTTAACATGCAATGATTCACATAATAAACCATTCTGTCTTCTCCTGTCCCTGAGTAACAAGAGGAGCTATTACCTAATGTTTTAGAAAAAAATGTAGAATACAATATACTGTTACTAAATCATTCTTCTGCTGTACATTAGGTCTCTAGATTTTTTAATCCTACATATTCCATCCCCTCATGCCAACACTTGAAATTAACTATATTATTTTCTATTTCTTTGTATGTATTTGGCTTCTTTTAGAGTCCAAATGTGAGACCATACAATGTTTTTCTTTCTATGTCTGTGGCTTATTTCACATGTCATAATGTTCTCCATGTCTTCAATAATGAAGTAAATAGTATAATTTCTTTCTTTTAAAGGATTAATAATATTTCTCTGTGTGTGTGTGCAGGCGTGCATATTTGAGATATCAGGTTCTTTTTCTATTCATCTGTTAATGGACATTTAGGTTATTTTAATTTCTTGGTTTTTATTAACAATGCTGCAGTGAACCTGGGAGTACACATGTCTTTGCAAAGTGATTTCTTTGCTGTGGGGGTGTGCACTCAGGAGAGGCTGTGGAGTCATCTGACAATTGCATTTTAATTTCCTTAGAAACACCCATACTCTTTTCGATAATCACTACGTTAATCTACATTTGCACACCTACTATACTAGGTTCCCTTTCCTCTCAACAATTAAAGACATTTCACATTATCTTTCTTTTACATAATAGCCATTCTAAGATGTGAAATGATATTGGTGTTGGTTTATATGTGCAACCAATTAGCGGCTTTAAAACAAATGAAAACTGTCTTACTCTTCTCACAGCTGAGACAGAATACCTGACACCCACTAATTAAAGAAGGGACTGTTTGCTTTAACTCATAGTTTGCAGAGGTTTCAGTCCAGAGTTATCTGGCTCCAAGGTAGATGGCATGGCAGAGGAGAATCAGTTCATAGTGAAGCAGGCAGGATGGAAGCAAGCAATAAGATTCCCTTTTCTTTTATCCCTTTCAGGCTACAAGCCTTTTGATCAATGCCACCCACACCCAGGGTAGGGCTTCTGTCCTCAGTGAGTCCATTCAACCAAACATAAATATGTGCTAATTCCAATCAGTGGACCAATGTAGTACCACACATCCTTAAACACAATAGCACACAATCTAGATCAAGCCAGGTCTGAAAAGTCCCACTTATGAACTCATGAGGCTTTGGGACAACATTTAGACACAAGCCATGATATTCGGTTCCTTGCCCCCAAATACTCATAGCATCCCTTTATGTAGAGTCATTTTCTTCATCTCTAAGAGTTTCCAAAGTCCTAACAGTTTCAGCATGCTAAAAATCCAAGTCCAAAGTCTTCTTTAAAATTTAAGACAATTTTAGTTGCAAACCCTTGTACAAATGAAAACAAAGTTAAATACTTCCAAAGTACAATGGCACAAGATAGACATTTCCATTACTTAAGGAAAAATGTGGGCACTGAAAGGAATGAGGCTGCATAAGCACCTGCCTTGCAAGCACGTGGTTGTGAGTTCGATCCCAGGTACCGATTAAAAAAAAAAAGAAGAAGAAGAAGAAAATGGAACCAAAGCAAGCCCAAAATCCATAATGGCAAACATTAAGTCCTATAGTTTCATTTCTGGCATCTAGGGTAATCTTTGGTATGATGAGAACTCCAGCGGGCTTGGATAGCTCCCGCTGTGTGTCACTGTAAGTTGTTACAGCTCTCATGGCCTCTTTTTGCTCAATTTTTCAACTTTCCTCAGATTACTCACATATCTGGCTCCCTGAACCTTTTGTAGTCTCTAATGTACCTTTGGCTTGATACACTGCTATATCAAGGGTACATTTCCTGCTCTCTCCAGACCTTCTTCCAAGGTTGAAGCCTTCTGGTTGAAGCCTTCTTGATCCCACAACTCTTGCATTTTGTGCACCTAAAACCAGCATCATGACATCAAGGTCTGCCAGCAGCTGGAGCAGTAACCCAGCTTCCTTCTTTCTTGGTTGTAGGGGTTGAGAGCCTAGATTGCTGAGCACTATGAACCAAAACTCTAGGAATAAATTCCCTGGCATGCCAACTTTCTGGAACATAGCACCATAGGGTTTTCTTCTTCAAGCAAGCCTGCAGAGGTGGAGTCTTGATGGTTCTTGAGATGCCATCAGTCTATCTTTTCTATTGTCCTCATAGAAAATACTTGGGTTTTTTGTTCATCTTTTCAGCAACCAAATTTTTCTCTCTTCTGTCTTCACAATCAGCATTTTAGTGCAGTTTTTTCTGGCCAAACTCAAAACATTTAAAATCTTATGCTGGGACCACTGCTCTTGATTCTGAAGGTGCAACTGGCTAAAAACCTCTAACAACAGCCATCCTATTGCCTCAGCAAGAAAGGCCTTGAACTTTTTTAAGACAAATTAGTTAGTCCACCACATTTAATCTACTGGAAAGTCTAGGGACATGAGCAAAGTACAGACAAATTTTTTTTGCCAAAGCAAAGCTTACATGGTATGGCATCCAACAGGCAGTGCAGTCTTCCTTCCTAGCAGAAACTTCCTTAGCCTGTCCTTACTGGCAGGGTTTCTGTCAGTATTCTGATCTTCTGAGCTCTTACCACACTCTTCCATCAAGTACAGCATAATGCCTTCCAGGGCTGTTCCTCTAGCTGGTATCTCCGAATTTCTACAAACTCTTTCTACACACAAGATCCAGATTTTCCTAAGCCAATTTGTCATCTCAGTAACAACTCCACTTGGGTGGTACCAAAAATCTGTTTTAGTTGACTTTTTCATTACTGAGACAAAATACCTGTCACCCACAAGTAAAAGGCAGAAATGTTTATTTTGCTTCACAGTTTGCAGAGGTGTAAGTCCATAGTCAGTTGGCCAGAAAGCAGGGTGGCACTGGCACAGGTGTATCACAGAGGAGAAACCATTCATGGCAAAGCAGGCAGCACACAACAAGCAGCATTTCTGACTTTCCCTTCTATTCCATCCATGCTACAAGCCTTTTGAGTGATGCCACACACACCCAGGGTAGGACCGCTGTCTTCATTAAATCCATTCAATTATCCCTAGAATTATGCTAATTCTAAGCAATGAAATAATTTAGTAACATGCATTCTTAATCCTAGTATCACACACACTAAATCCAGAGGGCCTTAAAATTCCTCAGGTATGAGTTCATGAGGCTCGGGGCTGGGAAGTACATCTAGACACAAGTCATAAGAAAAGCTCCACAAGACATATAAGGTTTCAAATAAGTATATTTGGTCACATATGTCTAAATTGATGTCTGTATCTGGAAAATAATTCAATAACAAATGTAGTTTTTACTTAATTTTTTTCTTTTTTATAATCATTGTGCTCACTAAAATGGGTGAATTAAACTCTCTACCAAAACAGAAGGAAAGGAAATATTAGATAAGATCTGGGAATCAGAATACGTAATTTTCAAAAATCAACAAAACAAACACAAGTACCTCAATTTAAAATCTTAAAAGACTAGAATAGATATTTCTCAAAACAAATACATGTACCTAATAAAACATGAAAAGATGCTTTAAATTATTAATAATAAGGAAAATAAAATTCATAACCAAAATTAAAGTGTTGCATCCACATCAGGATACATGTATTCTTTCAATTAAAAAACATCAGATAGTAGTAATGATGTGGTGAATTTGGAATAGCTGTACATAGCTTTTGGAAATATAAACTATTTCAACCACTGTGAGAAAAACTTGATAGTACCTTAGAAAATTGCAATATAAAATTATTACTTAGCCCTGAAATTCAAATCCTACGTCTGTCTCAAATTCTTCAAAACCAAGACTGAAGTACATAGAAATATATGAATGATTTTAGCCATATTATTTACAATAGTCCAGAGCACTGAAAAGCATGAATGTAGTATCTTCATAAATAATCTTTGAATACAGTATACTAAGTGAAAGTAATCGCAAAAGACCCCATGGACTCAAAGCAGATAACTGATTTCTGGTCTTGAAGGGCAAGAAGAATGAAATGTAACTACATAAAGAGCACAGGGTATGATGATATAAATGTTTCTAAAATAGATACTTGTGGTGCTCAGTACTCTATGATTGGTCTAAATGCCACAAGCTTGCTCCCATTGGATAGTTAATTTTATATTATATAAATTTCACTTCAAAAAATAGTTTCAGGGGCTGGGGGTTTAGCTCAGCGGCATAAGCACCTGCCTTGCAAGCAGGCGGTCGTGAGTTTGATCCCCGGTACCGATAAAAATGAAAAAGACAAAAAAAAAAATAGTTCCAGCATCTGCACATAGATTTTGATTCTATTTCCCACCCATTCTGAAGAACATCACCTTCTCTATCTCTTACTTTTAGTTTCTTAACAAATTACATTTCGCATAGCATCAAATTCACTCATTTCAAGTAAATAATACTTTAAATGTATCTCTAGAGTTGTAAAAACAAATTTTATTCTTAGAACTTTTTCCTAACTCATTAACGGTCACTCTCAGTTTCCATAATACCACTCAGTTCTCAGCCCTAGGCAATCTGTTTGGCTTTGTCTATAAATTTGCCTACTCTAGATATTTTACATGAATAGTATCACATACTTTACATGGATAGTATCACAGACTTTTTATGCTGCCTTCCATTAGCATAATTCTTTCAGAATTAACATGCATTTGGCATGTGTCAACAATGAATTCCCTTTGTAACTGAATAATATTCTGTTGTATGAATACCACATTTTGTTTACTTATGCATTGATGGACTTTTGGGTATCTTCCATGTTTTGGGCTGCTATGAACATTCATGTACAAGGTTTTGGGTGGTCATGTGTCATTATTTCTCTTAAGATTATACATAGAAATGCAATTTCTATGTTTCAGGGTATTCTTTAACATTTTGAAGACTTGCCAGACTCTTTTCCAAAGGGTCTACACTATTTTATATTTAGGGGGCATTTTATAATTCATATTATCTTCCTGTAGCATGAGCTTTCTACTCCAAATCAATCAGTAGAAGATTTTTTCCTCCTCTCCTTCTTCAGGTACATTGGCATTGTAGGGGTTGGGACCTTGGAATTAGGGAGAAATGGTAATATGGAAAAGCAAAATAATGGTTAACCTGAGCTAAGGAAACATAGGGCTCTGGTATTTACATAAATCAGTTCATACACATAGAAATACACACCTGATACATGAAATATAGTTAGAATAATATTTTTTGCACATAGTCACAATGATTGACACCTGATTTTAAAATCTTAGAAGGTGTATTTCAGGAAATGACTAGGATAGCAATAATGGAATCAATAAAACATTCTTGAGGCTGTGGAATTTGCTGTTCAAATGATCAGAGATGGAGGATTTGCAAAGCTTGGGAAGCAGTGGCCCGGGAGGAAAGCTAGAAATTTGACTGAGATAATTGAAAGCAAATAAGGAGGAAATTGAAAGGACCATGGAAACAAAGATAAAGAAATTTAAAGTATAATCTTGGCCCAAATTGGTAGGGCATTTCGAAAGCTGCTATGTAGTATGAAGAAAACAAGTGGAAAGGTGAAATCAGAGGTCAAACTGATAATTTAGTAGCAATTTTGAGAAACTAGTAGATTCAGACATGAGTATAGTATACATCCAGAAAAATTTACACCAGGCCAGGTGGAAGATGCTGACCCTGAAGCTGGGCACCTGATACATTTGGTTAAGAGAATGACAAATAAAAGTCTTTGTTTTAGTGATTAGAAAATGTTTACAGTACAATGGAAAATGGACACTTGTGAAGAGCAGTTCTTGGTCCTCTGTTGTATCCATGTTTTATAAAGACAGAGGAGCAAAGAAATGAAAATCAATTTAGATGATTAAAGAAATTCTCTCCTTCCAGTCATGCAGACCAAATCTGTTGTCTCCAAACATCCTTAGCGACAGGAATTACCTGGCAAAAACAAGGAAATATCTTTCACTAAACAGAAGGTTTTTCAAAGACCATTCACTCAAGCAAATGGCTACCTCATTAACCAAACTGGGAAAGATTCCAAATGTTTACAAAATAACTCTGTTCAACACCTACAGGCACATCCCAAGTTTCTTTCATGAGCATTCTCTCCTGTTAGCTGCACTGAAGCAACCCACCATTTTCCTAAGTGCCATGTTAGTACACCTTTGTTTTTTTATTCCAGAAAAAGCATGACTGACAGTGATAAAGAAAATTATACAGTAATTTCCCCATTCCCAAAACCAAATAAATAAAAAGACATGTTCAGATGCTTCTGGCTTTCATTGAGTTTTGGGTATGGATTCCAAACTATTCATTTAAGTGAGTTCACTTCATCCTTTGTTTAGCTACCTATAGGAGCTGAACCAGTCAGACTGCAGAAGACATATAATTAGCACATGTATTCTAATTCTAAAAATCACTTCAAATATTTTATGAGTAATGATTCCACAGAGCAACATCCTGTTTATATTTAGCCCCAAGTTCTCTCAGTAAAAATATAAATATTGACAGATAATTGATTTTACCTCAAGTGGAAGAATTATGGTTTCTTGATACTTTTGCTGTGATTTACAGAATTAAACAAACAAGATGGAGTTTTTTCGTGGCGAGGGTATTTTTGTTTTGTTTTCTTATACTTTGTTATGTTTTCAGTTTGGGATTCCTTTTACTGCCATTGAAAGCCACATTTTGTTTTCTTTAGGCACTCACCCTTAAGTTATTGAGAAAAGAAAACGAAATCTCCAATTTTCTTCCTTTTTAAAGGTGTTTTAGATCAAGCAAAACTAAACGAAATAAAATATCTATGATCCTATGTCTAGATAGTCCTGTTCAACTCACTATCAAAATTCATGTACTCTCGGCTTTAATTCTTGACACCTTTGGTTTTTTAATAAGGACCTTAGTATTCAGATTGATTCTGATGTCATCATTGGTGTTAATCTTAAATATCACGGAGAAAATGTATTTAAATCAGAACAGTGATATCTGTTATAAGCACTACAAAGAAATAATCCTGATTTTGGCTACGTCAAGCACAACAGCAAGACACTCTGGAGATGTTCTCCACACAATACAGACAAATGCCTGGTCTACATTTATGTCAGACTCCTTCAGCCCAAGATATAAACGCACATGGGTCACAAATCTCCAAAGAGCAAAGCCTAAGAGGCTAAGTCACAGGAGTCGTTCATCACAGCTGTAGGTAATTCTGGAGCCCTAGGATGATTGATGTGTTTAATTTAAACTTGCCTAGGTACACAGGATATGTCCTCGAATTGGGAGCAGGGTGAGTAGGTGAAATGGAGGAAGAGGTTTTAATGGAAAGCAGTTTTCTTTCCCAAGGTTTCCTGTGCATGTCTTTTAACAGAAACAAACAAAAATGTGTTATAATGAACACCATACCGTATAATTCTATCCTGATCCCTAGGTTTCTTCTACAATGCCAGTGAAGTGAAACCTTGGCTAGGTCTCATCCTATAGGATATTCATTTTTTATGACTAATGATGCCTTTCATAGAAGCTAATTTCTGCTTTTTTATGATAGTAGAGCACAGAGTGACATGGATGAATTAAAATTGCACTCAAGATATGTTAAAAGATGTCAGTTGAGCTAATGGTATTCATATTGATGTGTTTCTCTAGCCTTTCATTTTAGGGAAGCACATAGGACAATTACTGAGTTGGAGATGCAGCTTATAAAACAGACTACTATAAGAATTTCTAGATTTTTCTGTTAATAAAAAAAGCTTTCTGATATTTTTCATTTACTATTCCCAATATTGGATGGTAAAATATAATTACTTAGAGTTGGCAAACTCTAATAAGTTAAATACTACCTAGTTCTGATAAAAGAAGTTTGATTTTTCTAATTTGATCTATTGCTTCCATGGGCAGAGAACATCAAGCATGTTGTTAGGATCTGTGAATGAAACAGAGGAGAAAGTTTACCATTTAGATATGCAATTAGGTTTTTACCAAAAAGTTATAAATGTCAATGCAGTTAAGATCTGTGCTAAGTGCTATGAATGACCATCAAAGCATATTTTGGAGTACACCATATGAGATGTGCTATGGACTGAATGCTGGTATCTCCATAACATTCACGCATTTTCATCCTAAGCCTCAAAGTGAACATATGAAGAAAAAGGACTTTTGGGACATAATAAGCTAATAAGAATGGATGCCTGCATCCTAAGATCAGTCCCCTTAAAAGAAAATACATGAGAGAACTTTCCCGCTTTACCTTTCTCCTCCTTCACCCTGTGAGAACACAAAGGATGCCCATCTGCAGAGCATGAAGCAGGCTCTCAACAGACACAGCTCTGCCAGCTCTGTGATCTCACATCTCGTTGGCTTCGTAAGTATAAAGATAATTTTCTGTTTTTCAAGCTGCCTATGCTGTGGTATTCTGTTATAAATGCCTGAACTGACAAACACAAGATCCTAATGCAGTCAAGGCGATTAGGAAAGACTCCCTAAGAAAGTGTTACCTGAGATAATTCATAAGGATCATTGAAAGCTCTACAAAACAGTAAAAACTTGGAGGAAGAAAACTATGGGTAAAAATTAGTGACAGAGAAACCAAGTGGGAAGCATGTGATGTGCTTGAAGCAGTGAAAAATGACAATGACTGGAAATAGTGGATGGGGGCATATAGGTGCAAGGCGAGCCACGGAATACGTTAGATGTCAGCTAGATTTTATTTATCCTAAAGACACTGAGAAATAATAATTGAAGTACTTTAATCCGAATATGACCTGAGATCCCTTCGTGTTAATACTATCCTGAATCCAGTATACAGGATGGATGAAAATTAATTGGGCCAGACTCAAAGAAGATTAATTATAAAGAAGATTAATTATAAAGAGTATTGCAACAATCTAGAAGGAGACATTACAGTTTTAAAATGTGCGACTGATTTAAGAAATGTTCAATTAGCAATCCAAACAGGATTTAGTAAGAATAGTGAATATTTTAGAGAATATACAGGAAATATTCTATCATACACTTGGAATGATATAGCATTATTTGCAGAAATAAGGATCTTCAGACAGGACTGGCATTTTTTAGGCAAAACTGTGAGCTTCATTTTGATCATTTGTATACTGAATTTCTTTGAAACATCCAAGAGGAGCTTTATAAATTTAAAGGTGAAAAGATATAGATATAAACTGGAATTCACTGGTATGTAAATGGCAATGAATGCGATGAACATGAAGAGAAGGAGATTAATGGTGGTATTATAAGAAACTAAATGTTTAGAAACCTTATGTAAAATGAACCTGCAAGGAAGACTGATGGAAATTTCCTGGCTGAACAGAGTAAGAGCTATAAAATACAAAACTAATGTAGGGGAATCAGTAACATGTTATACTGTTAAGGTAGGATGGAAAATTAGGGTTGAAGGGTTTTCAGCTCAATGAGTGGGGAGCACATTTATATAAAAAAGACAGCACCTCTAAGGTAATGTTTATTTTCTTTTTTACATTCCACAGACTTGAGGAGCATATCAGCAGTACCAAATAAAAACTATCTCTAAGAGAGTTGTTAGTGCATTCTTAGCTGGCTTTTGGAGTCACAATGATACCTGCTGTAACATTATAGCAGAACCAAAAGTGTAGCTTGGGCTTAAAAATAAAACATCAAAGTTAGGTCATTTCATGGTTATTCTGTGCTAGTGGGGATTCTGGAGTTTTTTATTTTACAACTTTCTGACATTTGTTTAATCTTCTATATTCCTAGAGGAACGCATATGTGAATTCATGGGAAGACATCACACAAGCCACATTTTCTCTTCCAGAGCAGAGGGTTCTTCATCTGCAGACTGGATCAGACACTCCCTAGCATGATGTATTAAGGAACAACTATTTTCTTGGAATTTATGTTTACCAGCATGCTGGTAAATCTTGAGTTGTTGAGTTTCTTTGTTGTCTTTACTGCTTTAGTAAAAAACAAAAAAAAAAAACCAAAAAAACAAAACTCATGTAGGGATTTTCTCAAAAAGAGGATATAGGAAATATAAAACTTTTAAAACATTATATGTCTAAAACTCTCTTTGTTCTACACTTGCACTTGAAAGTATTCTAAATAGTATATCATTTTTCCCAGCACTATTAAGACATCATGTTTTCTTTGAACAGTTTGTGCTGCTATTGAAAAGTCTGATTCTGTCTTCTTTCCTGTTGAATTTATCTCACCTCTTCAGAAATTCTTAGAATCTTTTCCTAAGAGCCACTGTCACTGGATTTTGAGGAAAGTTGTCTTTTGTTCATTGCGCCAGACAGTTGCTCATTTCATAATGTGGAAAATCACACAATTAGTTTTGAGTAATGTCTTTGCTCATTTTCTAAGCTCTCTTTGAAGTGCCTGTTATACAATGTTTGGATATTTTGGGTTAATTAATCATCTTTGGAAATATCTTCTCTCTTTTTATTTTATTTTCTGGGAAGTTTTAATGTTACATTAAAAATACTCCTCTCATTCTATACGCTGTCATATTTTTCTTTTATAAGATTTCTAAACTACCGAGTTAACTTTTATCTGTTTGTATCTCTGTATACATTGTCTGTTTTCCTTAATATTTGTCTATCTGACTATATATAATTTTATATATTCTCCAACTACAATTCTATTGACAACATTCAGGTTTAGAAGCTTTCTGTAATTACCCGGTTATTCTCGCCTGCCAATTAATGATTTGAATGAGGGTGTCTGTGAGCTTTCCATAGCTTAAGCCTGTCTTAAAAAATAGACTCATTCTCCTTTGAAGGATATCCTTTATCTACTGATAGTTAACTTCCCTTTAAAAAAAAAAATCTATATTCTCCTGCCCAGGTGTCAGGGACTTGGCTTGTGAAAAACTGGGAAAGAATGGAAGCAGCCTGACATGCTTTTCTACTTTATATGTAGAGTTAATTGTTATATTCACTTGTTTTCCAAAAGTCAGAATCGCTTTCGGTCTTTTCAGAGAACTTTCCCTCATTTCTGGATGAGGAAGAGTGGTTAACTGACTACAGTCGTTTGTGGAGAAAATGATGACCATGACCTATATCCTCGTTTCTTGTAAAATATATTTAATAGACATGATATGATCAGCCTAGACCCCCCCCCAAAGGAAAGAAAAGGGAAGGGAAGGGAAGGGAAGGGAAGGGGAGTTGAGAGGAGAGGAGGGGAGAGGAGAGGAGAGGAGAGGAGAGAAGAGAAGAGAAGAGAAGAGAAGAGAAGAGAAGAGAAGAGAAGAGAAGAGAAGAGAAGAGAAGAGAAGAGAAAAGAGAAGAGAAATTATTCCTACAAATCACTCTCAGCTTTTTTACTTTGCTTGTTCATCCTTTCACAGATTACTAATCATTCTCAATTAGAAATTCTGACGGCCCTTTACATAAAACGAGGATATTTTAAACATTAGCTACGTGTGTGTTTGCAGTGTGGTGACACTGCGGGGAGATACTGCCCAGTGATTTGTCAGATCACATCTAGACTGGGGGAAGATGCGGGACAGGACTTCAAGCAATTTCTCTGCAGTTTCTTTCATCTCACACTCCGCATTAACCCACAGTGTCAATTATTTCTTACACAAGGGACTATAGCATCACCACACACTAACTTCAAAAGAATATGACACACTTAAAAGTACTGCCAAATCTTGTACCAGCCACACATATTTCTTTTAGTTTTACATTTTAGTCACTAACAGAGAAAGGGAGTAGGATAGAAAAAGATTATTTAAGCCTCTTAAAAAGCTGACCTTTGGAGTATCCGACTCCAAAGGGCAGAACGCTGAGTGCAGTCAGCTGTCTGGGGAAAGGCGGGCAGCGCCTGAAGCAGTCAACACTTCAAGGCCTGCCGCTCCCTCCCAGCCTCCGCAGCAGGGATCTGGTGAAAACATGGGGTGCTCAGATGAGAGCAACCTGCTAAAGGAGCAGAGGGGACTTCCGCTTCTCACAAGATGCCCGATAGTAATATGAACACAACCAGAATGCATCTAGAAACCAAGAGAATTATTTTGAAAACAAAAATTAAAAGCGTTGCTGAGGACTTAGATCAGCAGGCGCAGGGCCTGGCTGGCCAATGTGAGACCCAGAATTTGAATAGTGATCCCCACCGCCCCAAAAGCGTTATCAATGATTCTTAGCATAAAATTTAAAAATATAAGGCCTTGGAATTTAGGACCCTGGAAACCAAGCACGCAGCTCAAACGGCTGCAGTGTGGCAGACTGTAGCCCTTCCAGGGGGAGAACCACCAGCGTCTCTTGAGATCCGCCCAATGTTGGAACTTAGAACACTGGGAAACCAAGCAACCAGCCTGCCTCCCTGCTAAGCAGTAGTGAACCTCGAGTCAAACATCCCACTTCCCCTACTTGCCTTCACCTGCCCCGCCCCCCCCCCCCCCGCCCCATTAGCAAATGGGAACCAGAAATCTGAGCATCTCTTGGGAGGTTGACCATAGCAAATAAGGGGGACTTCCTTCTAATATTTGAAGGCAAATATTTTTATTACTGTTTTGCTTTGTTCTGATTAATAGTACTGCTCTATTCAATGTTCTGATTAATAGTACTGCTCTATTCAATATGCTGTTTTGATAAGTTCTATAATGTTCTGTATTTCATTTTATTTTGATATACGTGATTGAAAGAACAACTATTGCAAAGATAATGAAATATACTGTGGTATCAATTACTGCTATCTCGGTAACTTGCTGTGAAGTTCTGTACCAATTTCACTACATGGTCTCGGTTTTATTCTGTCTTTTTCTGTTGTATTTTACTACTTTCAAAATAAAAATATAAAAAATATAGGGCCTTTCTTAGCACCAATACCTAAAGATATTTTATTGTGTAATTACATGGTAAAATCATCTACTACAGTTTTGAGTATAATCACATGGTGGGTTTTTTTTTTTTGAATTGCATTAAAATTAATAATGTTTAGAAGAATGAAAAGATTTATAATCTTGAGACATGTCGTGTAAGAACCTGAAAACAAGATGCAGATTTATATGACTTGACTGCCAAACATTCTTTTTTTTTTTTTTTTTTTTGGAAAATTATTCAACCAAAGACTGAATAACAAAGGAATGGACTAAATGGTATGAAAAAAGGTGAACTGAGAAGATGATGAAGAAATCATAGAAATAGTTTTTTTAAAAAAGAGTTTGCATGCCACATAGTAGAACTGAAGTCATTTAAGTTAGAAAAGAGCTTCAGTTTAAGAATATTTGCAATTTTTGGTTGAAGAAATTGAATAAAATTGGATGTTATTTTAAAGCAGATTTTTTAGATGTCTAAAAAGTTTTTTAAAAGTGGTAATACTAACATTTACTATTCTACAAATGAAGAACATTGTTTCATGGGAAAATTCAGTAATGTGCATTACTAAGGCTATGATACTATTAAGGGATAACTGGGGAAATTTCCTTTACAAAGTAAGCTCCCACCACTGGAATAATTTGCAATATGTTCATCATGTTCATAAGAATTGTGGTTATTGGTAGAACTGGTTAACTACGAAGTGTTCTCTAATCTTCACTCCCTCTCTTCCTTGTCTCTCTTCCTTCCCCAACAATTGACATTAATTTAATTCACTATTTATGTTCTCATGAATATTTTGCATCATTATAACTACATTTATGTTCGCTATTTTTAAACTCTTAGAAATTGCACCATCTGCATTCTTCTGTACTTTGTTATTCAGCAAAGCAAGGGGTGTCAGGCATGAGCTGAAGTTTAAACATCTTTATTATGGTATAGTTCTAATGGTTAATATATCAAAACATCTTACTGTATTCAAAATTAGTAGACATTAGATTATTTTAATACATTTGATATTACAAAAACAATTTCTATAAACATTCTGTTTGTGCCATTTTCTACACAGAAATATGAGTTTCTCCAGGGCAGGATTTCTCAATTTATAGACATTTTAGATGGGTAATTCTTTGGTTTCTGAGCAGGAACGAGAACTATCATTTGTACCGTATTTCAGGGGTTCTTTTAAACAATTTATGATTCAAATAACTGTTCTCATCCCTGTGCCAAAACTAAAGAATTAACCATCTAAAATGTCTACTGGACCTTAAGAAGCCAATAGCAGCTCTCATTCTGTGACAAACAAAAATATCTCCAGACATGGCCAAATGTCCCCTTGGTGACAAGATTGGACCCAATTTAAAATGACTGCCCTAAGCACACATATTTAAGTACTACTTGATATAATATGTACATTTTTGACTTTGTAAGACATTATTAAATTGATCAACAAAATGGTTACAATAATTTCCTTTATATTTATGGTGCGAATGTATGGTGTTAATAGCAAAATAATGAGTCAATAGCATCTTTTCACAAAACAGTTTAAGAGTCAGAACAACATAATGCCTTAAAACCCATCTGCTATTTCCCGATTGTGCCCTCCTCTCTTCTCTCAAAAGTGGCCTCTACTTCATCATTTCCTTCTTTTGATACCACACATTAGCACGTATTAAATATTATACCATCTCTTATGTATTTTTCTTAAAATTGTTTAATTTTTATCAGCCTTATTTTAAATGAAATTATACTTAAAACATTTAATGTATAGTTAATGTAAATACTTAAATATTTAATGTATAGTATCTGGAGAATTTGAACATATTCTATTCACCTATGATACCATCACCATATTCAAGAGAATAAACAGAACTATCACTTCCAAATGTTTCTTTGTGCCCTCTTGTGTGTGTTTGGGTTGGGAGACATTTAGGGTAAGATCTGTCCTGTTAATGAATTAAGTGTGCATATTCCCTGTTTAGTCACTATGCTCTATAGTAGATCTCAAGAGCAAAATCATCTTACACAACTGAAATCCTATACCCATTAAATAACAGTTCCTCATTTTTTCTTCAGCTCCTAGAAATCCTCTCTACTCTTTGTTCTATGAATTTGCCTATTTTAAAAACTTCAGGTAAGTGGAATTGTGCAATAAATATTCTGTCTCCTTTGATTCTCTGATTTCACTCAACACTGTGTCCTCCAAATTCACCTAGGTTGTCACAAATAGTAAGACATTCCCCTTGAGTACTATTCCTCCATAGTATCTACCATGTTTACTTTATCCACTTATCTGGCAAGGAATTTGGGGGTAGTTTATTTGACTGTTGCGACACAGCAGGGAGCAGTACAGCTTTCTCCTCAAAAGCTGATACTTTTGAGTGCATACCTATAAGTGAGTTAGTTGCTTTACATGATGGTTCTATGTTTGCTATTTGAAGGAAACGCCTTAATGTTTCCATGATAGCTGAGCCACTGTCAATGTTAACTGCATTGATTTTTATTTATATAACCTTATTTGTCTATCATGCTTTGTTTTTGCCTAACATCATGATTTTTCCTCATCATCATCTTTGAGTTTTAAATGTTATTCAGATAACTACCATTTGTTTACAAATAAAATACAGAACTATAAACCTTTTGGTCTTGATGTCCAGCATACCAATAAAGTGAGAATTCAAACGGGCTGATATTATATATATATATATATATATATATATATATATATATATATATATTGTCTAAAATCTATAAGCCAAGGTGCCAAACAAAAATGAAAAGAATCACAGATAATCAGACAAAAGTGGTCTTAAGTTATCCTTGTATCAAATCCTGAAATTTTAAAAACAAACCATTGAAAGAGTATTTAATTAATCAAATATGGTTTCTAAACCATACCATTTAGTGCAGTCATTCAAACTGTAATTTTCCTCTTCCCAACTGCAGTTCTTTCCAATTATAAAGTCAATTCTGCTGTAAACCCTTCAGGGTAAAAATCACCTTCTACATATTTCCTGCACTTCTCTTTTACCTGGTGCACAGGATCATAATTTAAGCACAGTAGAATGAAATAAAATGTTTCAACATACCAGAAAATATGCCCCTTTGATGCATGACTAATTTTAGCTGGTAAAACATGTTAATCTTAGTTGATGATTCAAAGGAAATCAAAAGAAAATGTTATTTAAATCAAGGATGCACTTGGATTCCTCCCCTGTGAGAAGTACGACCTACATGTATGCTTCCTCCAGGAATGTCATGCATGCATTCATCATTTACTATCACCTTTATGGACGAAAGATACAAGAGTCTCAGGAGGCAAATGGCTCTTTCAAGTTAGCAATTATAAAAATATGCCGCCTTTTAAAGACAAAGTGCAAAAGATGGAAGATGAATTGATACGTTTATGGTCTATCCAAGGTAGAAGAAAATAACTTGGTAATGAGAGTGTAATAAAGTACTAGTCAGTATACTCTGTTCATTCAGTCCAAACCAATTGAGAAACAGCTACAAAACTAGTAATTATACATATAACTTGTATGGAAGGTTATTAAACCTGGCATTTCAAAAGTGTATTTCCCAGTTCTTTCAAAGTCATATGTAAATGAAAAACGGTATGAGACTTTTTCACTGAACTCAATAAAGTGAGACAAGACTTAGATGACTCATTTAACATATTTAGGAAAATGATACGGCAGAATGCACTTCTAGTTGGTGTGACAAAAAATGAAGCGTAACTCTTTTGATGATGTCCAGTAGCCTCCTCATTTGTGGCAAAGAGGAATTTTCTAATTAATTCATAATCTTAAATTAACTTTTCAGTCAAGCTACATCCAAGAGCAGACAGTGTGGCTTCCCTTCAGTGGTTCCGCTCCTGCAGCCACTCAAGAAATCTCAAAGAATATTAGTCTCCGCTAACAGGGTAGGGTGCACTTCAAGATTTATTATGTGGAGAGAGAGGGCAATTAAGCATATTACTGTCTCAGTATCCTTCTAATGCATTGCTAGGAATCAGGTTATCAGCTCAACAGTTTGTATTTTTCTCTCTCTTTTTTTTTTAACATACACTGATTTCACATTCATTCAATGCATTTTTCTTCATTGTTTCTATGTGTAGACACTCAGCCAAATATCAGGGATAAGTAATAAAGCTGATACAGTTCTAACATTAAATAGACATGAAATAAATAATGCCCAGTTTCATTGACTCTGCCTGGAGAGGGCATATGGATTTGAAAGGGAACAAGTGTAGAAAAATCAAGACACATCTATAATGCTGTGATATTCCTTTTCTTTGGACTTTTTCTCCTGAAGGATCATAAGGAATATGTGTACCCTATATGGGCTAGGATAGTAGAAGGCAATATGATTTATTTAACAAACATTTGAAAGTAATTGTTTTGCAATTTCCAATCCATGAACTTTGGCACATGGTAAATTTTCAAAAATCTTTGTTTAAAACAAAACAAATACACACACACACACACAAACACACATCTAAGATGATGGAGTAAGACCCTCGAGAAATTAGATCTTGTAAAAAAAAAAACAATGATAACACTGTTAAAAAAAAAATCAAGGCAACCTTTTGTGAAAGGCATATAACATCAGAGGCTTGGAACAATCCTAGGCGTGCTTAACCAAGACAAATGCCTTGATCTCCAGGAAGCACAAGATTTGTCAAGGTTTAAATGGCAGCATTTCTCCCATTCCTTTCTTGCCAGCTCTGCAGCAGCCCAAAAAGCAACAGTCTTAAAATGAGAGTGGTTGTGGAAAAGTGACATTCTAGCAGCAATCCGAGAAGGCTGGATATGTCTTAAGGCGCCTCACAAAAATAAAATCCCACCCATAGAGAATCGTTACCATCTGACCTCTCTGCAGATCTCCGAGAAATGACAGCTGCAAGATTTGTCACTGCTGAACCTCAGTCAGGCCTTCACAAAGGAAGTCCCTGCTCCTGGAGAGACAGTGGCAACTGGAGACCACCAGGGCACCACGAGGTAGCAGCCCCACCCCCAGCCCAACAGGAACTGACTTTAGGAATTTAAAAGACTATCAAGGAAAAGGGACTTCCAAGTTTTGGAGATATTCATTTTGTGGGAATATATGCCGTGTACATTTGTAGAGCAGTGCATATGACCAAGGGACAGCTGAAAAGTGTCATTGTCCACACACACAAAATAACTATCGGAACTATAATTAATAAATTAATAATTCAGCAAAGTTTCAGGATTAAAAAAAAAAAACGTAGAAAACGCTGTATCTAACTAACTGGAGGGTCTCTGAACGCCCCATTTCATGTTGTGTTAACAGCTGTGTGCCTCAGGCTCTCTGCCAATACTGACCTGTCTTCTTCGGGAGGAGAAATATCGCTTATCCTTCTAGAGGCAGCTTGTGCCTTACCTCTCTGGCAAACATTTCTTTTTCTTTATTCAGTTGGTTACACCCTATGGTCTATTTCCACAGCATTTTCCTGATTCCACTGTACAACTGGTTTGCCCTTGGATTAGAACTGCTGGTCTCTTTTCAACAGCAGCCTGTATTTGGAGAGGCTGGTCAGCGGCATATGTTTTGTAATGACTTGTATATTGCAGCTATATCATGCAGTGTGTTAAATGGAAAAAGATCTTTTATCTCCCAAACAACGTAGGGAAGCTTCAGGATCTTAAAAACAGCTGTTTCCCAGTAGTTGTCTCAGATCACACGAACAAAAGCTGGAAAATAATGTCATGTTTGTAGTCTTTTCAGTGAGATAATCTCTACTAAACAGTAAGAATGTATGTGCATGTTTGCCATATATTAAATGATGACTAACAGAGATCAGAGGCAAAGCCTTTAATAATAATATTTCAGCTACTTCTTCCTTCAATTATTATTGAAATGTTCATGTTAATTAAAGTTTTTTAAAAACTGGAACATAACAACAATTTTCTATGAAATTTTGATATTTAGTTCTATCTGCCAATATGTAGAAATAGTTTTGAAAAGAATATTAATAAGCTTAAAAACTTTACAGAAATATTTTCTTTGAATCAACCAAGGTTTTTGAAAAGATATTGATGTGTGTCAAATCCATTGAATTTTGAAGGAAATTTTACTTAACTATTCTTCCCATGAATTTTGTGACAATATTATATTAGATAATCTTAAGATTTGCGTGATAAAATTTCTGTTTCTTAAAGAAAGATCAACGCAAGTTTCCTATCAAGACATATAAGACAACACTGTACACACATAAACACTCATTCCTAAATGTACATATGCAAAGAAAATACACACACATGACTCAGCTACATGGATAAAAGAACATGAAATGCAGAATTTAAAAAATGATAATATTCCAAACTATAAGAGTCCACAAAGATCTCTAACTGACAACAGAGAATGAAACATTTAAGTTCTAGGTAATTTCTTTCTTCCTTTGTTGGAGACCAGATGGTTGTATGAGGTATAGAGCATTAAACCAAGTACACACAGGGAAGGTGCTAAATGGATTTAACGGGAACTGAATAAAGTATCACTGTACTATACACCGAATTTAACATCCCTCCTCATCCTTTCAGCCAAAACGTCAGTATTAATTTACCTCTATAAAGGAGACTGGCAATCTGCCTGATAGATTTAGAGTGTTATCTGTAAATTTCTTTGCATTCAGTGTAGTTGGACAGGTCTAAAACTTCTGTACTTTGATTTCAATATTGATTTGAGCTGTGAATTATGCATTGCACAATTGAAAAATGAAATTTTTATAACTCAATTCTTTTGTTTCACTGTTAAAGGGCAGCAAGAGTTGCACAATCTGTAATAGTATCACTAGTTAGAACTGGTCCACAAAGCAAATGTGACTAGCATGACCCAAAGTAGACAAAACTTTTATGTTATTCCCAAACCACAGCAGAAATGTTTGTAACCACTTTTTCAAAAGAAGGAGCCCAAAGATGAATGTGTTGACCTGCTGTGTACTTCATTATTCTAATAAACGATCTGAAATCTTCACCTGAAATTCCAGTTAGCATTTTTTATTTCTCAGACCAATGAATGTATTGTTAACTATAGCTTTCTTCACAGACTGGGATCCGTAGACTATTCCAGAATATCTTAGCAAATGGCCAGGCTGTGGAGGCCTTGCCTCATTATTTAAATGAAGCAGGAATCTTTCATTTAGATGACTATGTCTTTAAAATATAGTCCATTCCAGGAACTTGGGAAATAGAGATTCAATATACTAAAGTTTTAATTATTTCACCAGAATTAAAGAAGTATTTTGGCTAGTCCTCAAGGCTTCTGTCAGTACTAGAATGAAAGGATTGAGTTAATAAATGCTTTTCACTATCCTTTAAAGAAAATTAGGAAATGAAAATAATTGTCAGTATCTTTGATGCCTGACTTTCTTGACCAAAACACATAATGTATATTAAAGCTAGAAAAGGGACTTTTTCTACACAAAATGTAAAATTTAAAATTCATGTAATATCCCTATGTGTTAACATCTTGATCCTTAGATCTCAGAATTAATGATGTATAAGCTGAGTAAAAGAGCAATCAAGAATAAGAATAGAAATGATCATGTTAAAGATAAGAAAAAAATAAAGCAAAGCAGCACTATGTTTCATATGAGATGTCTACTTAGTACTGTATTGTATCATAGCTATTCAGACTCACGAGGATTCTGTAGACTTGCTGTCTCTGATTCATCTTTTCATGATAATGGTTCATTATAATACTTGACTCTGTTTCAAGTTTTATCAAGTTAATAATCTTGGGTTTCTACAATTTAAATTTAAGGAAATAAATTTCATTTGATTTACTTCCAGCTTTATCTGCATCATCATAAAATTTTGTCACCTATGGCAATTGTTTCTTTAAGATTACTATAATTAATATCTCTATATAGTAGTTAAATCTTCTATCCTTGCTCCAAAGTTTACTTTACAATATTTTAAATGAGCCAAGAGTGATTTTAGTTCTGTTTACATAACTATCTTTTTTGGTGTAGCTCCTAGTGCTGTTGAATACATAGTGAGAGAAATAGAAGCCTGGATCAAAGGGACTACTTCAAACTAAAATGTCAAATGAATTACCTGTTAGAGATCATTTTATTTATATATTTTATTTCACTATTTAGTAATGACTTTTTCTAAACCTGACTTTTTTCTCTCTCTTTTTTTTTTCTTATTGGCATTATGCCTTCACCAGAATGCTAATGATACGTATCTTCTTAGCCACAAAAATCTATAGCCTAGTTTCTTTATTCTCCTAAAAATGCCCTTCCTTGACTTCTAAAATTATAGCTTTAATCTGGGATTTTGCTATTATGAGTCTATTCCGTGGCATGCTTATTAGTAACATAGTCAATGGTGTGCAAGAAATATATTAAACGTATGTCATGTTCTGAAGAAAGAATATATTTCTCCTAGTTCCAATTTACCACCATGGCACGTGAAAAGAATGAAAGATTCCTCTGAGTTGATGTCCAGTTCAAATTCCAGAAGGCCCAGAGGGACTGACCTTAAATGAGACTCCTCAGGATGAGAGAGTCTCATAGAGACAGCCCCAATCTAAAGTTTCTCAGGCTTTTTATTGATATAAGGAAGCAAAGATAAAGGACAAAGGAAGAACATCAATATGTGAATTCATATAGGGGGAAGAGGAAGAATAGGGTGATATCAGGGTGGTCTTTTAAATGACTGGCAAATCTAAGAAATAAATTGGAGCCTAGAGCCCAGAGCATTCTCTCCTTAAGGGGATGTGTTCTGATCCTACTTGGACTTATAATCCAATAGACTTTTAATTTCCAACCATGCACTCAAAGAAGTTTTGGACATGTGGCTCCAAAAATCCTTGCCTCTGCGTGTCCTTCTCATGTATAACTCTGGCCAACACCCCGTATCTCCTAAAAGTAATCTTTGATCTTTTCTAATCTTCTTCACAGTTCTGCCTTCTATAATGAGAATATATTCACTAGAACATTTCAAATGGTTCTGTATTTATTAAGTTGTTCAAAATTGGTTCTTTTTGAATCTGTGCTGTTCTTGGTTAGAAAACTCACACATCATTATATGTGAATCACAATTCCAAATAGCACTTCTGTCCGTAGGAGCTTATTAGTACCTACATATAACAGCTGCCTAGATCCTAATGATTGCTATCTATTAAGTTAGTATGAATATGTTAGGTATGTGTAATTTTCTTATACACAACGCATTAGCAAAGTCATGCAAATAACAAAGACAACAAATAAGCCAATCATATCTACAAGTCTCTAGCAAGAATCCATGGGCCTTGAGCCTAAATGAATTATCCTTAGAATGTTGATTGGCTGCCTCTGAGCAAGGAGGAATTCTATCAACAAACTGTGTTTAGACTTGAATTGAAACTCTTAAGTTTCCAGCCTGCCAATCTCCCCAGTGGATTTTGGCATAATGAGTTTCCATACTTCCAGAAGTCATTCGCTCAAATTAAATTCAAGCACTCTTTCCCTTTCCCTCCTTCTCTCCCTTCATTCCTTTCTTCCACTGTCCCTCTATCTCCTTCTATTTCTCTACACAATAGGTTCTTACAACAGTGTACCTGATTGTTTATTTTGCTTGGACAGAGATACAGTTAGATGTGCCAGTGATTTGGTTGGATGGACAAGAGTTGCAAAGAAATATGATTTGTAAAATCCTAACAAAGAAGTCTAGGAAAGAGCTATGTGGATATTTATGCCAGTGTGCAAAGAAATTACATATACATAATTTAGTAACATAATTATGACCATGCCACATTGAAAGATTACTCAGAGTTGATGTCCAATTCAAACTCCAAGAAGGACCAGAGGCACTGCCCTATGCTGAGATCCCCTGAGACGAAGGAGTCTCATATAGGCAGCCCCAATCTGAAGTTCTATGGTTTTTTATTGATAGAACCAGGAAGCAAGGACAAAGGAAGGACACTGATGCAGGAATTCTGCACACACACACACACACACACACACACACACACACACGCACACGGAGGGAGGATGGGAAGTGAGAGAGAGAGAGAGAGAGAATTTGTCCCCAATTTTTCTTAAATACAGACATTTTCTATGTCTCTTGAGGACACTGGCTGGTATAGATTTTGGTACCATGAGTATACTTGGGCCTTAGAGATAGTTTAACTGTTTAGAGTTTTGTCACCAAATTGTCATGTGCCCTGATTTGTGGATGTTGTCTGACCCACAAAGCCATAGCAATGACTTTTCAACAAATAGCAGTGGAATGCCCATAATGGGCCAAGTAGATCCTGAAGCACAAGTCACATGAGGAAGTTACACAAACATTCCACAGTGTCTTCTTTCTCTAAACTTTCATCTTTGCGCTGCTCGGGAGTACAAGCAAACAGTTTACAGAGGAAAAACATATTTCACCTGACTTACAAGTGATTCTGCATGATACGCAGTTACCCCCAAAAGTAGACAGCTTCCTCACTATAGCAACTTTCTGCGAAATCCTTGAAGAACAGTGATGAAGAAAAATTCTTATCATGGCCACAACTTCCAGTAGTTATCAGGTAATTAACTGCAACTGTGTTTAATGTGCCTTGAAGGAGAAATAGCCAAATGTAAGAGTACATACAAGTTTCATGGGCTGTGGCCTGTGGTTTGTGTTTTAGATGCATAGTCAGAGACTTGGAATAAGTATGATTGGAAAACTGGTGGCAAATTTTAGGAGAGAGAGATATTTATCTCCTCACAGAGCCTTCCTGGACCTCAGAACAGCCCAGGAAGTTTATATTCATAATTTCATGGAAACGTATTGAAGAGTTATTCCATTCTTCCACTTCCAGTGCAACCTACCATAAGAATAAAAACACTAAGGCATATCTATAGATGAGAGGAGCTAAGGGGGTCTCAAGTCCAGCTAGGATGATAGTTAACCAGAGGCCATCACCAGGACTGAACTCGGGATAACAATAACCTGTCACCTTGCTTCAAAGACTACACATCAGCATCTGGCTAGACTGATTTGCATTGCTTACAGTTAATTGAAGGGATTAGGAAAAGTCCTAGGCAACTCTGCACATATCAATACATGGAAATATGGCTAAGTTTGGCCAAAATGGATATAATTGCTCTTCTTTTAAGGAGAGTTTTCCAGGTGATCCTCCAAATCCTACATGAATACTCCCTAAAGTATTGTCTCAGAAAAGGATTCCAATAATCAAATATATATGATGATTCATTCTGTGATATCACTCAGATTCTTTCCCTAGTATTTCTTAGAATCATCCAACGGAGTTATAAACAGGCAGTGTGCGCGGGATGGCAGTTATGCATGAGCTCAGCAACATGCACTTCCACCAATACTGACTTAGAGTCTGAAGGTCCAGTCTATAAGCAATAAAGACCAACACTGATTCCTTAATATATTACCATCCTTAGGGTAGTAATTCAGCTACAGGATGACTACACTGTGTCATTTGTGTTATGTAGGGAATAACATTTTGTTCTAAATGAAATGGGTGTTTACCCTAGATATAGATTTGCCTTTCTTATACACAGTGCCTCTATCAAAACTGCTTCTCATGGTTTTAAAAACTGACTTATCCATTGTCATGGTATTCCAAACAGTATTGCTTCTGATCAAGGAAACCATTTCACGACAAATGAAGTGCAGCAACAGGCCCGTGCACACAGAATCCACAGATTTTACTATGTTCACCACCATCCTGAAGCAAATGGTTTGACTGAACTGTGGAATTTCCTTTTGAAGACACAGTGTCAGCCTACTGTGAGTACCTTACAGTGCTGAAGCAAGTTTCTCCAGAAAGCTGTTCTGGGTCAGTATCTAATATGCAACACTGTTTATCCCATACCCAGGATTTATGAACCCAGGAATTATGGGGCAGAAATGAAAGAAGTATCACAAAATTTTACTTCCTGTTCCTATGATTTTATGTCCTTCTTCCACAAATATCTTACTTTCAAAGAGAGCTGTACTTCATTTAAACATACCAAAGACTACTGCTCTGCAAATTAAGACTGCCAGTCAAGCACTTTTGTCTACTCAAGCAAAAGTTAAAATTTAAAGAAGGAGTTATCATACTGGTGAGCTAACTGATTCTGACCATCAAGAAGAAATTGGACAACCACCTCACAATGGAATTAAGGAACAGTGTTTGGAACACAGGAATCCCATAGAGACCAATATTACAGTGACAATTACTAATGGTCCAAACCCTTCAGAAAGGAAGGCTGGCACACTTCAAAATATAAAGCACTCTAGGAGCTGAAGGAATCCTGAAAACAGGGATCAGTAAATGTAAGAAAGTAGTTAGCAATAGCAGCGATGGCTCCATGACCATTTATATAGATAAGGACTAATTGTATTTTTTCTTATTTTTTATTAATACGTATGCACATGTTAAGCAAAATTCTGCTTTCTACCCAATTTTGTTCTCTTATCATGTATATAAGGATTATTGACTTCATAATATTTAAACATTCTTAATTTTACATTATAGTGCAGTATCAGGAAGAACAGCTATTATCTAAGAACTTTTCTTCCTTTTATTAAAAAAAGGTTAAGGTGTATTGAGTTATACACAAAAGGAAGAAGGATAACTGTATTATCATCTTTATTTGAAGGTTAAGAAAGCTTTACACTAATTAACATAATTTGCATGATTATCATAATGAACTCAAACTGTATACATATATCAAAATATTGCTATATATTTTAAATATATATGATTTTACATTTCAGTGAAGACAAAAAATAAATAATAAAGAATGTTTTAAAGGGAGTGTATGGATGCCAAGTTGATAAGGAGTGGATTTGCCATAGCTGATTTTATTTGTTGAACTTGCTGTGCTATTGTGCCAGATATTTCGCCAATTATTCTGGATGTGTTTTGTGAAAATTTCTATAGGTAAAATTAACATTTAAATCTGAGCTTGGAACTGAAATGTAGCTCAGTGGTTATGTATGTGCTTAGCGTGCATTAGGCCTTCAGTTCAATCCCTAGTAACAAAATTAAATATTAAAAAAAAATTACAGTAATGAATTTTAAGTAAAGCATACTATACACTGTAATACACATAGGATTTAAGAAATGAATACTGGTTTCCCTTGAGCAGAAATGAATTGAGCCAGTAGGTTTTGTTTAAATTCAAACTTTGATTTAGCATGAGTGCCCAGCCAAAAAGTCTACCCTGTCAGAATTTTTTTAAGACGCTAAACCTCCACATTTCTCCATAGCTTTGAGGTCTATCAGGAAGAAAAGCTATTGTGGTGGACACCATGGTGACCGTTAGATCTTAAATGTGGAATCCGTAATTTATTCTCTACAACAACTATGGCTAAAGCCAAAAGGTCGTCTTCATCTATCTGACATCTTAAGGTATTAACACATCCAAAGGGGGAAAAAAGATGCTTCTCAGTCCGTGTCTTTCCTCCTTTCTAAAGAAGCCTAGTCAATGACTGATCAGTGTGGGTAAATATGGCTCAATTCCTCCTCAACTCAGAACAGTTGGATCAGCTCTCCCTGATTCAGAGGGCTTTCCTGAATTTTCTGCACTACTTCTCTTTTACCTCTGCTCAACCTTACTTCCTTTTTCTTTCTCTTCCCTTGGTTCACTCCAATGACAATTGTTAATAAATCACCTGTTCCATTTTGCATCTTAGAATCTGTTTTTTAAAAGATTCAACCTTTAACAATGTTTCTAATCCTACCATGACATCACTCTCCATTGCCTTTCTACTTGCTTGAAAAGACAGTGTGTAATCAATCAGCTGCATGAGCACATAATCAGCCTAGAAACAGGATTTCATTCTGTCCTCCCGTCATGCGCTCCTAATTTCTATGAGTGATTTTCATGAAGCTCTTCCTGCTTGCCTTGGGAGGGCTCTGAAAAATCTACCTCTACTCTCTGAAATCTCAGATGCTATAATCAATTTTGTGCATTTAAAATGTTCATGCTCTCCCATTCCTTTTAAATCACAGGTACAAAATTCATGTTCTTTAAAAGAATTTCTCACATGGCTACCTTCTGGGCATGAAGTCTATATGCAGGTCAGTCATCTGACAGAAGACAAAATCCAATGCTCATTCTGGTAGGAATCATTAATCTCTATGAATGTTTTATTTGGTGGGTTGGATCAACACCTGCACTCAAACAGGACTCCCCTTCCTTCCAAACCTTTGTTGCTAATATTTTTGGACAGTATTTCAGGCCTTGATTTTGTACTCTGAGTAGCTTCTCTAAAGATAATCATATGCAATGTACTGATTATTGTTACTCTTTTATTATCCTGCTCCAAAAATCTGTTTGATTTTTTCTCTTTAATTTTAAGACATAAACAAAACTTTACTGAAATGAGATTTGAGTATAAAATAATTTGAAGATCTAAAATGTCCCCCCAAATCCTCATGTGCTCAAAAATAGGGTTTTTAGAAAGTGACGGTGACGTGGGGCATTGAACGCATGAGAGGATCTATCCCTTGATGAACACTGAGTTCATCAGCTGGAATGAGGGGCCCAGTTAAAGTGGGCAGATTATTGGAAATGGGTTTTTTGAGGATTTGTCTCTCTGTCTCTAGCTCCTTCCTTCTCTCTTCTTTCTGGTTGCCATCAGTTGAACAGCTTTCCTGTGTAATGAACCCTACCATGCCATTTCAGCCTTGGAGGTGGCCAAACAAGGACTGAAACCTGAGAGAGCATGAACCAAAACAAACCTCACCTTCATTGTGGTATAGCTATCACGTAATCTATCCAGGGATGAGAAATCTGACTAAAACAGATGTGATCTGCCAATGTTAATTATGTTTTGCATCCTTATTATATGTACACAAAGATCCTCTATTATGTTATGAAGATGACTGAAAACTTTGAGAGTTTATTAACTCTCTACCCCAATCATTGTGGTCCTCATTACATGCAAAGAGAGATCCACGTACGCTTTTACACTTACCAGTGCACTGATTTGAAGTAGTTTCACTAATTTATGAGGAGTTTATACTGAGTCACTTCTCTAACTCAAGGACAAGATTATAATCATTGTAAAGATAGTTAGCCAAGGTCAGAAGTACATTTTCTGGGTAACTACAGGTAGTTAGCTTGGGAGAGCTCTGAAAAATCTACCCCTACTCTCTGAAATCTCAGATGCTATATCAATTTTGTGCATTTAAAATGTTCATGCTCACCCGTCTGGGTAACTACAGGTAAACTGCCTCTGCATCATTAAAAACATAGTGCAGTTGGACGTGGTGGTGCACATATGGAATTCAAGCACTCTGGAGGGCTGAGGCAGGAGAATTGCAAGTTCTACGCAATTTAGGAACCTAGCGAGGTCTTGTCCCAAAAGAAAAACTAAAAAAGAGTTCACAATAGAGCTCAGTATAAAGTTCCTAGGTTCAATCCCAAGCTTTTCAAAAGTGCAATGACTTTAGATGACTGATTAGCTCATAAAACTTAGTTCATTTGCATCACACAGAGCACTAGAAGTGATAACAGAAATCCTTGCTAAGGGTAGGTTTGGTGTAAATGGTGAAATGAATTGGTTTATAAACTCATTCCACATATACCTCATGAAATCAAAGCCTTCCTCCTTCCTAACCAGCAGCCAGAATTTCAAAAATCATCTATAGAATTCATCTTTTTAATGTTTAGACCAAATCAAATAACAATAACTTATCTTCTTCTAACTTGAGAATATAGATTTTTATGTCTTTCATTAATATGGTGTAATTACATGAAATTTATCTGTTTTAAAATAATTGTGCTTATACCTTGGATCATAATTTTGGTGTTTCTCCTTTTTAAAAAGCTCATTTCAGTGATACTGTATTTTAATCTTAAATTTTCTCCTTAAAATGGTCCACTTTACTGATTAGTCCCAAAGTTTCTTTTATACCATCAGCAAAATGCTTCCCAGTAGGTATCACTCAAATAGATCTGATCATCCAAGCATTTCCCAATTAGTTAAGAAACTTATGATGCATCTCATTTATTGTTCTCAGTGAGCAAAACATCTTAGAAACATTTTCTTCAGGCCAAGGGGCAGATTTAGCATAATAGCTAGCCAAATTTTACATAATCAGGTCATCTAGGGATGTGGTCCTTCTGTTACTGTAGTTGCATATGATCTGAGGAGTGCTTGCTAAATCACGACCCACCGAGAAAGGAAAAATAATTGAGAAAGTGACCTTGGAACATTAGAAAAGAAAGCATGGAGACTTTTGACAGTATAAAATAATATAATTACTACTAGGTTAAAGTTCAGGGAAAAGAAGCTTTGGTTGCATGAACAAAAAGGTAGCTGACTCTGTATACTAAGTGAAGATTCTGGGTTTCAGTGTGTAACACATTCTATTTTGAATGATTTATAAAAAATAATAGTTATGTGGAATACTATATAAGCAGTTTGAACTAGGTTTTTGAAACCTATGTTTTCCATGATTATCAACAATTAAACTTTTAAACAGCATATGTAGGCATTATGGAAGCAAAACTACCAGTCATAGTTTGAGGCAGAATAAAAAGAAACATTTTTGGAAGCTTAGGTTTGACATCAAAGTAAGTTGCACAATGAATTTAATGCATATATACATGCACACTTAGATAAAAATTTTTGTCTTGCTATTTACTAGCTGAATGACCTTGTGCAAAATATTTACATCTCTCTATTATATAGTGTTGATTTAAAATAAAGCTGATAATATTGGTCCTTTATCAAGATTAAGTGAAAAAATATATGTAAAATAGTTCTATGCCTGGCACCTAGGAAATATTAAACTGATACCATTTTATCAATACATTTTGAAACAAGTGTAGTTGGAATTAGACTAAATTTCCAAGCATTCTTTAACTCACAATGACCCTGTAACAAGGTTCTAAGCTATAGAGTAAAGCATAAGACAGGATGGATTCGAACACTTTTTAGACTTTCTGCGTCTTTCCCCATTTTTCTGTTTTCTATGTGCAATAAAACTTCAGACGATATTTTAAAATCTCCTCTCACTCCGATAAACTGAAATTTGATAAATCTCAGTCTTAAAAATTCCTGCGTAATATTTTGGAAGACTGTATATAAGGGCATGTTGATACCTCAAAAATTCTTTGGGAATTTGAGCAATTCCATTTGGTTCAAATTATTACATTAAAGTTTCAGTTGTCTCAATGGGCAGAGAATATGAAATAGAACATAGTTCAGGAGGCTGACACTGACACCTGTCAGCAGCCCAGCATTTACTCTGCACACCAGCCGGGTACGAGTTTAACAAATCATTATACAAAATAAATATCAAAACAAGGATGAAAATATCACTTATATATGTCATTATTTACATTTGAGAAAATTTTGTTGGAGAAATCTGAACTGTCACATATTCATTGTATTCCTGATAAGAAATTATCTATATTCCTACTACTAAATTACCTAGGACTAGGAAGAGATAAGAATGAGTTTCTTTTATATGAATAGACAAAAAAATTGAAGTGCTATAGTACCAATTATAGTTTTTATACTTGGATATGATTTCATCATGGAAATATTACTTATTTTTTACATTGTTTCATTGATAGATAGTCCCTTTAATTATGAAATATGTGTTATTATAATGAAGTTATCACATGCAATAAAGAAACTCAGTTTTAAGAAAGCAAAAGCAAGGGACTATTGTAAGTTTCCATTTTTAATTTATAAGCTAAGATTTTTCAGGAATACAAAGAGGAGAGTTTAGTCCCAGAGCCACTATATTGTCAGCATTTAGTGACACCTGTTTAACATATGTGCCAACCGAAACATTGCCAGGAGGAGCCTTTTCATAACAGAAAAAAAAAATCAAGTGAACTCCAGCTTCCAAACATTTGCAGGGTGAATGCCTACAGAATATCACAAGCATAATGTTTCTTGGCACATAATATTTAAGTTATCTAAAATTCTGTTTACTGAGGTTAGCTGGTTGGGCATTAAACCCTCTTAATTCTATCATCAAACATCATTTTAATAAATCCTGTGTTTGCACTATTGATTGATTTTACCTGACTAAAATCCATTTGGAAGTCTGTCCTATGTGAAGCATCAGTGGTTTGCATGAGAGCAGGAGAAATCTTCTAAACTAAAGCCATTTCGCTATGACAAAATAATTTTTCTTTTCAATCTAATTCCAAGAGTCTACAATTCCCAAAATCCACTTAAATATACTTTTATTACATTGTGCTGTCTGTGACCATGGCTAAAGGTATGTGGCTCCCACTGAAGTCTAAAGAAATGAAATCAAAGTATGATTTATAGTATAAAGTATTTAAAGGGGAAAAAAGCTCTCTGGATTCCTGAAAGCGTGTAACTGCCATTAGTGTTCTCTTGTCAGGAAATTGCTACTCTGTTTATGCTGATGTTTGTTATCTTGGGTTACTGTCTGACACGTTACAGTCATCTTTTCCTTCTTTTCTCTTCTCTTGTAAGGCTTTGGTCACTGTCACTCTTGCACTCTGCATCTAATCTTACTGAGCTCTGTTGTCCCTGCCCTCAATCTCTTTCACCTCTAAATCCTTCCCTTTCGGTAGCCGGGGATGTGGTTCATTGGTAGTGTTTTTCTTCCTTTGCATACACTAAGGCCCTGTGTTGAATCCCCAACACCATCAAAAAAAAAAATCCCTTCGCTTTTGTCTAAGATAACAATATTTTACATTGAGTGACCAATTCATGCTCAGTTATCCATTTATTTATTTGAGTCTCATAATCTGATGAGCCATCTGATGATGATTCTTTGCAGTCTCTTACACATAAATCTGAATGCTGCTGACACAACACTTAGGAAAAAGCCTAACTAACAGAAAAAACAATCCAGTATAAAAATGATGAAATTATTTAGCCACATAAGAAAACTGAGATTAATAGTGAATCACTTTCTTGTATTGTCATAAATGAGAAGTGCAATTTCTATTCTTGATGGAATGGCATCTCCACTATAAAATAAACTTCATTCTACTGCTAACTATGTGTAGATTTGTAGTAATTTTGTCTGTGTGTGTGTGCGTGCCCATCTACATACACACAAAAGAAGTGTTGCCATTACCATGTAATATAATATAACAGAGAACTGGATTTCACATGTATTTCTGCATCCCTCTGCACGATGACAAGCCACTTTGCAAAGTAAAATTTTATTTATATTATAAAGATAGTGTATTCTATTTTAGGTCCAGCACTCAAAATTTCACAATTATTCTTCCTAATCTTGATAACTACTCTGAAATGGTAGAACTCACTCTGTTATTCAGATTATATGTGGTATAATTGAGGCTTTGAGAAGCTGAATCATTTTTCTGAAGCCACACCAATTTTAAGTAACAAAAACCAATTCTGACTTCAAACTTGAAGATATTAGCTATGTTTGGATTTGCTGTCACTTCAAAAAATGATACACCCTCACACACATAGAATGTTTATCTATAATACTGGAAACTTGACCAATACAAAATGAAATTTTCTTCTGCTTGAGCTCAAGAGTGAGAAATAAGATATCCAGTCAGGTGAGGCAAATGTGCTACATGTTCAATCTAAGGAAGCAATTTCATACGTACCCTTCTTTTGGATCAATAAATGGCAGTTCTTCTAAGTGCATCTATTGTGCTATATCTGTTTTCAATATCATGTTTTCTATATCAGTTATTAAAATAATATACAAAATATGCATTTCCACTTTAAGTTGGTAAATAACTTGGGGCATGCAATTTCCTTTTGAGTTTAATTGATGGAATATAAAATTCTTAACTTAAATACGATTTAATATGTGCATTTCAACTCATATCACACATACATCAAATATATTTTCTAAACTTCACCTGTGTTTAATAGTTTAGAATTAAAAATGATAAAATTCAAAACAGCTAAATGAACTCAAATAGATTTTATGTAAAATTTCAGAGACTGCTATAATTAAGTAGTTTATACAGAAACCTTTGCCTTCAGGATTTTATGAGAACAATATTTTTGGTAAAAATAGACAATATTTACTTACAAGTTCTTATATATTTTTGACATTAATCTCTTTAACAAATATATGGCTTATAAATATTTTTCCTAGTATGGTAATCTGCCTTTTAATTTTGTTAATTGTTTTCTTTGCTGTGCGGAAGCTTTTTATTTTGGTGTGTCCCACTTGCTTATTTTTATTTTGGTTGCCTGTGTTTTTGCTGTGCTTTTCCAAAGAATCACTTTGGCATCCTCTACCCAAAGAATAAATCTCAAGGAGCTTATCCCTTCTATTTTCTTCTAGTAGTTTTAGAGTTTCAGGTTTTATGTTTAGGTTTTTAATCTATTTGGTTCAATTTTTATGTAATGTGTTCTATGCAATTAAGCATCCAAGCATGCAGATATCCAGTTACTCAAGTATCATTTATTGAATAGACTATCTTCCCTACCAAATCTCCCTGGTGCCCTTGCCAAAATTAGTTGATCTTGTAAGATTACACTTATTTCTATGTCTTTTCTCTTATTACATTGTTCTGTATTTATTTTTATGCTAAGACCACATTTTCTTCCAAAGAGTTTTAATCATTGTTTACATTATTGTGAATACTCAATATAAGAAATTTAATCTCATATTTTAAAATAGATTTAAATAGATTCAGTTTAAAAGCAAGATGAAGGGCCAAGGATTTAGCTCAGCAGTGAATGCAACTGCCTGGCAAGCATGAAGTTGTAAGTTTGATCTCAATACAAAAAAAAACAAAAAACAAAAAAAAACAAAAAAAAAAAAAAAACAAGAAACTAAAAGCAAGATGAGGGTGACAAGCAAGTTCTTGTATTTCTTAAATATGAAATAAAGTTGACCTGACAGACCATATAAACTCTAAATTTGATTTTTATATTAGTTCTGGTTTAAGTTTTCTTTTTTTTTCTTTTTTTTTTTTATTTAAGAGGAAAAAGAGAAAAACACAAAACAAACCAAAGCGGCGTAAGGGTACACGCAATACAGAACTACAAAACAAAACAAAACAAAACAAAACAAAAAAAACATTAACAGTAAGAAATTACCTGCTCGTAGATTACACACTATTTTCTTGAAAATAGTTCCTCAAATCACAGTATCAAAGAACACAAGGTGGACATTCAAACAGGGAGACTGCAAACAGCTGTCTTCAATGTTCCAAAAACATTGATAAAGTCAGCTATTTAACACCCCCAAACACACTTGCTGTTATATCCGTTAGAGCTCTTTTACTTTTTCTTTTTTTTTCCCCTCTCTTTTTTACAACAAAATTTACACATCTTGGATTTTATTACTCCTTAGTGCTTATTACTTTCTTTGGGGGGGGGGGGAAGAATACAGTCAAATATGGCAAAACAAAGCTGTCAGTCAATACCAAGGATAAACATAGCACATGGTGTAGAACAGAGTACAAGTTTATCAACAATGGTTATCAACGTTGTCCCTTGTTTCCTTAAAAAGAATTGTCTATCTTATTAGATATTATAAAGTTGGACAAAACAGTAGAGAACAAGACCAATAAAACTTAGGCATTGTAAACATTACAGGACTTCCAAAGAAAACAATAGTCAAACCAGAATGGGTATCTTAGTGAATCTTATTGTCTTCAAAGTAGTTGCCTATGTCTTCAAACTTGATACTATCATATAGAATGGAACAGAGTCTAATCAGTCAAAACAAGATCGTGGGAGTACTACAGGACTTCAAAACAAGTTAATAGGAAATCGAAAAGAGTTACTATTTATATATCCTAATTTTTTTGAATTTTTTCTTTAATTAAGACAAACATAAGAAATAACTAACTAATTTTTTTTGAAACAATAAGGGGGAGATTGAGATAAAACAGGACATAACAATATAACAATAGAGGTCACAGCATGACTGTTTCAACAACCTAGTACTTCACCACCTTATAACCTGACTTAATAGTAGTTACCATAGTGTCTTTTTCCTTGAAATATTTGGGTAAAACTTCATATACTCTAGCTTCAAATATTTCCATATCAAGAAGCCCAGAATAAAGACTTTCTAATTAATGAGTGAAAACTTTATAAGGCTTCAAGGCCACCTAATGGGGAATCATGATTACCACATATTTTTATATATTTGAATCATTATTTACATTAGGGAAACTATTCGGTATTCACACATGCGAGATTGATTTATTTCACTAATGAGTATGGTCTCAAGCTGCGCCCATTTATTGATAAATATCTCAATGTGATCCTTCTTTATAGCTGAATAATACTCCATTGTATAGAAAAACCACAACTTTTTTATCCATTCCTCAGTTGATGGGCACTTGGGTTGTTTCCAAGATCTGGCGATTACAAATTGTGCTGCTATAAACATAGGTGCACATATATCACTGTGGTATGATGCTTTCAGTTCTTCTGGGAATATGCCTAGAAGTGGAATAGCTGGAATAAATGGGATTTCCAGTCCCAACTTTTTGAGAAATCTCCAGACAGATCTCCACAAAGGCTGTACCAGTCTACACTCCCACCAGCAGTGCAGGAGAGTTCCTTTTTCCCCACAGCCTCTCCAGCATTTGTTGTCGGTTTTCTTGATCCTGGCCATTCTTTCAGGAGTGAGATGGTATCTCAGTGTGGTTTTAATTTGCATTTCTCTAATGACCAATGATGATGAGCATTTTTTCATGTATTTATTTGCCATTTGCATTTCTTCATCTGAGAATTGCATATTCATCTCAGATGCCCATTTTTGGATTGGATCTTTGAATTTCGGAGGTCTGAGTTTCTTTAATTCTGTATATGTTTTACACAAGAGGCCCTTGTCTGAGAGAGAGTTCACTAAAATCTTTTCCCAGTTTGTGGGTTTTCTTTTCACTATGCTGGAGATTTCTTTTGACATGCAGAAACTTTTTAATAAGAAGTGGTCCCAGTTATTGATTCTGGGAAGTATTTCCCATGTGGTTTGAGTCCTGTTCATGAATTCTTTACCTACACCTATGTCTCCAAGGTTTCTACCTATTTTGTCTTCCAATAGATTTAGTGTTTCTGTTTTAATATTCAGATCTTTGACCCATTTAGATTTTAATTTAGTACATGGTGATAGACATGGGTCTAGCTTTAGTTTTCGGCAAATGGAGAGCCAGTTTTTCCAGCACCATTTATTAAAGAGACTGTCATTCTTCCAGTGAACCTGCTTGGCTCCTTTATCAAAAATAAGGTGGTTGAGTGTGTTCGTAGTTGTGGTTGTATCTTCTAATCTATTCCACTGATCTTCAGCTCTGTTTTGATTCCAATACCATGTTGATTTTACTACTGTTGCTTTGTAGTATAACTTCAAGTCAGGGATTGTGATGCCTCCTGCTTTGTCTTTGCTGCTTAGAATTGCCTTTGCGATTCTAGGTCTCTTCTGGTTCCAGATGAAATTTAGGAGTGATTTCTCTAGATCTATAAGGTATGTTGATGGTATTTCTATTGGGATTGCATTGAATCTGTATAACAGTTCTGGGAGAATGGCCATTTTCACAATGTTTGTTCTTCCTATCCATGAGCAAGGGATGTCTTTCCATTTTCTGAGATCATCTTCAATTTCCTTTTTCAGTGTATTATAATTTTCACTGTATAAGTCTTTCACCTCTTTCATAAGAGTAATTCCTAAATATTTCATTTTTTTGCTTGCTAATGTGAATAGTCCAGTTTCTCTTATTTCCCTCTCTGTAATTTTGTTGTTCGTGTATAGGAATGCTATTGATTTCTGAGTATTGATTTTGTATCCAGCCACATTACTGAATTTATTTATTGTATCTAAGAGTATTTCAATGGAGTTTAGGGGGTCTTCTATGTAGAGTATCATGTCATCTGCAAACAATGATAATTTAACTTCTTCTTTTCCTATCTTTACCCCTTTTATTTCTCTTTCTTGCCTAATTGCTCTGGCTAGTACTTCCAGTACTATATTAAATAGGAGTGGTGATAAAGGACATCCTTGTCTTGTACCTGATTTTAAAGTAAAGGCTTTCAATTTTTGGCCATTTAGTATGATGCTGGCTGTTGGTTTGTCATAAATGGCCTTTATTATATTGAGGTAAAGACCATTTATTCCAATTTTCTGTAAAGTTCTTATCATGAATAAGTGTTGGACCTTATCGAAGGCTTTTTCTGCATCTATAGAGATGATCATGTGATTCTTATTTTTGGCTTTATTGATATGGTGGATTACATTTATTGATTTGTGTATGTTGAACCATCCTTCCATTCCTGGGATGAATCCCACCTGGTCATGGTGTATAATCTTCTTGATGATTTGCTGGATCCTATTTGCCAATATTTTATTGAGGATTTTTGCATCTGTGTTCATTAGGGAGATCGGTCTATAGTTCTCTTTTATAGTTGGGTCTTTCTCAGGTTTTGGTACTAGAGTAATATTTGCTTCCAGGAATGACTTAGGAAGGATTGCTTCCCTTTCAATTTCATTGAATAGTTTGAGGAGTGTCGGCATTAGGTCTTCTTTATATTTCTTGTAGAATTCTGCGGTGAATCCATCTGGGCCTGGGCTTTTCTTGGTGGGCAAGGACCCAATTACATTCTCAATTTCATTAGCAGAGATTGGGTTATTCAACAGTTTTATATCCTCTTGATCTAGCTTTGGTACTTCATATGCTTCTAAGAATCTGTCTATTTCTTCTGTGTTATCAAACTTTTGAGAGTAGAGGTTTTCGAAATAGGTGTTGATGATCCTCTGTATTTCTATTGGGTCTGTAGTGATTTCTCCTTTTTCATTTCTTATTGCATGAATTTGAGCTTTTTCTTTCCTTTTTTTAATAAGGTTGGCTAGGGGCTTATCGATTTTATTTATTCTTTCAAAGAACCAACTCTTCGATTCGTTGATTCTTTGGATTGTTTTCTTAGTCTCTATTGCATTGATTTCTGCTCTGATTTTTATAATTTCCTCTCTTCTTTTGGCTTTGGGCTTGACTTGCTCTTCTTTTTCTAGCTGTTTGAGGTGTAGCATCAAGTTATTTATTTGTATTCGTTCTGTTTTCCTGATGTGGGAACTCAGTGCAATAAATTTTCCTCTCAGAACGGCTTTCATTGCATCCCACAGATTCCGGTAAGTTGTATCTGCATTTTCATTTTCTTTTAGGTATTGTTTAATTTCTTCTTTAATTTCTTCTGTGACCCACTGATTACTCAAGAGTGTGTTATTTAGTTTCCATGTGTTTGCGGAATTTTTGCAGTATCCTTTGTCATTAATTTCTAATTTCAGAGCGCTATGATCCGATAATATGCAAGGGATGATTTCAACTCTTTTGCATTTGCTTAAATATGTTCTGTGAGCTAATATATGGTCTATTTTAGAAAATGATCCATGTACTGCTGAGAAGAATGTGTATTCTGATGTTGTTGGGTGGAACATTCTGTATATGTCTATCAAACCCATTTGTTCACAGGTGTGATTCAGTTCTGTTATTTCTTTGCTCATTTTCTGTCTGGTTGATCTGTCCCTTGGTGTCAGTGGTGTATTAAGGTCTCCTGTTACAATTGTGTTACTGATAATTTGAGTTTTCATTTCTGTTAATAATTGTTTTATATAACTGGGTGCTCTGGAGTTTGGTGCGTATATATTTAAGATAGTTATCTCTTCCTCTTGGAGTTTTCCCCTTACGAGTATGTAGTGACCTTCTTTGTCCTTTATGGTCATTGTTGGTTTAAAGTTCACGTTGTCTGCAAACAGAATGGCTACTCCTGCCTTTTTTTGGATTCCTGCTGCATGAAGAATTGTTTTCCATCCTTTGACTTTCAGTCTGTGAGTATCTTTCTGGGTTAGATGGGTTTCCTGTAAACAGCATATGGTTGGATTTTGTTTCTTGATCCATTCTGCTAGTCTGTTTCTTTTGATTGGTGCATTGAGACCGTTTACATTAATGGTTATTACTGGTAAATGCTGGTTAATTGTAGGAATGTTATCTCTCTGCTGTTGCATCTTTATCTTTTGGTTCTGTTTAATTATTTGCTTTGCTTAGTGGTTTTTTCCTTTGTGTATCTAAACTGTCTTTCAATATTTTTTGCAGGGTTGGTTTGGTGTTCATGAAGTTCTTCAGCTGTTCTTTGTCATGGAAGTATCGTATTGCACCATCTATTTTGAATGATAGTTTTGCAGGATATATCAGTCTTGGTTGGAAATCATTTTGCTTTAGGATCTGGAATACTTCACTCCATGCTCTTCTTGACTTTATCGTTTGTGCTGAGAAGTCTGCTGTGATTCTGATAGGTTTTCCTTTATAAGTGATTTGTCTTTTCTCTCTGACAGCTTTTAATAATCTATTCTTGTGTTGGATTTCTGGGATGGTGATTATTATATGTCTGGGTGTAGTTTTATTTTGGTTATGACTGTTTGGAGTTCTATATGCTTCACTGATCCTGATGTCAGTTTCTGATCTCATGCTTGGGAAATTTTCAGCTATTACTTCTCTAAATATCCTCCTGACATCCTTCATGTTGTCTCCCTCTCTTTCATTAATCCCTATCATTCTTATGTTATTCTTCTTTGCATCGTCTTGCAGTTGTTGAATTGTTGTTTCCTGGTCCCTTGTTATTTTCAAAAGATCTTTCCTTTCCTGTTCACTAGCTGCAATCCTGTCTTCAAGGTCTGAAATTCTATCTTCACTTTCATTAAGGTGGTTTTTACAGCTTTCAGTGGAGTTTTTTATTTCCTGTATATCTCTGTGCATCTGCATTATGTATTCTGTTTGTTTCTTATATTGCTCGTCTAGGGATTCTATCTTTTTGTTTAGTTCCTCCAATTTTTTATCTGTGTTTTCTTTAGATATATTTAGAGTCTCTTTCATTTCTTTTATCATTTCTTCTTTTATCTGGGAGATTATTTCGAGTTTGAGTTTCTTTAAAGCTTCCTGGAGTTGCTTGTCAATTTCAGTGGCTATTGTGTCCGATATATGAGGTGGATGGGATATATTTTCTTCTATATACATCGCTCCTAGGGTTTCTTGAGATGGGCTGGAGGTTTGAGGTTGTAATTTGGTCTTTCGTTTTGTCATTTTCCTATATTTCTGTGTTTCAAGTGTTATTTGAAAGCTTCCTCAGGATCTGTTGAAAATCCCCTTCTATGTTTGGAGCTACTGAGACTCTGGCGCCGCGCTACTCCAAGCCATTAGGCCTACAGAACCAGTGGCCCTCCTCTGCCTTGCTCAGAACTCCGCAGTTCCAGACAAGCTGGGCCTCAGGGACACTGTGCGCCCACCTGCCCCTTGGAAGCTCCACAGTTCTTCAATCGCAGCCGGGTTAGGGTACTCACCACAGGCCGCAGTGCTTCAGGAACCTGTGGACCCTCCCTGGTTGCAGAGATCTCCAGAGTCCTCCAGACACGCAGAGAGGCCAGTGAGGGCACCCCAGATCTGCCCAGCTCCTCCTCTGCAGACCTATGGCCAGGCGCGGCAGCTAAACAGGCTGGGCTAGGCTGGTAGTGTGGGCCAGCCCACCTATCGGGAGCTCAGCAGGTCTCCAAATGAAGCCGGGAATGGGGAGGCTGATGTGGAAGCCTCAAACCCACCTCTCTCCTTCACTGCACCTGGAAGCCTGAGGGAACTCCGGCAGTCTGGGCGCAGAAATCCAGAGTCCTCCAGACACGCAGAGAGGCCAGTGAGGGCACCCCAGATCTGCCCAGCTCCTCCTCTGCAGACCTATGGCCAGGCGCGGCAGCTAAACAGCCTGGTTTAAGTTTTCAAAGTCCTTCTGCACACTATAATGAAATATTTTTAAAGGAAATAAAATAGGATACAATAGAATGAAATAGGATTCAGTAGAGATAAAACAGGTTCAAGGAGGAATTCACTGTTTTCGTATTATAGAAGTTTTTGGATGGAAAAAATCCAGAAAATCAACTGAGACAGTATGAAAGTTGAGTAGGACTACTATATCCAAGAGCAACTGGTTTAAATATATTGGTAAAAAGTCTTATTTACAAAAGCAACAGTACATATATAGTAATAAGATTAAAATGTATGAAAAACTGAAAATTTAAAGTGGAAATGGGAGATTTTCTTGAATAGAAGTGCTCAGTATTAAAATGGCTGAGTTGACATCTATCAATCACCTGTCATTCCACAATGAAGAATCAAAGCAATAGATATGTGACTGCATATTGTAGGGAGTGATTATGAAAGAACACTGGAAGTACACAAGAGAAATACAGAAACTTCATCAAAGTCAAACACTTGGGACAGAAAAATAGTGAGAGAATCAAAGTACCCCTGTACCTGTCATCTCATTTTCACACCTGGGGAAGGTCACTTTTTTCGCAAAGATGAAAGTGAAAGATACGGTCCCAACAAATTCTATCAATGTGGACCCTGTAGTCCTTAGCTATAAGAATATTCTACAACCTATCAGGTCTATATCCTCAACAGATGAGGAATCTAAAATTTGATCATTAGCATAATTTTGGAAATGAAATTCATTCCATCTGCCAGTGAACACACCAGTTACTGCAGTCATGAACAATTTGGAGAACAATCAATTATCTGAATTAGGAGTGTACTAGGGTGTGAAGCCTTGCATATTCCTGTCTCTGAAATCCAAAGACATTGTACTTCTTTTTCTGACTCAGGTGAACCACGCACATCAAAGCAGAGTGACTCTGATTCAAATCCACTGAGAGTGATACAATAAAGATAATGAGTATTGTGACATTGAGGTGAACAGAGCAAGAACTGGGGCATGCGGGAGCCTATCTCACAAGGCCATGTGTGTGGTCATTCATCCCACTGTTTCCCAAGGATGGAAGACAAAGGCAGTTACTTTCATGGCTCCCACTGCTCCTTTCCCAGCATTGCACATAAGTCAACATTATTTTCTAGAGAAGAAAGAATTCCGGGGTCCCATTACTGTCCTGGCTATAGAAGCACCCTGAGGTAGTCTTCAGCAAGGCTGTCTTAGGATTTTGCCTCTCCTTGGGGCACACAGCCTAAAAAGATTTAAAAGGAGGCTACACATAATGAAATCTGTGTGCTTTCTCTTTTCACTTTCATGACTACCACAGCTAAGCAGAACTTTGCCTAACTGCATCTGGAACCTACTCTGGCTTAATCTCTGGTGGGCAGTACAGATATAACAATTTGAGGGAGAAAAATGCTGTTAGACTCCCTAACAATAGGGGATGAGAGGTCTAGTTCCTGGGTGTATTAGTTCAAAGTAACAGCAGAGAGAAATAATACAATCCCTCTTGTCACTGTACCAATGTGAAACCACCATTGGTGACCTCTGGATCTTTTCTGATTATGTACTACCAAAAGATTTAATGTGACTACAACAGAGGAAATGCTCTGATTCTTGGCTCTTCCTCTCTCCATGTAAGCACGTGGCTCTGTACCAGTGGTCAGGGGACAAGTGATTTGGCCTCTAATGAATACCGGGGCATCCAATACTAGACACCCATCCAAGTAATGGCGTCAGCATCAACACTGCTTGAAGAAACCCAAGTCATTCAATAAGGCGAATCTCCACTCCTGCTGTACATGCTGGATACCCACCCTTCTGTCTATCATTGCCTGAACTGCTAGGATGACCTCAGTCTTGTGAAATCTGAAGACAGTGGGTCTCTCCAGCTATGGTATGATGGGCATTATGTTCAAACTTGCTAATCACAGCTAGAGAAGCTCCAAGAGATTATGCAGTAGACTCCAGCTCTGGAAAAGAAAAATAACATTGCATAACAAGATGATATGACAAAAAGCTTAATGAAAATCTTCAAGAAAAATTTTTCGCTGATGAGACAATTTCATAAATGTGGAAGACATATGTTAGATGTTAAAGCTCAATATATGAGCAAAGGAAACATAAGGAAAAGTCAAAATAATATGACAGCTCTGAAAGAGTACATTCTCTTGCAGTAGATTCCAAAAGTATCAAAGTTCACAATATGACTGTTAAAAATTCAACAGAATATTTTTTAAAAGATTAATTTCTCCAGTTATGGTGACACATGTTTGTAATCCAGCATGCAGGAGGCTGAGGCACGGGAATCACTATGAGTTTGAGTACACCCTGGACTACACAGTGAGTTCAAAGATAGCCTAAGCCAAATAGACCCAGTTTTAATAAGTAAATAAATGATAAACTCAATAAAATTCTGAAGAATATAAATAGTTAGATAAAAGTAGGAAAAGAATACAAGATATGATATGCAATTCAGCAAAGATAGAGAATTTGAAAAGGAACCAGTGAGGGATCTTAGAAATACATATAAATCTTTAAAATCAGTTGAAAGCTAAAGACATACTAGATAAAGAAGAAAAAATAATTCTGGAGATTTCAAAATAACACATTTAGGCATTTAGAAATTTTTAAAATAAAAAATGGAAGCAGCATTCAATATCTTTGTAGTATTATTAAAAGATCAAATATCTGCATTATAGGTATACCCAAAGTGAAAGACACATAAAACCTATTCAGTAAATTAATCGCAGAAAACTTTTTTAATCTTGGGGAAAACATGTATATCTACATATAGGAGGCTCATAAAATACCAAACAGAGATAACCAGAACAGCTCCTCGCCATGATGTACTACAGTCAACTATCAAAAGCATGGACTAAGAAAACATTCAAACGTTTGCAGGAGAAAAACATAAAGTCACATTCAAAAGTAATCCACTAACCTAACAGCATATTTCTCAGTAGGAACCATAAAGGCCAGGAGAAAACAAAACAATGTCTTTAGTCCTGAAAGAAAATAATTGCCAACTAAGATTACTATAAACAGAAAGGCTATCTTTACAAATCAAGAGAAAAAGTAAAGACCTTACAGAAACTAAGGGAATTCTGACTACTAAATTGATTAAGCGAATACTATACTTGGAAGTGGAAGAATAGTAACTATCCTCACAGTATTTTGTCAAAATATGGATTGCAAAAGAAGAGTGGACACACAAATAAGAAATAGAAAAGAATCAATCACTGTCAATGCAGTACACTTTCAAACCACAAAGATCAATAATAGAAGAAATGAACAAATATTCACAACAAGTAGGAAAAAATCAATAAAATAACATGCCAAGTCCATGATTTTCAGTAACAATGCATATAAATTATCTTAATTCTTCAATAGAAAGATAAAAACTGGCTGAACAGATTTTTAAAAAAGACAACAGGTTGCCTACATGAAATTCATCTTACCAATAAAAATGTATGCAAGTTGAAGGTAAAAAGTATAAAAAATGCTATTCCAAGTGAAACAGTCTCAAAAAGAAATCATAATTATATATGACAAAATAGACCTAAAGACAAAACATAAGAAGATAAAAGAAATTTATCAGGATCGAGAAGCAATTTTAAGAAAATATAATGATGATAAATCTGTGTATACCTAATGAAACAACTCATTTATTTGAAAAACACAGGAATAGCTAAACAAGTAGCTAGGCATCAAAACTACAATATTATCAGCTGGGCCTGGTGGCTCATGCCTGAATCCCAGCACTTGGGAGGCTGAGGCAGGAGGATCATTGCGAGTTCAAGACCAGCCTGGACTACAAAGTGAGCTCAAGGCCAGCCTGAACTGCATGGCACGAGCACCTGTCTCAAAAAAGACAAAAAAACTACAATATTATCAAATTAGGGAACTTCAGTGTCCTACTATCACAGATAAATGAATCATTCAGACAAAAAAATCAACAAAGAAACATCAGTGTTAAACTTCACTACAAAGTGAAATTAATAAACCACTGAAGAATACATACTCTTTTTATCAGCACATTAAACTGTACAGAATATATATTAGGCCACTATTTTGTCGAACAAACTCAAAAACATTAAAAAGTTTAGCATTACATCAAAAAATCATATACTGTAATCAAATTAGCTTCATTCCCATAATCCAAAAAAAATCACTGTAAGATATTGCTACAGGCCAATAATTTTCTAGGTGGCTCTCTAATAACTCAGGAAACAGAAGGAAGAATTGACAGTTGAGATTATGTCAATATAACTTTTGCGCAATGAAGTAAACAATTGATAGAGCGAAAAGACAAAATACAGAATGAGACAAAATATTTTCCAGCTATTCATCTGACAGAGGACTAATGTCCAGAAGAGACGAAGCACTCAAAAAACAAAAAACAAAAAAAAAAAAAAAAAAAAAAACCAATCCAGTCAAAAAAAAAAAAAAAGGTCAAATGGCATAAAAGTGTAATTCTCAAAAAAGTATGTATATAAATATGTGAAAAAATAATATCTTTACTCTTCAGGGAAACACAAATCAAACCTACATTGAGATGATATCACAGCTAACTAGGAAAGTTGTTATCAATAAAACAAAAACAAAACAGCAAACGCTTATGAGAAAATTTAGAAAAAGGAAACTTTGTATACTATCAATGGAAATGTAAATTAACATGACAAGTATAGAAACAGTATGTGGAAATCTTAAAACATGAAAAATAGAAATACAATTTGATCCAGTAATCCCATTACTGAATATATATCCAGAGAAAATGAAATCAGTATACAGTAGTTACCTACATGGTCAAGTTTATTGTAGCACCATTCACAATAGCTAAACTATGGAATCAGCCAACTGCTTAGTAACAGATCACTGGACAAAGAAAATATGCTATTGATATGTAGTGGCTATTATTCAGCTATAAAGAAGAAGGAAATCTTGCCATGTGTAAGAATATGGATGGAATTGAGGGACAACATGTTAATCAAAATACAGAAAGACAAATATCATATGCTATATTTCATATGTGTAAGCTAAAATAACATTTTAAAATTTAACCTTAGGTAGAAAGGTGATTACTAAAGATTAGGACTGATGCCAGGAATAGAGGAGCAAGGTTTAGATGGGTATCATTAATCCACACTGTACACAGGTGTGGAAATGTCACAGTGAATTCCATTAATTAGTGCAACTAATGAGATTTAATAAAAATATTTTTAAAAAACAATAATACATATATTTATTTCCTATAGTTTGTTTATATTTACCATATAATTTATGTCAAAATACAACAAGCAATTTAAACTCAATTGAAAGAAGTCAACAAATTAAAATAATCCTATAAAATAATAGCATTTATATGGGAACAAATCAAGGAAATTTGTCATTGAATTAAGGTAAAGAGAATAGTATGACAGAGAAACAGAACTTGCATGCTGATGAAAGACACATAATGAAAATTCACAAAATAAAACATTTAGAAGTGGATATACTAAAAAGAGGAAGTTAATTTAATAAGGACACCACAGATTTTTAAAAATTGCTTCATTGCACATTTAGAAAAAAAACTTGATCTCTACAACATTCTCTATTTAAAAATTTTTAAAAATTAAAACAAGACTAATATTTTGTAATAATGTGAAAGTACTAGAAGGAGAAAATTTGTGTAGCTATTTAAGTACTGCAGAGGCAATCATTAACCTAAACTTAGAACAAGTCATAGATCTATGAGAGAAAGCCTTGGGACATTTGTTTCAACCAAGTGTCACCTTAAAGTTTAAGCATTAAATGTAGTTCGGTCATGTGGTCAGTGAAGTACACATGTTATGCATATGCTGTGTTCTTGGAACACTTCTAATGTGACCTTTGAGATTATGTAGAGATCAATAGTAGAGATAGTAGAGATCAATAAATGAACAAATTAAACAAAATTTCTCACTTTGTATCTTATTTGCCAATGAAAAAATACACAAAATTTATTGTAGATATATAAGTCTAGGTGGTAATAAGTGCTATGAATCAAAATTAGACAGACAAAAATGGAAATGACAAATATTTGTTGAATAAATGAAGAGGCCAGAGAATATAGAATATTAAGATTAAGAGGAAATTATTACTGTGAATTTTTGTTAGACATATTTATTGGTACATTCTCTGTGCAGAGAAATCTACCATAATATAAACTTTGCTTATGCTTTGTATCACTAACTCTAGTCTGAAGTATTTACTTTACAAATATATTCATTCATAACTCAGATGTATGTACACAAGATCACTTTTACAGCATTATTAGGGGGAAAAGAAGACTTGTAAATGTCTTAATGCTTCTTAATTGGCAGTTAACTAAATAAAAACTGAACATCCATAGAAAAGAAAACTATATACATCTGTTAAAAAAAGAATGAAGCAGATTTTTATGCTAATCTGAAAAACTCTCTGTAATACAAAGCATGTGAATAAACAGTTGGTTGTATTTTCCTACTGATAAAAAATAATATGTATCCATATGCTTGTGAGTATTCTGGGAATAATTCTGGGAAGATACTCAAGATTGCCTCTGGGGAGTAGATGTAAGTTTTGAGAGGAAGATATTTTTCATTGCACAACTTAAAAATTTTACTACATGCATTGTTATTTTATAGAAACAAAAAGTGTTAAGCAATGAGGCAAATATTTTGTGCAAAAATTAAATCATTTCATAAGGATATGCTATTATGAAAATAAATAATGAATGTGTCATATGGACATAGTGTGAATAAATTATTTTAACAAATTCCCTACAGATTGCATATTATATTGACTGGATGACTATGGCATTCATTATAAAAAAATTTTTAATTTATCTCATATTTTTCAAAAAGAGAGCATCACAAACAAGTGTCATCTTAAATGATATAAAATGTTCACAACATGAAACATATATAATGTACAGCATAGTTACAGGTTTAAAAATATCTTGTAGATAGATCAGACCTACATCCAGCATTAATCTTATTACAGATTTGGGGGTGTGTTTCACGCAGCGTAGTTTTGAGCACTGACTTGGACCAACCATAGAACTGTGGATACCACAGGATTTTTTTCTTTGTTTGTTGCATTTTCCTATTTCAGTTTTTGTTTTTGCTTTATTTTTGCTATTTAGATTTTTATTTTTATTATTTTGTTTTGTCTTTTTTATCTCCTTCCTCAACTATATTTCTTTATTTTTGGATATTTCCATGTGAGTGAACATGGTCTCTAGCCAATCCGGATCACTCCAATATTCTTTTGGTTTCTCCTTGATTCCTTTTTTCCTGTCCTCCTCTCCAGTTTCCCAAAGCTTGGACAATCACCTTTTGTCCTTCAGCCTTGATTGTACTATATTTCTCGTCATTTATCTCTGTTTTGTGTCCTATCCCTCTTCACTAGCCACACAGGGCAAAATCACAGTAATATGGCAAAACTTACTGCATACAAGTTCTTGGTTTATGTTGGATTTTATTATATAACTATAGGTGTTGCTCCTGCGTGTAAAGACACCAAATAAATAGTCATTGGAGGTTTCTAGGCTGTGTTTGACTCTATTGTTATCACTGTAGTTGTATTACTATAATCAGGGCATCATATCTTTTTCAATTAGTTGTTCTCTCTTGAATGAAACCTGATTGTCTAGAGACAAAAATATTGCCATAAGCCAGTACCAACAGACTAGATACTTAGCCAAATAAATAACAAATTCTCATCCATAATAAGTAGGGAAAGCAAGAATTTGGGACAGACACAGAGACGAAGACCCAGTGGCACATACAAGATATCTCTAAGGAACAGACATTTCCTATTGAAGCCTCTTGATACTAGTGATACAACTAAATACTATAAGAAATGTACAAGTGTAACATAAATATTGAAATAAAAATTAACAAATGACAAGATGCAGAAATAAAATGCTTAGGCCTCCAGCCCACACAGGACAAGTCCAAAGGGCAGACATACAAGGCAACTACCTGAAATTTCTGAAATGGTAGCACCAGAAGTAAAAACATCAGATGAATTAGGATATAGAGAACATCAAATCAGAAATAATCTCTCAGGTAAAAATAAAAGAGAGAGGGGAACCATCATAATGAAGGATGTGCTCAGTGAATTTAGAGTAAAGATAGATCAAAAAAGAGGAGATGAGAAAAAGGATGAATATCTAATACAAGAGAAAAACGCAACCCAAGAAATGGATTCAAACTGATATGACATTAAAAATTCCAGTGAAAGTTTACAAAGCTGCATGAACCAAGAAAACACAGAATGTTAGCTCTAGAAGACAGAACTATGCTTAGCAATCATGAAAACCAAGATCTCTTGAAAATACTAGAGAAGCATAAAAAAACAACTCAACAGCATTAAAATGTTGTAAAGAACAAGATAAAATTGATTAGAGTCAATGAAAAAGCAAGAGACTGTGCAAATGACTTTAAAAATAACTTTGGCAGGGAAATAATGGCAGAAATTTTTTAAGCATAGCAAAAAAAATTGATACACAGATAAATGAAGCATAAAGAATTTCAATTGGCTACTACCAAAATAAATCTACACCAAGGCATCGAATAATCAACATTCCAGAAAATCAGCACCAGAACAGAATACCAAAAGCTGTTAGAGAAAATGAACAAATCACCTGTAAAGTAAAGCCCATCAGAATCACAGCAGCCTTCTCAACACAAACATGAAAGTCAAAGACAGCATGGTGTGAACTATCAATTCCCTAAAGAAAATAATCACCAACTCAGACTGATTGTCTCAAAAAATTGTCTTACAAAATCATGAAAAAATAAGATACCTCAAAACAGCAACTGAAGAAATTGATGACCACCAAACTAACTTGGTAAAACATTCTGAAGCATATTTCAGAAAGAGAAAACAAAGGACACAATTAGAAGGACACCAACAGAAAGACCACCAGGCAAAGCAAGCAATTAAACAGAGGGAAAAGACAGGGAACCAAAAAAGGAAAGTAATATGACAAGGATAGGCCAAGATGCATCAGTTGTAACCATTAATATAAGTAATCTTAATTCACCAATAAGACTGGCAGAATGGATCAAGAAACAAGATCCAACAATATGTTGCATACAACAAACATATTTAACTCAAAAAGATATTCATAGACTGAAAGTCAAAGGATGGGAAACAATACTCCAAGCAATAAAAACTCAGAAAACAAAAACTGGGGTAGCTATTCTATTTGCATAAAAAGTGAATTTTAAGCCTAACCTAATTTCAAAAACTAAAGAAGATCGCTATATACTTTTTAAGGGAACATTCCAAAAGGAAGAGATAACAATCATAAACATATATGCAACAAATGCCAGTATACCCAACCATATAAAACAAATATTAAAAGACATGAAAAATCAAATAAGCAGTAACATGATTGAATAGGGGACCTCAATATCAGTATCACAAATAGAGAGATGAAGACCAAAAAGATCAAAGAAATATCAAAATAGATATCTACAGAGTGTTCCACTTTCACACATCAGAATACTATTGATTCTTTTCAGGTGCACATGGGATGTCTTCCAAAATAGACCACATGTTAGTTTATAGAACATGATAAAGCAAATGCAAAGGTATTGAGATTATCCCAGGCATATCATCAAACTATATTGCAATGAAATTGGAAAACAATGGCAAAAAAGTCACAAAATTTCCATGCAAACATGAAGATTAAATAACACCCTCCTGAACAACCAATGGATTAAGATGAAATTAAAGAATGAACTAGAGCATTTCTATAATTAAATAATAATGTTGATATATTGGAACTTACAAGATGCAATGAAAGCAGTTCTCTGAAGGAAATAACAGTAATTCTCACATTAGGAAAACACAACCAGTTAAAATGAACAAACTATGTTAAAGCTTACACTTCTATTAAAAAAACAAGCTCAAAGATCATAACATGAAGTGAATTATAAATATCAGAGAAGAAGCTAATACAATAAAGACAAAGAAAACAACATAAAGAATCAGTGAACTGAAGAGTTGATTCATTGAATGACTAAATAAAATTGACATCCTAGTAGATGGTAGAACATACACAAATCAATAAATGTGATATATCATATCAACAAGCTGCAGGGCAACTTCATATGATTACCTCAGTAGACACAGAAAAAACATTTGAGTAAGCCTAACACCCATTTATGATTTTAAAAAACCATAGAAAACTGGAATATGTGGTCTTTATCTCAATCATATAAAAAGCCATCAATGACAAACCAACAGGCAACATCAAACAAAATGGACAAAAAAAGAAAGAATTCACTTTAAAATTATGAATGAGAAGGATGTCCTGTTCAAAATAGCCCTCAAAACTTTAGCCAGAGCAATTAGACAAGAGAAAAAACTAAAAGGAATAATAATAATAAAAGAATTTAAATTATAATTACTTGAAAATCACATGATATTCTACATAGAAAACACAAAAACTCCACCAAAAGACTTCCAGGTTTAATAATCAAAAGTCACATAGCTGAATACAAAGTCAACACTCAAAAATCAATAGCCTTCTTATACATGAATAACAAATTCTAAATAATCCATAACTTTTAATACAGTATCCAAAAAATGAAACATTTAGGAGTCAATCTGGCAAAGACATAGAATATATCTACATTGAAAGCTAAAAATGAAATATTTAGGATTCAGTCTAACAAAAGAAGCAAAAGATGTCTACGCTGAAAATTAAAATACCCTTAAAAAGGAGATCAAAGAGGTTATCAGAAAATGTAAAGACATCCCTTGCTCCTGGGTAGGAAGACCCAATGTAATGAAAATGGCCATTCTTCCAAAATTGTTAAACACATTTAATACAATGCCAATTTTAAAATACCATTAGCATACCTCATAGAATTAGAGAAAAATTCACAAAATTCATTTGGGACCAGAAGAGACATAGAATAGCAAAAGCAATTCTGGGCAACAATGGCAAGGGACTAAGCGTCACAATCCCCAGCTTGAAGTTATACTGCAAAGCTATTGTGATGGAATCAGCTTGGAACTGGCAAAAAAGAAAAAAAGAAAAAAACAAACCTGAGTATATGGAACAGACTAGAAGATGCAAACACAACTACAAATGTACTCAAGACACCTTATTTGAAGGTGGATAAACTCTGGAAGAAGGATGGACTCGTTAATAAATAGTGCTGGAAAAACTGTTCCTCTACACACTAAAATAAGACTAAAGTAAACAAGACTAAAACAAGACCTATGTCTCTCACCATGCAATAAACTAAAATCAAAATGTATCGAAGATCTAAATATGATAAGACAATACTAAATCTTCTGGAAGAGAGAATATATAGAATCATTGAAGATGTAGGTTTAGGTAATGTCTATGAACAAAATCTTGATTACATGGAAAATATTACAAAAAATCAACAACTGGCATCTCATCTCATTAAAAAGCTTTTGCACAGCAAAGCAAACCATCAACAGAGTGAAAAGATAGCCCATATATTGAGAAAAAAATTTTCCAGCTATTCTTCAGATTAAGGACTAATATCTAGAATAATAAAGAACTCAAAAATCACTGTCAAACACCAATTTGAAGACTAAATCCAAAAATGAATGTCTGAAATGAATGTCTCAGATGAAGAAATAGAAAGCATATAAATATCTGGAAAATGTTCAACATCACAAGTCATTAAAGAGATTCAAAGTAAAATAGTGTTGAGATTCTATTTCAAGAAAATAATGACTATTATCAAGAAAAGAGCCAATAACAAATGTAAATGGGACTATTGGGAAAAGGAACCCTTCTCTGCTATTGGTGGGACTGTAGCTGGTAGAACCACTGTGGAAATCAATACGGAGATTCCTCAGAAAACTAGAGGTTCCATTAACCCTTCTCATCTTTGTTCTGAATGAATTAAAAACATCATAGCACAGCAATATATACAGACCCATGGTTATGGCTGTGTCTTGGTTAATTTTTTCTTGTTGCTTAGATAAAATACCTGATACCCAAAATGAAGAAACACAAGGTTTATTTAGATTATAGTTTTTGGAGGTTTCAGTCCATACTCAGCTGGCTCCAAGGAAGGGTGGTGTGGCTGAGTGTCAACCATTCATGGAAGTTGTAGCAGATACCAGAAGCAACCAGATAAAAGAAAGGAACAAGCCTCTTTCCTTCCCTTATATTGTAGGTTGGCTACTTGCTTCTGGGCTGGTGCAGCACTCACACCACCAATGTCAGCACTAGACAATCACAAATTCTACATTCAGCTACCGTTGAGAGGCCTGTCCCTCATGACTGCATGAGACTTTGAGGGGACACCCAGACACAAACCATAACAGTAGCACGGTATGTAATGCCTAAATCTTGGAAACAACCCAAATGCCCATGTAAAGATGTGGTTTATTTATATACCAGAGTACTACTCAGCCATAAGTAAGAACAATCTTGGTGCATTTCTAGGTAAATGAATGCACCTTGAGACCATACTCTTAAGTACAATAAATCAGACACCATGTGTAAATATCACATTTCTCTGATGTGAGAAACAAAGGTATAATGAAGGACCAAATGTATAATAGACAATGTAAAATAACAAAAAATTGTTCAAAAGGGGAGGGGAACTGAGAAAATAAAGAAAAATAAATGAGAAAAGGAGGAAAAGATTGCAACAAAGCATTTTTACAGAGGTAGGGAAGAGGGACTGAATGTGAAAAAGAAGAATCAAGATATATGATGTGCAGGTACAAATTCCCAATGATGAATGGATCATTATGTATATCTAAAATATACCAATAAACTTGATTTTAAAAATTTTAGCTAAAATTAAATAATAAAAATATCTTGTATGTAACATTTGGTTATATTTTATTACTATTTCCAAAACTTTTTTGTTGGTTTTTAGAAATTGCTATTTATTCAAAATTTACCAGAGCTATTATAATTAATTTTTAAATTTAGAGACCAAAAAATGATAAAAAAAAAAAACCACAGAATTTCAAAACAAAATAATAGGAGATTAACACTGGTTAACGTATTGCATATTGCTACCTTTCCTATGAGTCCCAAACTTTATCAATCCATTATTTGATAGGCTTTTAGCAAAAAGCTGTATTTACTAAACTGTAACCAATTCTTAAATCTGCATATAGCTATTGTGCTGGGGAGAGCAGATATAGGAAATGACAGTAGTTAACTGTATATTGGAATGAACATGGATAGATAAAATCCTGCTCTCAGGGTGTTTAAATAAAACACTATTTTTTCACTGCTCTCTTACAAGATAATTAGCAATGAGGAGCGTGAGTGATTTGGAATCAGATACTCTTCTTTTCGAGTTGTATGATACTATAATAGCTTATTTTACTCCAGTTGCTAACAAAGGCTGTATAAGAAAACATAAACATTTTCTTGCCTAGAGTCTCACCAATTTCTGATAAACCTATGCAAATTCTGTGTGTTTTCCTTACTTATTCAGGAGACTTTATGAGAAGAAATTACCTGAATTTAGAGGGATGATAAAAACAGAAAATTATCTGCTAATTGGAACTCACAAAGACTAAAAACACTCCAAATTTAAAAAAAAACAGTACTGCACTAATCTATTGTAGCAGATTAAAAACAAAACAAAACAAAATCTAGAAAGCTACAAAGAAAAGATTCACATATGTCAGGAAATCTGTTTTACAATATAAATTTTCTTTGGTTTAAAAACTGATGATTTAACTGCCATATAATTCTCTATACATGCCTCTAATACATAAAATGACTTCTTTTACGAGTTTCACATTAGTACCTGTTTACAATACATGATGAATATTCAACATGGCATGTTGGGTATATATACATATCCCATCTTAATCTTTTTTCCTTCTCCTCCTCTCCCTTTCATCTCCAGCACTTTAGATCTCTGTGACTTCTTAGTGACACATGACTCTATGTTACTTACCATAGTTAAAAATTTTGAGAATTCGTTCTCAGCCCAAGACCATTCCTTGTTCTCTGATTTGTAACTATATGTTCTTTGCTTATTGTATGTATCTTTGCTCCTTGTGTTCTTAATATTTTTCAGAGGCAATGTTTAAAACTTACTGATTGATCAATAGATATTAAACTGAAGTTAGAAAAAAGTGTTTCCACATGGAGCACATTCCACAAGATACACATGTATTGAAATATCCTACAATATCTCATGATTTAATTGAGACCAATTATCATTGTTCATGCACCTATTGTGCAATTTCTGTACAACAGATTATTCAGATAGGGTAATAATTTCATATGAAAAATTACCTTTAAATGAGTATTATTCTTAAAATATTTAAAAATCTGTATATTCTTTACCTTTTATTTGAGTGTAGCAATCTCAACAACATTTAGATAAAGGTTATAGAAGGCTAACGTAAAAGGGAAAATAATCTAACCAAAGGGGCAGAACTAGGTAGATTAAAATCCAGTTACATTTCTAGTACTTTGTTTAATTCATAGCAGTTCTCCAGCCTGCTACCAGAGGTTCAGGATGTACTAGCTCATTTTCCAATCAAGAAAACACCAGAAAGTTAAATTGTAATCCAGAAAGTATCAGCCTTGATTCAAAAGTGAGATAATTATCCAGATAACTGAAAATATTTCTACAGATAATTTAAGTTTGTTTGTAAATCACTAACATTGCTGTTGACTCAAACGAAATCAAGTGGTAAGAACTACCGCAACTGAGATGCTCCATGGGCCCCAGAACATGTACACCATGCCAAACAAGACTAACAATACGAGTATTGCATGTCTTATTCAATGGAGACAAGAAAGTGGTGCCATACCTGATACTTTGACCACAATTGAATTGTATCAAGATTAGACTAATACACTGAAGCTTCCTTGACAAACTGAAAAGGAAATGATCAAAGGAGTAAAGAAATGGGCGCACTTTAGCTGTCACTGGGGATACTTCCAGCAGGTAACCAATTCAGGTCCCATATGCACTCCAGCTGCCATTGGGGATGCTTCCCACCACAGGTAGTCAGCATGGGCTGGGAAAACGAGCAGCCATCCCTGCACCAGCACACCCAATGGTCACATTCAGAAACCTGTAGCCAGCACTGGCCAGGAGAACCAATCTGTCACACTTCAGAAAAATTGTAGACAATGCAGGAAGTGCCTGGGACCTCACTATGTGCTTGTCCAGAAGAACCCAGGGAAATGTCAAGACAAAGAAGGAAAATGCAGTCTTTGGCCTCCCAGCCATGCAGAGCAAGTTCAGGAGATGTAAACATGGAAGAGACTGGAAGTTGAACACCTGAAGTCTCTGAAATGACAACAACTGAATGCTTGTATTCTGTTGTTTTGATTAGTTTTATTCTGTTGTGTTTTCTTTGATTTTATTATGTGTGATAGCATGGACAACTGTTTTGAAGAAAACAAGACGTTATAATAACTATTGTTCATTTCCTGTTATCTTGTTACGAAGTCCTGAAATACTTTCATTCTTTTGTTTTGATAGGTTTTAGTCTGTTTTCTATGATTTAATTTCAATATGTGTGAAGGTATGGACAGCTATTTTAAAGAAAACAAGAGACATTAAGGTAGCCATTGCTGATTTCTTATTGTCTTATTGTGAAGTCCCATAGTGCTTACATTCTTTTTTTATTGATTTTATACTATTTTTCTGTTTGAATTTATTGTGTGTGAAGGTATAGACAACTATTTTGAAGCAAACAACAGATCTTGTCTTAACCACTGTTGATTTCCTTTGAACTTCTTTGTTGCTGGTATTGATTTTATCATGCCTGATTTTGAAGATAACAAGAGGCATTATGGTAACCATTCTTGATTTCCTTTCATCTTGCTTTTTGAAGTTCTGTACCATGTTCTTTGTTTTGTTTTGATTGACTGTATTCTATTTTGTTTTGTTTTATTCTCTTCAAAATAAAAAATTATTAACAATAAATGGCAAATATCCCATTGCTTACTAAGTAAAATCAAATTCTTATGGTATAGAATTCAGAGCAAGAACAAATATAGCTTCAGTTCATATTACTGAAATAATCTTGTGCAACTCCATTTCTCTCACCTTATAATCTAACAGGAAATTTTGTGGTAATTCTTTCTAAGCTGTGGTATCTTCTGTGATATTTATTTCTGGGATCTATGTCTAGAATGTTCTCCTTACTTCCTCACACTCTGACAATGTATTTAAATTCAATATGTCTCTATAAGCTCTGATCTTTATTACCACCAGATTTTCATGGACAATTCACAGAGCACCACTTTAAATTATATTCCTTTGTTTTTATTCCACGATACATACTTCACTTCATGGATTACACAATTAAAAAGTAAATTTACATTTT